>NC_141363.1:28056541-29256541 GCF_057382095.1 Aulonocara sp. 'chitande type north' Nkhata Bay
TTAGATTATCTAATGAACCCACTCTGAGCTAATGCTGAGTTTTCAGATCTTGTGAGGAAGAAGGTTGGAGAGACAGTGAGCACAATCTGAAGATGTACTCATCCTTTTGTTCCGTGTTGATTGGAAATCCAGATCCTAACCCAAACCCGGATTCTTTCATCTAACACCGGAAAAATAAGCAAAAGGGTAAAAAACAAAAACAAGCCAGTGTGCAGGTTCACAGTGTGGACAGCATCCCAACATCCCTTTAGTGTCTTTGCTGGAATTTTCAACTGTGAACTGTTCCAGTCAGCTTAACTGCTTATCTTGCAGAAGACAAAGGGATAAACCCTGAATCTCTTCTTCACCTAATTTTTATACCTCTGTTACAGAATGGCACAGCTTCTCAGGTGACATCTGGCCTCACCCATTGTGACATCCAGTCATGTGGTTGACAACTGATCAGCCACCCTTATCATTCTCTCTCTATCTGTTTGACTTTTCCACATAGCTGATATAAACCAAAGTTTAAACCTCCATCCACCCATTTCCTTCTGCTGATCGAGGCAGCAGCCTAAGCAGAGAAGATCGCACACAAACATTTGTACAGAATACACAGCACACTTACACACTGTATTTAAGAAGTCAGACGTCCTTTTAGATTAGTGCCTCGTTGGTGTCACTCACTCCCACACACGTCACATCTTTTCCACACACACATGAACACTTACTTTCCAAGGTTGTTTCTACACAGCTTCTCAGTAAGAGGACTGTGATTGGAATCATTGTTATAGATTATATTTTCTTATTCATGATATTGGTCAAAGCTACACCTGATTAGACTCTGATTAGCTTTAAGCTATAATTAACTATCAGCAAAAACACATGTGTTATGGTTCAACACCTGATTCAGAGTCACACTGCTGCAGTCGTATGCAGACGCTAATCTGCACGGGCCAAATCTGGATCATGTCTGCAAAAATCCAGCCATGAGAATAATTTTCATACTCAACCCATTTCTCATTTGACATATTAGTCAGACGTGTACTTTGTTTTATGTCTTGATTAAGAATAAAGCTGATTTACTATTAGCAAAAGCACATCCAGATAAACTGGTTTTTATTGAGGGCGGCGTTTTTATTCCAAAAGGCAAATTGATGACACGTTGCTGAGATGGTCATCTTTCTTTAATTTCATCTCATTCAGTGTTTACATTTTTTACTCTTTCATTTTGGCTCATTATGTCTGTTTTTCAAAACCTGAATTGTTCTGTCTGTCACTGATTTAAAATAATGATTTAAATGTATTTTGGTCAGTTGTTTAAGTCGTCCAGTCTGTTCTTGGAAAGCAAACACCCGAAGCTGTAGTTGAATAAAAGAAAATGGTCATGTAGAGAATCTGTTTAATTGAAACTGCTGTTGTCTCCAGGTGGGACATGAGCCTCTTCCCCCGACTGTGGGAACAACTATGTTTGGAAGGAGAGTTTTATACCTGCCCGGCTTTCTCTCTTATGGTGAGTGAAGTGGGATTAATGGATGACTTATCGTCTAACTGGACAAAGCATGAACATTTTACAGGACATGAATTTGTTTTCAGCGCAGCATATTGTGAAGGTGGATGGAAAGAGAGGACTTCTTCGTGGCCTCTCACCACGTATTGTATCCAGTGCCATCTCTACTGTGGTGAGGAGCAAAGTTAAACAGGTAAGCAGGAAATGAGATTAAGATGGTACAAAGGGTACAACCCTTCTTGCTAAGATGAATAAGCAGATGTTTCTCTATAGCTGGATCCATCAGAGGTGCCTGTATAAGTCATTTGAATTAGCAGTTCTGACAGTGTGACCTCCATCAAGAATCTCTGTGATTCAACTTGAACTTAACATTAAACTGTTAAAACTGTTAAAAATTCCCTTTGTTATCTTTAGATTTCAACCTGGACAAGCTGGAGTATTGTATTGATTGTAACTCTTTAAAATCTGAAAGATAAAGAACAAAAACGGAGCTGCATATGTTCTATATGTTCTATTGCAAAGGCTTATACAGAAGCACAATGATGATAGCCAATGATGAGGGCACGCTCTGTACTTTACACAGAGTGTGGGAACCAAACTGTTAAACAGCTGATATTAGACTTTCCTTACCAGCCTTCGTATTAAAAACGAATACGTATAAACACTACACTCTGACTTTTCCCATACTGCAGTGTTACTGAATTATTACTTTAACATGCTGCTGAATGTTTCACGTCACAGTGTTTCAGATCCAGCACAGGGTCACTGTGCTTATATTTATGTGGCCCCAGCAGGGCCATGCTGCAAATAAGATTTTGCCCTGTGTATTTAAATGCCTCTAAAACAAGAGGCATTTGCCAAGTGTGTGAAGATTACAGGCACTCGTCTGACACTATACTGCACTAACACAAGTACAGTTTTATGAAATGAAATCAAATTGTCATTGTTTTCCAAAAACCTGTGGATGGAATTTAAGATGATTAAAACTCGAGACATGCCTGTGGTCTCAATGATCTGTAATTGGCTGAAACAGCTCGAACAGGAAGTGATTTATTTACTGCCACCTTATTATTAAAGCTAAATTAATAATATTCAGTGTTGAATAGAAACCTTGGGTTTTTATCGTTCTCCTGTATGAATCACTAACAGCAAGCTCTCCCAGCTTTGCAGGCTGCTTTTGTCTGGAGGAAAGTCTCCTGAATCAGTGGGATGCCATTTCCAGTGTTTGTGTTCCCTTTTTGTTGTGATGTCCTGACAGAGGACAAGTTATTTCAGGTTTCATGCCAATGTTGTGCTAATGTTTTGGGTTTTTTTTTCTTTAAATAATATTTTTAATTTGGTTTTTATTGCTGCTCAGTGTTGTTGTCATTACTGGTTCAGTTTTTGACAAAAGCACATTCAAAGCTTTTTCCCATTCAGTGAATTTTCATAATGATAATAATCCTCTGCTGTCACATTGCTGTAACATATGGATTTTCAGCCAGGGCACAGTTTGATAGCAGAAGTGTTACAATAGGAATCAATTTCAATTCCTTTTTATTATCAATTAATTCATTTTTGCCTTTCATGTAAACATGGTCTGTAATTTTCTGTAATCTTGCTGCAGTTTGTAGTCAAAATATTAGTGAAGTTCAAAGGACTTACATGTTGTTTATTTGTTACCAGTTACAAATAAGAACAGCTGATGTGCTTGAATAGGCCTTTGAGAGATGACAGGCAGTAAAGTGTAATCACTGTGCTCACGCATATGATTTTATTTAAAACATGCATAAGAATTTGTGGTTCTGCAAAAATAAACTTGGGTTTTTAAGTGATTGTGCAGGTGGAGCTGTAGATGATTGATGTTGTCGATGAATGTTATGTTCTTTAAATATCTGATTACACAATAGTGTGTTTTGAAGGGTAATCGGAGTTCTTTGTTCAGCAGATAGACGTCCTGTTTAAGAACGGCGACCAGCAGAATTCACTCAGGAAAGTGGTCAAAGAGGTGAGACAACTCTGTGAGGGCTGTTCTTCACTTCTTTCATTTTGAGTGTAGCTGAACTGATGTACAAATGTTTCCTTATTCATAAGTTGTGAAAAAGACAGAATACGATGATTTGAAAATCATTTAAGCCCTAAATTTAAAGGGTAAATGGTTCAATGATGATCAGTATCAAATGCTGTAACTGATAGATTTGGTTTTATTTGAAAACAATATTGGATCCTTTTTGATTAATCAATGTATTTCCAGAAAATTGTGAGGGCACAGCGTAAAACCTGAAATGTGGTATCATGCCACAAAATAAAAACCTTGCAAAACATCTTAGAACTAGTTACTACAAGTTTTCCACTACTTCCTACTGGACCTGGTTTTTAAGGTTTCCCATTGGTTTCCCAATTTGCAAATTAATGACCAAGAAAAATGACCTCAACGCCCACTGTCCGTCAGTAGTGCTAATTATAGTCATTATAAAAAAATGTAATATTTATAACTTTATACTGTTTATATATGGGGAAACCTGCCGTCATTTGCAGGACCGTAAATGGACCAAAAGCGAGTTGGACCTCCTTTTGCCTTCAGAATTGTCTTAATTCTTCATGGCAGATTTTCAACCAGGTCCTGAAAGGATTCATCAGAGATTATGTTCCTTAAAAAATGCCAAAAAGTGTCTAGAAACAACCTTCATCCCTAAAATACTTTTTTGAGAAACCAAATGTTGGTAGGGACCAGAAATTGTGCATAATTCATGTTAGGAAGTTCTTATATTTTCCCTGGAATTTCTCTGGGCAAATTTGAGACAGGCAAGTGGTGATCAAGTGAAAAATCTGGAAAGCAGAGGATATTTGTAGACATTGTCTTGCTATTTCTGGCTTTGAAAAACGTTCTCTTTACATTGCTTTGTCTCCCAGACCTCACATGAGATGATCATCCAGTGCCTGTCCAGAGTAGCCACCCATCCTTTTCATGGTATGTCAGCAACCGGAAATGTTTATTCTGCCATGAAACATTTCTTTTGAGTAAATAAAAAAAGCTAGGCAGAGATTAGTAAAATAAAATAGTGCTGCAGTCACCTTACAGGAAGAGATTTCCTGGTTTGAACTCCAGCTCCTGAGCGTCCAATGGGTTCTGTGGCTCCGCCCACAATCTAAAGAGACGCATGTTTGTGAGTCTAAAGTGAATGTAGGTCTGAGGTAGATAAAGTGCTCAAAGTTTATAGAACAAAGCACTCTGTCAACATATGATTAAAATGTGACTGTATTCTAAATAAATGTGTGTCGTCAGTATAACTAAAAAAAGTACTGTGTTCTTTTTCTGTTGTTTTTAACTACTGATTAAGTATTTTCAGTGTTGGGAAGGTTACTTTTAAAATGTATTCCATTACAGAATACAGATTACATGCCCCAAAATGTATTCTGTAACGTATTCCGTTACGTTACTCAATGACAGTAACGTATTCTGAATACTTTGGATTACTTAATATGTTATCATGCTTTTTACAACAACGTGAATGTACTATTGCTGTGATTTATTACTATTACTGAAGGTCCGCGACTCCGAACTGTAGTAAAGGGACCTCTGACTAATACGGCGGGGTCCCTGTCGGCTCGTAGCCGAAAAATAGCTTTACTTTGTTGTGTGGGTCAACTTTTCTTGCGACAGACAGAGAGAGGCGTTGAAAGGCTGCTCCAACGGAACTTATTGTTTTCGGAGGAAAACACGAACACAGTGTACAGTCGAGTCTTAATAGCTTACTTACAACTGGGCTCGTCAGGCTCTCTTCTTGGCTGAAGTGGTTATTATTATATTTACATGCTTCCAGCTCCCGTTTTTCCTCGATGACAACTCGTACCTTTCCACTCCCCTTTTTCTCCCTCCTTGCGCTCACAGACCCATAACGTGTATGGCAGTCCATTCTCCCTGCAACACAGACTACACTGCCCATGATGCTACATTCTTTAGAGCTATGCTTGTAGCATTCTGCCTGTTAGCTTAGCACAACAACAACAACAACGAAAAGGCGCTCTCTCACCCAGGAAGCACACAGTCGCAGAGAGAGAGAGAGAGAGAGCGTCGCCCTGTAACCATGGCAACCGTAACGCTGCTGCCTGGAACAAAAGAACGTAGCTGTCAAACAAAACCCAAACAGTCCTGACCCGCGACAAAATGAAACAGGAAAGTACCGCAGTGTATTCCATTTATTTCAACAAAGTAACTGTATTCTGAATACCACCTTTTTAAACGGTAACTGTAACGGAATACAGTTACTCATATTTTGTATTTTAAATACGTAACGGCGGTACATGTATTCCGTTACTCCCCAACACTGAGTATTTTTAATTGAATTCTGTCTTTACTGCGTGCTTTGAAAATTTGTAACTCCTTTTAATGCCTGATTGTGAACAGTGGCCTAAAATGTGAAGGTAGTGATTTGAGTCGTCACATGAAGCAGGAATCTCATGTTGGACTAACAGACTTGTTTACATATTGAACTATTCTGAGGCATCAATCTTTGTTTGCAGTTTACAGTATGTAGCATGTTCCCAGTCCTCATGAAAGTGTTATGTTGTCTGAATGAAATGATCTGATAAACCTTTCTGCGTTGGCAGTTATGTCGGTACGCTGCATGGCTCAGTTTGTTGGCAGAGAAGTCAAGTATGGGTAAGACTTTGGTTTATACATAAATTTCATACAAGTGTTTTGTAGATGAAGAAAGTGGATTAAAAGAAACATTCTACACTCACATCTACATAAAAAAGCAAGATGATATTAAAGGTCTGTCTGATTTTTAGTGGGATGCTCAGCTGTATGGTCAAGATTTTCAAGGAGGAAGGAGTTGCTGGCTTCTATGTGTGAGTCATGCTTTTATTAGTACAGTCTGTCCTGCTCAGATATCGTGATCTTTCACCTCCAACCATCATAGCAGTGTTTGTGTGTTTGCAGTGGTCTCATACCGCATGTCCTGGGAGAGGTTCTGTTTCTGTGGTGTTGTAATCTCCTGGCTCACTTTATTAACACCTATGCTGTGGATGAAAGTGTAAGTCTGTCACCTTTACCTATTTCAACAAGCTTTGACAATAAATATAATTTTATAATAGTACTGTATTTTTATTAGGAAAACTATTGTATGTTCTAGGTGGGCACTTGAAGAGCATGTTCAACACCCGCTCTACCTCCTGAGCCACGCCTACCTTTGAGGTTGTGCCTCAGAAGGTAGAGCGCCCTTATTTTCCACAAAGCAAAAAAACAGAATTTAAAATGTAGTCAAAATGCAAAAATTAGATAACATTAAGTGGCTCAAGTGTAATGGACAGTACAGTGCAGTAAGGGGGATTAAACAATGGGAGGTTGCACACTTGACAGATTAACAGATGAATCTCTGTATTATACGTATTATCCTGTTCATGTGGTATCAAAGATTTCCTGTGTACATTCAAAAACATACCGTAAGAGCTACAATGTGACAAACAAAAGAGCTCTCATGCAACTTTAAAATTCCTGTCATAATTTAAAATCTGTTAATATAATCCAATTTGTATCCCTTCAACAAAATAAGACCAGATTCCTGTCAACGGAGCAAAGGCCCGGAAGTACACCGGAATATTATAACACTTAATTTAGAAAGAAATCTAAACTTTATATAAATGATTGCAAATCTTAGAAATCTATTTGGCCAATGCTGCTAATCATACAAAACACAAAATATTTTCTTAAAGTTGACACTGGCTATCCTGATGTGATAATGGACTTGCACTTATATAGTGCTTTTCTGCTCCACTTGGCCCATTTCCACACACACAATCTTACAAGTACATTTTTCTATGTCTGAGTGCTTTCTATAGAAAAATATATTTTTGACATCTGACGTTATTAGCCATTTCAGGGTCAAAACTCTTCTTTAAAGAGTTAAAAATGGTCTTTTATCTTCTATAAAATGATAGGTTTGGCTGTTCTCCCAGATGTTCCAATCAAATTTAACACTGAGGCATCCATGAAAAAGAGGATTCACAAGGTTCAAAGAAAGTTATCTCACTGAAAATGATATGCCATGTTCTGACTGAAGGATTTATAAAAACAGCTAAAAGTTGTAGCTCTGCTATCACTATGAATATAATACAAGAAACAAAACATTCTCATCTTAATGTAACAGTTGAAGTCTTAGTTAGTCGAGTGGTTCAGGGGGTTGGGAAGCTCATCTTGTAATCGGAAGGTTGTAAGTCTTGGTCGTATTGGTCGTTGTGTCCTTGGGCAAGACACTTCACCTACCACCTACTGGTGTTGGCCAGAATGGCCGATGGCGCGATATAGCTGCCTTGCTTCTGCCCCAAGGCAGCTGTGGCTAAAACTGTAGCTTGCCTCCACCAGTGTGTGAATGTGAGAGTGAATGAATAGTGGAATTGTAAAGCGCTTTGAGGATCTCGAAAAGCGCTATATAAATGCAATCCATTATTAGTCTGAGAGTCCTTTTTTTTTTCTTTTCTTTTCTTTTTTTAAAATTTCAACATTCAAATATTTGGCGTCTAGCGGACTGTGAGCCCATGGATTCTAATTACATCGTAAGGTTTTAAAAACTGAGCTTAAAAATGCAGTGCACATGAATAGTGCTAATAAAAAAGCAGAGAGGCCTACAGTGAACATAGATTATTTTTAAGGGTTTTTTTAGTATTGTTTGTATTAAAACAAAATACAAAGCATTACAATACATGAAAAAGACAATAGCATTAAAAAAGGAGGAGTTTGGACCCAGAGGCAGGGTTGTTACATCATCACTTAACAAGTGGATAGTCTCATAGACAAAAAGCTAAGCTAGTGTTTATGGCAGAGGTATTATTATCATCATCACCAGCTAGACAAAAGCCTGGGCTAGGCTAATGACAAAGTTGCCTTATTGCAAATAAACAACATACAGAAGAGGCACACTTGATACATGCAGACCATTAAGCAGTGTTGGAACACACTGTGGTACCATACGCTCGAAAGCATCAGTTGAACAGAAAGTAGTGTGATGGTACAAGAATGGTGAGAAAAAGGTGATTAACAATGGAAGAGAGACAGACCTTCATATAAATGTCGGTCTGTCCTACAGAGAAACTGCAAAGAAAGTCAAGGTGTCAGTGAGTCCAGTTTCCTTCAGCATCCAAAGGCTCAGAAACAAACTGACAGGAAGAGGTCTGCAGACCCAAAGACACGACTCAATCAGAGGACAAGTTAACAGCTGTGTGATAGGCGGCTCACAGGACAACAGCTTCAAGCAGCTTAATAGTGGTCGTCGTAAGAAAGTCTCAGTTTCAGCTGTGAAGAGAAGACTTTGAGCTGCAGGTTTGACAGGACGAGTTGCAGCAAGAAAGCCAGACGTCAGAATAAGACAAAGAGGCTTGGCTGGGACATGAAATACCACCATTGGACTACTGAAGACTGGAAGAAGGTATTATGGACTGATGGATCAACATTTGAAACCTTGTGTTCATCACACAGGATCTTTGTGGTCGAGTAGGTAAAGGATGGTTCCACAGTGTGTGGTGTCAACCGTCAAACATGGAGGAGGAAGTGTGATGGTCTGGGGCTGTTTGCTGGATCCAGGGTCGGTGACTTGTACAGAGTGAGAGGCTCCCTGAACCAAAACACGTACCACAGCATTGTGCAGCACCATGCAGGACCCTCTGGTATGAGCCTAGTTGGTCAAGGCTTCATCCTACAGCAACATAAAGACCCAAAACATAGATCCAAGCTGTGCCAGAACTACCTCAGGAACAAAGAACAAGGTGGTGAGCTTGAAAACATGGAGTCCAGCACAGTCTCCAGACTTAAACCCCATCGAGCTGGTTTGAACTGGACAGAAGAGTGAAAGCAAAGCAACCTACAAGGTCCACGTTTATGGGAACTTCTGCTACAGATATGGGAGAATATTTGATTTCTATTGTAGAAAGAAGCCACGACTGTCTTCAGCTGTTATATCTGCCAAAGAAGGCTACTCTGATGGGTTAAAGGTTAGAATACACTTTGGTCTATAAACTGATTCCATGATTTCTTTTTTAACTCCAATTACTTATTTGTGCTATGCTTTCATTTCAGAGTGCAATCAGACAATAAACTGCGTAATTTTCAATAAAGAACTTGAAAATGTGGTGTTCTAAAACTTGTTACTGGTAGTTTATGAGGATTGCTGTGAAATTTTAGCTTCATATACTAGTTGTCTTTTGCATTTTACCAGATAGGTTTATTTTTTTAATTACCCATTACTCAGACATTTTTATATATGTCTCCTATAATACATACAGTACATCTGGAAAGTATTCACAGAGCTTCATTTGTTCCACATTTTGTCATGTTACAGCCCTATTCATTGTTCACTGCAAAATGTTAAATACAATAACCTATAAAAGCAATTGCTTGAAATTCTTGCAAATTTATATTCATAAAGAGAAAAATATAACAAGTACTTAAATATTCACAGCCTTTGCTTAATACTTGAAACACCTTTGGCAGCAATTACAGCCTCATGCCTCTTTGAGAGTGATGCTACAAGCTTTGCATACCTATTTTTGGGCAGCTTATTTCCCATTCTCCTTTGTGGAAGCTCAGCTGGGGAGCAGCAGTGCACAGCCATTTCTCTCCAGAGGGTTTCAGGCAGATTTCAGTCTGGGCTCTGGCAGGGCCAGACATTCACACAGTAGTCAGGCAGGTTCTCATGTGTCTTTTACTGAGAAGTAGGCTTCACCCTGGCTACTTGGAGTACAGGAATGGTTGTTTCTGAAAGCTTCTCCTCTCTCCACAGAGCAATGCTGGGAGCTCTTTACTAGAGTGCCCATCGGGTACTTGGGCACCTCCCGAATAAGGCCCTTTTACCCAGATCATGTAGATTGACATGGTCAGACAGTTCTGGTGGTTCCAAACGTCTTCCATTTACGGACAATGGAGGCCACTGTGCTCATTAGAACCTTCAGTGCTGCAGAAATCTTTCTGTAGCCACCCTCAGATCTGTGCCATGATACAATCCTGCCCCTGAGGTCAATTCCTTGGTCTTTATTGATTACAAAATCATCCAGTGATCTATAGTGTCCGGGTACCATGCACATGTTCATATGTCTTATCAATATTTCATTCCTCTGCAGCCCATCCTGTGAGAGTGGTGGTCCCACAGTAAACCCACTTAGCTTTTTCATGCTGATCCTTGCCAGGCTGTGAGCTCAGGCTTGGCCAGCAGACGTTCACCCATAAGCCTCTATCCTGTTCCTGGTGACAGGGTAGGATCCCCGCTGACCCTGTCCCGAGCAGGCTACATTGAACCTTTATTAGATTTATTATACTGCGTAGGGTGTCTGGCTCCTCACCCAGGACCAGTTTGATTTCGAAGACCCTACCAGTAGCAAATTGCACTTGACAACAAAGCTTCTGGGATTACTGGAGCACACAAACCCATCACCCTCACACACCAAAAACGAAAATGATGAATGAAAGAAAACGTGTAATACCGGTGTTTCAGAGACACTTGTATATGCTTACATGGTAATTTGTTGTTTATTATACAAACGATTGTAACTATTGAACTTTAAGTGCATTAGTTTTAGTTTCTGGAAACATGTAAATTCCTTCAATAACATTTCCCCCTCTCTTTACATTTCTTTGCAGTTCAGTCAGGCCTCTGCAGTGAGAAGCTACACTAAATTTGTGATGGGCGTAAGTTCTCTCTTCAGACCATGAAAGGTTTCTCCTGTATGTCATAATTCAGTAATAATGCAGTGTGCGTTTTGTGCCTCATTAGATTGCAGTAAGTGTCCTTACATATCCATTCATGCTGGTTGCTGATCTTATGGTGGTAAACAATTGTGGGTGAGTCATTAAGCTAAACACAGTTATGAACTTAAAATGTAATATTGATTTAAACCTGATGCCGTAGACTCTTTCAAGGTTTATAATTAGCTTTTTATCGCACTCATATTAAATGGTTTCAGCGATTGTTTTTTTTTTTCTCTCACCAACTTGAAACATGATGCTGTGATTGCAGGTCTGTGGAATACAAAAGAATAAAAAGACAAAAGTTGCACAAACCTTCTGGAAAAGGTTAAATTTAGTCAACAAAGATTAGAGAAACTGGAGCTCATATCATTTATAACTTTTTAAGGGTAATTTCAATCAGATGGCAGTTGGATTCCTGATCTCATAGATTTTTTTCATACAATGATTAAGAACAAAGTGGTGAAATTCTAAATGAGGAACTTCCTGTTTTTCATATGACTGCCACATACATGTTTTCTAGCAGCTTAGATTTATATATATATATATACTACGAAGGAAGGGCTTTAGTATGTGCTTTCCAGGTTATGTCCAATAATTTCAGCAGAACTGAAGTTGTAGAAATATTTCAAGGACCACTGGTAGACAAAGGACAAGCACCAGTGCTCATAACAAAAGTTAAAGTTTTAAATATGTTTACAGATTCCTCCATGAACTGCTCTTGTGTTACCATGTAGGCATTGATTGGAGTCTGACAGCATTTCCAAATCACTAAAGATCTCGAAATCTGACTAATGTGAGGCTCATACAATAAATGGTTCATCATTTTTACACTTGAAGTTTGTCTCCAGAACAGGGGCTTTTTGTGCTACATTAAAGTCTTTATTATGTTTACAGTAAATATGCTTTTAATATTTTTTTGCAAAATAATCGCTGATGCTTCAGTCTGACTGCTGAGCTTTGTCTTGTCAGACTGGCTGCAGGACTTCCTCCTCTGTCGCCCGTCTTTAGCTCCTGGCTGCACTGCTGGAATCACCTGAGCAACAAGGTACACTCACTATGTCACATGGCATTTGATTCCTTAATGCCATTTTATTATTCCATGACCAATTCACTGGAACTCAAAATAGAGGTAATAGAGATGCTGATGGATGCAGAAGCTTTAGGAATGTTCAAATTAACAATCTGTAAAAGAAGGAATGCACTGGCTGGTTCAGCAACACCAAAAGGCCTGAAATACCACAGAAGACAACTGAAGAGGTAGAATTCTTCCTTAGATCAGAAAAAACATTCACAGTATGTAGCCATGTCAAGAAAGGAGGTAGTCGGTCTATCACTGTCAAAATCTATAATCAAGAAACACCTTTGTGAAGATAAATGCAGAGGGTTCACAAAAAAGTGGAAACCACTTGTACACTACAGTAGGATAGTGGAGAGTAAGCAGGACACTGCCTGTCAAATAGGGTGGAGGTAGTGATGCAGCATGTGCATGTATGGATGCCAAGGGAACAGGTCACTTGCTGATAGAAGTAGCAGGGTGAACTGCGACGTGTACAGGCCTATGCTCTCTGCTCAGGCAAAGCATACTGCAAAAGCCAGTCAGAAGACCAGAGCTGGAGTTCCCCAGTGCACTATATATTTTCCTATATTCCTTCTCTTTGTCTCCCTCACGCCAGGGTCACCTCTTTAGAGGATCCAGTTTCTTTTTCCGCCGAGTGCCCTTGACCTCCATCGAGGACTAACATGGTCATCGCCACCACCTGCTGGGATGTTCTTCACCTTTTGCTCAGAAACATTTTCCAAAGATATCGATCCCTTCCTTTGTCATCAGCCTGCTGTATCCATGTCATCAGCCTGCTGTATCCATCCAGACAGCTGGAGCAGCAGAACCTTTTTTGAAGTATGAGAAGCACATTCATTGTTATGATTATACCAGCTTCTACTCCTTTCCTCCCTGCTTCCAAACAATGCACCAACTATGGGCACCGTTTTGTTGCTGAGACTCACAAAGACATTTTAGAAATGATTCTCACATGAAATGATTTATTTGACTGACTTGCAGTGAGAACAGTACTTCCAAATTGCACCAATATGTTTGTTGGTACCTCTGCTATAGTCTGCAGCACTTTAAACATCTCTGGTTGTTTTAAAACTTGTCATTTTGCTTGATTTTAGATGTTATTAATCCACTCCAGTATTGCAGCTGAACAGATGATCTGTTTTCAGTTTCTTTGCAATTAAAAACCTCTGTCTTTTTCTTGATGTTGCTCTTGCAAACTGAGTAAAGAGGTAATGCTATTTTTTTAAGTAAAAAATATTTTCTTTAAAAGAGGTTGGAGAAATGTATGAAAGTCAAGAAGCTCAAGATATTATATATGCCAGAGTCTAATAAAACGGAGAAATATGATTTTGAAGTTTGTACAATGTTTTCTTTTTTATCAGTCAGCCTTTAAACCTTTAAACCTGCCAATCGAGTGGTTTAAAAACCTGTTAACAGTCTGTTAGTTCTGAAAGCGTCCATGTTCGCTGATACATGTGACTGATAAATGAATTCTGCTTTATGTGTGTGACTCTAGTAACAACCCCACCTGCCTGTTTTTATTGATAAAAAATAAAATCTTTGCCACAACAGTGTTCACTTCATATTCAAAATGTGAAATATTATATAAGTTGTATACTGATGCTTTAAGATCCAATCTTAAGCAGTAAATAAGAACATATTGAGGGTTACTAGATATAGAATAGTAGATATAGAATAATAGAATAGTAAAGAATAGTTCATTGCCTGGGCCACTTTTTTTAACATGAATAAATAACTCACCGTTTTTCTAAGGCGACAAGTTTACATACTTTTTGAAGTTCTCTGAACTAATGAGGTTTTACAGTGATGAGCAGATAATCCATAGGTAAGTTTAAATTAACTATTCATTAGCTTTCTAACAGCCTGATATTCTGAGGCTTTGTAATATAAACACTGTAATAAAGGTTGCGAGCTTGAGTGCTACAGAACATCAGAGCTGATAATAAATTACGCCTGTAGTGTTCCCCCAACACAGGACGGCTCTGTTTAAAAAGTCCCAACCTCTGATCAATCAAGACTTTATTCGCCACATGCAGGTTGCCCTGCAGTGAAATGGGACCCCCCCCCCCCCCACACACACACACACACACACACACACACACAACACATATCACATGGGGTTACAGGTCGGAGATCGGTAGCGTTACAGAAAAAAACACTGAAATATACACTACAATGGGAAAGTACAAGAGGAAAAAAAGAGACCTCTACTTGTGCTGGGCTCCTGGGAGGACAGCATGAGAACAGGAAACGAAAAAACTCCTCTGCACAAAAAGAAGCACATGAATGTCCACAGCACAACATTATGGAAGACGTGACAAGCCACAGGGTTGGGTAGGGGGTGAGGAATAGTTCGAAGCAACGCAGCAGCCATCCTGCCCAGCGCTACCATTCCAGCGCGGGCTCAGACCCGCCATGTTCCCCAAGAGGGAGCAAGCATCGAAGGCGTTTGGAAAGGCAGGGGGATGAGTGTGTCTGCGATCCTGTGGGACTTGAACAGTAAGTAGTATAGAGCCTGATGGAGCCCAACATTTACTACCTCTGTTGTCCAGTCGTCTACCCTGACTCGTCTGTTAAGAAAAGAAAAAACCAGTAACACCTGTGCACTTGGTAATTAACTGGGCCCAGTTTAGTGGCCTGAACAGCAGGCCCTGAGGTTCTGTAACTTTTAAAAGGCTCCAGTAACCTGTAGGAGCTATTTAAACTGAGGATGAATATTCAGGGTTTGCTGTTTCACAAATGATTAAAAGGAGAATGTCTACAATTTAGACTTTGGTGGATATTACAGGATATTTTATTAAAGCAGTTTGGCATGAGCAGAGCAGAAGCAGAGTCAAATAATAAATAATAAGCTGTTTGCATCATGGTGTTTCATATCCATGTTTTTAATCACAAGCTGGAGAATAATACTCAGACGAGACCCAGACACGGACAATGTCAAGGACTGGAGACTAGTTCGTGACATCGGTCATTCGACCATGGTTCTTCTTAGAAAGAAAATAACGACAACAACAGTGTTTAAGGGTTTCAGCACCTTTGTGTTTTTTGCATTTGACAGTGTTGTGATGGCTGCCTTTACAGCAAAACAGCACTCCTGCTTCCCAAGCTCTTCAAATAGCTGCACAAGCTGTCAAATTGTATTGTTTTGGTTTCAAAGAGACATGAAGCGTTCTTTCCAAAGTCTCACCTGCATCACCCCATTGTGTTCAGAGTGAAGGTAGGGCAGGTAGGTGATCTTTCCGATCCTTTTTGGATTTCCAGTGAGCAGTGGATAGGCAGCAGGTGAGTAGTAGCAGATAGCAGACCAGCTTCAGACAATCTGAGGAAGTAACAGGTTAGCGTGGGGAGTGATCCAAAGCACCGGTGACAGGAGACACAAGGAGCAAAACACTTAGCACAGAAAGTTACGAGGAGTTTAAAGCAAGCATAGAGGCCGATTTAGCAGTACAGAACATCTGACGACCTGGCGAACGTCTGAGGAGGTCCTAAATACATCCAGGGTGACTGCTGCAGATGACCAGGACTATGACAGATGTCACTTTGAGACAGATGCCCTCAATCCGTGTGACAATGATTGAAAAGATTTTAAGGTGCCAAATCTATAAAGTTCTAATCTCAACAGGTTTGTCCAATAAGAAAAGATAGTTTCATAAGAAACTAAATTCACTTCCAGCCCTATTTTATTGAACAGGAAGCGTTTTCACAGGGTTACACATCCATAAGATAGGGGGTGTTTGCCGTGTGATGGAGTGATACTGTGGTTTAGTCTCAGGTCATACTGCTCATTGAACAAAAAACACACAAATCAGGTGTTAAAATGCTAAACCTTGGGTTTTACCTCCACTGAGAAGTGAGGAGCAGCAGTTTTGAAAACTGAGCTGAATGTTAGCGGGAACGAACATCTCCAAAAACGTTGGAGCAGTTTTACACATGGAGTCTGTCTTGTTAGACTGACCAGAAGATTAGATCATTAATTTCTAGACTAGAAAATATTCATTAATATGAATTAATAATTAATTAAATGTTTAATAATAAAATTAACTGATATTTATTTAATTATTTATATATACTTTAATTGATGCCATATTTAATTAATACTTCATGATGTATTTATTTAATTCATTTTGGCACACATGGCCCTCTGTATTTGTCAGCCTGGCTAAAGCTCTGAAAACAAAGCCGGGGTTATTCCCATCTTATCTTTTTCAAGATATGTATTTACGAGTTACACCAGGGAGTCAAGTACTTGTGATTTGTGGATTTCTTTGTTAGTATCCAGATGTATGTAACACTAATAACACAACAGCTGACCTCTGTGAGAGCAGAGTTGAGGTGGCTGCTCTGCACTGTGTTGGCACATGAAGAAGATAACACTGGAGGGATTACATCCATACACTCAGTTACAGCACTTTCAAAAAGACATCTCCTATAATGTATTCCCCGCTGCAGTGTAATTCATTATTGTAAATTTAAAGTTATTAAGAAGTGATTATGCAAAAGACGGTTTTCAGGAAACACTGTTAAATATTCAGTTTCTATCAGAACGAGAGCCAGAGTGTGATCGGAGAGGTGGGTGGGCTAATTTACACTTTGAGAGAGGCCAAGTGAGTCACAGTATGTTCAACACTGAGGCTGTCATTTTCAGCATCTACGTGTAACTATTTTATCTGAACTGTTCACTAAATTAGATAAAAGACAGATGGAAGAGTAAAAGAGTTCCTCTGTGTCCACTGTGAGTGTCCATCATTGAACAGCGCGGCGGCTGACCACACCAGCTGTCTGCCACTTACAGTGTAGTTTTGACCTTAATAGGTCACATGACAGGGTGAGGCAAGGTCTCACAGTGTTTTCACCTGAAACCTCAGGTGATCATTACAGACGCCTTTTTCACTCCTTGGCTCAAGTGACGAGGCTCGTGATTAATAGTGGGCCAACAATCCCCTTAAGAGACAACCCCCACTAGGGTTTTTTTTTTAAATTTAATTTGTATTTACATTTTTTAATCATCTATAAGAAGATGTACATTGAAAAAAATGTGTGAATAATTTCATTTTTTAACTTATTAAATGCATCTAAGACTAAATCAGTCAGTGAATGTATTACAGCTCTGAGACTTCAGCCCTAGGATGTCAACATCATGATAGTGCTGCTTTGCTGGGACCTCAGCAGCTCATTAAGATCCACTTAGTGCTGACGTCACTAAGCTGCTTACTGCTGCAGGTGAATGGAGGAAGGAACTGAAAAAGATTTGTTTACACTGATGTAGGACTCAAGTCTAGCAGGCAACATCATGAGCACTGTTTTATTGTAGATAGTAAATTACCTGACTGATTACTGACAATCCGGATTTTGGATTTTGTGGGCTGCCATGGAGTGCAGTGGCAAGGTAACTGCTGCTTGATTCATACAGGATGAAGATTTTGTTTGTTGAAAAAAGAAATAGGTCCGGAATACAATTAAAAGGCTCCAGTGTTTAATCCATTATGTGGCAGCACGTTTTCACAGCAGACACCATGTCATAGTGAGTGAAACAATAACTTCAGATATAAAAATTAGGATGTTTTAATGGTGTGTTTGACCTAAATTCAGCAGCACAGTCAGGACTTCTACTCCTTTTCTTACAGCTGTAAGCAGTGCTTCCATTTTCTTATTACACCGTGAGATAGTAGCAACAGAAGATAAATTTAGTCTTTGTCTTACAAATGTTTTGCATAAACACTGTTTTACAACAAGTGATTCAAAATTTATGTGAAATAATAAAGTTTGATCAGTCTTAAACTGTCAGTAAAGAAGTAAAATTGATGCATTAATATGTGGATTAGTAGTTTTTTAAGATGGTCTGCGTTTAAGGATTTAAGTACTTTTATACAGCATGCCATGCAATTTTGTGTAAAGTTGTGTTACACATCATAGGATCTGTGTACATTCGTACTATATATGCTGATGTATTTGACTGTACAGCAGAAGCAGCACTCCTGACATGACAGGGATTAGACTTTAATTTTATTACAGGCTTAGCTATAATAATAGTTAGCTTAGAAGCTATAGCCCTGCAAATGAAAGAGCAAGCACACAAATAAATATAAACTATATAAAACAAACTTCATTATAATTACTATTATTATTAATTTCTTTCCTTCACCCTGTCACATACACAATGATACAATGCTTTCATCTACACTGATAACACTTTGAAAACAAGTCAAGAAACACAGGATGTCATATTGTTAAATGGAAGGTAAAAGTATCAGCCTACAGATGGATGAGATCAGTGAAAACAAATCAAAGTGAAAAGAACAGGGCACCACTGAAGTCACTGGTTGGTGGGAGACATTACTGGCCTTCTGGTGGTCATTTTGTAGGACTATGGCAGCACTCACCCAGTTCCTGCTTGCAGAAAGAGGCAGATACCAGTACTGCTGATGGGTTTTTACCTTCTATGAACATGTCCAGCTCCCCTGTATGCTCTTGAGTCTGTTCAGGGAGACACAGCAAACCTTGTTTGCCTTGTTTGTACCATCCTGGAGGAGGTGAACTGCCTGTTCAACCTCTGTGGGGTCCAGGTTTCCTCATGCTACCAGTGGTTGCACTGACCCTAGGCAAATGTAAAACTAATCAAAAATAGTCCGAGAATATGAAGAGGGACAGATGTATTCATATTTTGGGAGTTGTCTCAGTGCTGCCCCTCTAGTGCACCTGTTGTTAATTTCATTAACACCAAAGTAGCTGAACCTGATTAACCACCCCCTCTGCTACTTAACTAACCAGATCAATAGATATATTTACACATGCCAATCGATGCATCAGGGATTAATCCATCAACGATAAACATCCTGCATCCATCCATTCAAAGTTTACACAATATTTCAATTAGAACTACAGTGCAATTCTTCTGCATTTCTTCTAATAATCCAAAATAACCTCTTTGTTCACCTAAAAAGTCTTGAAGCCATGTCTGAGTGTCAGCATCTAACTGCAATACTTCAGTCCTCCATGAAACACTTCTGTCACTCTGATGTGCTCTCTGGGGTTTGATCAGCTCACTAAGTTTGTCCATTTTGTTAAATATACACCTCACATTCCTGATGATGCTTGCTGAAACAGCTCGATTGAAATCTCATTGTTTGCTATGAAGTTCCTCCAGGATTACGATCCTCATTCTGGGTACCACAACAGTCAGAGCAATCAGCTGTTGCTGATTTCTGTTTCCAAGAGAGTACGGGAAAACGAGTAGCAGCCTGGTAAAACCTGACTTAACCAGTCAAGGTAGTGCAGGTTTTCTTCTAAATGGAAGATTGATGCTTTGATCCCTTGCTCCTGGGCAAGATACTGTACACCATGTTTCCACAATCCATCCATCAGTGAGTGTGTGAATCTTAGACAAAGCAAAGGCATATATTGAAAATGCTGTGCTGATGCATGAACGAGTTTTGCAGCTAGAGAAATAAAGTGCTACATAACTACAAAATATCAAAAGAAAATGTAACTTTTGCATGAATCAAAATGATCGAGAGAAATGAATGTTATCAAGTGATAAAGTTAATAGAATAAAAAATAGCTTCAAGAGAGCTCCAAATTTGATCTTTTTACCCACACACAGTTTTAGGAGGGTTGTAACATGATTAAAAAGGGATTTTTCTTCTTCCAACAGTAATTATCAATCTTCTCTTTCTGTCTTATAACAATAGGTGACGCCCCAGCTGATGATCACAATAGGGACAGCTGTGATTGGCTCGCTTCAGTTTGGCTACAATACTGGCGTCATCAATGCTCCTCAAAATGTGAGAGTTTCATTGTCTGAATGAAGAATGTAAAGGAGGAAAAAATATACATATTTGAAAATGTGTGAGAACAAATGGAATTAGAATAGCGATACAGTAGTTAGTTTCACTGATGAAGATCAACTCTTTTTTTTTCAGTTAAGGTTTTGAAGCTGAATCCATGTGGTATATTTACTGTTTTCACATGTATTAATTTATGTGGCTTAAACATTCCCATCTCAAACAAACGCGTCAGTGTTAAATGCTGTTAACACATAGTGAAAAGCTCCGATGACTTAAAAGAACATTTTTATGAAATCACAATGCCAGTTGCACTCCACACGATGACTTCAACAGGGTTAGCAGTTGTCCTCTGAGACCCACCACCCTGCAAGTAGATAGCCAGTGGTCACTCCAGCCTCTGCAACTCCGCTGCCTTTAAGCTGTGGCATATCATAGGCCCTGGCCTGCACAGAGAGACAAAATAACACCTCCACTATATAATTCATAGCACAAAACCCATCCATCCCAAATATATCCGGTTTCATCACATTACATACCTGCACAGAGAGACAAAATAACACAGCAGTGTTTGTAGTGTGGGCTATAAGTAGACCAGTGTATCAGTGCAATCAATTACACCTGCCTAGTAGTCCAACCACATTACAGCCATTGGCTCACCAGAAATGTGACACACACACACACACACACATACTCCCAACCCAGTGCAACTTCACACAATAATATGGAGATGAATTAAAACAGGCACATTAGTGTACCATGTTACACTCTGGGTCTCTCCTGAATGACTGAACTTCTCACCTTATCTCTAACGCTGATTGCAGAAAACTAATTTTTACTGTGTGTATCTGCAATCCGATTCTATCGGTCATTACCCAGAGCTTGATGCCATCAGTGAGAGTAGGGACATAGAGTGACCGGTAAATTGACAGCTTTACTCAGCGCTCTTCATCTCAACAGACCAGAAAAGCACTCAAATCTGCAGTGGTGTGGAATCTCATTACCTCCCCCCTTACATGTGACCAAGAACCAGAAATACTTAAACTTCTCCACATGAGCCAACAACTTCCCGACCCTGAGTGGGCATTCTACCCTTTTCCTGCTGAGAACCATGGAGTCACATTTGGAGGTGCTGATTCTCTTTCCCGCTGCTTCAAGCCACCACCTGGTTAAGGCAAGAGAACCATGTCATCTACAAAAAGCAGCCACAAGATCCTGTAGAAGGCGTCTACCAAAGTAGAAGCCTGCTGCCACTTGGCTCCACCTACAAATTCTACCCATAAAAATTCTGAACAAAGTGGTGACAAAGACTCACTGTAAACAAGTCAGACTGAATTCAATCCCAATCATATAGCACCAAAACACAACAGTTGCCCCAAGGTGCTTCATATTGTAAGGTGAAGACCCTACATTAATACAGAGAAAACTGCAATGGTCAGTAAACCCACTTTGAGCAAGCACTTGGCAACAGTGGGAAGGAAAAACGCTCTTTAACAGGAAGAATTCTACAACTGTGCAAGAGAGACAGATAATAAATATAACTAAGGATTAAATGAAGAAGAAGAAGTATTCCTTCCATACCACTGATTTTACTGTACCACTGATCCTCGGTTGAAGTCCGCGGTGCCTATACTATACAGTGTGAGTAGAGCACCCCTCCTGAGTTACCTGACATTTAGCCAGAACTGCTTTAACCTCCTAGAACCCTGCGTCCACATATTTGGACATCACATTTTGGGTTATTTAGACCAAAATACTCAATTTTGCTCTACAATGGCCTGATATCCACTTGCAAGGACATTATACTGCCACTGTTCTATCGAAATTTTAAACGAATATCCTCATTTGTGGCTCTCATTTTTCTTAGAAACAAAAATCAGGTAAAAAAAAAAATAATCTGGTAATTCTTTGTTTTTACATTTATCGGGCCCCAATATGCCCAAATATCAAAAAGAAATTAAAAATGCATGCTGTGGAAGACTTTGGGTCTTAGGAGGTTAAGGCTGAAGAAAAATCATCTTTAAATTGTCACTGGGTCCCAGTGTTTGTGAGTTTCTTTGTATTTTGTTATTCATTTGTGTTCTTCATTTCAGCTTATCTAGCTAAATTCTGCCACACCTAGGTTACAGTTCATGGTTTATCAGGTTCCCCTTGTGGCTCACCCTTGTGTTTTAGTCTCCCTTATTGGTTAGTGTATCTAATCTGTCATGTCATGTCTGCGTCTTTTTATGGTTCCTGTTTTACTTTGAGGGGGTCTTGGGGTCCATGTTCATTGTTTTAGTTTCACTTCCACTGTGGCATCATTAGGTTCATTCTTGTCAGCTGTTTTTCCATGTGCCTCCATTTCCCCTAATAACCTTATGTGTGTGTTTAAGTCCTCTGTCTTCCTTTGTTCTGTATCTGTGTTCTGCGTTACCTCCATCATGTCACAGTTCTCATAGTCATTATCTTGTTTCAGTCATAGTAAAAGTCATGGTTTTCCCAGTGTGTGTTTAGATTTTCCCTCATTTTGTTTGTTGTGTTTTATGTTTGTGAGTTTCAACCCCAAAATAAAGGCTCGCTTTTTGTTCAAGTTTAGTTTTGGCTCCTCGTCTGTGTCTGCACCTAGTCCTCCTCACACACTCCACACGGTCTGCCTTTGCAGGCCGTGACATGAATGTAGCTACATACATGCGCATGAGGTATCATGTTCACCAAGTTAGAATGGTATCAGAAGGATAATGACTGACTGTATTACTCTTACATATGACCTGTTGATGAAAGTTCTGGAGAGAAAGTTAAAGACCACCCAAGTCATGAAGTCTGAAAGAGTTGGAAATATTAGACTCTGGAAATTAAATGACAACGCAGTGTATCCAATATTTGTCTTCGTATTTCACCCTGAGCGTAAAGTATTAAATCACCAAGGGTCACTAAGCAAAAGTTGGGATTAAAGTGCTGTTGTGTACATAAGAGCTACTTCACTTTACTTTAATCTGTCTTTATGTGTCTTACAATAAGACTGTTACTGCGTACTGTTTTATGTTTTAGATCATTGAGAGCTTCTACAATGAGACATGGAGCAGCAGGTTTTCAGAGCCCATCCCTCAGACCACTCTAACAGCTCTGTGGTCTCTCTCTGTGGCCATCTTCTCTGTGGGAGGGATGTTTGGCTCCTTTTCTGTCGGTCTCTTTGTTAACCGCTTTGGCAGGTATGACTCTCTCCGTTGCTAACAAGATCTATATACATCCATTTTTTTTTTTTAATTAAATTTAAAAATTAAATTTTTTTTAAAGTTTTCTTATTAAAGAGCATTTATGGTAAATTCTTTTTTAAAGGAGGAACTCCATGCTCATGGCCAATGTGCTTACATTCATTTCTGCAATATTTATGGGATTCTCCAAATTGGCTGCTTCCTTTGAGATGCTCGTTATTGGACGTTTAATTGTGGGTGTCTATTCTGGCCTGTCCACTGGTTTTGTGCCCATGTACATTGAGGAAATGTCACCCACATCTCTCCGGGGAGCATTAGGAACGCTGCATCAGCTTGGTGTAGTGATCGGCATTCTCATGGCACAGGTGAGAGCCTTACATTTTTAACCACAAATACTCCCACCATTTACCAGTTTGAGTAACAGTTGATTAATAATGCGTATAATCACTTTCATAAGTTCCTAGATAATGACATATTTTTTGTGATTTTTGCCTCTGTACACTCTGCACACCACCACAGGAGAGTCCAGTGTTACAGGGCTATACTCTGCTCACATTCAGCTAAATGCTGTAAAAATATTCATTATCCACGTGCATTGTTTCGCAGTGTAGACCGCAAAAGCCACCCAAGTGTTATTCAAGGCAAAGGAACTGTATTCGCTATGACCAAGAGAGTCACCTGATTTCAATCCAATAGATTGTGCTTTCTAGTTAATGAAGACAAAATGAAGGCACAGATGCCAACAAACAAGGCAGCTGCAGTGAAGGCCTGGCAACGCATTGACAACACTGCAGTTTCTACAGGATAAGACACAACTATACTGTAGATAATTTTAGTAACTTCCAGGTAAACAGTAGAACAGCACCACCAAGGTTGGAGATGGGACAATACTGGAAGAGCATATGGGAGAAGGACGCAACACATAGCAGCAATGCTCAGTGGCTAGTGGATCTAAGAGAAGACCACAGCAACCTCCCTGAACAGGGTCCAGTAACCATCACACTGGCAGACACCCAAGATTCTCCAATATGAAGAGTCAGACAGCACCAGGCCCCGACATAGTTCGCGCCTACTGGCTGAAGAAGCTGACTGCACTCCACAAGCGTCTGGCTGCAGAAATGAACCAGCTGCTAGTGGATGAGAGACACTCAGAACGGCTAACCGAAGGCCGGACAGTCCTGATCCTCAAATACCCCCAGAAGAAACCAGTCCCATCCAATTACCAGCCAATAATCTGCCTCAGTACCACATGGGGGTTCTTGTCAGGCATCATAGTCGCTAAGCTGGATAGGCACATGGGTCAATACATTAGCAGGGCAGAGAAAGGAATTGGTAAGAATACCAGAGGCACAAAATACCAGCTACTGGTAGACCGAGCAGTCAGCCAAGACTGCAAGACTGACCAACCTATGCACTGCCAGGATTGATTACAAGAAGCCCTATGACTCGATGCCCCATACCTGGATCCTGGAACTATACAAGATCAACAGGACCCTAAAAGCCTTCATCAGGAACTCAGTGGACAAGCAGAAGAAGACAGCTGTAGTGATAGACGTAGAGATACCAAATGACAGCAAGATTAAGAAGAAGGAACACAAGAAGCTTGAGAAGTACCAAGGGCTCAGAGAAGAGCTGGAGAAGATGTGGTCCCAGTGGTAATCAGAGCACTACATGCAGTCACTCCCGAGCTCGGCGAGTGGCTCCAGCAGATCCCAGGAACAACACTGGAGATCTCTATCCAGAAGAGCACAGACCCAGAAACAGCTAAGATACTGTGCAGGACCCTCAAGCTCCCCGGCCTCTCGTAGAGGACCCGAGTTTGAAGGATAGACCGCCCGCAGGGACGAGAGGGGAATTTAATTTTTAAAAAATATATAAATGCTGACACTTCAAGCATTTGATGTCGTTACTAATTTACTGTTGTGTATATTCCAAGTCTGAAAGGGGCTTTCAAATAAGGAGTCTATTGTATACATTGTTTAGATTTTTGGGCTTGAATCCATCATGGGGAATGCATCCCTATGGCCCCTCCTACTGGGTTTTACTCTGCTACCATCTGTGCTGCAATGTGTCCTGTTGCCTCTCTGTCCTGAGAGCCCCCGATACCTCCTCATCAACTGCAACGAGGAGAACAAAGCCCGCGGCGGTAAGATGAACACACTGTCATGAGAGACGACGAAAAAATCAAATGCAATCAAACAGGAACATTTGGGGATTATAGATTACAGTACAAAGAGGCAGGCATGTTCTCAAATGTCCTGACTCCCAATGTCTAAAACTAAAAATTGCTATTCATTAGAATAAACACAGAAGAATACACACATAGACACTCAAATACACAATAGAGACTCATTGTAAACAACACCTATATCTCAAGTTACACAAATAAATCTTCTTTTATCCACACAATTTCTGCCAAAACCATCTAATATACTGCTAGACAGTTGTAACATAACATCATAGAAATAACTATTGTCTTCCAGTCCTAATTAAACTACGGGGTACTGATGACGTGAGTGAGGAAATGGAGGAGATGAAGGAGGAGAGCCAGCAGATGATGAAGGAAAAGAAGGTGACCATCCCTGAACTTTTCCGCTCCCCCGTGTACCGCCAGCCCATCTTTGTTGCCATCATGCTGCAGCTGTCACAGCAACTGTCTGGTATCAATGCTGTAAGTCAAATGAGCAAAAGAGAACTTGTGCATTCTATTGTAGTGAATGCCATCGAGTATAAAACAAAGGGTATAAGATAAAATGTTTTACATCTCTTAAGCTACATAGATTACAAATGACCTAAACAATAACTTTAACGACCATTAAGTAATGAGATCCTATTTAGTAACATGAACTACTGCTACTACTACTGTACTACTACTACTACTAAAATGATTAGTCATAACTCATGTTCTTGAAATCATTATTCATTAACAGTGCATTCGAGTTGAAGTGCAAGGTGTAGAGAAGAAATTCATGCACAGAAAGATATAAAGTTCAAGTATCGCACCTGTGTCTTGTGTCTGTCATCTTCTGTAGGTGTTCTACTACTCAACTATGATCTTTGAGCGAGCAGGCGTGTCCCAGCCTGTCTATGCAACTATCGGCACAGGAGTGGTCAACACTGCATTCACAGTTGTTTCTGTAAGTTGCAAAAGAACAAGTTGAAACAAAAAAATAAGCTCTATGTATATATACATATATAAATCCTATATATATCCTAGGAACAGCTAAAATACTGCACAAGCTCCCAGGCCTCTGGTAGAGGACCCAGGCCTTAAGGATAGACTGCCTACAGGGACGAGAGGGGAATTTTATATTCCAGAATGAGAGAATCTCGGTCGGAGGGTAGGCGGCTAACAGAGGTGTGCAACAGTATCATTAGAAAACAGGTCCTGTATGAATAAGATACATAACTGTACATAACTGAGGATCTATAAACTGCCAAACAAAATACCAGAGGTCAAAAGAATAAATAGCCTGTCCTCCAAAGACCTATCCAGGGTACAGTCCCAGCTGCATGGGAACAATAGTACAAGAGCAGACCCATGAAGAGCTAATACTGAGCAATGTTGGAAAAACACACAGGAGGAAGGAATTCTCGTGGAAGACCTAAACCAATACCAGGTGGATAGCTGGGAAAAATGATTAAGGAAGAGAAAAGATTTTGGTATACCGCGGTGTTCTTTTTAGCCTCCAGAGCTGTAAACTGGCTACATTTATTAAATGTATCATTTATACTAAGGAAGGCTGAGTACCTAAACATGTAACACACTGAGCAGGAAAGTGCAGCTAGCTAGTTGGTTATGAACTAAGCTAAGCTGACAAATCCCTAAAGTCACAGTGAATGAATACTGTGAATATTAGATAGATTCAACAGAGAGTGTGCTTTGAATAAGGCACATGAAGATTAAACTATAATAATAACAATAATAATAAAAATACATGTTATTTAAAGGCGCCATCCTCCTGCAAGTCCACCACCCGCAGGAGGCGCCATAGGGGGTCGTGTGCATTGTGTGGTGGGCAGCGGCCAGGAGTGGAGGCCCTGGTGGACTGATCCAAGACTGGCATTTGGGACATGGAATGTCACCTCTCTGGTGGGGAAGGAGCCTGAGTTAGTCCGTGAGGTTGAATGTTCCTGGCTAGATATAGTCAGGCTCACCTCAACGCATGGCTTGGGCTCTGGAACCAGTCCCCTGGTATTTTAATATCTCCTTGGCTTACTGCCTGTATGTTGGGGTTCCTCCCGGTGGATGAGAGGGTTTGTTCCCTGCACCTTTGGGTCGGGGAACAGGTCCTGACTGTCATCTGCGCTTATGCGCTGAGTGGCAGCTCAGAGTACCCAGCCTTTTTAGAGTCCCTGGGTGGGGTGCTGGAAGATGCTCTGCCTGTTGTCCTAATGGGGGACTTCAATGCTCACGTGGGTAACGACAGCGAGAACTGGAGGGGCGTGATCTGAACCCAAGTGATGTTTTGTTATTGCACTTCTGTGCAAACCACAGTTTGGCCATAACGAACACCATGTTCGAACATAAGAGTGTCCAAAGTGCACATGGCACCAGGACGCTCTAGGCTGCAGGTTGATGATCGATTCTGTAATCATATCACCAGAGCTGCGGCCATATGTTCTCGACACTCGGGTAAAGAGAGGGGCTGATCTGTCAACTGAACACCACCTGGTGGTGAGTTGGATTAGACGACGGGGGAGAACACTGGACAGACCCGGTGCACCTAAACGTATAGTGAGGGTGTGCTGTGAACGCCTAGCAGGCTGTGCTAACTGTGCTGTGGCCGCAAGGTGGTTGGTGCCTGTCGTTGTAACCCCTGAACCAAATGGTGGACACCAGAGGTGAAGGGAGCCACGAGGCTGACGAAGGAGTCCTATTGGGCTTGGCTAGCCCAATAGGACAAGTGGAATGTGGCTCCGGCAGTGGCTGAAGCAAATACTCAGGTGTGGGAGGAGTTCGAAGAGGCCATGGAAAAAGACTTTCAGACTGCCTCGAAGAGATCCTGGCAAACCGTCAGGCGACTCAGGAGGCTGTATGCGGTACTGCGTATAGTGCTGGTGGAGCGCTACTGACTTCGACTGCGAAAATTGTTGGGCGGTGGAAGGACCTCCTCAATCCCACTGACATGTCTTACGAGGAGGAAGCAGAGTCTGGGGATGAGGGAGGTGACCTGCCAATTTTGGGGGGTGAGGTCACTGAGGCAGTTAAACAACTCCTTAGTGGCAGAGCCCCTGGTGTGCATGAGGTCCGCCCTGAGTTCCTGAAGGCTCTGAATGTTGTAGGGCTGTCCTGGCTGACACGCCCCTGCAATGTTGTGTAGAGGTCAGGGGCAGTACCCCTGGACTGCAGACCGGGGTGGTGGTCCCCATTTTTAAGAAGGGAAGAAGGGAACTGGAGATCAACAGATGGATTGGTGCTGCGGCTGCAGTGATGCAGATGCTGTACCGGTCTGTTGTGGTGAAGAGAGAGCTGAGCGTAAAAGCGAAGCCCTCAATTTACCGGTCGATCTACGCCCCTACCCTCACCTATGGTCAGGAGCTGTGGGTAGTGACCGAAAGAATGATATCGCGGATACAAGCAGCGGAAATGAGCTTATTCTGAAGGGTGGCTGACTTCTCCCTTAGGGATAGGGTGAGAAGTTCAGTCACCAGAGAGGGGCCCAGAGTAGAGCCGCTGCTCCTCCACATTGAAAGAAGCCAGTTGAGGTGGTTCAGGCATCTGACAAGGATGCCTCCTGGGCAATGTTTCCTCTAATTTAACTAACTCCCTGAGCGGTCCCTTGGACCACTGTGAGCAACATTAGACGTGTGCACTGTGGACACGCCGCATCGAATCCATCCAAGTTACATGGTTTATTAAAATAATCAAATTACAGCATTTACATTTATGTTAGACTACTTTTAATTAACTGCTTTAGTCCACTTACAATGAGAATTAAAAAAAAATCTTGTTCATGACCTGTGTAGTATGTTAACACTATTACAAGTAAAAATAACTTGAACTCCAATTTTGAAAACAAAACTTTCTTTCTTTCTTTCTTTCTTTCTTTCTTTCTTTCTTTCTTTTTTTATAAAGCTCTGACTTGTATTATGAGTCTGTGGTCTGGGAGAGAGTCCTGTAGCTCTCTGTCTGCAAAATACAGTATATTCAATTCAATTCAATTTTATTTATATAGCGCCAAATCACAACAAACGTCGCCTCAAGGCGCTTCATAGATACAGATATAATGAGCAATGCTGGGCAATTAATTATATAGTTACTTCTTCAAAAAAGTAACTGAGTTATGCAAACAAAGTTTTTTGCAGCAGTTTACCTAAAAATGCAGCCAAGGCGTTTTTTAAAATAAACATTTTAAACTATTTACAGAACAATCAGCTGTTCTGCATCAAATTTGATGCCACACAAATTATTTGTGTCACTCCAAAAATAATTTCTGTCCACTATGAGATAAAGGAGAACATCAAAAGCCTGATACCTGCAGGCCTGACAACAGGAGATGTATCACTCCTGTAACACCTGTAACATTCAGTAGTCGCCGTATTGTTCTGACACACACAACAAAACTATTTACTACACTACACACTAACTGCACAAGATTTTCCCTAAATGTCGCAAATCTCTCACATCTCAAAACACCGCAGTCACTCCTAAAACTTCCCCCTCCCTAAACAACTATGTGCCATGTTGCCATAACATTTTCTGATTGGTCGACATGGTACATTTTACGACCAATAGGAAAGGGTGGGGGTTTTTCTTGGATTTGGCTTTGACCGTTTCTTCCCGCAGTAAATATAAACAATGATAGTATTCAGGAAGAAAACCAAACATTGCATATATTTTTATCTTTGGTTTTACGTGGCCTATCAACACAATTTAAAAACTGGTATAAAGTCAACACATTTTCCGTCAATTGTTCTGTCTGTCCTGCTCACATCTCCAATAGTTGTACACGTTGTCATTTACGTGGCTTCACTCCACATCAGCCACACCGCTTTGCTAGCTAAAGCACCGGTGTCGGCACATAAGGACGCTGTCATAGACGAAGTTGATTAGCTGCCTATATACGAATGTGAATCGCATAATTGGCTGGACTATGGGATAAGGTGACATCGTTCTAATCCCATACTGGAGCAGCCAGTCACTCACTGACTAACACTGCAAAACAGAATTGTTAAAGTATTAATTTTAATTTCAATTCAGGTTAGATTTTCTGTGCGCAGAGACCGTGCCACCAGTGCGCAATTATGCATGCGCGCAGCTTAGAGGGAACATTGCTCCTGGGCGCCTCCTGGGTGCGGTGTTCCAGGCATGTCTCACCGGGACGGGACCCGGTGCACACCCAAGACACACTGGAGAGATTATATCTCTCGGCTGGCCAGGGAACACCTTAGTGCAGCGGTCCCCAACCTTTTTTGCGCCACGGACCGGTTTATGCCCGACAATATTTTCATGGACCGGCCTTTAAGGTGTCGCGGATAAATACAACAAAATAAAACTAGTACCGGTACCGAAAAAAAAGAAAATTTATTCATAACACACGTGAAAAGACCCAGGAAAACAGAGTAAATGATAAAAACGATAACAAAATAACGCTGAAAACCGATAAAAACCCTGAAAACTATACATTTCATACCTGAGCCTCAACTCTCGCGGCCCGGTACCAAACGACTCACGGACCGGTACCGGTCTGAGGCCCGGGGGTTGGGGACCGCTGCCTTAGTGTTCCACCGGACAAGCTAGAGGAGGTGGCTGGGGTTGAGGGAGGTCTGGGCTTCTCTACTTAGGCTGCTGCCCCGCTACCAAGCCCCGGATAAGTGGAAGAAGATTAATGGATGGATGGATGGATGGATTGATGGATGGATAATATGAAATAAGATGTTATCTAAAAGTTTCAATGAAATGGGCTACACAGATAAACAACACAAAACACCACTGTGCATTGCAACAGGAACAGGAAGTGACACTGTGTCGCAGAGAGAGCCAACACCAAGTGAAACTACCCAATGAATAAGAGAAAGGAAATCTGATTTTATTAAATGAAATATGGCATCACAGAAGTTCTGGCACAATCTTGTGCTTTTAATGTGTAACATTATAACATATAATGGAGTCATTATATGCTGGAGTCAGTGTCCGATGACCTCGAGTCACTGAGCGCAGCACAGGCATGACATGTCCTATCTGTGGTTTGGTGAATTAAGGTTTGCGTGAAGCCCAAGTCCACTTGTGGCTCTCGTGAACCCCCTTGGCATCTTACTAGAACGCTATATATTCCTCTCAGCAACACAGAATACTGGACTGAACGTAGCATCTCAAGCTGGTGCTGGTTCACCACCACCTGCTCTGCTGCATAGAGGCTAGCTCTGCTACCATCTTTGCCAGTGCCTGGACTGGCTGCGTGGGTTGTGGGTACATCATGTTGCACTGAGTTTTATGAGTTTTAAGTTTTATTCCATATATTTTGGGGGATTTTTTAAGTACTGTTGAACAGTAGATGATTATATTACTGTTTTTATGATGGTTTCCTTTGGGCATTTTAAATATTAAATTTTTTATTAATGGATTACAGTTATGATCCATTGATATTACCTCCACTGTGAATACTGGTATTATGTTTGGTTTATGTTGTCATTTTGTAACATCTGTATGTCTTGTAGTTGTTTGTGGTGGAGCGTATGGGCAGGAGACCCCTTCACCTCATTGGTCTGATGGGAATGGCCGTTTCAGCAGTTTTTCTAACCGTGGCCATGGCATTGTTGGTAAGTGTTTGTGGTCACCATTACTGAAAGCAGGCCTTTTGAATTAAAGGGTAGGAGTGCTACAATGTTACTGTAGATCAGGGGTCCCCAATCCCATACCACGAGGGCCGGTGTCCCTGCAGGTTTTAGATGTGTCCCTGATCCATCACAGCTGATTTAAAGGCTAAATTACCTCCTCAACATGTCTTGAAGTTCTCCAGAGGCCTGGTAATTAACTAACCATGTGATTCAGGTGTGTTGACCCAGGGTGAGATCTAAAACCTGCAGGGACACCGGCCCTCGTGGACTGGGATTGGGGACCCCTGCTGTAGATCAAGAGTAATAAAAATCTGACCATGTAAAAAAAATAGACCATGAAACTGATCATTTTCTGTGATATGCTTTGCTCTAAGGACCAGCTAAAGTGGATGTCTTACATTAGCATTGTGGCCATCTTCAGTTTTGTAGCCTTTTTTGAAATTGGCCCTGGCCCCATCCCATGGTTTATTGTGGCTGAACTCTTCAGCCAAGGGCCCCGTCCTGCTGCCATTGCAGTTGCTGGTTTCTCCAATTGGTCTGCCAACTTCTTAGTGGGGATGTGCTTCCAGTACATTGAGGTAAGACAGCTTTTATTTAAAATTTTGTTTGTTTGTTTTGGGGCTCCTATTTTCAGTTGTACAACTGAGTGCTTTTGCTCCATGGATTAGACAACAACAGATTCAGTTGGCTACAGGTATAATCCGGTGAACATAAAAACTCTGTAAATATGCACTCTAACAACAGAAGATCCAATCAGAATTCATAATTCAGTTTGAATTGACTGCCCTTAAAAGACAAAGAGCCAATTTTTTTTTTTTTAAATAAATTTGGTATTCAAGCAATACACTCTCAGCACCGGTCTAGGAAAGTCCTGTTCTGTGAGTGTCTTGCGGACCATTTGTATTTCAATTTCTATAGCTCCAATTCATACACACACACACACACACACACACACACACACACACACACACACACACACATATATATATAAAATGTATAATGTATAATGTAATTATTAGCTTGTTGTCTGCAACAACAACAGAATTGAGCCTTTCCCTTTAATCCAGCAACTCTGTGGCCCCTACGTCTTCATCATCTTCACCATCTTGCTGCTCGGCTTCTTCGTCTTCACCTACTTCAAGGTTCCAGAAACTAAGGGCTGCACTTTTGATGAGATTGCAGCGGGCTTCCGCCAGACAGCAGGTCAGGGATCTGACAAGTACTCAGCCCCGGAAGAATTCAACACCCTGAGGGGGGATGACCCTGATCTTTGAAAGTTTGTTCATGTAGGGACCACTGTTGTCCATGTTTTAGATATTTCATCCATTAATGTTAGAGCCAGTAATCCACAGTGTAGGGGCTTTCACACAGAGTTACCATGGGCTTGATCTGTAGCACAGCAAACTGTTGGTCACTAGTAAAAATGACATCCCAGTAGGCATTCAAAATGAACCAAGTGTCATTTTGTAACAGAAAAAAGCCGGGTTAAGTATATGGAATCACTATATAGAACCCTCTCCTTATTTATTACAGGAAATAGAGTTTTGAACCTTTTTTTTCTTTTTGCCCACACGTCTCTTTCAGTTTTGGAGTTAATGATATAAAACATTAGATGGACTGTTTCATGTTTGATAGGTGACAGAAAATCTTGGTTGTGTGCTTTTTTATATACATTTGATTTTGTTTAATAATTAAGACTTTAGTCAAACGTAATATGTTAGAACTACAAATGTGTTTACATGTGTGTCAAACAGAGAAAATGAAACTTAACAAAGTTTAATAATTGATTTTTTTTGTCTTTCTGAGTTATTAAATTAATACCTATAAAATGGCACTGGATGTGATGTGACATACATGAAGCTTGACTTCTGCATTGTGTGGCCTCACTGCAAATGCATGTTAGTGTTTCGTCTCCCTGTACGCTCCCGATGTTCCCGCTCTGCCTGCAGAATATCTTTGGAGAGTCTCCAATGCTTTTAAATGTTTTTCCTTCAATTCAAGTAAAAAGCATAGACGAAGAATCTTGTTGAAAAGAAGTTAGTCTTCTTAGCCTTTGGTTTATATTGAAAAATGGATTTTACCCTCAACTATAATCTCTGGGAAACCTATCCAATTATTTTGGTGCCTAAATCTAACCACACACATGTTGTTCAGCTCCATGATGACAAAGCTCTAACTATTCCAAACATTAATACTTTAATTAAACATTCAAAAAATAGAAGTGCTAGATCTCCATCACTCATTTTCCAATTCAGTCTTATTTATACAGTGCCAAATCACAGCAACAGTGATCTCAAGCCATTTTGTATCCTAAGGTAAAGACCCTTTATTAATACAGCCAGATGGCCACCTCTGTTCAAGCACCTTTGCAATAGTGGAAAGAAAATCTTCCTTTAAACTAGAAGAAACCTTTAGCTGAACCAGGGTTCAGGGACAGGGTGTCTGTCTCCCGAATCCAAACTGGAAGCTCGTTCCACAGAAGAGGGGGCTGAAAGCTTAAGACTCTGCCTCCCGTTCTGCTTTCAAATATTTAAATAATATCATTAAATATACCATACTAACGTTACAGGACCAAAACTTGTGTTTCAGTTTCTCTCCTCTATGTTAAGTACATTGCTCCCTTTATTTAGAAAATAGACATAACAGTGAAAACACCACTATTCTCATGCTAACACACGTTAGCATGTTGGACACACTGAGTGTGAAAGTCAAGCATGCTGTAGAGGTATTTTACAGTTGTCAGAGAAAACACTGCAAACATCAATGCGTGTGGGAAGGAAACTATTTACTGAGACCACTAATCTACATAAACACATTAAACATCTTTTTCAGCAACATTATCTTACCCATATCGTATATTTAGACATTCAAATAATATATTTGGCCCATTTAAATGTGTTTATTTTATTATAAGTGAACAAATAGACCTCAAGCATGAACTGTGAAAATGCCTGAATATAGGCCTTTTGTGTTAACCAAAGTCAAGTCACTGTCATTTATATAACATTACGTGTATAATTACATGGTTCACATGCTGCTCCAAGGCAGAGCTGAGCTCTCTGGAGCTGCACGGCTCCCCCTGCTGGTCCTTAGAGCTTCTAGGGGCAGGGGGCCAACCACAGCAGAAGTATACCTGATGGGACCTGTAGTTCTTTTGATGGGCCTGGACACGGTGATTAGAAACACTCATACTTGTTGAACAGGTTCAGTTAATGAAATACTGGGAGTACCCGGAATGGGTAGACTGTACAATTCACATTCATCTCTCATTATGACCACAGGGTATGTATCTGTACATGTCTGCATTTTACCCAACTCCTCAGCAAGTGGGCAAACGAAAACCAATTATTTTGTCCTTTTCTATCATGCTCAGCATCCTCATGCAAGGGCGATGTTGGTTTGTCTGTTTGGATTTGTTGAAAGCGTTACATTCAGTGTGTGTCACCTGTATGCAGTTTTTGATACGGGCGGTTGCCCGGAGCGGCATCGTGGTGGGGGGCGGCATCACGGGCATCGGCAAAAAAAATAAATAAAAAAATGCTCGTACTCATGCTGCCCCGACGTCAGCCAGCACATATTGGGAATGGTACAGGCACCAATCGGTTTTCTATTGCCCATTTGCTAGCAGTAAGGGCGCCCTCCGTTTGCGAGGTGCCTGCTGCTTGCGGCACAGGGAGGAGAGGGCGGGGCGGCGGGGGATTCTCTGACTGGCTGGAGCAGCGTCTAATAACCAACTCGCAAAGTAAACAAAATAAAAACAAAACAACAAACACGAAAACACCAGACATCATGATACAGACTTATAATTTGCTCGGTGCGCCTGCTCGCTGCTGAAGTCAAAGTAAACTTTATTGTCATCTCCGCTACATACAGTCCAGTATATAGAGAGACAAGACGACGAGGCTCCAATTACAGCAAGAAAACAATAAATATAAGAAGAGTAAGAAAATAAATATACACTTTAGGACTCGGGGTAAAGGGATCAATAACAATTTAAAATTTATAATTTACAGTTTGATGATTTAAGGTCTCACACACAACCCGTTGAAAGGGGAGGGGGGGGGGGGGCTGCTTTCAAATAGAGCACATTTCATTCATAATGATGTAAATCCAAGCCCATTATGTATTCACGATTTGAATCCTGGGTTGTGTGAAATCCCAGAAATGCACCTTAGACAAAGTGAATCTGTGAACTAAGGTGTAGGTGTGTTAGGTTATGTTGTGGTGATCCTCGAATTGGGGGATGGCTGTTCATGGAGTGTAAAATTAAAACCAATGGAAGATGGACAGGAAAAGTTCAAAGCCATCAGGTGCTCAGTTTAGAAAAAATAGAAAAGGAGGAGAAACGAGCAAAAGATACAGGTGAGCAGATGTGTCATTGGATTATGGCAGCTCATCCTGAAACAATCAGTCAGAATACTTTATTAATCCCTAAGGAAATTATGTGGGTTACAGTTGCACCAAGAAGAATTGGTAAAAATAGCAACAGTTACAGAATAAACTCCAAAAAAATACCTTATGTTACAGATTTTAATATTAATTAGTCATTGTTAATTGTTGATTTGTCCTGTTCTCATTGTATGACGAATTATGATGGCTTTTTGGTAGCCGTTTGCATACCATGCATATCTGTCTCTCTTCATATGTGTATGTTTCTCTGGTGAAATACAGTATGGTTCCGACAACAGTTTTATGTTAATGTACAATCCTTAATAAGTTGTGTGTGTGTGTGTGTGGACCGCCACTGCCTGTATGTTACTGACCAGTCAACATTTATATTTGCAATAGATTTTGCGTAATCACTAAAAATGGAACGTAGATTTAGAAACTACACTGCAAGCTAGTGCTGATTATTCTGACACCCATTCTAACATGTCATAAAAGCTTATACAGATACAAGAACCCAGAAAACTAACTTAAACTGGACTTTTAAATAAAAATAAAAAAAACTCACTGGAAAATACATTTTGCAAAATGATAGAAATTTTAAACTTTAATTGCTTCTTCCATTACTAATATTTTTTGCAGAAATACAAACTATACTTTAAACGTGTCTTCTGCTTGGCTCAACATGATGTAGGTGATCTGGTCAATAAGCTGTGACATGTACATTTACATGTTGAATTACTCAATATGTGGAAAATCCCCACATGCCACTTGGCTGCTGGAGTGTCATGTACTGTATGACCTGGACTTTGAACTTGACGTTAGCACTAGCACCTAATAAAGCCACTTGTCACTACAGACCAGCGTCGATGCCCAGCTCCATACCTCCCACCCACACAGTTACTGGACAAGTTACGTAAGTGAAGGAAAAGTATTTAATAAGTATTATTAATCATGTACATAAGGCAGCAGGTGCTTTAAGTGTGACTCTTGTCATGACATCAAGTTCATCATAAGGTGTAAGATTTGCACACATCTTACATATATTTGATCACTACACTAGGTTCTCACCTATAATAACACATTAATGCTCATTCTTACATGTAGGCCATCTGAACTCTTTGTAAGAGTAAAAGTGAAATGTTCACAATTCATGTTCTGAGGTCATCGTTTGGAGGTTTAGTTGTTTAGCACAAGTTTCCCTTTGAACAAATGATCAGCTCCACATACGTAAAAACAAAACAGGTTAATCTGCCTGACAGTGACATTACTCATCAGGAGCCAACATGACCGCACAATTTCATTGATCATTGTTTCCTATTCACTCAAAGGTTTGAAAAATCAATAAAAACATCTTTACAGTTTGATATTCATACTCTGTAACGTTAATGGCATTTAAAAAAAAAAAAAAAAACTCAACTGTTCTTAGTGTTTTCTTTTTTTTTCTTAAAAAAAAAAAAAAAAGACTTTATTCAGACAGTTTCTTCACTGTGAAGCTCTGGAGGAGCGTCGAGCAGCTCAAACATGTCATCGATGACTTGCCACAGGCAGTTCTCCAGAGGGAAGTCATTGTCCACCAAATTGACGAGGAAGTAATTGTCATGGATATATTTAATTATCATCCGAGAAGGAGACTCGTCTTCATAGAGTTTGCCCCACTGCTCAATCCACAAGGCAAACGCCTCATCCTGAGAAGATATGAGAACATCTGGGTCAACACAACATGCCAGAGCTTTTACATCACACTGCACTCTGTCTTTAAAGTTAAAGATTATACAAAAATACAGAGAAAACAAACAATCAGATAAGCCCGTATGAGCGAGCAGCTAGTGACAGTGGGAAGGAAAAACTCCCTTTTAACAGGAAGAAACCTCCAGCAGTACCAGCAGCAAGGAGGGGCGGGGCCATCTGCTGCGACCGCTTGGAGCTGGTTCCAGAGCTCCGCCTCCTACTCTACCATTAAACGCAGTCATACTTTATTATTACCCCTTTAAACCTTAAATATTTCAGTCATTTAAAAACACGACACAAGGTTTAACATTCCCCAAACTGTGGACAGAAAGAAGACAGTGTCTCACCTTCCAGTACATGAAACTAACTGGGTCCACTACAGTCGGCTGAACAATCTCCCTTCCGGCGAAGATCCCCCAAGTCACAGCATTTGGTTGCATTTCAGGGGCGTTGGTCAGGTTACGGCCCTGCATGCAAAATGTTCACCATGACCAATGTTTACACACACACACAACCATGGAGTGACTGATGCTTTGTGAACAAACTTACATTCACATTAACAATGTGATAATTCACACGGGGCTCGTACTTCTTCAGTACTTTAAGAAGAGCGGTCACATTTTCACTGGAGGTGAAAAACTCCAGATAGGCCTGTCGGTTGAATAACATCCATATTAACAATAGCAGACTCTGAGTATCCCATCTGAAGGTACTGAAAATACTGTTAGTGTTTGTACCTTCTGGAAGACATAGCCCCCTGGAGGTCCCCAGCCCACAATGGGGTCTGTGGAGGGTTTGCCATTGATGTTGGGCTGAGAATTGATGGTGAGGACTCCTCGCCTGTTCACTTTCTCCAGTTCATCCTTCAGAAGGTTGGTCTCTGGGGCCAGAGGCTCGTCATTCCAAGGCAAACACATCACCTACAGCAGAAGAGAAAGCCTTAGCCTGCTGTTACTGCTGCTATATACAGAAGACTTGCTGTGGAAGAACGAGTGGCTACGTGGGGTATGGTTAAAAACAAAAACCTGTTCTCAGAGTGAGTGTCAGTGTTTCCAGTGCACTCAGGACAGGATTCATTTAAACAGAGTAACAATGGCACACCAGCCAACCACAAGGTTAGTTTTCACACTTGACTTATCTAATTTAGCTGGAACATACAGTAGACAACAGCTTTGTATACTTAAACCAAGGACAGATATAGGAAATCTGTGGTGCCACAGGCTGGGAAAGCTACGAGTGACCGAGCTCCGTGGTTCATCCTGGATACCTTGTGTCCGCAGCGATTTGGCTGAGCTGTAATGTAGCAGGTAAAGACTTCGAAGACGCTCTCCTCATTTTGTAGCTCTTCACCCCACATTTGCAGCAGTGCATCTTTAGATGATTTGCTCTTCAGGTAGAACAGGTAATAGTCATTCAACTCCCCAAAAGCTGGAGACGAGGAATTTCCCCTGAGGACGAAAACAAGACTCTGAGCTAAAGTTCAATAAAAGCTGAACGAGGTTCCAGAAAGTGATTAGATTAAAAAAAAAAAAACAAGAAACAATAATAATACAATTTAACGCGTGTGCACATTTCATAGTGTCAATGTGAGCGCTCGAGCAGAGTAGGAAACAACCAGTCCATCTGAAGAATGAGTCACATATTTAACCTCCTAGGACCTGGCGTCCACATATGTAGGAATCACATTTTTGGTTGTCTAGACCAAAATACTAAATTTTGCTCTACAAGGGCCTGATATCCACTTACGAGGACATTATACTGCCTCTGTTCTATTGAAATTTTAAACAAGTATCCTCATATGTGGATCTCATTTCTTAGAAACAAAATCAGGTTTAAAAAAAGTTAACTCTTTGTTTTTACATTCATCAGGTCCCAATCAGCCCAAATATCAAAGATAAATTAAAAATGCATGCTATGAAAGCGTTTGTGTCTTAGGAGGTTAAAGGAGAAATGCATAAACAAGCAAGCAACAGGGTCTTCTGATGGTGAGCTTTTGAGCAACAGCGAGCCTAAAACCTGCATCATACTTCCCACGTCTGCCAGTCTGCCAGGGTCCACTCAGCTCAGAGTGATGGCAGTTTTCTTGTTAACACACAGTGAATACAATGGTCATGAGGACATCAGTGTGTTTGCCGGTTTAATACCGAAAAAGAAAAACTGCAGCTACAAGAACACACATTAGAAAACTTATCACATAGAACAGCTGTTAATGTAACTCCAGTATGCACTTAACAGAGTCAAAGGCTGGAGATGAAGGATGATCCCTGTGGACAACAGCACGACTCACAACTCGTATGCAAGTTCTTACATACACTTATGCAATAATTTGCATAAATTGAGGCATTCAACAACAACAGCCCTCATTTAATGTCTGAAATGCAACAATGAGGACATCGTGATAAATGAACCCTACCATCTGCCATTGGGGAAGTCGTCCCAGTCCTGGGTTCTGTAGATGTAGCTCTTGGGCCTGGAAGCCCAGAAGATGGGTCGAACATCTTCTACCTTCCGTTTGGGATGGGCGCTCACTGCCCAGGGCAGAGGCCGCCTGGCACAGAAACACACTGTCAGCCTCTACAGCACTCTCTCAGGGCAGGAAAAGAAATAAAGGCCTGCTCTACAAAAGACACTGCTCAGTGAAATGAAGCAAATACTTTGGTCACTACTTTGATCACACATGAGTTCTTGATGAACGAAGCATTCAAGCTGAAATACTTTACTCATGTAACACTGTAATGTAATGATAATAAAATTGTCAGTGGAGATGTAATAATCAACCTTTTAAGCAGATTCAAAATTACACCTAAATTGGAGTTAGAACTTACAGTTTGATTCAACACAGTGTTAGCATGTCAACATGTGTCACGAAAGTTGGTGTGAGGCAGTAATGTTTATGGGAATCTCCTCCCAGACTTTGAAAAAGGCATCAGTGAGCTCCTGAACAGTTAATACAACCATCGGCAGATCTGCAACTTGAGCAAATCTCACTGTGGAATCAAATTCCACCCAAGATGACTGGTATAATATCCTATTAGAGCGATTAGAACATGCTGGTAGGTATTACAGGTACTGCGCTGCAGTGGTTTGTATCATATCTATCTAATAGACTCAGATTTGTTCATGTAAATGGAGAGTCCTCTTCACACACTGAGGTTAATTATGGTGTTCCACAGGGTTCAGTGCTAGGACCAATTCTGTTTATATACATGCTTCCCTTAGGCAGTACTATCAGAAGACATAGCATACATTTTCACTGCTATGCTGATGACACACACCAATTAGTTAAACTGCAGGAATGTCTTAAAGACATAAAGACCTGGATGGCTGCTAACTTTCTGCTTCTTAATTCAGATAAAACTGAGGTTATTGTACTCGGCCCTGAAAATCTTAGAAATATGGTATCTAACCAGATTCTTACTCTGGATGGCATTACCTTGGCCTCCAGTAACACTGTGAGGAACCTTGGGAGTCATTTTTGACCAGGACATGTCCTTCAATGCACATATTAAAAAAATATGTAAGACTGCGTTCTTCCATTTGCGCAACATCTCTAAAATTAGAAATATCCTGTCTCAGAGTGACGCTGAAAAACTAGTTCATGCATTTATTACTTCCAGGCTGGACTACTGTAATTCATTATTATCAGGAAGTCCTAAAAACTCCCTGAAAGCCTTCAGCTAATCCAAAATGCTGCAGCAAGAGTCCTGACAGGGACTAGAAAGAGAGAGCATATTTCTCCTGTATTGGCTTCCCTTCATTGGCTCCCTGTTAAATCCAGAATTGAATTCAAAATCCTGCTCCTCACATACAAGGTCTTAAATAATCAGGCCCCATCTTATCTTAATCTTATCTCTACTTTCAAGATTAGGCTTAAAACTTGCCTTTTTGCTAAAGCATATAGATAGGGAGGATTCAGGGTCACCTGGCCCAGCCCTTAGTTATGCTGCAATAGACGTAGGCTGCCGGGGATTTCCATGATGCATTGAGTGTTTCCTTTCCAGTCACCTTTCTCACTCACTATGTGTTAATAGACCTCTCTGCACTGAATCATATCTGTTATTAATCCCCGTCTGTCTTCCACAGCATGTCTTTATCCTGTCTTCCTTCTCTCACCCCAACCAATCACAGCAGATGGCCGCCCCTCCCTGAGCCTGGTTCTGCCAGAGGTTTCTTCTTGTTAAAAGGGAGTTTTTCCGTCCCACTGTCGCCAAAGTGCTTGCTCATAGGGGGTCATATGATTGTTGGGTTTTCTCTGTTGTATTATTGTAGGGTCTACCTTACAATATAAAGCGCCTTGAGGCGACTGTTGCTGTGATTTGGTGCTATATAAATAAAACTGAATTGAATTGGTGAACACTGAGGAACCCAGCATGCCATAATCATCATTTTACGTGACTGGAGGCCTCTCACATAAATCATCACTTTAAACAGATGACATCATCTTACACGGTGCAAACCCCGTCTCGGCAATTCTCAACACACCAACTCGATTTGGGAAACTCTCAGGACACAAAATTAATTTTAGTATATTATTATTATTTATTTATTATATTACAGGCCCAAACGTGTCATATCGCATAGACGAGGATCTGTCTGACAGAGGTGAAGTATGGCTGCGAGTCGAAAAGGCAAGATAGTAATGTGCTTTGGGGAGTCTATCGCCATATCCTCTCATTATACCCACATGGTCAGGGTTTGATTTCCAGTCTTTAAAGTAGTAAATGCAGCATCATTCCAGACTCCTTACAAGCACGTGTCAAACTCTAGGCCGAAATCATTTTATACAGATTTATTATTAGTGTTATGCATGGTGATATGAGGTGCTAATAACACAGAAACTACAGATCCCATAATGCAGCGCTGCAGCCTCCTTGCCGAACGCTAGGCTAACTGGGAACATTCCTGCGTCAATCAAGTCAAACTTCTGTTATTACAAAGCTAGCCACTCACAATGGCGAAGCGAAAAGTCGATTCTGAAAGCAGAGCCTTTCAGCACCGGTGGGAGGCTGAATATATGTTTACAGACATTGCTGGTAACCCCGTGTGTCTTATTAGTGGAGCTAATATGCTGTAATTAAAGAATTTAATTTAAGACGGCACTATGACAAAAAACATCAGGATTAGCTGAAAAACCTAAATGCAGAAACTACAGAAGGTAGAAGAGCTAAAGAAGAATCTAACATTTCACCAGAGAAAAATCACAAAGTGAAGCTGTTGTGAAAGCAAGTTTTATTGTAGCAGAGGAGATAGCCAAATCAGCCCGGCCATTTATGACTCTGAAGAGCTGCATGATGAAGCTGTGCGACGTCATGTGTCCAGACAAAATGCAGATTTTGTGCGACGTCATGTGTCCAGACAAAACGCAGATTTTGGCAAATGTGAGCCTGAGCAGAAACGTATGTCAAAGTGTAACCGACATTAGGGCTGGGCCATATTATACCGTTCACGGTAATACCGGTATAATGTTAGGCAACGATAGGAAAATGAAATATCGCGATAGAATATGAGTAAAACGCGCATGCGCAGTGCCTTTGTTTTCATACGCACATGGCCGATTGTTGAGTGAAACAGATGAACCAGAATTGGTTTGTAAAAATGGTGCAACTTCAGTGATGTGGAACTGGTTTGGTGTTTGTCCACAAAGCACATTTTTTTGCAGAACATGCAAGCGGCCGTCGGACTAAGATGCCCTTAAATCTGGGAGTAATCTGGGTCCTAAACTCCATCTTTTTCAGGTCAAACGAACACTGCAGCATCACTAAGAGTTAAAAACTGTCTAAATTCTTTCATCTTTAATAAAACGATCAGCATTGCTGCTTTACCAGGTGTAACTATGAAGTTTAACTTCCAGGCATCCATGAAAACAAAATGTATTACATTTAACGGAGTTAGAAGCTAGCAGGAAGCTAGCGGAAGTTAGCTCGCTAGTTACCTAAGCATGATATTGCATGTTCTGACTGAGAGATTTCTGAAAAAAATCAAACGTACAGCTCTGCTATCACTTCCAACATAAATGAAGACAGGAAACTAAACAGCAGTGACGTTTGTAGGGTTACTGAAGTTGGGCTAGCTGCTATATAATGATGTGCTACGTGATCGCTAGCGACACAGCTATGTTAGCATAACATAAACAGTGAAGCTGGAGGACGAACACTAACACTTTTCCACTTATAAAAGTTAACGTGAAGGTTCCTCATGGTTAGAGACAAATGCAATCGCATGGCAGGATGCTGTAAAAGGACCAAACTTCAGTCAGGAGAACAACTGAGATAATCCATCCACAATACGAGGTTAGTCATTAATATACTGCAACAACATGGGAATAGAGCAGCTGCCAGAGAATTCAACATTAATGAATCAATGGTACAGAAGTGGAGGAAGCAAGAAGAATGAGTTTAATAAAGTTTGATTTATCTGACTGCTTTGTTTCGCTTAATGTGCCTTATAATCCCGTGCACCTTATGGTCCGAAAAATACGTACTGCACGCTGCAGTTTAATGTTGCAAAGCACCTCTTTTTAACTTCAGTGGATATTATACATGGTTATGCTCAGGATATGTCAGCCCATTTCTACTGGAAATGCCTTTTGGTTAAACTTTCAGCAAGGAATTTGCATTTGCACTGTTACATTTTTATAAAGCTTTAATGTACATAAAAACCAGCTTCTTGTTTAAGTGAAAATAAATGGAAGGTTGTCTTTTTGCGCTAGTAATGTTGTGGAGTTGTATTTTGTCACGCATCAATTATATCGTCAGTTATATCGTTATCGCAAATTTTCAAATATATATCGTGATAAATATTTTTGGCCATATCGCCCTGCTCTAACCGACATGAAACTGCCCCGGGACAAACAACAGATCGAGCGCCGGTGTTGTCGTCAGGATGCGAGTAAAGATGCAGGAGAACTGTATCGGCGAGTTAACAGCATACTGCATCACACACCAGGAAAGGCTGTGTGGTAAAGTCCTAAAAATGGAGCATGTAATGATCACCGTAACGCAAACCGTAAATTTTATCTGAGCTAAAAGTTTAAATCACCGTCAATTTCAGTCTTTTATGTGGGAAATAGATTCAGAGTTTGCTGACATTCCTCATCATACAGAGGTCCGTTGGCTGAGTTGGGGAAAAGTTCTCAATAGAGTTTTTGAGCTCAGCAAGGAAATCTGTCAGTTCATGGACATGTATGATGTGGTGAAGGCATTTCAAGTGAAGCTGTCACAAATGCACCAGTGCAACCTGCCCCACTTTCCCTGTTGCCAAGTAATGTTGAACCAAGTCAGCGGACTTTGCTGATAAACTGAGCGCACTGCGCACGCCCGGCGCTTTGGTGACTTTGAAGCACAAAAAGAGAATTTTGAGCTGCTTCGCAACTCATTTACGTGGAAACTGCACCTGTGCAGATTCAGATGGAGCTGCAGTGTAATGATACACTCAAGGCAAAGTACGACACTGGATGGCCCGCACAGTTTATTAGTTCCATTCCTGAAGCAATGCCCCAGCTCCATCTACATGCGGCTCCAACCTTGTATATGCTTTCATTTATTTTTTCTGTGGTTTTTGGCAGCATGTTCATATTTCTAACTTAGAATCGGAGTTAATATTGTGTGGAGATGGTTGACGAAACTACATTTTCTTATTAAACTCGACTGAATCTCACTTTTGCTCAAAGCACTGGTGTTTGATTGACTGACCTGGGGTCTTCTATCCACAGGCCCAGCTGTCGAAGCACCTCCATGGTCGCAACTTCACGGTTCAGCGTGTAAAAGTGGACACCTGGCACCTTGCCACTATCCAGCAGCACACGGCACATCTCCACTGCTTGCTGTATCCCATAATTACGGATAGCAGCATCGTTGTCTTTGATAGGCTCGATGACTTGGGTGATCTCCTCTGGGACCTCAAGCTTGGAGAGCTTGACAAGCTGACGCAGAGACTGGTAACCCTGAACAACATGAACACACGAAAGTTGAGATCCACTCCTGTGCAGCTCTAACAGAACGTACTGTTATCCAGCAGCTTTACGTGTGGTCAGGACGCACTGCTGTCACTGTGAGACTGCTAATGCTACAATGTCTGTCTGAAACATTAGCTCCATCGAGTCGTCTTTCCCTGTGTGGAAGGCAAAAGGGAAATCTGGACCATGACGAGTACATTTAACACTCTTTAGTATCACTGCAACCAGCTACCCCTTTGACTGCTCCATGGTTCAGATGACGAAAGAGGAAAGCACAATCACAGGGAGTGTAAAGAGTAACAGAACACAACACTATCACTTCAAAGAGGAGAAAATTGCTTTGAAGATAAAGGTAAGAGGATTCCTGTTCCTAGAAGAACTTAGTTACCTGAATGGGGAAGATTCCTGGTAAGATGGGACATGTGATGCCAATGGCTCTGCAATCATCCAGGAACTTGAGGAAAGTGTCGGGCCTGAAGAACAGCTGGGTGATGACAAAGTCTGCTCCAGCATCCACTTTCTCCTTCAGGTGCCTGAGATCAGCTTCATAGCTCTCTGCTTCAGGGTGGCCTGTGGGGTAGCCTGGACACACACATTTAAATTAGCGACAATCCACTCAAACTGCATCCTGCTGACCTCGACGGTGAGAACATACCAGCGACGCAGATGTCAAAGTAGTCATCAAACTCTGAGCGGATATGTTTGACAAGGTCGATGGCATAGTTGAAACCATCCTCCTCTTTCTCCCAATCTTCTCCTATTGGGTCTGTGAAGATATTTGGCACATGCCTAAGGTTTAAAAACATGCACAGCTGGATGAGACAGGTCGCATCCTTGTACAACAAACTAGATGAGCTTTGAGCGCCGATTAAAACAAAGAGGGAGATCCATTAGTTTGTATGAATCGGGGAAAGTGCAGCTGAATCGAGGACGTGTTACGGTGAAGGAACGTCTCCACAGATTGGGAAGCATTAGCAGTGGGAATGCATCGATTTTAATTGCCAAAGAAAAACTCGTCCGTCAGCGATCAGATTGTTGACATTCAGCCATCAGCTGATTCAGATGTAGCGTGTGACATCACTCGCTGCATGTAGCATGCCTGCTAACGCAGCATTTAAGTGCTTTTATGGTTGTGACCGATGATTTTAACAAAGTGTCACAGAACATTACAAACAGGACATAAACTGTCCGCCTCTGCAGAGCACTGCTCGTGCATGCGGCGCTGTGTTAACAGTCCATTGTAATGTCTTGATGGATGTTCAGTCATCCAGGTAAAGAAATCCCAAAAGTTGATTCTGTTCATCTGGACGTTTTCAGTGGGAGAAACGTGTCGTCACTCATCCAGGTGACTTCTTCAGTCTCAGCTGACTGCAGGTTTCCAACCTTATAAACATAATGATCATTTGCCTGAACTGAAACTAGCACCACTGAAGGAACAATGGGCCGGGAGGTCAGTTCCTTAATCATAATTATGCAAATTCTCATGAGCATTGATCAGCAACCATCAGGCCAGGACTCTGCAGTCTATTTACACCTACAGGCCAGAGGACACTCTTCCAATGATGAGGATGAACACATCCTGGACAGGGAGGAATGCTGGTTTGAGGGCGGAGTCAAGGAGGCCATTTACGTGAAAAGGGAAAGACCATCTCTGAATGGAGGAGGGGGTCTAAGGGTACATCTGTCACCATCTTACAATGCTGTGATAGCTGCCATTCACCAACTCTGTGAATCATACTCATGACCACTGATCAGTGGCTGTTGATCAATGGTCATGAGAATTTGCATAATAATGATTAAGGGACTGACCTCACAGCCCATTGTTCCTTCAGTGGGCTGGTTTTAGTCATTATGCAAATGTACTGTTTATAAGATTGGGGAAACCTTCAGCTGAGACTGAAGAAGTCACCTGGATGAGTGATGAAACGTTTCTCCCACTGAAAACGTCCAGATGAACAGAATCAGTGTTTGGAGAGTCCACTGTAACCCACGCCAGTGTGGAGAACACAGTCCACTGTTACACCGAGCAACTTCACGTCACCTGACATTTGTCTTTACTACATTTTTTAAGCCATTCGAAATCATGCTGCTTGTTGATTTTCAAATATTTTTCTTGCTTGCAGTAAGACCAAAGTAAAGGAAAAAGTAGGTCTGACATTGTGTTTCTAATTCTCGTCTCAGAAGCTGAATGATCTGGAATATTTCAGAGCACAAACGCTGCAGCAGGATGTCTCCATCAGGTTTTACATTTGCAGTTTATTAGGAGTTTTTTTTTTCTTTTTTTCCCTTTTAAATAAATGGTACATCCTGAGAGATTTAGTACATCACAGGCTGTACAGAAAAATGGATGATTCCATTAATAATGCATTTAATTTACGAGTACGAGTGTTGTTGGCGTGCTGCTGTGTGAAGACATGATAAAAATACTCGACAGCCAGTGCTACCCTTCAGTGGGTACGCCTCTCTAAATCCCACATCCTCTTGTTCTCGAGTTATTGCATTCACAGGATGACAATGCCCCATCAACCTTTATGGCTGCTGAGCTGCTGCAGCCCAGGAAGTACAGCGGATCATCTAATGACTGAAAGGTTGATGGTTTGATCCCTGGCTCATACTAACCCCAAGCTGCTCTCCGGTTTATCTGTTGGAGAGTAAGTGTTAAACAGAAGAGTGCTGGTATGGCTACCATCAGCATTACCTCCTCTTAGTGCCATGATATTCTTCAGGCCCAGGTGCTTTGCTTTTGCCAAGTAGCCAGTGATTTTCTCTTTGCTTTGATTGCAGCAGGTTAGGTGGAGGATGCTCTCCAGGCCACAATAGTTGACAGCTGTGCTAGCAATCATCATGGATGAAGTTTCCTTGTCTGAACCCGGGTCGCCTGCTGGGTGCCAGGTAATGTCGATGAACAGGGGCCCACCAGAGCCCATACGGTCAAACCTGTAGAAAAAACACAAAGGCACACTCAAACCAGGGGTGGGAGTGAGGTAGTAAAGATGAACACATACATAACAACTACAATCTGGACTTGAGGGCTGGGAGCCAAACCGGGACACGTTTTCCCAGATGGGCTCAGTAAGGTGTTTTCAGTTTTGCAGATAAGATCATAGTGTGTACAGTGTTATGTTTCATGAAGCTTTTATTGTCACACATTTGAGGACGTCTGCTGTGGAAAATTCATATCAATGTTTGTACTTTTTTGGTGGATTGTTAATTAGTCTGTGTTGGTCTGCGTGTTGGGTTTATTAGTCTACCAAGAACTGGATGTGCTCCAGACAGTGAAGAACACTGTTTTGTGTCTTAGAGTTCCCTGGATACATATCAGAGAGATCACATACTTCATAACAGAACAGCTGTCAAATTGCAACCTTCTGTTGATTTTGCTCATAAAAAGGATTTTTGTGATTAAGTTAAAGAAGGCGTGAAAAGGTCCCAATCGCGAAATCGGTCAATTTTATAAGCATTAGAATAAACATCCTGAGATAGTGGATGCTGCCTGTGGACCAAAACATGAGTTAAAATAAATAAATAAATAAAAGCAGGACTGACCGCCATCATGACTTTTTGGGATATGTTACTGCCAGAGTCTGTCACTTCTACTGGATCCCCCCCCTACACACACACACTATCATCTCTCCTGTTGCTATACATAGCCCTACTAGCACACTCCTGCCTTTCCTTGTCCCTCTTCAGTTCCCATCTGCACCACCAACAGCCCCACCAGCGGTCGCTGTTAACCCAGGGACGTCTCATTCTTGATGCGTCCCGTTTAAGTTCACATACCGTGATATGAGGTTAACAGCCCCACTGGCTGTGCGTGGAGGGAAGAACTCCAACGAGAACCAGCGGTCTCCGGACTCCATCCTTCTGCGCATCTTGTCCCGCAATCTGTCCGACCGGTACGCATCCAGCACCGGCGTGGAGCACCGGGAGCTCTCCTTGGAGCTGTCCCCGCCACTGTTGCTGGCCCCGCTGGAGTCGCTCTTGCACTGGCAGGTGCCATCCCCTCGCTGAACCTGGTTCACCATGACTGTAACTTACACTGGGAAGAAGAACAGATACGGCGGTGTGTTCAGATTTAATGTTGCCTGCATGAGAAAACGTGTTAAAGCACAACTTTAGCTAAATGTTCTCCACGAAACTTTTCCACATCCCGCATATAACAGCTGTTTCGGACTTACCACTATAGCAGGCAGCACGGCACTCACACACTCCTACCTCTGACCCTTTACATCACGGGTTAATTATGGTCTGACTGAATGGTGACCGACGGCTGTGATAACGTCGGTTGCTTAACAGCGACGCGAGCGGCTCGTTATAACTCTTGCGCGCACGCGCTGCTTAAGCTAGCTGTCCGGGCTCAGCACGTGCTCAGGCTGCATTCACACGTAAACGCAGAATCGACACATCGAGTCAACCGAGTGCGCCTAACGCCATCGTGCTGGACTGATTTACACTGGTGCAATGTGCAGATAGTTTATACCACCTCCTCGGTCCTGCTGCCTTTATGCCCCTGAGCTCCCATTCGTCCACAGCCACAAAAATAAGCACTGCTACAGCTGCTGCGAACTTTACGCTAAACTGCTTCCTCTTTGGAGTTTTCCAACAGTTTGCATCCTTTACAGTTGCAATACTGCCCCCTTCTGTTCTTAGTGCTCATTCTCCAAATGGTCTGCAACACAAAGCGCTCTTCTGAATCAGAATTCTGCTACACGATTTGGTCTTTCGTGTAATTATCAGCTTTATGTTGATCTTTCCAGATTCTGCTGCCTCCTTTCGATTGATCCCATCCTCCTCCTCCTCTGACGCACAAACTCTCCACATGCCCTCCTTCACTACATCCGAACTTTCAGAGGTCTTCCTCTGTCCCTCCTGCCTGGCAGCTGTCACGTATCCTCTCTGCACGTGTCCAAACAATCTCAGCCTTGCATCTCTAACGTTGTCTCCACTGGCAGCTAAGGAGAAGAGGCTGAGGAAGAATCAGTAAGGGCCAGCTCGTCAGTTAAGGACTGAGTGAGACACGGGTGGAGTGGAGGATTTACCCAGAGGACAGGTGCATTATTACAAATGATCCCACTGCATAAACTAGAATGTGTGACACCTGACCGTGGGCTGTGTGGAAGCACACCAAACATCATTTCCTATCCCGAGCCCTCTGTGCTTAAACGCGCGTGTTATTTATGGTCCTGTCACATCATCAGCTGTGGCATGTAGGCTCAGACACGGAGAAGCTCATAATCGCTGTGTACTGAGAAAAGACGTACATACCTGCAGAGACGCCACAAGAACCCGAAACACACTTCCTCCTGCTGGGCTTCAATACAACACGGGAGGCCTGTGACCCTTTACTGGGATCAGTGAATCTCCTTTTATTACCACGTTAACGTCCCCACAGTGCCGTTGGGACTGCGGCCACTCCTGCTGCACCTCTCCATGGCTGATGGGCTCAGCCTATCAGGCCTGGTTGTTGCTGGTACTGCTGTCCACGGTGCAGCAGCAGCCACCCGACAGCTAAAGTGGCGCTTAATTGGACACATACAAACAAACAAATGTGTGTGTGCTTTTTTTCAGGTTCTGCCGTTAATAATCTTATAAATCGCCCTGGTGTGTTTCATTGTAATATTCTCCTCCCGAATAATATCCGTGTCTGCGCCTCTCTGTCGTAAAACTGACGCTGCGTGTCTTCTTAAACCCGAGCGGGAGTTTTTAAAAAGGCTCCCGCTGTTGTGTTAGTAACAGCAGATGACGCCATTATAGATTAGAGTCACAGGAGAGCCACAGCAGGCAACCAAGACACTTTTAAAGTGAGCCTATGAAGCTGCAGCGTTTAGTTTAAATCTGTGCCGTTCGACTCTGAAGTCTGTCGCAAATCCATCACACGGCTACCACAGACGAACAGTCGCAAAACGTTCATATTCAGTATGGCCAGTTCTGTGTACTGTCTGTTACAGAGCAGACATCAAATATCCGAGGTTGGCACTTTAAGAGGAACCGTCACTTTCTAATTTTCTACGGGAAGCAAACGCAACATTGTCCTCACGCGAGACTTGCGTTGTTGCGTTTACTTGTCATCGGAAATCCGCAACTCAAACTTACTTGGAACGTTATTTGTTATGAATACATTTTAAAAATGTAAAACGTTAGAATTCAGCTATATTCAGATATGTTCGGTTATTTTCTCCGTTCTTTGTTTTACATTGTTTATTCTACTGTATTTTCAAAGTCGTCTAAAACAACCTTTACTTTTTATGACAGCCCCTGAATACAGCATGACACAACAACGAAAATGGCGTGCTGTGGAAGATGTTTTTGTTGCCAGTGTTGTTGTAGAGAGGGAGAGACACGGACCCCAGAAGAGCTGGTAAAGAAAGACGTGATAACAAGCACAGGAAGCATCATCTGCTTATGTTGTGTTTACTTTGGGGTTCTTAGGATTTCCTCTGAGCTATTCTAAGCGCTTTATTCTGGCTGAGCTGCTCCACCCCGCTGCTCACTATGTTCTCTTGTCTTGGTTCTTTTGCAGGAAAGCGAGGAATACTTATTAATGCACATTATGAATGTATAGTCGTTAAGTCAGCTGTAATATTGCTGCTTACAGAAGAGAGAGCTTCCCGTTTTTCCGTGTGACGATATAGTCCGTGGACCAAACTCCATTTATAATTTCCTCAGATTAAGCAATCTTCTTATTTTAATCAATTTAATCTCTGCCTCATTTCATATGGTTTTAATCTTTCAGTAGGTGTGGGAAGCTATTGTGCAATGCGGCGTGTTTGTCGCGTGGAAAATAACCTCTTTCTATTTATTTCCCCACATTTTGAATGTTGTGATTACACCAAGCAAAGGCGTAGTCTTACAGGACCTCCGAGAAGTATACTGCGAAGGCAGTATGGACATAGCCCGGCTTTATTTGCGTTAGTTAAACATGTAACCTGGAGTTTGTGCATTGAATTGAACGCTGCTCTTAAGTAAAGCTGTGTAATTCTAACGGGACAGCTTGACATGAAAGCTCTGAAACTTTCAACTACATACATTTAAAAAGTAAAGGTTACTAATCGCTGTAGTTTGTAACCACAGCAGAGTAAATGGAGTTTATTGATGGACTAGGAGACCTACTGTGGAGACAATTACCTTCCAACTGTAACTGTTCTAGTTCCACAATGTAAAACAGATTTAGATCAGATTACAACCAAATATAAAAACTTTCATTGATTTTCTGTATTGACAGTTTAATATATGCAAATTCCAGCAACAGTGCTGCTTATGTCTTCATTTTGTGGTTTCACTGAGGCACAGCTTCACATGTTGCACATATAAAACATATTCCATGTCTAAGAATCTGTGAACAAACTGTTGCTTCTCGCTGGTTTTAAACCATAAGTCTGAGCATCACTTCCTACAGGAACTAAGTGTGTCCAGTGTTGGATGCTTTGGATGGTGGTGCAGGAGTCAAGTACTAATTCCACACTCATTTCTTTGTTTATTTCCTCTATTTATTTGTTATTTATTATTTTTTCCAACATGCAGGCGCACACATTTAGCTGAACTTTTAGTAGGAAGCTTAATTTGTGGTCAAATATCCTTGTGTGTATATGTAAATACATACATAATTATTATTGTTATTTGTTTGTTTGTGTGTTTGTTTGTTTACCCCCCAGACAATCCTTGGGGAAATCCCAGACGAGGAACAGATTCTACCCAGGAAAGACTATGAGGTGAGACTTGCTGGAGAAAGCCTTCAAAGAGATATTATATTATGTGTTTAGAGCAGAAATGCCAGAGCAGATTAATTTTTTTCAGTACTGGACACAATCGATGTGTGAGGCAGGAAATAGTCACACAGTGTTTTGTGTCCACAGAGCTTGGATTATGACCGCTGCATCAGTGAGCCTTATGTGGAGGTACTGGAGGGGATGGACAACAAGGTAAGACAGGTTAAATGTGTCATCTGCTCCTGTGTGGATGACGCCTGTGCAAAGGCTGTCACCGATGCACGTTTATTGTTTTACATCACATGATGAGATCACTGATAGTAGGACTTGTGCCAGCAGCTGATCTGTTAAACTGTATGTGATCTGTATTAAAGTTGATGTTCCACAAAGCTCTGTGTTTTTAATCTTGATCAGTGTTACTAATCAGCTTTTCATATTTGATTGCACAGACACACAGAAACCACTCTATTATAAATATTGAGCTAGCTCAAATATTTTAATATTAATTTGAACAAACCTCCTTTTAAAAATGTTTCCTATTTTCTAAAAGTTGTGAATGATTCATTATCAGATTAAGGAAACATTTTCTATGCAGTGTTATGTTAGAACAGGTCACGTGGGATCTGTCCACTTTATTGGGGCAGATCTCAAAATCCAAAGAAATATGACTGTAACAGTAGTTTGAATCTAGAAGTCACGTGGATCGTTGATGGATTTAAACTTAGACAGCATCACGATCTTTTAGCCTCCATTTAATCAAAGTTTCTGTAACATGTCACGGTCACTGCAGTGATAATAACAGTGTTCCAGGAATTAGGAAACACAGCAGAGAACAGCACTCACCTACAGCTGGGAGGAGGTCAGGGATGAAAGCAGCAGGGCCGTTAGGATACTGTCAGACAGTACTGCTACACATGGCCACAAGAATATCAATGAAGACTCTGAAGAATTACTGTGAATTATTTGTCAGCATTACGTTTCCATTTATCCAGTCATAGAGATATTGATGCGACTGCCCTGGAGTGCCACTGTTACGCCACCATACCTGCAAACGTTCTAGAGCTACGTCATTGTCACCAAGCTTTATTCTTCGGCCCTACATTCGATGTATGAGGCATATACAGATGGCAGCATTTGTATACAGATCATTGAAAGTCCTGCGGGCTGTACTACGAAGCACGATTAGCATGGTTAGCTAAAGTTAGAGGGGTTTTCTGTATCACTACATGGCTCTCTTTTTACCTGCTAAACCACTATAGTAGCTTATGCTGAACACAGCCTGGTGACAGGGAGGTTCTGTTCCACGTCTCCATCACTTTTATTTACAGCATTTTTAATCCTGTATAGATTCAATGCTGGGGGAATACATTTAGTATGTGGAGCTTGTGAACTCTCACTAAAACCACAGAATAAAGCACAAACTGTGCGACTGGGAACGTGTGTGTATTATTCATCCAACGCAGAAATGTTTTTAGACTCTTTTTAGTCTCTTATATATGAGAGAAAAAAACTGTTTTTTATTTTCTTGTCTGCCAACAGAAAGCCAAAAAATATGAGGCGGTGCATTGGATGATGGTGTTTGCGATCGGGGTCACAGTGGGCCTGGTAAGGTGCATTCTGGGTCTTCTTTTTGTTTTGCTGGATTTCAGCTGCTCAATAAGAAACGTTGCTCTCTTTCAGCTGGGCCTGTTTGTGGATTTTTTCGTACGCCTCTTCAACAAACTAAAGTTTACTGTGGTTGGTGATTGTATCCTTTAACATGACTCTGTACGTGGAGGATGGGCAGATACCAAAGCAGCTAAATATTGGGCAGAAATGTTGTGCCTTAGAAGATCCTCGCACAGAAGGAGAGCGTTTGTAAAGTTGCACAAAATATTGCATTATTTCCTTCAGAGATTGCTGACAGCAGGTGCGCATTTTTATGCCCTTTTTCTTTTGTGTTTGTTTGAACATTGTCCAGAGTTGGTCCAAACAAATGTCAGGTCTATCTTTTTGTTCTAGAAAGAATTCAGAGTGCGTTCATATGATGCAGATGCTGTAATAATAGTGTGAAGTAATGTTTGGTTCATCCTGTGCTGTATATGTGTGTTTTCATGCCTGGGTTTGATCCCTTCGCTAGTATCTGTCATATGGTTTCTATTTACTGCCTGACTCTTCATCTAAAGAGTGTTACTGTGTGTAACCACACTTTGTTTGTTGATGTGGTGATTCTACTTTAACTGAAGCCTCCAGCTATAGAGAAGTGCAGTGACAAAGGCTGTCTGTCTTTGTCCTTGCTGGAGCTCCTGGCGTTCAACATGACCTTCGTCTTCATTGCCAGTGTACTCGTCCTCATCGAGGTAAACATCTCAGCTGCAGCTGACAAACTCAGGAAAGAACTCCTGCTTTAACAGTTAAAGTGTGCAAATTCTGCGGTCCTTGCATTTGAGACCTGTCTACCTGCATCTCTACCTGTCCAAGTTTGTTAACTGGTTGTAGCATGTTGTTTCATTCTGGTATGTTTGTGATAGTAGATTACACACTGACCTGCAGTATCGTGTTTTCAGCCTGTGGCTGCAGGATCAGGGATTCCAGAAATCAAAAGTTACTTGAACGGAGTGAAGATTCCTGGAATTGTTCGACTACGAACTTTTCTCTGCAAGGCTGCTGGAGTCCTGTTCAGTGTAGCTGGAGGTAAAGTGCGTTTGACTCCCTGACATTTACTGTACGGGGCAATCGTGGCTCAAGAGTTGGGAGTTCGCCTTGTAATCGGAAGGTTGCCGGTTCGAGCCCCGGCTCGGACAGTCTCGGTCGTTGTGTCCTTGGGCAAGACACTTCACCCGTTGCCTACTGGTGGTGGTCAGAGGGCCCGGTGGCGCCAGTGTCCGGCAGCCTCGCCTCTGTCAGTGCGCCCCAGGGTGGCTGTGGCTACAATGTAGCTTGCCATCACCAGTGTGTGAATGTGTGTGTGAATGGGTGGATGACTGGATATGTAAAGCGCTTTGGGGTCCTTAGGGACTAGTAAAGCGCTATATAAATACAGGCCATTTACCATTTACCCAATAATAATATTATCAACAACCCAGGGTAGATGCACACACACAACCTCCTCCTCCTCCTCCCTGGCTACTACTGTTGTTTCCTTCCTGGAGGCGCAGGGTAGACTCTGTGTAGAGTTTTCATGTTCTTGGGCTTGTTTCTGAAAGTTGTGTAAAATATGGACGTCACAGATGCCCTGCGGTATTCCCTGCGTGATACTTGTTAAGCATCTACTTTTGTAACCTGCAGACACCACAGGCAGTCCTGTACTCTGACAGCAAAGCACTTTATTGGAATATTTTGTGTTGTGATCATAATGACTTCATATGGGAGGTGCAGAATTGGGAGCAAACATAGAAGAAATATCTTTGTGCTCCCGGTGGTGTTTTAGGTTAACTAAGGCAAAACAAGATCACTAATGAGGTTTTATACTTTGAGTCAAGCAGTGTCAGCTTCTGCTAACTTTAGAGCAAAATGATGTTGATGATGAATGATGAGCCAGGGTCAGAAGGCTGATGGACTGACTCTGTGTGCTCAGGTCTCTTTGTGGGGAAGGAAGGTCCAATGATCCACAGTGGAGCCATCGTGGGAGCCGGCCTTCCTCAAGTACCCCAAAGCTTATTCTAGTTTGCTTAGTTCTAGTTGTTGTTGTTGTTTTGTGAAACATTTTGGACACTAAAAATAGCACTGGTGTTATTCTTGTGATTTGTCTGGTCGTACTTGTGGATATCAGACCTTTTCTCTCTCCATCAGTTTCAGAGCATTACTTTCAGGAAGATCAAATTTGACTTTCCCTACTTCCGCAGCGACAGGTATGTGACAGTAACGATCCTGAGTCAAACTAAAGTTGGAATATGGTGTAAATGTAAATAAAAACAGAATACTAGGATTTGCTCAGTGCTGTGTGATACACAGCAGACCTTGATATCCTGAAAACCTCAGGGACCTGCTGGGGACCTACAGATGTAAATCTTTACTGATCTGTGCTGCATAATTGCCCAAAGTTAAACCAGACTCTTAAACTGGACCCTGACACTGACTGGGAGCCAGTATAACTGCTTTTGCAAGGGTGTGACATAAGTTTACTTAGAAGCCTTGTAAGTGACGAACTTGCAGATTGTGGTCCGTGGCTCAGCTGCAGGAGGCGTGGAGCAGTGGACGCATCGTTGGAAGAAGCTGACCGACACAGCTTCATTCAAGGAGAGTCTGTTGAGAAAAAAGAACAAGGGATTAATAATCTGGATAAGATGAAACATGGGAATGATTTCTAATACAGAGCATGGTGTGAATTCACAGCTGCACTCTTGTCCTCCTTACTAATCCTCTGCAGTTCCTGATTCACTGACTTTGCTCCATCCGTCCTCTCTCTTCATTCCTGAGCCCCTCACAGCACTCCTACCATCTTCTCAACACACTCTCTCCACTTGTTAGTAGATTTCAGTTGTTATTGTTAACCACACTAACCTGCTGTGCATCCTTTCCTTTCCAGCTCATTTTCTCTTTGTAGACAATCAGTACAAGTCCTTTTGTCCTTCGTTATCATCCAGCCTCGCATCCACATCCTAACCTCGCCTGTGCTCCCGGCTGCTTTGTTCATCTTTCTGCCTAGGCCACATTTTCTTTGACTATTTCCTCATCTTTCTCTTCTGACTTCTTCACTCACCTCTTTTCACTCTCAGTTTGTTTATGCAAACCACTTTGCATGTAATCATTAGTTACTACTAAGCTTTGACTCTTTTCCCCTGCTCGTCTTGGGCCCTGTCTCCTTCCCTTCACCCCCAGCTGGTCGCTGCCCCTCCCTGAGCCTGGTTCTGCTGGAGGTTTCTTCCTGTTAAACAGGAAAAACTTAACAGGAGGCCAAGTGCTTGCTCACAGGGGATCTTCTGAGTGTTGCGTTATTATACTTTCTTTACTGTACAATATAAAATGCTTTGAAGCAACTGTTTTTGTGATTTGGCACTAAATAAAACAGCATTCAACACCACCCCTTTAATTTCCAGCTTCAGGCTCATGATCCTGTATGACGCTGTCTTCACCTTCGCATTATTTATGTGTCCTCTCTTAAAGATTATCCCTACTCTGGTATAACAGAGACTCTCCAATATTATCGACCAGCTCTCTCTCTGTACTATACAAAGTCTATTTTTAGTTGTTCAAAGAGTTTGAATAATCTCCAAAGCAACGAATTTTCTTGTAATTTGTAGTTTACACAATGTTCCAACTTTTTGGCACAAACACTGTTACTGCCTCCTAGCAGTGTAGCATGTGTGACATGTGACTGACAGTTTTCTTACCTGTTCTTTAGGGACAAGCGAGACTTTGTGTCAGCTGGTGCTGCTGCTGGAGTAGCTGCTGCCTTTGGTGCGCCAATCGGTGGCACCCTCTTCAGTCTGGAGGAGGGCTCGTCATTCTGGAACCAAGCCCTTACATGGAAAGTGGTAGGTCACCCTTTATAGTTACTTCACCACAATTTCTTTGATAAAGATGCACGGATACCTCTTTGGATATCATATTTAGGAGTTACACTGAAATGCTATAAAATAAAAATTCATTCTATTCTTCTATTTCTATTTTACCTGCTTCATTTGTCATCAAATAACAAGAGAACAAGCTTTACTTGCTCGTCAGTCAATTGTAAAATTGAGCTCTGAAAATGTGCAAAAACGTCTTTAAACCTAAACAGTTGATGGTTTTGACCTAAAGCTGAAAGTTTGCACGACAGATTAATGTTTGCTTTGGATCAGAAGTACACCAAGAGGATAAAAGTACATGAAATTTGATCCTGTCATTTTTCCCTTATTTGCAACAACAATCCATCTGCTTTATAGATATAGCCAGGTAGACCAGGACACAGTGCACCATCCAATCTCTCTGACCTTTACTGACCAATGAGTGTGATTAAATGTTCCTCTTGTCTATCTACTGTTTTAGCTCTTCTGTTCCATGTCGGCCACTTTTACTCTCAACTTCTTCCGTTCGGGAATCAACTTCAGCAAGTGGGGCTCCTTCCAGCTGCCTGGCCTCCTGAACTTTGGAGAGTTCAAGGTTAAGAGTTTCTTATCTTGTTATTCCATGTGGTACAAAATGTATCTTCAAAGATTATATATAGTATTTTATTTTTTATATAAAGTATGATGCTGAAATAACAGACTTTAGGTCTACACAGTGACTCATTGTATTGATTGACTCATTGATTTGATTTTGAGGACGGCTCCAAAAGCAACATGCCAACCCTGTGGGTAGGGAAACACTGATCTGGGGTGACTAAACTTTACCATATGGTACTTTTTTATGTGGTTTCTTCCTTTAAAAAGGGAGTTTTTCTTGTCGCCAAATGCTGTTCACAGGGGCTCACGATTGTTGGATTGTAGGGCTTTACCTTACCGTATAAAGTGCCTTGAGGCACCTGTTTTTGTGAGTAGGTGATATGTAAATAAAACTGACACAAATGAAGTTAAAACATCTGAATCTCAACTAATCTGTTCTGACATGTTTACATATGGATTTAAAAAACAGAGTCTGTGGGGTCACCATTAGCCCAACTGTTCCACCATCTCACCTCATATCTGCTCCTCACATCATCGTTACTGCCTCTTCCTGTCTGTGATATCTCTTGCAACCGACCCAGTTAATACCCGCTGTGCAGAGCTTTCCAGTACTCGATAACAAAGTTGATGTTGAACTGATGTGACAGCTGCTGACATGACTAAAGATCTGCAGGTCATGCACCACTCAATTTATGTAACCTGGCAGCTGTGTTGAAGACGCGAGTGTCGGATTTCGCAGGTCTTTAGCCCAATTTTAATGATGTGTCAGTATAGATGTGCAGAGATTGACAGATTCTACAGAGGGAGATGTTGCAACACTTTGCAAAGATTAGACTTTGTAGAAAAAAACTTGGAAAAAGAAGCTTGGTGATTCGTTTGCTTCCAGTTTTGACTTTTCCTTCTGTACCCACATGATGGCACCGGTTCTGACATAAACGGTAGTAACCAGACCGAAAAGCAGCGCACATTTCGGTGCTTTATTTCGGTGCTTTTTTTTTCCTGAGCTGTGATACACTTTAGATTCTAGCCAATCGTTTTACGTTTCCGAGGATAGTAGGCGGGGCCAGGTACGTACGTTCTGTTAGAGCAGAGCTACAGATTAAAAATGCCCAAGGCAAAGCGGTCAAAAGTCTGGCTGTACTTCACAGCAAAAGATGCAAACTCAGCAGCAACAAGAGCTTTAAGGTGATACTGTGATACTGTCAAAAGAGGTAACACCTCAAATCCGATGAAACACCTGGTGACGCATAGCGGGGTTTTTTTAAAGCCGAGAAATGCACCGTATTTGATAGCTTGCTGCGAGACCTCACACCAAGCACATCTACTGCGGGTGGGTTGCCTGTTATCGGACCCGGATTTAGCAACATCCCCCAAAAACACAGGTCAGTGTAGCAGAAATGATGAGGATGATGATGCAGCAGCAGCCGTTCTTCTCTGCGTGAGTAGCTTAATGTTGTTCGTGTGTAATTTACGTTGAGTAGGCTAACCACGTTATTACATGAATGCATGTAAGGTGAACTAGCAAACACCGTCGTAGTTACATGCAGCTGTCTTCTTGTTTGATGGCAGATACTCCCTTCACCCTGGCCAATAAGGCTAAAATGACCAAAGAAAAAGTGGAAAACAGTTAAACATGAGAGGTTTTTGGACAAAGTTTGTGTTTTTTCCATTGTTTAAGCACTGCTTCCAGCCAAGAGTGATACCATATATGCCCCATAGCTGCAGAAAAGGCTAACATTGTTATCTTTTTACAAAAAACAGCTGAACATGAGAGGTTCTTGGACCAATTTTGTGTTCTCCATTCTTTAAGCACCGTTTAAGCACCGGCACCATTTCAAACGCACCGGTTTGGCACCGGTATCGGATAAAACCTAAACGATACCCATCCCTAAATATCAGCCTGATGTAAATATTATTATGGTTTTATTCCTCTTGCTGACCAGTGTCCAGATGGAGACAAGAACTGCCACCTGTGGACAGCTGTGGATCTTGCCTTCTTTGTCCTGATGGGTGTGGTGGGCGGCCTTCTGGGGGCGCTCTTTAACTGCATGAACAAGAACCTGGCCAAGTATCGCATAAGACACATTCATCCTAAGGCCAAGTTTATCAGGTGAACTGTTTGACCATCTTTGATCCCATCTGTGCTTTTCATGTTCATCAGACTGTGACACTAGGACGCGAGCAGTTTGGTGTAAGACAAACATGAACTGAAGTGAAAGGTTTTTAAAGTGATCAACTGATAATGCATAAATGTGTGAACAGCATCTACAATTCAATTTTATTTATATAGCACCAAATCACAACAAGAGTCTCAAGCTGCTTTATATTGTAAGGCAGACCCGACAATAATAATGTTATCTCAGAGCCAAGCTGCTGTTCACAGTTGGAACAAACATAACAGGGAACGTTCAGAGCAGGACAAACGTTAGAAAGGCAAAGGCTTTATTACAAACAATTCCTCAGTAAATTCCTGAAATCTGTGTATAACAAGCTGGTAGATGTGTGGTTGGTCAACACCCAGAATATTACCTGAACGTTCCTGTGTTACATCATAGCATAAATAAGCATACCACTGTCATTTTGTTGCATGGAGTATAAAGCTGCATGCAAAGGAATGGAAGAAGTCTCACATACTGACATCTGTAGAGAAACAAACAAGGAAGCCTAGAATGGGCCATAAAGCCTAGATACGAGACCTGTGTGGCGCACACACACTGTTCCCTGTGTGCCTGCACGGTTCCTCTCCAGGTATTCCAGTTTTCTCTCACAGTCCATGCAGCATGTGTAATAGAGTCATTGTTCGGTCTAATTTGACCATGCATCAGTAAGTGGATCGAATAAAACTCTGTATGAATGTATGATTAGATGTAAAGAGGACAAGATAATATATCGTCTGAAGCACTTGGTCACATGGTCAGTAAGACTAGAAAAGTGCTTTATAAGTACCAGTACAATGATCTCCATGGTAACATATACAAAAACCTGGAAAGTAGAGCAGGGCGATATGACCAAAAATATTTATCACGATATATACATTTGAAAATTTGCGATAACGATATAACTGATGATATAATTGATGTGAGACAAAATACTTTACAACTCCACAACTTTATTAGTGCAAAAAAACCCATCAATGTATTTTCACTTAAACAAGCAGCTGTTTTTATGTGCATTAAAGTTATATAAAAATTAACAGTGCAAATGCAAATTCCTTGCTGACAGTTTAACCAAAAGGCATTTCCAGTGGAAACTGGCCGATATATCCTCAGCATAACCATGTATAATATCCACAAAACTTAAAAAGAGGTTATACACACACAATACAGTAATATTATGTTGAAGCGCAGTGCGTATCACTCTGCGAGGCTCCTGCCTACGATAGTCGTAATGCTCCGACAATCCATCAAGCGGTGCGGCTTCGTAGCTTAGCAAAGTTGTACTAAAACATTTGACAGATTTTCGAGCACCGTGTGCCACATAAAATCGTTTCGAGGTCAGTAAACACAACCAGAATTCATACATAAGACACACGGGATTATAAGGGGCACTGTTGATTTTCAGAAAAATCAAAGGATTGATTTTAAGTGTGCCGCATTTTCCAAAAAAAGGTAATAACGACGGCCCGCTAGCATGCGCTACCAAAAATAGTGCTTTGTTGTGTATCTGATGGACGAAATCTAAACCAGTTCTACACCACTGGAGTTGCAGCATTTTTTAAAACCAATTCTGGTTCATCCGTTTCATTTAACGATCCGCTTTTGCCCTTCACATTCTCCGTCGCCGCCATGCTTTTTCCGCCATGTGCGTATGAAAACAAAGGCACTGCGCATGCACGTTTTTACGGAGCCCCGCAGGGGACATGGGAGAAAAAAAAAAATTAAGACGGACTTTTGCGAGATCTCGCAAAAGTTTTAGCCACATTCTTCGGATGCCGGCTCGAAGCCGACCGGGAGGTCGAGGCACGATGTGCGGTGTTCCTCCCGGCTGTAGTAGGTCTCGACGCTAACGGGAGGTTGAAGGCCAAAGAATGCAGCTAAAACTTTTGCAAGATCTCGCAAAACTTTTGCGAGATCCCGAGTTTGTTTTGCGAGATCTCACAAAAGTCCATCGTAATTTTTTTTTCTCCCATGTCCCCTGCGGGGCTCCGTACGTTTTACCCATATTCTATTGCGGTATTTCTTTTTCTTATCGTAGCCCAATATTATACCGGTATTACCGTGAACGGTATGATATGGCCCAGCCCTACTGGAAAGTCACAAACCGCTCTGTTCATTATGGAAAGTAACTGAGTTGTGTTTAGAAACTCCTTCTGGTGATCCATGTTATGTATCAGGACCAGGAACATGCAGAACGGGTCTGTAAACATTTGGACCAAAGATTTCACTGTTGTTTCACTGCCACAGTGGTTAGAGTGACACTGCCCTCAAAGCTGTGATACATCCACATTTTCCACTGGAAAATACATTTCTGTTCTCAGTAGAAGCTGGCACAGATATGTCAGACTCAAACGAGATTCGTCTCCTTTACAAACAGCACTGTTAGTAATGAATGAGCTCCCGTCCCAGTTTTCTATCATTTGTTTAAATAGATTCTTCCCTAAAATCTGCGCACTGAGAGAAAGATGATGTATTCTGCTGAATAAATTAACGAGGCGCTCCTTTTAATTGATAATTTTCCAATCAGTTACTGTAATTGTGTTTCTTTTTATAAAGGTGCAAACTGTCGTTAAATATGTGCCTAACTTTGTTAACCAGAGGATAATAAACGATTGTTCTAATGTTCCAGAGTTTTAGAGAGTCTGCTGGTTACCATGGTGACAACAATTGTGATTTTTGCGGCTTCCATGCTGGGTGAATGTCGTGACCTGTCCACTCCCACAGCTCACAACACCACGGTAAGAATTTTAATAATCTTTGCATTACTCAACAAAAACACCACAGGTGTGTTTTCACTGGTCTAAACGTTAAACGTATGTTATGATTACTGTGATATTTTAGCTTCAAATACTCTTTAAGATATATTTGTGTGAAAAACAATCTGTCAGCCCACTTTCAGGCCTTTTTTTTCCTCAGATTGAAATCTGTCACACCATTTGAATGGGAATAATTCAGAAACTATTAATGACAAAAGCCTGACATTTCCATGAGCCTTTCTTACCATTAAAATGAACCAGGATCTGTAATCTGGGGCCGATGTATCAAAAAGACACTGGCTAATTAAAATATCAAAACTAATTCAAGAAGTCTTGCAAAGTTAGCATTAAACTACATGACAGTTTTTATTTAATATTGTACTGACGTCTTAATGGTGCATAGTTAAATTTACTTTACATTTCAATGTTCTTGCTGGATTGAGCAAATATGAAAAGTTGTACCACAAAAATAAGACTGTCCTGTTCAAACAGAGCAGGATTCTTGAGTTTTCAGATGCTTTGCTAACAGAAAATACTTTAGTTCAATATGTTTTCCTTTTTCATTCCATCTGTAATCATCAAAGTTTCAGAATATTTTCTGCTCAAATATTTACTTAAATATTTATGAACATGTACCGTGAATACCATCTTCAATTCATTGGCCAACATGGTAAATGGACTGGTTCTTGTGGCACTGGTCTACTGTGCTGGAGCATGTAAGTGCTTTCTATCCAAAAGTCTCACACATTCATCAGAGAGTATCTTGGCCCAGGATATTTGGCATGCAGACAGGGATCAAACCTCTGATTAGTAGGTGACCTGCTCTACCTCCTGAGCTGATGCCACCCCCAGCACAGCTGCTTGCTGTTGGCTAGAGAGAAGCCTCAAACCATCAGACGGCCTTTTCAGCTTTAGACTGAGACTCACACACGCATCAAGAGAAGTTCCCAAACCATATGACACCAACCTCATTGAGGCCAGATATGGTACTTACAGCTATTTCTCCCTGAAAGAGTCCTTGTAGTTAAGCTTACAGTTCCCTGTGAGGATCGTGCTGGAAGAAGCAAACAAATGCAAACATCCAAAGTACTGAGAACTTGTAGATCAGTGCCGGTGGAGAGGCTGAGTACATGTGAGTGAGTGACTATAAGTCCATAGAAGCGGGATCCCGAGGTTTTCCTGCCTGCTCCCTGTGTACGACCTACGACCTTTCTTGGACTACAAGTGTTTCTACCATTAAAATAAATGAGGATCTGCAATTTGGCACAGATGCATCACAAAATATGAGTATTGGCCCACTAAAATATGGAAATTATTTCAAGCTGTCTGGTAAAGACCCATACAGTATTAAACTTCACATTTTAATCAGTGATGATGTCTGAATGATATATAAGCTTATTAATTTTTTATTTATATGTTTAAACTTTAAATCATAAAAGTTTTATACAAATCAGGTGGTCAAGCAGAACATCTCCTAAAAATGTGCTGATTTATGACAGAACGATATATTAAAAATGACAACACAGCATTTCATCTGTTATTAGACTCAGTTGGCTTCTGTCAAAATGTAAAAGAACCCACCCACCACTTTAACCACACTCCACATCTTGTGTTAACATATGGCATAGAAACTGAACATTTAACAGTGTTTCCTGAAAACCCTCTCCTGTCTGATCATTTCCTGATAACATTTACATTTACAATAATTGATTACACAGCAGTGGGGAGTAGACTTTATCACAGTAGATGTCTTTCTGAAAGCGCTGTGACTAAGTTTAAGAATATAATCCACCCACTGTTATCATCTTCAATGCCCTGTACCAACACAGAGCAGAGCAGCTACCTGAACGCTAGTCCAACAGAGGTCGATCATCTTGTTAATAATTTTACCTCCTCACTACGTACGACTCTGGATACTGGAGCTCCGGTGAAAAATAGAGCCTCACTATGTGACCATGTTAACCTGTGACGTATGTTTTTTAGCTGGCTGGCAGTGAGGACATCAACTCAACCATTCGACAGTTCTTCTGCTCAAACAAGACCTACAATGACATGGCAACACTGTTCTTCAACCCACAGGAGGCAGCCATCCACCAGCTCTTCCATCAGGATGGTTAGATGAGTTCACACATGATTCATTCCATGCATTACTCATGTACCCCGTACAGTGAAGTGGCATTTTAGGCCATTTTTCAAAAATCAAGTTCAATTCTATCAATAAACTGGTTTCTAACTCTCCCCCTCAGGTACCTTCAGCCCTGTGACTCTGTCAGTGTTCTTCTTCTTATACTTCCTGCTGGCCTGTTGGACATATGGTGTGTCTGTCCCCAGTGGCCTTTTTGTCCCCTCACTGCTGTGTGGGGCAGCTTTTGGACGCTTGGTTGCCAACGTGCTCAAAGTGTAAGAACTAATTAGAATATGCTTTTTCTCACTTTTTCTCTGTCACAGCCTTGTGTTGAGCTGAACTGAGAGCAGTCACTGTTGATACAAGCACTTTTTTCTGCTCAAGTGTTTTCTATCTAAGGCTACGTTCACACTGCAGGTGAAAGCACATCAAATCTGACTTTTTTGACCCTATGCGACCCATATCCGATCATGGTATGACAATGTGAACAGCACAAATCCGATATTTCAAATCCAATCTGGGTCACTTTCATATGTGGTACTGAATCCGATACATATCTGATGTTTTAGAAAGCGACTGTTGTTTGAATGGTCATGTCGCATTATATCCGTCTTTTACGTCACTGACACAAGACAGACGCCAATTATCAGCGCCGGAGAAGACAAACGAGAAAGCATGGCGGCCATTGTTAAAGCACGGCTCTCTGTTTTCTCAGTGTCCTTCTTTCTCTAATTAATTTGTCAAAATTCTGTCGGTTACGACTGTGCAGAAATTGATAGACTGCTGCAACAACACCTACTCACTCTGTAGCCGCCATTTTTACTTCCGTAAACAGAGCGCGTTGTCTGTGACGTCTTCTTTTGCGCATGCGGCCGCTTTGAGGGCCGTGAACCGTTCACACTAGAGCGCGTTTGCTGTCACATTTTATTTGTAGTGTGAACAAGCAGAGAAAAAAAAATCGGATTTGATCAAAAAATCGGAATTGAGCATTAAGACCTGCAGTGTGAACGTAGCCTAACATTCACATCTATGGGTGGATGCACCAGAGAGCACCTTGGGGTTAGTGTATGGCCCAAGGATATTTAGCAGGTGTGATATTTAGGTATCAAACCGCCCAGCTTCCAGTTAGTTGGTGCCCCTACACTTTATATTACACCCCAGCCTAAGACAGCCAGAGAATACCATAGAAGTAACTCCTTGTTCCTCACTCCCAGTGCTGCGGCAAGATTTGCACTCCAAACATTTTGGTGTATTTTCCACTTACAAAAGGTCAGGGTGGGTACAGCTGAAACTCAGTGTTCTCAGGGGAATTACCCCAAAAATAAACAAAAGCAATGCAGGACTCTTACATCCTTCGCTAACAGAAACAGGAGAAATGTGTTTACCTGGGCTATTTGTAGAGAACTGACAGTACATACAAAGCTGCTAATCCAGCTCTTCTAGATTCAGACATTTCTTGATTCAGAAACACGACACAATCTGTCTGGGAGTCAGGAAGAAGGTGGAGCCAAACTGGTCTGGATGGGTATCAATTAAAAGGTGGTGCATCCAATCTCCAACAAGCTGCCACCTGCAGCTTACATGATAGAAAAGACTGAACAAAATGAACAGACATTATCGACCTTATCAGAGTTAAAAACAAAGCAAACTGAGTCGTAACACTTTCAGTTGTCACATTCTCTCATAGTGGTTATACTGGTTCTTAATGAGTCTGTCCTCTGTTAGGAAACTGGGAATGGACATCTACTCAGGAACCTTTGCTCTCATTGGAGCTGCTGCCTTCCTTGGAGGTGTGGTCAGAATGACCATCAGCCTCACTGTCATCCTCATTGAATCCACCAATGAAATCACATACGGGCTGCCCATCATGATTACGCTAATGGTACACAACCATGTGTTTTTGCACTTTGCACTGTTCGCCACTGTGACCTGAGTTCATGTGCAAATTCTTTTGTGTTGACTGTCAGGTTGCCAAGTGGACTGGTGATTTCTTCAACAAGGGCATCTATGATATACACATCCAGCTGAGAGGAGTGCCTCTGCTCGAGTGGGAGACTGAGGTAGAGATGGACAGGTAAGAATTGTTGTTGGCAACAAAAAAGGACAGTTGGCCCTTGTGGTGGATGAACTGTGTTGTCAGCATTGTCAGTAGGCGTTGGTATCCCTCCTTAGCCCAGAGCAGTTCAACTCTCCAGATCAATGCAGCTGCCAACCTCAAGTATCTATTCGTTTTTTTTCTTCTGTTGCCTACATCATTGAACTTCTACAGCCTTATGTTCCTAGCAGGTCTCTGAGGTCATGTGATCAGGGTCTTCTTGTCATTCATCATACAAAGCTGAGAACTAAGGGAGACAGCTTTTGCCACTGTGGCTCCCAGACTGTGGAACTCTGTCCCACTGAGCATAAGATCTCTGGACTCAGTAGCTTCTTTCAAAAAACAACTAAATCACACTTTTTAGAATTGCATTTTGCTAACTGTTGTCTGTTTGTTTTATGCTTTGTTATCCTTGTGTGAAGCACAAGAAAGGTCTAGAAAGGTGCTATATAAATAAAGTTTTACTTACTTACTTGCTTACACAAAGCACAGGTCTGATACTTCATTGTTCCATTCAATGCTCGTCTGGGGCCGGATTGTGGAGCTAGCACCCTAAAAGCAAGAATGCCCAGAGCTCCAGCTTATCTGCGGGAACCACAATCTCATTCTTTCGATCGCTACCCAGAGCTTGTGACCACAGGTCATGTAGGGATGTAAATCGATCAGAAAAGCTTTACTTTTATGCTTCGCTCTTTATTTACCAAGACGAATCGGTACTGTAGACGCAGCATCAACCCATGTGTTAATCTGCCTCTCTTCTCACTTGTGAAAAACACCCTGTTATGACCCGGCTTGAAAGCCGCAACATAAATATGGAGACGAACACCAGAATTTCAACAAGAATAGTTTTTTCTAAAATTACATGGCAAGTTGGCTAAAGTAGCTGGCACCACCAAGGCAAAGACTAGTGATCCTTCCTGAAAGCCTGCCTCAGGTATGCCTTTATCCACACCTGACTAGGTGTGGTCAATTAGCAACAGCTGAACACTCTTGCACTGTCACTGCAAAGAGATTAGGGACTGCAGAGGGGCGTAACACACCCTGAGACCCCGAGACACAATGCTCGGACCTTTATGGCGCCTCCTGCAGGTGGTGGGTCTACAGAAGAGAGACGGGCTGAGTCCGGCCAAACCCCATGGGCTAAAGCCCACCCACCAGGCACTCTCCATCGAGCTACCTCCCCAGGCCTGACTCGAGGGTGTGGCCCCAGTAATCCTGTCCCGGGGAGGGTACAAAACGAGCCTCCTCAACCTAGCATCACTGGAGCACACAAACCCCTCCACCATGGTGGGCAGCTGAAGGGTTAAGGTGGAAATTGAAAAATGAGGTGGTTTATGACAAGACTTTATATTGCAGAGCTGATCTGTCAGGGGATTTGATGTTGCCTTTCATCGGTGAATACACGCCTCAAACGGTTTAGATGCTTGAGATTTTTGCAAATAGTTGAAAAAAATGTAGGTGAAAAATGAATTTAGTCCATTTTGGTGAAAGGCTGAAGCAGTGTCAAAGCTTCCTCGATGCACTTCATCAAAAAGACAAAGCTGTCAGTCTCAGCATTAGCATGAGAGGCTCGGTCTTGTTTTCTGCCTTTACAGATTCTAGGAACCCCATGATAGGGGCAGGGATAGCTCAGTAGGTAAAGTGTTCGCCCCGTGATCGGAAGGTCGGCGGTTCGAATCCACTTAACGGCTACCCTGAGGTACCCCTGAGCAAGGTACCGTCCCTACACACTGCTCCCCAGGCGCCTGCTTAGTGGGCTGCCCACTGCTTCACAGAGTGAATGGGTCAAATGCAGAGAAAAACAAGTAATTTCCCCATGGGGATCAATAAAGTATCCATTATTATTATTATAAGCCTGCAGTGTGAGGGTGAGGTTAAAAACCCAAACTGTGTGATTCGAGCATGGTCGCTCTTCCTGTGGACTCAGGTTGTCTTTATCTCTCATTTCTTCAAGGCTGACAGCCAGTGATATCATGGAGACCAACTTGACTTACGTGTACCCCCACACCCGAGTCCAGTCTCTAGTCAGCATTCTGCGCACCACGGTCTACCATGCCTTCCCCGTAGTTACTGAAAACCGTCAGAATGAGAGGGATTTCATGAAGGGCAACATCCTGATCAGCAACAATATCCACTTCAAGGTATGTCCTGCTCTTTTACAGAGCTCAAGCTCAAGCTTCCCGTCCAAATGGAGGTGATTAAGGCTCCCCCCACCAGGGGCAGCAGTGACTTTGAAACATTTCTTTAGTGACACTGTAGCCCCTCCAGCAATGTCCTTCAGGTTGCTTCTGCTTTTTTCTTCGTTTTTTCTAATTCCTCATTGCTCGTCCCATAATATAGTTTTGATACAGACACGTCATCGATTTAACAAAGAGCATGCAGACTTTTACAGCAGTCAGTAATTTGTGGATGTGGATTTGTTTCCCTTCCAAGATTAAGAATTAAACAACAGTAGAAACTATGATTGATTTGGTCAGCTCTATTTTGCCGTGTCATTCATGCAAATTGATCCTCACAGTGTAAACCTTTGGTGTATCAGTCTGTCCAGTAAGGAAGCAGAAACCAACATGCATCAGTTTCATCTGCTTGGGTGCAAATGAAAGTGTGAACATGAAGAGAACGGGGAGCCACCGGTGGTCTCCACATATGTATGTGCAGCCTGAGTGTGTCTGCAGTGCACTTGTTGTCACTTGTGAAGCAGATCAAATGGATTCATACGGTTTGTGCTTCCTAACAGGTCAGACTGTGATGATCGAGTTTTCTGTCACTGGTTCTATCATTTCGATGGTCTGTGTTGAAGTAGTGTTTAACAAAACCTAGAGGCAGCAGGAAATGTTACTGAGCTAAATAAAGTATAAAAACCAAAGTAACATCAGCTACCGAGCTTGTATTTTTGTCTCCAGGGAGAATCAGTGGGTTTGAAAGTGCGAGCCCATAGGTTTGGCTCTGTAGTGAGCAAAGCTTTGCAATATGTTGATGTGCAGATAATTATTTAAGAATTTCATGTTTCTTTATTTTTGGATGAAATCATTGTTGTGGTTTTTGAAGGCTGTGTTTTCTTCTAACCCTTGACTGTTACATGTAGAAATCCAGTGTTGTGTCACGTGCGGGCGAACAGCGACGGCGCTGCCAGTCCATGAAGTCGTACCCATCGAGCGAGCTGAGGAATGTTTGCGATGAGCAAAGTGCTGCAGTCGAACCTTCAGAAGAGGGAGAAGACCTGCTGCAGCAGATGTTAGAGAGGAGGTAGGCCAGATAAACACATCCAGACAGTCTCTGAAGTTTTACCTCTAAATTTGATCTCAGTGGATTTTAAATCAAACAATCAAGTTGTGATTAAAGTGCAGACATCAAGCTCTAATTCAGGATGTCTGATAACAATACGGCAGTAACTATTAATACTTAGACATTTATAGTTTCAGAGGGCCAGAAGTAATTAGACAGCTGACTGACGAGCACTCGGCCTAGTGTAGCATAGCAATAACAGAGTTCAGGGTCACCTGATCCAGCCCTAACTATGTGTTTTATGAAAAAGGAACGTTTTTAGACTAATCTTAAAAGTACAGACAGTGTCTGTGTCCCAAATAAAAACTGGGAGATCCACAGACGAGGGGCTTGAAAGCTGAAACCTGGATAAAATGGGGCCTAATTATTTAAGGTTTTGTATTTGGTAAATGGACCGAAAACACAAACATTTATACCGGAGTTGGTCAGGCTTAGCATCTTGCCCAAGGTATGTATTTGTCATGCAGACTGGTGCAGCCAGGGAATCAAACCACCTCCCGATTAGGAGATGACCCGCTGAGCTACAGCTACAGCCACCCCTTGAGAGGAAAGATTTAAAATTCAGAGAAGTTTGAATGTTACAGATTTGATTACAATCTCTTGTCATCATCAGTGTCAGAGGTTTGTTTTTTGTTTTTTGAAGTTTGTCCGAAATAATTCTTTAGACCAAGAGGAGGCAGTATAACCAAGGGGACCCAGAAGCAGCGCTCAGGAGCAGGGGTGGGAACTCCAGGGGCCGCTGTCCTGCAGGTTTTAGATGTGTCAGCTGATTTAACCCTCTCAGGCTCAAATTAAGTTTTTGTTGCTAATGCACAAAAGAATACCTGCAGTGGTACTTCTGAGTAAAAAAAACCTCATAAAATATGTATGTGGGGTAATCAGGTTGTTAGCTTTTAACTGTTGCAAATCTGCAACGCCTGCCTTGAGAGGGTTAAATGGCTAAATTACCTCCTCAACATGTCCTGAAGTTCTCCAGAGGCCTGGTAATGAACTGAACATTTGATTCAGGTGTGTTGAACCAGGGTGATACCCAAAACCTGCAGGACACCGGCCCTCAAGTCCTGGAGTTCCCACCCCTGCTCCAGACAGATGACAAATGACCAGAGAAGCTGATGTCGAATGGCGTAGTATAATGAGTTGAACTGCTAATATTTACCACAAGTTTTTGAATTTACTCCTGATGCTGTCAGTGCACATAGTAACTACAAGTATTTGTAACACTGCCTTTCATTCTGTCTGTGTTTTCTTTGTGGTGCATAATAACTGCAAATAAATCTGGCACTCCTGTGATTTCTGTGCTGCAGGCATGCTCCCTACCCTAACCTGTACCCAGACCAGTCTCCCAGTGAGGAGTGGACCATGGAGGAGCGCTTCAGGCCGCTAACCTTTCACGGTCTCATCCTTCGCTCCCAGCTGGTTAACCTGCTCATACGAGGGGTGTGCTACGCCGAGAACCAGTCGGTCAGTCATTGACACACATGTGTAGATAATAAATGAGATGACTTTTTCTTATACGAGCAGTTTCTCTGTACCCTCTGACGCAGAGCACCAATCAGCCTAGGTTGTCGTATGCAGAGATGACTGAAGATTACCCACGCTACCCTGACATCCATGACCTCGACCTCACCCTGCTCAGCCCTCGCATGATAGTGGTACGTTCGATTTACCCGACTGAGACAGAAAATAATCAAGCAGAAAACTCAGATTCATTAACAGGCCGTCCTTTCTGTGTACCCAGGATGTCACCCCCTACATGAACCCGTGTCCCTACACTGTTTCACCCAATGCCCGCATCTCCCAGGTGTTTAACCTCTTCAGGACTATGGGCCTGCGACACTTACCCGTGGTTAATGCTGTTGGAGAAGTAAGTGATTTGGGCTTTCATGCCTCTAGTAAACGTGTGAGGAAGCCACAGAGTTGTTGTGTTATGTTGTCCTCACCAACTCAACTCTTTTTTTTTTTTTTTTTTTTTTTTTTTTAGATTGTGGGAATAATCACACGACACAATTTAACCCACGAGTTCCTGATGGCCAAACTGCGACAGCACTACATCACCATTTGACCCAGCTGCCTCCCCTCAAACCTCCTCCATCCCTGATAGCGTTCTGACACACACACATGCACATACATCCTCTGTACAGTAGGGGGCGTCGTTATCCAGGTAACGAAACCTTTCAGCTGTCAATCACTGCAGTCTTTTTGGTCTTCTTCAGTCCAACCTCCAGTGTGCTAACACACACACACACACACACACACACAATAAACCATAAACCACAGATATCGATGCTGATTATTCAAGAACACTTGCTGTGCATTCAAGCTGTGAGCCGCAGAGAGTCATCCTGCCATCTGATGAAACAGCTGCAGAATGATTGATAGCATTAAAAGCATTACACACGTTAATGCGAGATTCTCACTAGTATTCCGATAATTCTCAAGGACATTATGTGTTCCCAGAGGAGGAACAGGTCCATGCACGTCCACCTTCCTACAAATATTTAACTCTAGAAGTGACGGCAAGGATTTTTCTGTCATATATAAACATGAAGCAGCTTGTTTATCCAGTGAGAATGCACCATTAACCCTGTCGTCAGTACATTTGGTGAACATTGTATCATCTTAATTTGTCTTTTGTTTTGCTGAGCTTCCAACGTGTCTCCACTGGTTAAAGAGTTGATACTAAAAAGAAAGAAAAACTCAAAGACCCTACAGTACTAGAGGGAGAACCCCAGCAGTCAGCAGCAGCAATGGTAAGAAGGAAGAGCCCCCTTTAAACGGGAGAGATCTTCGTGTGGTTTGAGGGGGAAACCAACTGAACAGCTCTTAGACAGAAGGAAGATCTGCATCTTATAATAAATTCAAACTAGCATGTCCGTCTCACTCTAATCATCTAAAAGCAGCAGTGGCTTCAGTGCGTTGCTGATTGTTTTTCTCGCAGTTTGACGCACAGGACACAAACTTCCAAAATGAAATGTCATCTACTGAGGATTCCCGAATGGCTTCATGACTGAATGTTGCTTTTGATGTTTTGATTTTGCTTTATCACTATAGCACTTTTATTTTTGTCTGTATATTATTTGAATCTTTGTGATGAACTGGATATGTGCACTAAAAGCAGGCGGATGTCCCCACGGTCTGACACTAACCCAGAGCTCAGCAGTAACGTTGTGACCTTGTTGCACATGCCGTACTGTAACATTTGTAACCACTTGAGCTGTCTGTAAATCCATGTTTGTGTTCACAGAGTTCAGTGTTGGACTTGTGAGGGCTGTGATGATCAGGTTTCACTGACCAACGTGTTATGTCATTTAAATATTTTTTAATGCAGAGCCATATTTTAGAAAAACAAATGTCTATTATGTATTTTGTTTCTCATACTATTACTTTTTTCAACAATATGTTTCTAATCTGATTTTCCGGTACATCATTTCACTGTCATTCCTAAAAGGGACTAAAGATGTGAGTAAAGGCAAGTCAAAGAGATGAAATTCCTTTATGTGTATGGTTATTTTATTATTGGCAAGCACAACAGCACACGTGTACGTCAAACATTTCTTATTTTAGTGTAGCCTCTGCGCTGTGGTTTATTTTTATACAGTTTTATCTTTATGATTTACTGACTCTAGTCAGTGAGCCCATCAGTGAGCGATTCGCTCACTGATGGGCCGAGGCTGCCCTGGATCGTGGTCACATACTAGAGAACGCGCGATGTAAAACCATTCTTATGTTGCCCTCTGTTCTATGACTTAAATAAAGATCCTTGTTTTGTGTGTTTGTGTTTGTTTTGGTTTAAATAAGATGTACGGTCCGTCCTTTCTGAAAGCATTGGGGCGGTGTGTAAAACAGAATGTAGTGATTAGCAATAAAGGCATCGTTTATTCAAAACAGAATAAAATCAGAGTTTAAAGTGAGGAAATGTACCATGATGGCAGCAACATGTCTCACTGGACGTTTACTGCCGTGAAGCATCTTCTCTTGTTTTCATTTTTATAGTTCATCTTGTTTCACATTGTGCCAGCTGTCTTTAATTGGTGAAAGATCTGCATTGCAGCCAGGAAATTTCAACACTTTTTTTACTATTGTACTACGAAGCCATGCTGTTATAATAGATGCAGTGTTCCATGTAGTTCAGTTCAATTCTATTTATATGCCACCAAATCACAACAACAGTTGCCTCAGGAAGCTTTATGTTGTGAAGTAAAGACCCAACAATCAAACATCCCCCTTGGAGCAAGCACTTGGCAACAGTGGGAAAGAAAAACTGTTTCAGCATGAGAAAACCTCCAATATACAGACAGTTTATGGAAGTGAACTTTATGCTATGGACAACAATGCAAAGTGGGGATGAAAGGTGGTTTTACAGTAACATTTGTAGTGCAGAGAACTAACATGGTCCATATAGAGCTTTGTATTTTGCCTGAGAAGCAGTTCTTAAACGGTACCGTTGTTTTTGTTATAAAATATGCGTGGTTTCTTAATTTCGTGTTCATTTTGGGATCTAAATGGGTAAATCATTTTATTCAGTAATCACAGAAGCTGCACTTTACACAAGAGGGCTTGGAGGGAATCTGGAGGCAACCACTCCAGTGCTGCATGGGCTGTTTTTGTGGGGGGATTATACATCTGTGGGGCAGCTTGGAGGGATGAGGGAGGTGCCTGGTGTTATATATTTCTCCTAGTTCAGTGTTTTATTAGGAGGAGATCTTATTTCAAGTTGTTCACATTTATTTTTGGTTTTGTTTTACTGTATGACATTGATTGTGGCACAATTTATTTTGATAACCCTTATTTTGTATGGCAGTGGAAATCAATCAGAGACATACATTTACATGACTAATTATATAAGATTTCTCTCCAGGGCGCTGGACCTGGGGTGAAACACTCCATGCATAGTCAGGAGCTTCCTGGTCTTGATATCAGTGGGTTCTATCTCTTCCTTTGGCCAGCTTATTATCCCAGCAGGTTACCTGATCAGGTGTTGATAGCCCGGATCTTGTTCTTACCGTTCAGCTGACTCCTCAGGACTTGCCTGACCCTCTGCAGGTACTTGGTGGTTGCAGCTTTTCTAGCAGCCTCTTCATGGTTCCCATTTGCCTGTGGGATCCCCAGGTACCTGGAGCTGTCCTCTGTGTCTGCAATGTTGCCTTCTGGTAGTTCAGTCCCTCAGTTCTGACTACCTTCCCTCTCTTTGTTACCATCCAACTACACTTCTCCAGTCCGAACAACATTCCGATGTCCTTGCTGTAGATCCTGGTGGTGTGGATCAGTGACTCTCGTTCATTCTTGGCATACAGCTTGATGTCATCCATGTATCCGTAGAGTGTCTTGTCAATGATCTGAGGGGGTTCGGGCCTATGCAGAACAGCATAATTTGCGCTTTGGCACAGTACTACTGTTTGCTCTTGACTGAGTAACTTTGTTGGCATGTTTGTATGTCTCCATTTTGGCCAAAGTTATAATGTTATACCATAACGATGCACACATCCTATCCTGTTTCTCGTTATGATGCTTCAGCACTAAAGTAATCCAGTGGCAGTTGTCAGTATTGCACTGCTACAAACCATAACTGTGGATAGTTAGCAGTTAGCCAAACGTCATTTCCCAAACAGATACAGTTTAAAAAGGCATTTATGTTGCTATTGTGGTGTAACATGTATGTGTCATTATGGTTTGTTGTTTGTAACACTGTCATCCTAGATCAGCCGAGGCTGATGGCTAACCTCTGAGTCCAATTCTGAGGTTTTTACCTGGTAAAACTTTTTTCATCATGGAGATTTCAAATAAAATCACTAGCAAATAATAAAAACATAATATGTCAGTCTCTTCGATGCTATAATGACGATGTGACACTTTATACTCTAACAGACCCTTCACACTTGAACATGATGATGAGAGGTGATGGTATTTATGAGAGGCTCTTTCCATCTGACCTGAGCTGATTGAATACAATCCTGTCATTTACCTCCAGCCATTAAAAAGCGTCACCCGTAACCAGCAGGGTAATCAAAGGATGGCTTATGTAACAGACTTTTTAATAGGAGAAATACAGATTATTATGATGGATTATTAAAATAAGACTAGAAAAATCCTCGTACTGCATGAAAAATGTAGCCAGACTGCTAATGGTGATGATGTGGCTGTAAGCTCTTGTAGAAGAAGAAATCTGGTGCTATGCATCATGTTTGCTTTAACAGATTATTCTGTTTTACATAGATACGGAAAGTGGACTAAAAGAGCATCTTAACCAAATAAATCACTAAATCTGACAGGCTTTCACCATGTAATGACTTGATTCATAAGAACTTCTCCATGAGTGACATTTAATAATTGTTACATTCAAAGATTATTTTAATGTCCTAATTCATGTTAGACCCTGGGTTTCTACATTAAGTGTTGCTGATGTTATCAGGTTATTTTATATTGGAAAATATGTTGAAAAACATATTCTGATAAATTTTAGTGTTTATTAAATGTTGTGTGAAATAACTAGGCAGCTTAGAGCAGATGAAACTGTTTAGTATCATGGTGCAGAAACAATAACTCGTGCTGCTGTCCTCTCAGGGTGAATCACAGACCATGTGTCATGGCTGAAGAATTTCTAGCAGCCTGAGACGGTGCGTAGCACAATTACGAGCTTTGCTTTTGACAACATAAATAAGGCAAAACAAGGAGGGAGAATCACAGCTGACACTACACGTAGCACTGGCAGTCAGGGAGCGTCTGCAGAGGAGAGGCAGGATTAGTGTGGACAGGAAGAGTTGGCTAAGGTTACGGCAGCTAGTGACTCTTACGGACTTCTGAGAACCGGGGAAGAATTTCCTGTAGGAGACTTGTGAGGATGACTTGGCAGGAGCCGTGGAGAGCTGGGAGGCAAACCCTGCCCATCAATCCACCTGGTGATGAAAGAAGAGGGAAAAACATCCAGTCTGCCCCGATCCTGACACCAAACTAGTCTCATATTGGTTTCTTGAACACCACAATGAGGTCATCACATCCAAAAGCCAGTGTGGAGTCTATGCCACAGATAAAGCAGCTCTAAAGGCTGAAAGAAAAACTTCAGACACAGAAATATAGATAGAGTATAACAACAAAAACCTAAACCCATTACCAAGGCAACAACTTTTATTTATCTATTCTACTTATTGCGGTCAGGCAGGAAGTCTCCCCCGTCTTTGTTTCTACCTTCAGATCCATGTATTTTTTTCTCTTTCTGTTTGCTCAGCTGCATGTTTTTCTTATTTTTATCAATCTAATCTTTCCAGAGTTAAACATGGCTTCTCTCTCTGTACTCAGTGAGCTGTGAACTGCATCTGGACATACAGCACCAGTTATGATAACTTTACTTACAATACTAGTTGTTGACAGTGTTACAGTATATCAGATAAACACTTCTGTGTTTACATCATTCACTCTCATCTCATTAATGCTGCCGTTCTAACAGGTGTCTTTGTTGGCTCACTTTCATACATGACTATTTTTTTTCCATCTTTCGTCCTTTTCGTATATGTATTATCCTCCTCTGCTGCCCTCCCCTCTTCCACACTCATGTCAGCCACACTCACTTGTCCTGAGGTGTGGAAGGTGGCTGAGATCGTTAGGGGAAATGACTCTTGTGCTGCATTCCAGCTCTGATAATAAAACTGCCACAAGGGGGGACAGCGTGATGACTGCAACACTGCAGTGATTAGAGCGAACACGCTCTCTGTCTGACTCGTTTGCTGCTTCTTTCAGTTGCTCTGTGTCAGTCGGTTGGTTTTTCCTGCCTTGCTTATATAAGCTTTTTAATGATGTCAAAAGAGAAGCATCACTTTCTGAAATATCACAGTAGCTGAAACTTGCATAATTTGACCACTAATACGTCTCACAAAGGCTTTCAAAGAGCAGGTCAATCATTTCATTTCTTCAAGAACAGAGGCAGCAGCCATTTAGCCTGCTTGTATTATATTCATATTTATGTAACATGTAGTTCAGAGTTTAAATGTGTCATTTCAGGTTGTGTTTACCTGTTATAAATACAACTGTGCCTTTCAGATGCACATTAGTTACTAAAGTAGCATGCACACACTAGCAGTGGCGTGTTCATCCAAGACTGCGAAACGAACTTTGTTGAGTGTGATGACAGTTAGTCCCTAAGAACCCACAGTCTGGAATGTCCAGAGTGATGGGTGACCCGTGCTCGCGCACTGGAATTAACCACGCCATCACGCAGTCATCATGTCAAGCTTTGTTCACTGTGGCTTAAAACAGCAGCTTTACCACACATACAACATTTATTAAACAATAGTTATTAATATCAGCTGATGTTTTATCAAAACACTTTCAAATTTACTTCTGCCTACTCCTTTTCAAACAACTGTATGGAATGATTTTATGAAACGTTGGTGAATGTATATGTTTGAAATAAAAAAGAACTGAACTGCACTGAAATTTGCAGTCAGCTTCAAGTCTCTGTTTGTTAAGTCCAGTTACGCACACACCTCACCAGTGGCTCACAGTTCTCATACATGTCTGCCACCAACCTCACATACTTCTTATCAGAGGTGGCAAAAGTACACGCTTTCTTTACTTAAGTAGAAGTACAGATACCCGTATTTAAAAAATCTCCAGTAAATGTTGAAGTACTGAAGAAACAGAGAGTGAAAAAGTACCAGCTCTGAAATGTACTCATTATTATTATATTCTATTATATTCTATAGTCTACATATTATTCAAATCTAAATTCTGAGTCCCGTGTGGACTTTTATGTTTTTAAATATGTGTGAATATGCTAAATGATTGCATTGTAAACATTACTGGAATCTGCTCCAGTGCTCTAGATCTCAGAATGGTAGCAAGAGAAGGTCTTGAAAATCTCTACGTGCCTGTATGGGAATATGACCCAGAGCAAGGTGAGATTCCTGATGAACAGTCACAATGTTACACAATGCACACTGTTTCATGGAATATCACTAATCATTTCCCAAATGACTTTAAGTGCACCTATTTATTTTTCTGCCAGGAGAGCCAAGGGCATCTATTACTCATTACACAATAACACGCCCAGTTTCACCAAACTTCACAAAGCGGTAAAGTTTGGGCAAATGCAGAAGCTTCATAAAGATCTGGGAAAGAGAAAAAACAAAACAACAGTGTGAACATTACTATGAAATCATGATAATAAATCATTTTTACAAACTTTAATATCGTGTGCACTTTCCTGAATGCTGTACAGTCCTGCGTTTTACGTCTGCGTCTCTAAACCTGAACTCTAAAAGAGACACAAGCATACTTGATTTTAATTTCTAGTAATGTGATATTTTATTTGTTAAAACTTTGTGATGAAAACATCATGTAAACAGTGTCTGCCTGAGGTAATGCTATCTGGGTTAGTTACATGCGGGCAGTGTCAAAGTAGGAAGTGGGAGTGGCTGAAACAGAGACAATGTAAAAATAATCACACAGCTCGAGGAATGATGGAGGCGCCACACAAGTCGAGCAGAACAGTCCTGTTTGCACTGGAGTAAATGAAATACTACATACACAATCCTGTCATCAGGGGCTGTGTCACTGGAGCTCGTCACACAATTGTCTGATAATTTTGATACAGCATCAACTGTATCAGCATCAACGAGTCTGTGTGTTACATGTATGCACTCACAGACATACTGTAAATCTGAATATTAGACTTAATGGCGCATGTTTATGATTGAAACAAGGAGAGTTACATACATTTATACAGCGGTGACGGTTCCAGGGATTCCAAGGGAGGGTCCGGGGCAGGGGATACACGCTCCTCTTCCTACAGCCCGTGACAAGAAACACACTTGCACTCATCCAGGTTGGGTCTAAGGGAAACAGGCAAAGGTCCAGGAACATCTGTACATGGAGACAGAGGCAGCCTTTGGGGGAGAAGAACCAGGAAACACAAGGAGGTACGCTAGAGACAGCCGGGGCTACACTTACAAAGGTAAGTACAACGATCCAGTGAGGAGCCACGATCCACTGAGGTCTTGACTATTGTCTGGATCATTCAGCAGTGATGAGCAGCAGGTGAACAGTGCGTGGGTGTGGGGATCAGTAGGAAACTGGGGCCCCGATGCCGCCCTGGCGGAGTAGGTGAAAAACAGCACACCAGAGAAAGCAATGGAGGACCATGAGAGTTAGTGAGTGTGACCAGATTGTTGTGTTGTCTTCTTTTCTTTGTATGTTGTAACCAGTCCATTAGGAACTGTTGGAGTCCTGGAAGCCGGAGGTAATGCCATCAATATCTGTCAGCACGCAATAGGAGGTCAGCAGTAGGGTGTGTGTGTGTGTGTGTGTGTGTGTGTGTGTGTGTGTGTGTGTGTGTGTGTGTGTGTGTGTGTGTGTGTGCAGGGAGGGGGGGGGGGTTAGAGGTTTAATGACATTGTAAAAAGCTCTTTTTCTCATTTTTGTCAAATCTGTGTCTTACATGCAAATGTAACAGACTCTGAGTGTGTTTTGTTGCCTTGAGGAAACACTAAATGGAAAGAAGGAGCTCTGTGTACCACTGTTATATGGGGCTTTATAAAACACACTTTTGTTTTCTTTCATCTTTTTATATTTTCCACATATGAATGTATTTCCACTGTACGTGTAGTAAGACACTCAAATGCAAATTGTCTTGTTCTTTGGCTATTTCCAGAGCGAGCTGACTGAGCCAGCTTCTGATTTGGTTTCTCCTCCAATGCTACTGGTATAAAACCAGTCTTTGCTACTTCCACTTTCGTAACATTTATAGACTTTGCCCTTTTCCTGCTCTGGTCACCTCTCACTTGGATTACTGTAATGTCATTCTCTCTGTCTAAATGGAACACTACTGACCATATTACACTATTCCCATCCAGCTTCACTGGCTCCCAATTCCTCAGATTTCTCAATAAAAGATTCTGCTTCTTACTTTCAAAGTCCTTAATGATTTGGCACCTCCCTATCAGTCAGACCACCTTCAGCCTTACACCTCTTGACATGCTTTATGCTCAGCATCATCCTGAGTGCTCCTGGCTTCAAACCAAACATCATGGCGACACCTTCATCAGTTTGATAATTTTACAAAGTTCAAGTCTCAACTCAGAATCCATCTCCTTTGTTCAGCATGTCAGCTATACCCATCCTGCTTTACGATTGGATTATTTCTGGATTTCAAATCTCTTTTATTAATATTATTATTATGATGCTTCCTTCAATCTGAAACATCGTGCTTTGAAAATTCAAAAGGTTCAACGGGTCTATCGATTACTTAATAATAAGCTCAAATGGTATGCTAATAATCTTTATAAAAGATTAAATTTAAATATAGCTTATAACAAAGTTCTATCTCTCTACAGGTGAAAAGAAAAAAGATAACAATAATAATGAAATCTGTTAACTGATAGAAATCCAGAGTTAATTAGAGGCCACGATAAAGTTTCCAGCAGCTGCTACAGTGAAGCATTTTAATAACTCAATAAAGTAAATCTACAACACCAATCTATATAAAGGCCTGGTGTAGTTAAATCAGACTGTTAGGGAAATATTTAAACTGCATGTAACACCTGATTTTTTATGTGAACAGTAAGAAAGACCGGTAGTGACAAAAAGTACTTCCTTGCTGTATTTAGGCCATTTGTGTTAAAAATAACATGAACTAATGCTAAATATATGCATTCCCACTCCTGTTGTGTGAAAATAGCCTTATCTGTTCAAAGGTTGCACTAGAGAGGTCACATTTACAACATGTGTATGCTAGTCTTTCCAGAGCCAGAGGGAAGGGGAAGGTATGAGGTGTCATGTGCATCTGGGATCAGTTTAGGACAGAAATATACAAGGATTGTTCACTGAAGGTTAGAACAGAATTTGCTATAATTTCAGAAAGGTGTGCCTACTGACAATGAATTACAGTTAGTTTTTAGGTTTTTTAAAGCAGACTAACAAAGTGCACGTGTATGGAGCTACCAGGAAGTCAGCAGGAGGCTTTCTTACACATACTGCAAAGACTGCAGCATCTGAGTCCCTCAGAGAAGAGGGGCATAAAGATGATGTATATTTGATCAAGTTGAAATATTTGAGCTGTCATATTGTCATCCGATATTGACTCATAAATGAATCCATGAATAGCCACAGTGAGCCAGGTATCACAGCTCACTAACTGAGGACACATGGCCTCCACATGCATTTAGATTTTGCATGTTCTTTCTTTTATTGTCATGCTTAACTTATATGCGCATCTTGAAAAAGAAAACATGGTTCATAGTAGGTGGGTTGTTCCTTTGTTTAGGATTGATGCTAACGTGGCATCGATTGCACACCAGGAACAACCCCCGAGACCTGCAGCTCTGAGAATGCTCTGATATTGTTGCCTGCCATCACAATTAGGGGCAGCTGTTTCTCAGGAGGTAGAGCAGCTTGGAAGGTTGGTGGTTCAATCCCCAGCTGTTCCAATCTGCATGTTGAAATGTCCTTGGGCAAGATACCAAATCATCCATCAGTGTGAGTTTGATGGTTAGAAAGTGCTTGTATTATAAGAGTGTCTGAATGGGAAAATGTGGCTTATAGACCAAGAATAAAGGTTTTTGACCATATAAAGTAAGAACAAGTCCACAGTGCGGCCATCTGTCCTGCTTTCAACACATCAGCTCAGAGCTGACTGACTTGCTTCGTAATATAGAAGGGTACAGGTCAATTGTAATCAAATTTATTTAAATTACCTCCTGATAGGTGTGTGTGTGTGTGTGCATATATATATATATATATATATATATATATATATATTAGGGGTGCAACGATACACAAAATTCACGGTTCGGTTCGATACTTTTTGTCACGGTTCGATATTTTTTCGATACAAAAAAATGTTCATGCCTTTTTAATTTGTCATTTATTAAAATTATAAATATATATTTTAACTCAAAAGTACAGTTTTTAAATTTAACCCTAACCCTTGTGCGTGTTTTTTATTTTGACAGCGAATGCGCACCTGCGGACCACTTATGTGCACCCCTGGTTGTTTAGCTCGTCATATTGCAGCCACAGAAATTCTTTTGTCCATGAAACCATAAAGCTGCACTTTCTTTTTGCCTTATAGTCTGATTTGTCATAACTTCTCCGTTTTGTGGTAAGCTTTTCTTTGGCTGTCACTTCTTCACCCTGACCTGTCTTATTTGGCTCAGCAGAACTAAAATATATATCCTGCTGCTTTTACACACGCACTCACATAACGCTCAGCGATTCTCTGTGCGATCAACCTCTCACATGTTTAAGCTGCGGGAGATTTCACTTGTCATGTTTGCATAGTAAGCTAACGATTAATAAGACGATGTCAGAGGAATTGGTGCACAAATTATCATCACTCACAGATCAGTGCTGTCGCTCTCTATACACAGTTCATGCGATTGCAAAGTGAAAGCAAAAAAACAAGCGCAAATTCAAACGCGATTTCAATATGTCACATATTGACAGTGGCTCACCGATGCCAATGACATAATTACCCAGCTACATTTCTGAAAGAATGCAAAAGCATTGACATATATTTTTCCTTCCTACAATAGCCCGACGGGCAGGGAAGAGATAGATTTTGGTAGCCCGACTGGAAAAATCGCTAGCCCCAAGACGTCGGGCTAGAGATATTACGAGCCCTGTATCTGATTGAGGAATCACTCATCTTTGGAAAAGAGAGTTTACTACAGAGAAATGGCTCTTTCCAAAATAAAAGCTATACTATCCGCTTCTTCTGGGCTCAGAGGATCTACGCTCGACAGTGCAGCCTAGGCGGAGTAGTCGAACGCAGATTCACTGAGCGCTCAACACAGACAGCATCGTCAGAAGGAAAGTTGATAAAATAAATTACAAATTTTGTATTGTTTGATACATATGCGTACCAAACCGAACGGTTCAATATCGATACGAATATCGTTGCACCCCTAATATATATATTAGGGGTGCAACGATATTCGTATCGATATTGAACCGTTCGATACAGTGCTTTCGGTTCGGTACGCATATGTATCGAACAATACAACATTTGTAATTTATTTTATCAATTTTCCTTCTGACGATGCTGTCTGTGTTGAGCGCTCAGTGAATCTGTGTTCGACTACTCCGCCTAGGCTGCACTGTCCAGCGCAGATCCACTGAGCGCTCAACACAGACAGCATAGTCAGAAGGAAGAGCGCAGGGCAAGCTAGCGAGACAGAAGTTAAGCTCTACTTGCAACAGGCAAATTGAACCTCATTCAGATCTGGCGTTTGGAATTATTTTGGTTTTCATGTGACGTATGACCCTGAAGGTAAGCGAGTCATGGACTAAAGTAAAACAGTATGTTGTATGTGCCATGCAATGCTCAATTACATTGGTGTGAACTAGTGTGCTAGCGCAGTTAGCTCGTTAACGTGTTGGCCGTCTAGCCCCATGCACGGAGCGATGGGTTGTAGCTCGTTAACGGAGATTTGCCGTGTTGTGGCGTTAAGGTCATTTCAACGAGATTAACCTGAAAGCACTAGTGGGAACACAACGAATATGACTGCACATTTACGCCGACATCATCCTAGTGCAAAGACAAGTGGAAGCAGACAAAAAAAAGCAAGCATGCTACTAACTTTAGCCGAGTCATTTAGACAGCTGTTAGCACATGATTCTCCTTATGCTGCTGAGAATATAGCCCAGAAGAAGCGGATAGTATAGCTTTTATTTTGGAAAGAGCCATTTCTCTGTAATAAACTCTCTTTTCCAAAGATGAGTGATTCCTCAATCAGATACAGGGCTCGCAATATCGCTAGCCCGACGTCCCGGAGCTAGCGATTTTTTCAGTCGGGCTACCAAAATCTATCTCTGCCCTGCCCGTCGGGCTATTGTAGGAAAGATATATGTCAATGCTTTTGCATTCTTTCAGAAATGTAGCTGGGTAATTATGTCTTTGGCATCGGTGAGCCACTGTCAATATGTGACATATTGAAATCGCGTTTGAATTTGCGCTTGTTTTTTGCTTTCACTTTGCAATCGTGCGAACTGTGTATAGAGAGCGACAGCACTGATCTGTGAGTGATGATAATTTGTGCACCAATTCCTCTGACATCGTCTTATTAATCGTTAGCTTACTATGCAAACATGACAAGTGAAATCTCCCGCAGCTTAAACATGTGAGAGGTTGATCGCGCAGAGAATCGCTGAGCTTTATGTGAGTGCGTGTGTAAAAGCATTTCAGTTCTGCTGAGCCAAATAAGACAGGTCAGGGTGAAGAAGTGACAGCCAAAGAAAAGCTTACCACAAAACGGAAAAGTTATGACAAATCAGACTATAAGGCAAAAAGAAAGTGCAGCTTTATGGTTTCATGGACAAAAGAATTTCTGTGGCTGCAATATGACGAGCTAAATAACCAGGGGTGCACATAAGTGGTCCGCAGGTGCGCATTCGCTGTCAAAATAAAAAACACGCACAAGGGTTAGGGTTAAATTTAAAAACTGTACTTTTGAGTTAAAATATATATTTATAATTTTAATAAATGACAAATTAAAAAGGCATGAACATTTTTTTGTATCGAAAAAATATCGAACCGTGACACCAAAGTATCGAACCGAACCGAACCGTGAATTTTGTGTATCGTTGCACCCCTAATATATATATATATATATATATATATATATATATATATATATATATATATAGATATATATATATATATATATATATCCCAGTTTTGGGTGTTCAGGAAATAGCTAATGATATTTTAAAGCAAAAATATTAGGTTAAAGTTACCTTGCATCTATAAAAACTGTGACCATTGAAAAAACTTTCACCAGTGTCGAAAATAGGTCAGTTCCTCTTTTGAATTTATTGTACAATAAAAACGTTTTTTATCGCTCATGCATAAACAGAAATTGTAAAACAGTTTAGATTAGCTCGACCAAATCCTGCTGAGAGTGGCAACACTCTGTTGCTGTACCGTTGTTGGTGCTGTATCCTGCAACTGCAAATCTAAATGGTTCAAGTCTCACTCCAAACTTGTCACTGATGATCATTTGGCAAAGGCCCCTTGATGCCATACTTCAGTGCACTGGGTAACTGTTTAAGATAATGTGTTTAATTAACAGGGTAACTTAATAGTCCCTTCATGCAGAAAACTGTAGCTAAATGTGTAATGTGCTAAAACATCACTATGGTAACACAAGAGAAGTCAGGAGAAGTTTAACTTGAAATCTAACCAAAACTTAACAAGATGTTTTCACTTGAAGATTAATCAATAATCATTCATGAGAAGTTGGGGTGTCATATACAATGATGGTGCATAGCATTGCAGCGGATTCTTAGTTTTCAAAGGTATGATGTACAGAAAGATTGACCTCACTGAGATAAGGGAGTTTAACCATAAAATCCCTAGAGCACACCCTGGTACAGCAGCCAGGAGGCAATAGGAAGCTTATGCAATGGAGAGATCAGGAAGTTGGCTTGATAGCCATTCCAAAAGCTAACAGACTGATCCTGTCTCTTTTTCTGGTCCACTCACTGGACAACAAGGTGGACAAGGTTTGGGGTTTTCAGGAAGTTGAAGAACTGTGCTGTACTTTGACTTTTGGGAACCTTGCTAAACAGCAGCAGATTCAACCATCCAGATCGATGGCATGCCACGCTTTCATGTGTATCGAGACCATCTGGCAGGGAAATATCCAGGATGTGTACATAAACAAAAGTTGGTACAAATCTTGGTTTTGGTAAACAGTCACGGTGTCGAGGTCCTGAGAATATTTGACTGTCAAAGCCGGCCGCACTGTCTTGCAAGTTTACAGTGGTGTTTTTCACGATTGTTTACATCTAATAGTAGTTAAAGAAGAAGTACAGACAGGTTTATTGTGAAATGCTCCAGTAAAAGCTCCACTGGGTTTTGTTGTGCTGCTGCTGCTCTGAGGGTTACTGTTCTTCATGGGTCTAAACAACTAAATGAAACATAAATGTTGTTCATTTATGCTGTTTAATCTGTTGGAGGTGCTGACTGAAATCCCGGACGCCTCTCTCTCACAGGCAACAATACCTGCCATAATCACCCTCATTTATATCATTATAGGGTCTTGCCCATACAACATACAGCTCCTCGAGGCAGCTGTTATTGTGATTTAGTGCTATATAAGTAACACTTGAAACTGAAATAAATTTATTCTAATTGAATTCCCAAAAATGACTGAATGACTAAAAGATGGTGGCCTCCACCCTCATGGTCACGAAGTGCTTCAAACGGCTGGTTATAGCCCTGATAAAGGACATCGATGTCACTGTGGATCCACACCAGTATACCCACAGGAAAAACCATTCCACAGACGATGCCATGTCATCAGTAGTTCCTGCATTTTTCATAAACCTGAAAAGTTTATGCCTGCTCTTTCTTTCTTCAATCTAATTTCTTCCATCAAAATTCACAACATTTACTCCTCTCCCATCATCTTCAGCACGAAGGATGCATGAAGGATGTTGGCAGCAGCCTCTTGATGACCTTACATATACAGCAGCGTCCTGTATTTTTAAAGACGCTCCTCACCCAGGAGATACACCTGTCCCCTCCCATCAGGTAGGAGGCTGTGAAGAATCAGGTGCAAAACTCTGATTTTCAGAGGCTTCAGAGGAAATGTTTACCCAGCTTCTGGAATACTGCCAGGGCATAGTTAATGCTAAAGACTCACAGGAGACATTTACAACCTGTTCCCAACATTTCCCAACATGGAATGTTTGGCACAAGCTGTGAGCCAACCTCTGTAATGAACTGTTTGGTAAATTCTTGTGCTAAAATGCCCAGTGACTGTAAGTCTGGCCAACACATCCCCAGAGACAGGGCTACAGCCCCCAGTTAGCTCTGCCCCCCTGGAGAATCTAAAGCAAGAACAGCCACAGTCCCTGTCCCAAGTTAAGCTCGTTGGGTTCTCTGCTAAGCCAGCCCAAGCCAGAGGTGCGTCTCCTTGGCCATCGCCATTGTAGGCTGCCATCGAAGCCACTTGAGGGTCTCCCTCACCATCATCAGCCGCTGGCCTCCATAGTTACTCCATCTCTGTTGATGCCCACTCAGCGAGCCTCCAGAGTTTCTCCATCTTAGCTATTGACCTCCTGGCAGACCCCGTGAACTATGTTGTCAGCAGTCCCTGCCTCTGAATCAAGCCAGTGTTCAAGCTGACTCCCTGATCTGCGCTGCCTTCTGTTTAGCTCCATGGACCAGGCCCCTGGACTATATTTGTTGTTTTATTTGAGCTCAGAGACTCTTTTTGTTCTGATTTTATTCCCAATGCACCCCCAAACCATCAGAGATGCAACCCTTTGAACTGAGCACTGATAACAAGATGGTCCTCTTTTCTGTGGTCTGGAGCATGCAGCATCCATGTTTTCCAGAAAAATGTTAGAATTGTCTGACCACACAACTCTTTTCTTCTTTGCCTATTTCTATTTTAAATGAGCTTTGGCCCAAAGAAGACAGCAACATATATAGCACGCATGCATGAACCATCAGTTGCTCCTGCTTTTTTCTCCATACTTTAACTTTTCTTTCTCTTTTACTCTTACTTTACGTTTTCTCTTTTACGTAATTTCCTCAGGGACTAATAAAATATTATGATTCTGATTCAGTGTGTCTGGATCATTCTTCTTCTTTGCATCATACACTATATTATTATTTTTTACAAAGACTTGTGAAACAGTGGGTTACTTTCAGCAGGTCCAAACTTTGCTTCAGGTCCCAAAGTCAAACTAACACTGAGAGTTACAAACTGTCTACAAACTTTCATCTTTAAGAAAACGATCAGTGTGGCTGCTCTACCAGGTGTAACAATTAAGTTTAACATCCAGGCATCCATGAAAACAGAATTTATGAAGTAGCCGTGCAACAATTTACTTCAATTTATCCAATTATGAATTCTCCTACTACTTGATATTCCATAGTCAGCTGTTAGTGGTATTATAACAATGCTGAAGTGAAGTCAGCCTTGAATACAGATCTGTTGCCAGTTGAACTAATAACTGGATAAATTTTCCCGTAGTGGTTTCTTTTTAGGACTACTTACTTTTCCACTAGTTTGTTCCCTCTCATTCAAATGAGCTAATGTTTTTCATGAGAGTTATATTGTCTCAGTTTAAACATTTGGTATGTTTTCTGTGTTAGACAATGTGAATAAAAGTGAATAAAATACAGGTTCGTGATATGTGCAAATCATTGCATTCTGTTTTATTTACATTTTACACTGTCCCAACAATTTGGGAATTGGGGATGCAGATGTTATTAAAAATGTGTTAGCATAGCTACTGTATATAGTTTATACATATATCAGAATCAGAATACTTTATTGATCCCTAGGGGAAATTATGTTGGTTACAGTGCTCCAGTACAAACAGTAACAAAAACAGACAATTCAAGAAGTTAGAAATAGCACAATATATATACATACATATAAGTCACTTACTGATTAATATCTGAAAAAGAAAGAAAGAAAGAAAGAAAGAAAGAAAGAAAGAAAGAAAGAAAGAAAGAAAGAAAGAAAGAAAGAAAGAAAGAAAGAAAGAAAGAAAGAAGAGCATGTGCAGAAAGGGTGTAGCTATTGCAGTGTTTACAGTGTGTTAGATGGAGGAGTTGTACAGGGACCTGGCCACAGGCAGGAATGGTTTCCTGTGTTGTTCAGTGGTGCTTTTTGGTAATCTCAGTCTTTTACTGAACGTGTTCCTGTGACTGACCAGCATGTCATGGAGTGGGTGGGAGGTATTATCCAACATTGTCTTTATCTTGGACAACATCCGCCTCTCTGACACCACCTTAAGAGAGTCCAGCTCCATCCCCACAACATTACTGGCCTTGTGGATCAGTTTATTGAGTCTGTTATCATCAGCAACCCTCAATCTACTCCTCCAGCATGCAACAGCATAGAGGATTGCACTGGCCAAGACAGAGAAACTGTAACAGGCCACATGCTGGTTGGCGCATGTGCACTGATATGACAGGAATTTTGGGCTTTTATATTTTTATCCATTCATTGTTAAGTTCTTAGACACTTATTGGCAACATGATAGACAACAGGCATTGACTTCCTCTTCTCTTAAACTAAAACTGACAAATTAAAGTTGTACTAGCTGTTTCTTTCATACTTTTATTGGCCATTTTCTCATTTTAAACATAGATTTTGTTTTTAACTAATTAGATTCATGTTATGGTTAGAACTCATTTTAAAGTTTCTTTTTATGTAAAAGTGCAAAGGAGCTAGAGCTTCACTGGCACTTGGTTTTCATATATGCTTGAGAAATGAATGATCACTGTTCTGGTTCCCGCTAAAGACACAAATTGCAAACCTACCTGCCGTTAATGTGAGTTATAAGCTTTGAATCATGCCCTATTATCCTGCATTGTCTTATCTAACGTTGCAGTTCTCTGAGCCATCAAGGTCACACGCTCTCTTCTTAGAAAGTGCACCACAATGAATTTACAATGAATTCTTGTTAGGGTCTTTGTGTTGCAATATAAAACAACTGCTGTTTTGAATCGGTGATACATAAATAAAACTTGAATAGAATTAAATTGACCGTGATGATGTAAAAAGGAAGAAAGGAAAGCACGATGCATAAAAGTCGACACAGCCAAAGTCCTGTTATTTCTACACTCAGTTTCATATGTTGCTGCTTTTCTCACAACTAAGAAATGGCTTTATTACAGAAACATAATTACCCTGTGGGGGGGTTGCAAGTCAAAAATAGACACAAGCTGGTAATATTTGAAACATTCAGTGTCTACCAACAAGTTAACGAGTTAACTGAAGCTGGCTTATTGTTTATGGAAGTGAATTTTGATGGCTATTTTTGGAATGGTTGTGAATGATTAGCAGTAGGTGGAAATGTCTAAGCTGTGGGCTGGAAGAAGGTCAGAAAGAAACTACACAGTCATAAGAAAAGAAAACAGAAAAAAACAGACGTTTGTCAGCAGTCAGTTTCTTTAATATCTTGGTATACTTTGTGGATTTCTTGATGAACAGAAATAAATACATTTAGTAAGTGCAAAAAATATCCACACACATGCATAATGATCTCCAAATGCAATACAAACAAAGGCATTGTGTCTTAATTAATCCACTTCTTAAACCAAACCTGTATCCTCGATTTGGACTGGGCACTATTGAGGTCTTCCAACACTAATTCAGCTCAATTCAATTCGGTTTTATCTGCATACACTGAATCACAACAAGAGTTCATTCAAGAAGCTTTACATTTTACAGTCATTCAGAGAAAACAATCCCCCTATGGGAAACCACTTTGCAACAGTGGGAAGGAAAAACTCCCTTCTTAACAGGAAGAAACTTCCAGCAGAATCAGGCTCAGGGGCAGCCAGCTGAGGGTGAGGGGAGGGAGATTAATAATAATTAATGGTTAAATGCTGAATAGTGTATAAACACATGGTGAATTAAAAAAGATGAGTCATGAAGAAACGTAACACTGACATCTAGTTACAGTACTGCAAAAAAGTTCCTTTGGTTTATATTATGCTATGAAAATAGAAGGCAGATGCAATGACTGATAGAAATATGTGCAATCATACGTGGAAATGCAGTTATACAAGTCAAAAGCGGAGATTGTACAGTTCTAGCAAGCTTGAAAGTCATCTTTATTCTTCAACACAGTCTGACATCTTTATCCAACATTTCTTTAAATAGCTTTCATGCTGCCCCACACCATGAAAGTGCCCCCACTGTTTTTTACAAATGCTGTAGACTCTGGGACTCTCCTCAGCTCTTACTGGGACAGTGGCGCGGCTGCCCCTCTGTTGGTCTTCCATGGTCTCTTGTGTTCTGGGGGCCTCTGGATGTCTGGAGTTTTGATCTCCTCCATACCCGCTTCACACCCTGGAGGACGGGGCTGTGGCCCCCCCACACTCCCTAGCAGATCATTACATGGAGAAACCTTTGGAATGCAAGCATGCTGATCCACACAGGTATGCACACATGGGTATTCACAGACGCGGACTAAAGCTTTCTTGGCTGCTACCTCAAAGCACACTGTGCGCTGTCTATCTTGCGTGCTGCACAATATCGTTTATTATTTAGTAAATATTGATATCTATGGCTAGCTAGTTTATTGTGATGGTGCTTTGTTTTCTCTATTATTATGTTGCTCTTTGTTGTTTGCTGTCTCCTCTGTTTGTTTTTTTTGTTTGTTTTTTTTTTTTTTCTCCATACAGGTGACCCAGGAGTTCTTTTTTTTTTTTTTTCTCTCTCTTCCCCCCCCTTCTCACCGTCTCTTCTCCCCTTTGGTTTTCTTTCTTTCTCTCCCCCTCTTTCTCTCATTCATTCCCCCTGTCCTATTTATTTTAAAAAAAAAAAAAAAAAAAAAAAAAAAAAAAAAAATGACAAAGGATGAACTGAAGCTCTGCCATCACGTAATGTCGCATACTGCTGTTTCTGATGTCATTTAGAAAAAAAAAAAAAACAAATGCTGTAGACGCTCACTGTTGTACCCCTTTTGTGACCTCGTACATACATTTTGACAACTTGGCTTCCTCACCTTGTAGGACCCGTTGCTACTGATTTTCAGTCCAGTTTATTTTAAATATTGTTTTCAGCAAACATTGTAAAACACTTTCACATTGCAATGTTTCTATGTATGAAACAACTAAAATGAAACAACTTATTACTTCATTCATTCAGCTATGTTTCAATGGGAAAGCAGGCTCATGTGGGGTTGAGGAGCTGCTTAAAGCACACAGCTGAGAGTTGTTTCCAGCAGTGCTTTGGCAATAAGCTAAATGATGACAGGAAGCTCAGAGGATCATCCATGACTGACTGTCTTTCAGTCACATCCTGTATCAGGTGCTGCGTTTCTTACTCACAATACAGCTTTGGACACTGAGAATAGAATAGAATAGAATAGTCCCAGCCACTGTGCAAAATGAAACTGTGGGTGGTCCACACCAACCCTGCATGGTGTAAAATATAAGCAGTAGGACAGCACAAACACATCAGAGGACAGACAGCAAAGTGCTTGAAAGTAGTGCAAAGGACTTAGTCTGAGTAGAGTGTGTGTGTGTGTGTGTGTGTGTGTGTGTGTGTGTGTGTGTGTGTGTGTGTGTGTGTGTGTGTGTGTGTGTGAGATGGGGGGGCAGAGGGCAGCCAATATTTTTTTGGGCGGTGTTAATGACCCTTGGTACAGCCTTCCTGTTCTCAGTAATGGCCCCTGTGTACCAAACACCAGCAGCAGGAGAGCATGCTCTCCACAGAGGAGCGGGCGAAGGCCAGCAGCAGCTCCTGGTCCAGGTTATTCTTCCTTAGGTCATGGAGGAAGTGCAGCTGCTGCTGGGCCTTCCTTATCAGGGCACTTGCGTTGTGGTTCCAGCTGAGCTCAGCAGATGTGGGTGGGGGTCACCATTGGGATTCTGATCTGCTACGATGGGTCACTGGAGTCATACAACTTCTTTATCTCAATAAATCGCATTCAGTTCTTTCAAGTGATCTCCTCTTATTTAAATTCTTTCACTAGACCCACATAGGATTCCTTAACCTAGTTTCAACAGTTCCTTCCTACAGTTTCATAGCTCACATCCATCCATGCTATATGTGCTATATAAATGTAAAATGTAATCTTTAGAAGGAGACATGTGCATTAATATTATTATGGTATGTGCACACATCAGTTAAACATGGGGTAGTTGGTTGCATGCCTGTTTGTCCACAAGAGTCCATAGTCTGGGTGAAATACTGTAGAGGCCTTGTGAACAACAGGCTTGTTGACCTGCTTGCTGTCTTTCACTGGTCAAAGACCACGTCTACCTGTTCTCTTTACATCATGCTAAGTTAGAGGTGTTTATATTTAATCATAAATGTGTAACTGTTGCTTTTTAAGAAAGAAAGAACTACTTAGCCCTGTTTGCTTTGACCTTACAACCGAGTGCTTTTTTTGTTTTATTATTTTTAAATTTTTTTATTATTTTTGGTGTCTGTCTGAAATCCCAGTGATTTTTGATTAGTATTTATCCAGCAACCTCCAAAATATCCTAAAATGTTGTGTGTTCATGTACCTAACCTGATGTTGACGGTTGTTTCAGTTTTGCTCCATAAAGCTGCAAACTTGGATATTTAATCATGCACAACATGAAGGTCAAATTTTCTTTCTTATGACTCTATTAGCTTTAGTGTGTGTATAAAGAAACACAAAGAAATGGCTGATGTCGCATACTGCTGTTTCTGATGTCATTTAAAAAAAAAAAAAAAAAAAAAAAAAAAAAAAAAGAAACACAAAGAGCTAAGAGACCGAGAAAAGATATTTAACCATCATGTTTCATCATGTTTCTTCATCAAGCATCTGCTAGTAATGAATCATACCCCATTGAGTGGCAGTGCCCAGTGACAGCACGTCATTACTGGGCGGGTCATACAGTCTACGAGTGCTTAAACACATGATTGGAACAGCAGCCAGTTTGAACCTTGTCCATACATGTAAGACTAAAAAAATCTGAAAAGGAAAATGAGAATAAAATTAATTGTAGAAGCTGCCCGTCAACTTAGAATACATATAGTGAACACTGAAAAACACTAAAAAACATTGCTTCCATTAACGTCTGTACAAGTACAAGTGCAATAAAATGTCCACTGAAAGAAGAGTTGTACGAGTTGAACAATGACATAAAACATATTGTCAGTTTTGTACAGTAGCTTAGCCATTTGACTGATATTAACCTGACTGAGCTTCCACTGCTGAAAATGGGCCAAGAGGCAGAAAAACCCTCCAATAATCAACAACTAAAGGAAGAACTAAAAATGGCAGGACAAAGTTTCTCAGCACAGCATTAAAAAATTGCATTTTATCTTTTATCATGTAACTATTGCATATAAGCCCCAAAATTAAAGCACAGTGGTTCATACAATATGTTTGTTTAGTTTCTTAAATGCTGAGAAACAAAGGCTCTAAATGCCTGTCTTCTGTCTGACAGCATCACATCTGGCACATGTAGACATGTAGTATCTTTCTCTGTGTAACAAATTAGAAAAGTGCAGATTTCTTCCATAAAAACCATGTGAATTGTTCACTGCTGCCTGCGCCAATTTCATATGATAGCCCTCCAGCTGAGAACCTGGTGAAATGTCAATTAGCCTCCATCCACCTCCACACGGTGTGCTCAGCTTCATAGGGTCCAGGGCTAATCGCTCATCATTTACCCCTGGTACATGTCTGCAGGGAGGTGAGCTAGGGGCAGCGGTATGTGCACATGTGGCTCATCACTTCAGAACACATTAGTTTGACTGGGCTTCGCCAAACCTTAACCAAACTTTATTCTAATCTGGAGTTGAGGAACAGTTACTCCATTTTTATCTTGCATTTAAAAGTGCTTTAATACAAGTATTTTTCATACGCCACCTTAATTACCTAATACAGTTAAATGTCATTTACATCACTTCAAAAATGCAAAATGTTCAACACAACATTTCGACTTGATAACCCACAATCAGGTCTGAGGGATTAGCACTGGTCTGGTACTAAAAAACTCCAACAAACAAAACCTGACATTTTGAGTTATTATGTTGAAAATTTAAAATAATAAACCAGTACTTGTACCTGTGCTGTAAACATACTAACATCTATATTTGTGCCAATTCTATGTTTGGAATTCAGGCAGGTCTCGCGATATAATTACGACTATGGCTCAGAAATAAAAATGAATGAGCTCAATTACTTGAAGAGTCACTAATATGGTATTTCCAAACCAACTACTCACCATGTACTGTACTTACAGGGCTGATAAAGTTAAGAAGTGATTATAAGGGTCAGCTATCCAAATGCCAACTTCCAAAATCCTTTCTCATTTGTTCTTGAGTAATTACACATTTATAACAAAGTGTGTTGATGCGTATTGTCACAAAGTTATGGCAGTGAAAGCCAAACAGATGCGATGTTCCATGTCGTGAGTAATTCAACTCTAAAATGAAGCTCTGACACTGAGCAGCAGAGAGAGCTTCAGAGGAGTTTGAACGCCTACAGCAGTCAGGTTAGACTCTACTCCCACGTGTGGGAACATTAGTCACACCTCGTTAATTTCCCCAGCACTGATGACGGAATCAGGTCGCGTATAAAAGCTGCACCTGTCCACCGTTGGACAGCCAGTGGAGCAGAGACGGACTGAGTGCGCGTGCGTCAGCTGGTCCTCACAGAAAAGAGCAAGAAAAACAAAAGAAAATGAGTTTGACTGTCTCTGTTTGCGGCGTGTCTCTGCTGTTACTGCTTCATTTCGTAGGAGCCAAACCCGTTTCTGACCTTCAGGTGAGTTTACCTGAGCTTTCAGCTGGTGTAAATGTCTCCTTTTATAATGATGAGTTATTTATTGCTGAATCTTTGCGGGTTAGTTTCTTAGCACTGTGCAGAAATGGCAACTTTATTCTAAAAGCATCTTTATTTCATTTCTCCTCAGAGTTTCAAGCAGCTTTTAGAAGAGGAGATCAACGCCTCACCGTTACTCCCCGCAGACGAGACTGAGGTGGAGGGGAAAGACCTGCACACGGGCAAGTCGGTGTTCGGGGCGCCAGAGGAACAGCCATGGGACTCCTCTGACCCCAGTAACTCCGCACTGGTGGCTAAACAGAACCTCCTTTCCCGCATCTTCAAAGATCTCGTGAGGACCTCCAAGCGCTCGTGGAGCCGGTATAAGAAGGGTGGGATGAGGAGCTGTTTCGGGGTCCGATTAGAGAGGATCGGTTCCTTCAGTGGGCTGGGATGCTAAAGGTAAGAAGCAGAAAACTTTCCGTTTAACGCTATTTGGAATAGTTGCAAGACAGAAAAAAAGACAAACATAGTTTCAATGTCTTTCTTTTCATTCTGAGTAACAGAAACAATTTGCGCCACTAAATGTTACATTTTATGAATACATGCAGTTAAAATATTGTCTTGATGCAGAGGTATTTTGCGTTCATGTATAACTTGATATGATTTGTTAATATGAATATAAATCGATGGTAGAAGCAGTATTATGGTCCCTATGTGGAAGATTTAAGTCACATCCTATTTTGTTTATTTATTTTTAATAAATATCATTATACATATAATTAATCAGATCGGATTTCGTATGTCATTGTGTGAGAACAGCTGGGCAGTTCTAGCAGGTGAGGGTGGCTCTTCACTGGGACTAATAACGTGTTGTTCTGTCAGCAGGCGGGGACCTTCAGCGCATCAGTGTGAAACGCAACCAAGAGCCGAGCTCCCCTCACACCACAAGGTTTTGACTGACACTTTAAAGGGCGGTTGATTCAGACTCTGCTGTACATGGTTCATATTCAAAACTGTGTTTTCCTTTTTCAAATGTGAGCTGTTAAATTATTATAAATGTATTTATTATTTATTTTATGCTGTTGTATAAGAGTTGCCTTGTAATAGAATGTACTGCAGTAAAACAGTTATTTTGCATAATTGCTGAGTGGTGCATTCAATTCTTTCCTGACATAATTTAAAGCAGCTCCAGACTTTCCCAGGAAATATTTTAATGAGATATATACACGTGAAATAAAGGTGTCTGTGATTTGGGGAGCCGGTACCTGAAGGATTTGTTTGGTTTGTTTCATTTGATCATGTGATCACCTGATAGGAAACAAGATCACTTCTGCTGATTTTATTGTTTCCATTAGGAGCAATATAGACGTTTTTTTTTAAATGCCTATATTTCTTAAAATATAATGAATATATTTTTTAAAATTTCCGTGAATGCACTCTGACTCTCACCCCATGATAGCTGAGCTAGGAGCCATCCCACCCTGAACTGGTTAGCAGGAGATGGATGGATGAAAATAAAAAGCTGCTGGGTTAGGCTTCACAAGCAGTCCATAGTCAAAGCTCTCATATTTGAGTATTTGAGGTACAAGATATAAATCACAGCTTTCAGGGACACGGCATATGAAACATTTGGTTCCACATGTTCTTGATTGTACATGCCAGTAGACCAAAATGAAAAAACAAGCAAACAATTAATGTTAAAAATGACAAAATGAATCAAACTGAATTTCACCAAATTTCTAAACTTTGTTGTAATTTCTCAACCAGTCTCAGAACAAAAAAGAAACCAATAAAAATTCTCAAATGATGAGCAAAAGTACAAAAATGAAGTATTTTTTAAAATATACTTTTTGGCTTTATTAGACAGAAACAGTGAAGGCTGACAGGAAAGTGAAGGAGAGAATGGAAGACATGCAGCAAAGGACTAGGTCCAAACCCGGCCGCCTGCTCTCAGCCATGCTACATATGGTCACCTGCTCATCCAACTGAGCTAAACTGGTGCCCAAAAATAGACACTTTTTTTTTATTATGTCAGTGACTACTTCACAGATAAATGTGCTCTGTCACTGCACTGTTTCTGTGCTGTTCAGATGAAAGCAGAATGTAAAATATATTAGCCTGACATCAGCCTTATTTATCTTGTTTTAGATATTGTCTAATAGCTTCACTGCATGAAACTTCATTGTGTTTTGTCTGATACATTATATAATATTATATGAATCATATAATATTCTGCTGTACAGTAACAAGTAACTATATCTTACAAAAAGAAGAAAAGAAGTGCTTCATAACTGATGGCTAATCCTGCGGGTTGGCAGGTAGAAGTACAACGCACACAAACAGTAAGACTGGCTAAATATGTGGGGTCAGTCAGTCGGGATTAAATACCAGCCCCTCGGTCAACGAACATCTAAAAGTTGGAACTGAATAGTTTTTTATTGACCACTCAAAGGGTTCCAACCAAATATAAACAATAAAAAATGTGCAGTTTATTTTCACTCACTTGAGTAAACATTATTTTTGTGATATTTGTGTGATGAAACCAACTGAATGTTTACATTTACATTGTGTTGAAATCTTCAATTATAAAATAAAACACCCATGAGTTATGACAAAAAGTATTCCTTTGTGGTCAAGTATTTCTTACCGAAGAGGAAATAAAGTATGTTTTACCTACTTATTACTTAACACGGGTGTTGTTGACTGTCGTTAGAACCTCATTTCAAGTTGTTGCCACAGTCAAGGGCAGGATCTATTAGTGAAACAAACCTAATTAGTAGTGAAGCTTGTCAGGTGGGCATGTATACACTCGTAGAGTATTAGATGCTTCCTTTAGTTACTACTTCTCAATTTTTTGACCCATTCCTCATGACTATTGTTCCAATATAGACACATTTTACCAGCACAGCCAGTCCAAACTATGTCGGGGCCTTTTTAAATTGTATGACTGTTTTCATCAGTTAGACACAAATACCTCAAATAATACGAGTGAGTATCTGCTCAAACACTGGATCAACCTTCTGTTGTCATTAACTGGCTGATTTGCAACAGTCAAAATTAAAGTCCACACAATAATTATCAGTTCCTTTTTTTTTTTTTTTTTTTTAAATGACATCAGAAACAGCAGTATGCGACATTACGTGATGGCAGAGCTTCAGTTCATCCTTTGTCTTTTTTTTTTTTTTTTTTTTTTTTTTTAAATAAATAGGACAGGGGGAATGAATGAGAGAGAGAGGGGGAGAGAAAGAAAGAAAACCAAAGGGGAGAAGAGACGGTGAGAAGGGGGGGGAAGAGAGACAAAAAAAAAAAAAAAAAAAAAACTCCTGGGTCACCTGTATGGAGAAAAAAACAAACAAACAAACAAACAAAAACAAACAGAGGAGACAGCAAACAACAAAGAGCAACATAATAATAGCGAAAACAAAGCACCATCACAATAAACTAGCTAGTCATAGATATCAGTATTTACTAAGTAATAAACGATATTGTGCAGCACGCAAGATAGACAGCGCACAGTGTGCTTTGAGGCAGCAGCCAAGAAAGCTTTAGTCCGCGTCTGTGAATACCCATGTGTGCATACCTGTGTGGATCAGCATGCTTGCATTCCAAAGGTTTCTCCATGTAATGATCTGCTAGGGAGTGTGGGGGGGCCACAGCCCCGTCCTCCAGGGTGTGAAGCGGGTATGGAGGAGATCAAAACTCCAGACATCCAGAGGCCCCCAGAACACAAGAGACCATGGAAGACCAACAGAGGGGCAGCCGCGCCACTGTCCCAGTAAGAGCTGAGGAGAGTCCCAGATGAGGGCTCGCCCAGCAGCCGCGGAGCAGAAGTCAGGGGGAGTTGCAGTGACGCGCCCGTGAGCTCCGCCGGCCCCCAGCTGCGCCTGAGTGACCGAGCCCTAGGCCGAGAGGCCGGGGGCACCCCACCTCCAAAGGGGCCCGAGCGAGCCCCAGGCCCCAGGCCCCGACAAGCGGCCGCCAAGGAGTGAGCCGGTGTGTACCCGGACGCCCACCCCCAGACACAAAGAACCACCAACACACCGACACCTGAGGGAGTCCGCCACCGGCAGGGGAAGTGGTGGTGGGTGGAGATAGGCCTCCAAACCTTGGAGGGCCTGAGGTGTCCCCAGAGAGGTGGCGTCTGATACCCAACCTGACATATAGACACAGACATACAGGCACACACAGACACAAACATCCATTCCCACCCTCATGCTCTCATATGCACTCACTCCACACTCAACCAACGTGGAGACAGACATAAAGAGACGCTGTACACACGATCACACTCCCCAAGCGTACTCTACAAACCGGGTCTAGGTACCCTTGCCCCTGGAGGGGGGAATTGCACCCAGACCCAGGTGGTGTTACCCTTTTCCCTGCGGTGGGGAGAGGCAGACCACCCCGACTCCGCAGCAGCAGGGAGGCCCCACACCCCAGACCGCAGTCGGACGGCCAACTCCTCCTACTAGCCCTCCCGCTCCAGCAGGCCGCAGAGAATGGGGGTGGGAGAAGACTCTGACTTTGACCCCCCACCCCCACTAGGTGATGGAGCTGATAAAAGGGGCCCAGAGCAATTGATCTGATGTGGTGGCAGAGGCTGTGTCAAGACTAATGTAATCTAATAGATAATTTCTATATTGGTTAGAATTAAGATTATTTTTATTTTTCCAGTTCATGAGGACAGTTTTCTTGGCTATGCATAGGGCAGTGAAGATCATATGGGCTATATTCTTTTCTGAAGTGACATTATCTAAGCTGCCCAGTAGACACACTAAGGGGGAAGTTGGAATGTTACATTTCAGACACTTTGATAAGTCTTCACATACCTCGCGCCAAAACTTTTGCACTGGTGGACAGAACCAAAGAGCGTGGATGTAATTGTCTGGTGTATTGCCTTGACAGTGTGAGCAGTTGTTGGAAGATGTAAAGCCCATCTTGAACATCCGATGACCTGTATAGTGCACTCTATGAAGTATTTTGTATTGTATTAATTGCAGACTGGGATTTTTAATTAATTTAAAAGTTTTTAAGCAAATCTGAGACCAGAAGTTTTGGTCTAAGCTGACTGATAAATCTGCTTCCCACTTTGCAGTAGGAAGGGATATTGATTCATCTAATTTAGAAAGTGTTCTGTATATTTTAGATAATAATTTGGGGGATTTAAGAGTAAGAAAATGTGCCGCACTTAGTGGTGTTTGTAATTCAACTTGACTGAGGTTAAATTTCTTTTTTACTATGGATTTAATTTGTTGATATTCTAAAAATCTTGTCTTGTTGATCCCATATTGTTCAACTAGTCTGTCAAATGGAATAAATTCTGTTCCCTCTAATATATGTTCTAAGTATTTAATTCCTTTACAACTCCATTCTGGGAAATTAATCATATTATTGTTTTGTAATATGTCAGGGTTATTCCAGATAGGTGTACGTTTGCATGGGATTAATGAAGACTCCGTTATTTTTAGAAACTCCCACCATGCTGTTAGAGAAAAGCTGATGTTGATACTTTTAAAGCATTCATGTCTTTTGATGTTTGAGCTAATAAATGGTAGGTCTGAAATCTCTAGATCCTTGCATAGTGCCTGTTCAACATCTAGCCAGGGCTCAACTAAGAAGGTATGTTTTAACCATTCTGAGATGAACTGAAGCCTGTTGGCTAAGAAGTATTGGTGAAAATTAGGCAGATCTAATCCTCCTCTATCCTTGGTTCTTTGTAGCGTTTTTAAGCTAATACGCGGGGGTTTATCTTTCCAAAGGAATTTGGAAATATATGAATCCAGAGATCTGAACCAATCTTGTGATGGTTTGTTAGGGATCATCAAAAATAAGTAATTTATTTTTGGCAAGATCATCATTTTTATAGTGGCGACCCTTCCCATGAGTGATATGGGTAAAGATTTCCATCTAGTCAGATCGCCTTCTACTTTCTTTAGAAGTGGGATGTGGTTTAGTTTAGTTAAGTCTGAAAGCTTAGGAGAGATATTAATACCTAAATATTTAATATTTCCGGATTGCAGTGGGGCAGAGGAAGAATTATGGAAGGAGCAGTTAATGGGGAGAACTGTAGATTTTGGCCAGTTAATTGAATAATCTGAAACTCTTGAAAACCAGTTTATTAAAGTAATTACCTCAGAGAGGTTGGTTTGTGTGTTTTGCAGAAAAAGCAACACATCATCCGCATAGAGACTGATTTTATGTTCTATGTTCTTACATTTTATGCCCTTAATTGTTGTAGCCTGTCTAAATGCTGCTGCTAGAGGTTCGATAAAAATTGCAAAAAGTGAGGGGGAGAGTGGGCATCCCTGTCTGGTGCCCCTCAGGAGACAGAAGCTGGAGGATGTCTGGTCATTTGTTCTGATACGAGCCGTTGGGGAATTGTATAATATTCTTATCCAGTTTATGAAAGAGTTTCCAAAACCAAATTTGTGTAAAGTTGCGAATAAAAATTTCCAATTAACTCTGTCAAATGCTTTTTCTGCATCTAGAGATAATATTATGGTTTCGATGTTTTTATCGTATGAGTAGTCTATTAAATTAAGTAATCTACGAGTGTTTGTTGAGGAGTGCCGACCTTTTATGAAACCAGTTTGGTCAGGATGAATTAAGAGGGGGGTCATTTTCTCTAATCTCTTTGAGAGAGCTTTGCAGATTATTTTAAGGTCTACATTTAAAAGAGAAATTGGACGATAGCTTGAGGGAAATAAAGGGTCTTTGCCTGGTTTTAGCAGGAGACTAATGTTGGCAGAATTCATATTTGGTGGTAGTCTGCCATTTTCCTCGATTTCCTGCAACATGCTGTGGAATACTGGTGCCAAAATTGTCCAGAATTCTTTGTAGAATTCTGCAGGGAAGCCGTCTGGACCTGGAGCCTTATTATTGGGCATACTTATCAGGGCTTCCTGGAGTTCACTTGGCGTCAGTGGCGAATCCAATTCCATTGCTTGACTGTCTAGTAATTTTGGAAGAGTTACGTTGTCAAGAAACAGATCAATTTCATTTTTAGATGGGTTTATTTGTGGTGAGTATAAAGTTTCATAGAAATCCCTAAAAATGTTGTTTATTCTTCCAGGATCATATATTGTGTTCCCCGATAAATCTTTAGCAGCACATATAGTTGTTTTTTCTTTATTTATTTTTAGCTGGTTAGCTAGAAATCGACCTGATTTGTTACTGTGTTCAAAATTCTGCAAGCGAAGTCTTTGTATAAGGAATTGTGTTTTTTTATTAATAGTTTCATTTAATTCTAGTTTTGTTTTGCATATTTTGTTCAGTGTTTCCTGATCTTGGTGGGACGCGTAGGCTTCTTCTAGTGATTTGATGTTTTTTTCTAATTCCTGAATATTTTTGTTTTCTTCTTTCTTTTTGTGTGATGAGAAAGAAATTATTTTACCTCTCATCACAGCTTTCCCTGCTTCCCATAGAACAGAAGCAGATATTCCGGGAGTGAATAATTATCAGTTCTTAATGCCCCCAATAGCACTCACAGACAACTGGTTTAAATTCCTCGGTGCATGAGCAACAAAAATCTATCGGAAAAACAAGAAACCCAAAATTGCCATAGCAACACTACAAGATAATAAATGACACGATAGATTAGAAGCAGTACAAATTTGCATTATTATGTCACAGTCAACTAAAATATTTAATCAAATGGATACAAAAGAAAACCTACAATGACTCACAGATAGATGTAGAACTTAAGAAGTTAGAAATTAGAAGTTGGTGACATCCTGGTGGAAAGCAAACAAAATCATTAAATCGTCACCATCACCATATATTATTGTATTATTGTCTAAAGTCCATCATTCAAGCTCGGGTCCTCTACCAGGGCCCTGGGAGTTTTAGGGTGCTGCACAGCATCTTAGCTGTTTCCAGGATTGCACTCTTCTGGACAGAGATCTCCGATGTTGTTCCTGGGATCTGCTGGAGCCACTCGCCTAGCTTGGGAGTCACTGCACCAAGTACTCCGATTACCACTGGGACCACTGTTACGGTTAGAAAAACTGCTGGCCGTTTCAGCAGTTTTTCTAACCGTGGCCATGGCATTGTTGGTAAGTGTTTGTGGTCACCATTACTGAAAGCGGGCCTTTTGAATAAAAGGGTAGGAGTGCTACAATGTTACTGTAGATCAGGGGTCCCCAATCCCATACCACGAGGGCCGGTGTCCCTGCAGGTTTTAGATGTGTCATGATCCATCACAGCTGATTTAAATGGATAAATTACCTTCTCAACATGTCTTGAAGTTCTTCAGAGGCCTGGTAATGAACTAATCATGTGATTCAGGTGTGTTGACCCAGGGCGAGATCTAAAACCTGCAGGACACCGGCCCTCGTGGACTGGGATTGGGGACCCCTGCTGTACAATATGCCGGCCACTTTGTTGTGGCGTTTCATTCTCTATAGATCTTGTGCTGAAAGCTTGTTTCTGTACTGCCACAATTAGTGCCTTGTTCAGCCACTCTGGGATTTCTGGATTTCAGCCACTTTCTCTATCTGCTCGTGAAGGATGTTCTTTGCAGATAAGGGAATCTGCCAGTTGCCCTTGGTTAAGTCTAGCATCGTAAAAAAAAAAACTAGCTCTGCCCAACTGGTCCAGGAGCTCGTCGATCAAACATCAAACCTCATTCAACTTCAACACAGAACCATATGGACCCATGTTTCTTTAGTACAAGAACTATGGGGCTGTGCGACTCTTCCATGCACTGTTTGACTCTTCTATCATTCCCAGCTTGAGCAGTTCAAACAATTCCTTTTGCACAGTTTGTCTCTGGCGTTCAGGTAACCTCTGAACGTGCTGTCACATCAGGCCGCATTTCAAAATGTTGCTCCATGGCATTTGTACAGCCGGGCAGGGGGGAGAACACATCTGCAAAAACTGCTATTGCAACACAGCAAAATCTGCTCTCTGGGCCTGTATGAGATGGTTATCACAATAGGGGGAGGCCAGAAAGCTGAAATTTGGCACCTCCAGCCACCGGAGAAGGGTCTGGAGAAGCTACAGGGTCACCAGAGAAGCTACAAGGAGAGACTAATACAAGCACTTTGTCTCCCAGTGAAAATTGCCAGAATCTAGCCGCTCCCTTTGTACGGGCGCTCCTGGGCCTGGAGGAAATTTTCCTCAGCACCACTGTGGAAAAAACTCCTGGCACGACCCGGATGCTTGGGCAGTTTTTATTTGATTGATGTGCTCTTGAACTTTGCAGCGCTCTTCCTTTATCTTCGCTGTCAGTTTCTGTCACGCCAGCTCCTGTGTCTGGATGAAAATGCTCCTCTCCGGCCCCAGCAGCTACTGGAATAGGTAATGCATGATTAAATGATGCTCATCAGTTGTGAAGATCAGCCTCCCCTGCTTCCACACCCTAAACCCGCTGCTCCACCCCACCACAGCTGGATTCTCATTCTTATTTGGATTCAGGGCTGAACCTGCTCTCATCTGCAAGGATAATTGGGGCACCAGTGGCAGACCTGCTAGTTGTAGTGTTCTCTAGGTCCGTTCACGAATGTTTTGTTTGAAAATGCAGTAGTAGCTTACTGGTGATCTGGCTCTAGCAGTGCTTTTCCTGCTCCACCTTGCCCCAAACCCAGATAGTGTGATGACCCTTTAATTTTTTTAGAGGAGTTTATTCTGAAGTTAATTTGCTTACAAGAAAGTGAAATTTGTTGTTGTTGTTGTTCATTAAATTATTGTTTTTTTTGTTTGTGTTCATTCAATTACTGAGGATTCTGTGACTTGGTGGTCCAAATGAGACTGCTACAATAATAAAAACGATTTTATTTATTTAGACCTACCAAAATCCCAGCAGTGAGTTTAGCAGTTACTACTTGTCAGTCACTATAACTGCATGAAATATAAAAGATTTCCTGTATCTGTCTGTATGAAAGCAGAGCTGAATCCGTCTTTTAGAGACAGTACTTCACCTAAATTCATAATCATTTAATTCACTGCTATATTTGATTAAAGTTATCACAAGACTTGTGAGTGATATGTGTAGTGTTTTGTTTTTCCTTTGCTTCTCACAGCAGGTCAGTGATGACCGACAATTAAAAATGTTGTAATCATCCAAAGGTGACAGACTTTAAAATACACTTTCAAGAAAAGAACATTAGGCAATGTAAACAGCCCATTAGCAGAGTGGACCCCCCATTTTTATTCCTTCCACTAAAAGATGATTTCTCAGAGCAATTATTACGAGGTGACCGTACAACTATTACATCTGTGTCTTCATTTAGTAACACTATCATGTTGTCACATTAGTTTACTACTTCCTGTAACTCAGTGACAACAGTGTCCCGTGTGAGGTGGGGAGGCTCTGGAGAATGTTTCTCAAGCAAAGTAGCATATGTAAGCGGCTATGTCATAAGAATACTAGCATACAATGCTTTAAAAGGAGCATTTTCCGACAGCTCGTGTTATCAGAATTAGGTGTCAGGCATGCCGGTCCAATTCCTGGCATACCTATGTGTGTTAACCTTAAGTATAAAAGAGAGTGCTGCTGTTGGCTCCGGCATCCAAACACCTACAAGTCAAAGAAGAAAAAGAGAATTTATCCATTCATCCAACTACTAACACGAGCTGCAGCAACCCACAGAGCAACATGCGTCTGTCTTCTATATCGCTCTGTAGCCTCCTTCTCATTTTAAAGCTGCAGCTGACTAGTACATATCCCATCAGCACTGGCTTGACTGACACTGACATGGACATCTTGAAGGTAAGTCTCTAAAGTCACTAAAGTTTTTCTTGAAAAAGTTGAGTCTTTCTGGGAGTTTCAGGCAATCTGTAGCAGCAATCAGAACAAGGAACTCAATTTTATTCACGTAAAATGTTGAACAACATCCTGCATTTCCTTCCATAGCTGTTCCCAATATTTAGCCTTGATCTCTCATGTGATAAAAGCATAAAGTCTGATCATTTTTATCTGTCACCTGTGCTCCAACATTGCTTCTAATAATCTCAATAAACTGAGACATAAACTGTTGACAAATACATTTGAGTGCCTCTGTCTATCCTCATGCCATAGTTAAATCGCCATGGTTATTATTCAAGACACAGTACAACTTTCATCTGTGTGGATCTTTAAAGGTGCTCCTAAGCAGACTGGAAGAGTCTGTTTCAGACCAAACGGCAGTGGACCAAAATGCCCCTGGACAGAGAGATCTTCTAGACAGCCTTAGCAGAGAGGACGCAGGAGATAGACATCAGCCAGACACCGGACTAGATGAAGCTGAAATCCGGGAGTTTCTTTCGGCCAAGAACCTCAAGAGTGTCCGCAATGATTCATCTAGGAAATCCTCTGGTTGTTTTGGGCGACGGATGGACAGAATAGGCTCCATGAGCTCTCTGGGGTGCAACACTGTGGGAAGATACAGTAAGTTACAGTAACTACACTACAACACGGTTAGAGTAATGTACCACAGATTTAACTCTTACTCTCTTACTCTTCCCTTGCAGATCCAAAGCAAAGATGAAGTCTTACCATCTAAATTCCAAAACTGCAACGTCTCTACCCAAAGATACTTTTATTTAAAGGCTATTTATTTACTAATATTTATTAAATACTGTTGCTCAGCAGAATATTTAAAATAATCAAAGCCAAACTGTTCCTTGTGTACTGTTGAATGTTTTAATAAATGTTTACAACTGCACGTCATTGGCCCTCATCACTGACCATGAGACACAGCCAACATATTTCAAAAAGGCACAAATGTACGGGAGACTTTTCCTTTGAACTGTCAAATATAAAAACACACACTGAAACATGCAGTGTTGTCTTAATGAAGAAGCTCTTGTCATTCTGAGTAACTGACAGCAGCAGGGAGCTCTATGCAGGACGTTTATATACAGAATTCATTTGATAACAGATTTATTTTTCTGTCTTCATAAAAAAGAGTAATGATCTGACACAGATCATTACTCAACAACATTGATTAATATGCTGAACTGTTTATTGGTGATAATGATTTTCCGTTCCCATTTATTTCACTGCCAGTGCGTTACTGCTGATCAGCTGAGTAGTTTAGTGTGTACATGCTTAGCTTGGCACCTGATTGCGTCTCCGAGGTTGATTAAACGCTTTCTAACAAGGAAGTGATGTACAGTGAATTACAGTACAGCTTAGCACTCCATCATCAGTGAGGAGCTCCACTGATTAAAGCTACAATTACATCATCATGAGTGAATTTGAATTTGCTGACTTTTTTAGAGTGTTCAAACCACCTTTCATGGCCACATGGTTTAGATGGCTGTTTGACTGATTGATATATTGATTGTTTCCACTAGATGTATAACAATTCACACTGACTCCACCACACTTTACAAGTCCCCAGCTTGTTAAATAAATTCCCCTTTTAGAGATAATAAAGGGGGAAGAAAAATCACATGTGATTTCTTGTTACAGGCACCGAACAGGGTATTAACCCTATAATGTCCTTTGTATCATATTTAATATGAGTTTCTGAGACCTCTATCTCATGAACATGATCAATACTTGCCATAATTTCAAAATCTTATGGACAAAACTCATTTTTTGTCTAAAATTAACATTGTTGTTAACAAAAAGTTGCCAAAACATCCAATGTATCAAATGCGATACAAAAAATATATAATAAACATATATCATGCACAACATTATGTAGGAAAAAAAAAAGATTTGTGGATTTTGTTATAAGGGCTAATAAACATCTCAGTTCCAAAAAAATCTGAATTTTATGGATATTTTTTGATGGGTTGGGTCTGACAACCCATCTTAAAAATCTCTTCGTCTAGAAATATACTAGGCACGTGCACGACTAGACGACTAATCATTGCTATTGTAACGAGTGGGCACCAGATTTCTCCAAGACATGCTGGAGAAATCTTTCGGCTGGCCTGGGAATGCCTTGATGTTTCTCTGGATAAGCTGGAGGAGCTGGTTGGTGACAGCGAGGTCTCAGCTTCCCTGCTTAGACTGTTGCCCCTACGGCCCAACTTCACAGAAGCAGAAGAAAATGGCGGGGTGGTTTATCGATTTATCATTTTAGATTTAAGGTTTTATTGAAGTGGTTGTCATGAACCATGTACATCATTCAAGAGTCTGGGGATCTGAGGAAAAGTTGTGTTTTTTAGTTATAGTAAGAGTATGTAATAGTTTTCTTGTCATATTTTATTTTAAGTGTAGTTTGTATGTTTGAAGTAGAGTGTGCAACAAAAGGTATAAAACACTCATACCATCTATAGATTACAGAACTTTAACCAAACCATTGTCAAGAGTAAGTATCCACAGCCTTTAATCAACTCTGTCTTCTGATCTTTGCAACATTATTTACTAAACTGGGTTTTAAAAAATTAATTATTTGGTTAGAATCCAAGATGGAGATGAATGGAAAATTGTTTTAAAACTCCACTGGGACATTTCAAACACCTCGTATGCTGTTTGGGTTAACCAATCCCTACGGTGTCTCAGACCCTCAGAAAAGATGTCCTAAGAGACTTCTTTAGCGTCTTCATCTTTGTGTTTAGATTGGGATTTTCCTCTACTTTTTTCAAAATCCTGTTCGAGGTTGACAGGTGAAGCCTGGCCCCACCTCAGGTCCAGCTGGACCACAGGCTACAATTTCTCTCCTACCTGCAGACTGCTAAAAGTTTGAACTCCAATCTTACACAATGGTTCTTGTTTTTAGAAGATTCAATTTGTCCACCATGTACCGCTTGTACCGGTGATGGAAGACTTTTACCTTACAGCATCTCGAGGCAACTTTTGTTGTATTTGGAACTTTTTTTTTAAGAACTGAAATTACCACCATGGCATTCCTTCCCAGCTTCCACTGGGACCACATCACTAGGTTTGCCTGCTACCTTTGGGTAAGTAGAACTACTTCTTTCCTGAAACAATATTTTTGGTGTCCTTCATTAGTGTTAAAGAATACGTTCCTGCCTCCCCCACATGTCTCCTTCACCCACTAACAATTCCAAATAGGTTCTTGTCATACATCTTTTTGGATTTTATCACTGATTTTCTCCTCTCAGATGGAAAGACAGTTATATTAACCACTGTGTACAGGTTCTCTGAGGCAGCTCACTGTGTGGCCCTGAAGAAGCTCCCTCAGCCTCCAATTTCAATTCAATTTAATTCAATTTTATATAGCACCAAATCTTAACAGCAGTTGACTCAGGGCACTTTAAATTGTAAGATAAAGACTGTATTGTGGAGGTAAGCATGGACGACACAGAGCTCTTAATTCTCACTCCTTCTTTATTCCTCTCCAACATCAACTGAACACATCGCGCCACAAACACAGCAACACACACTTCCTCAACACTGGGTGTGAGTGGAGCCCTCTAGTGGTCCACCACAGTATAATAATACAAGAGCAAGTGCTTTGGATTCTACCGTCAGACAAATGGACAGATCGAAAGATGAAAGCAGGAAGTAGCAGCAGCCTGTGGTTGAATTATCCATAACAATCCATAACTTTGAGTTGTCTTGTGAATATGCCCATAACTCACTCAGTGCTAAAAGCAATCACTGTTTAAAGTTTCAACTGGTTCTCAGCCACCCCATTCCCATCCAATGAAGAGGAACTGGATGTGCTCCCAGTTCAGTCCCATCTGAAGCACAGCTGCTGCAACTGGAACCAAATGAAGGTCGCCCAGCTTTGAACTGCTGACTGCAGTCACTGCTTTAATTTTCATTGTTTGGAGTTCTCATAAAGCCAAAGCATCAAGCCATGACATTACGCTCTTTCAGGCTCTCCTGGCTCTGTTTTCATGAGAGAGCACGCAAAAGCTGGGTGCTCAGGATCCACATCCATTCACCACAGCCACAGTCATTTGGTTAGCCTGTTCCTCAAATGATGGAAAGGAGTCCAAACTGTATTGGTCTGAAGTGGATTCAAACAGCAACAACAATGATGAATTCTGGGTAATTTAAATGCATTCCAACAGCTAGCAGTTCAACCATCAGGCCACAGAGACACCTCCTGCAGCAGCATGTCCAGGATCACATTACTTTTCAATCACACCCAGTGCACTCCCTTTATATTCCTTCTTACCACTCAGATTAATGTCCTTGTCTGCTCAAAGCCTGAAGGCAGCTAAGGTCACACTGTGCAAGTATATGTGGCACATCTGTAATGCTGCAAAGCCACATAAATCTCATATTTTATTGCCCAAATACTTTACATTCCCTATAATTCTCCGGCTCTAGCTGGCCATCATAGGTCCTACAAAGTCCTCTGGGAGCTTGGTCAGCTGTGGAGGATTGTCCCACGCCAAGAGTGTAAAGAAAAAACAAAAGCAAATTTAAAAAAAGTTTTTGTATGTTTTAAACATGAGGTCTGAGCATGACAATGGTATTAGTCTTCTCAGCAAAATGAAACAAATGATTCTCTAAATATTATTTATTTATTTCAGTTCTGTTTAGTTTTGAGTGACCTTGTGATTTTTTTTAAATTGCTTTTTAATTTTCTCCAAATAGGAATTTAAAATGACTCCTTAGAATTCAAATCTGCAGGATTATTAGGGGTCTGTGTGAAGCACATCCCTTATTAAATGTGCCATTTATGTGCCTTCTGAATGAGCGAACAAGGCAAAGCTCCACCCATGAAATGCGATCTCTTATCATAGTGCATCAAAGTCTGCACTTCCAAAATGTGCGACTGCAAAGACCCTAGAAACCAATAAAGACCTCAGGCTCTGATTTGTCTGATTAATACTGTGGAGTTACAGTAAAATGAGAACATGGTGTTTGTGTAACTCTTAACTTTGAAACTCACCGAATACACATTAAAACTCAAATATTTATTTTGTAAATATTTCTTTAAATATGTGAAAATTACTTGTTTGTTATAAAACATGTAAATTTATGATTGTTTCTTGAAAGTTGAGTCCATGTAATTCTTGTCTACTTTCTATTAAAGGCCACCTATTATTGAAACATACTCACAGTATATGCTTCTTCTTTTCTATAATACCGCCTGTTCATGCCTGTTCATAATGCAGCCTATAATTTTAGATTATAGGCTGTATTATTCCTACCTTACAAACTCATGGCAGGAAGAAATGCCTTCAGTTATGGTAATAAATCATATTCACGATACTGTTTATATTCCTTTGACTATAACATTGTTTCCTTCCTGTCCTAATCTAAACCATGGAACCACGAGCAGCAGTTTTAACCTACTATGGTACGTTTCATTCTTAGGAGTGTAGACAGTGTTAAGTATTTGCATAGTGAAACTGCATTCTTCCCAATACACAGCTCAGAGATCCAAGATGGCTCCTTAGGTCATGCCACTGCTGACTGGAAAGCATGATGATACACAGACACATATACTGTATACATAGACACACACACACACACACACACACACACACACACACACACACACACACACACACACACACACACACACACACATGTCACTTACCACCAAGCGCCACTTAAAGAGACATCTGACCAGCGGCCTTATCATTTAGAGGTGTCAGAATGCACTTGGGGCCGTCTACAAAATGATGGCACTGCCTGTCTGGCGCATGGTAAGTGTATGTAGATGGTTGTGTATGTGAGCCAGTCTGTATATAAAAGCTTGCAGTGCATGCTATAGTATCAGTATTAGCAGAAGAAACATAACATGAGAACTGAGGTTCTGTGGGGTGTATTGGCCCTGCTGTGTCAGCAAACACTGGTTAGCAGCCACATACTGGGGAGGCCCTCATCTGCTAATGACCTGGCTCAGCTCAAGGTAAGAAACCATGTCACACCTGTAATCAACACACCATTTGTGAAAACATTACACTGTGAAGGGTCAGGTACTTTGATATTCAAACAGAGAGAGGGTCAAAGATGAGAAAATAGTTGCATGAATAACATATTTCCTGTTATTACAACATTTAAAAGTCATTCAAAGGCAGTTTCACTGGTATCAGTGTCTTCAATTATACCATGCTTGTAGGAATGCTACAAGCATTTTATAATTGCACAAATGCATCCAGTCCAGTATAACTGATTTATGTTTTACTTGACAAAGTAAAGAGTTTTTTTCAAATATAGTTTAAATCAGACCACGTGTTGACATGCTTTTCTTTGGATTTGTGAGTATTGAGAGGGCATAACAAGATAAAATGTTGACTGTTGTGATGACACCAAGAAGACACAACAACAGATCAGGCGATTACAAACAAAGCAACACAATGTCGAAAAGTAGTTATCATTAGAGTGTGACCTCACATTGATCTGATCTCAAAGATATACCAGCTTTACTTTGTTCTCCTGATTTTCACTTGTAATTTTAACTTCATCAAAACCTTCATCTTCATTCTTCCTTCATCTTATAATTAGCTGAGGTGAACTAGAAATTAGAGCTCTCTGCTTCCAGAATAACAAGCTGTGGTTTAGCTGTGGCTGAAGTAGACAGTTATTAATGAGTTTGCTTTGACTCTGACACAGCACTGACAACACATGAACAAAACCTTCACCTTTATTCCTGATATGCTGTTAATATTTGCATACCTATTAAATTAGGCAATAAAAACATCCATTGTTTTGAAAGTATGCAGCCTTTGGTTCATAGTGTGAACGTCACAATATCTGTGCACTGATGATAACTGTGATATTTAAAATTTAAACATCGTGAATGATGGGTCCCTCTTGTTTGTTGTTGGCTGAGTGGGTGACTCCAGGTGGGCTCTCAGACTCGGGACCCATCTGCTGACTCTAGTCCACGCTTTGCGGTGGAGATGGTGAGTCCCAACCCTGGGACCCCAGGTAGGGTGTAGTAGGGGATTTAGATGATCAGCTGATGAACTGGGTCTTTCCTGGCTACCTTGGTGGCCCCACACAACTCGTCACTGCTGTGTGTTTTTCAATTTGATCTGCACCTGAGGCATTGAGTGTGAGCATTGTTGACCAGCTGTCGGGTGCTCATGTCACAACTGTCAATCTTAAAAGCACTCTATTTTTCATACAGTCATACTCATCCTTTATATCTCAAACACTCACTTGCACCATAAGGTCTGTATTTAAAAGCTTGCAGTGTACACTATAGTATCAGTATTAGCAGAAGAAACATAACATAGGAACTGAGATTCTGTGAGGTGTAATAATCCAGTGTGAGAGTCAGCTGGGTTAACTGTTGCTTCCTGTTTACCTAGCTGAGGCAGCTTTTATTCCTCCTTTTCTGACAGACAGACCCCCACTGTCAATAAATTCCTCACACAAGTTTATAGCTAAACCAACTGATTTGAGATGCTGGAGGTCAGGGTTCAGCAACTTCATCTCATTCTAAAAGTCCACTATTGTCCTTTAAACAAGGGTTGACAAACAATCCTCATCACCTGGGACCTTTCTTTTGGCTCACGCTGGGATGGCCGGCCTCTTGTGGGGTTGGTTACCCATTGGTTCTCTGGGGCCCTTGTCCTTTGGCAGTGGGGGCTCCATGTGGAGCCTCCCTCTTCCTTCACGTGGTTGTCATCGAGATGTGTGGCCTCAGGTCTTCACTATTCTTGGGGGTCCGTGGACAGCCTGGGTCTCATGGTCTAATGGACCTGACTCTGGCTCCCAGGGGGGTGTTGTTGCAGCCTGTCACCCTCATTATGTATACACACCCACACCCACCCACCCACCCACACACACACACACACACACACACACACACACACACACACACACACACACACACACACACACACACACACTTGCACGTCCCACCTGATTTATTAGATGCTTTATGATTTCTACAACAGTCTTTGCTGGAACGCTTTGAGGAGACATTGGAAGAAGTGGTCCAGAAAGAAGACTTGGAAGCTTATTATGAAGACATGAACCAAGAGCCCAAAAGCAGCCAGGCCAGCCAAGGATGGGACCAAGAGGGGAACCAAGAACCTCTGATATCTGAAAAAGCCCAACCACTAACTGAGGGCAAGACTGTGAATCAGAGGAGCCGCCTCCAGGACCTGCTGATGGCCACCAGGAAACGCACCTCTGGCTGTTTTGGAGCCAGGATCGATCGAATAGGAAATGCCAGTGGCTTGGGATGCAATAGTGGAAGAGGTAGGACTGCAGTCGGAGAAGCAAAACACAAATTTGAATTAAATTTGTTAAATAAATACAGAGCATTAGAACATGTCAACCCTTAAAAATGTGCATGCAGTTGGATTTTGACTAAATGTGCATTCACATATTCTACAAGTTCTTAACTTGACAACGTGACAATTGTGTTGATGTGTTTTCTCACTTGTTATTCTTTCGGGCTGCTGCCTTTCGGGGTTGGCACAGCATTGAGCCTTCATCTGCCTCCATCACACCAACTTCCTCTGCACATGTCCAAACTATCTCAGCTTTGCCTTAAACATTGACCTTCTTCACACTATTCATTGTAAAAATGTTTTGGACAGTCCACTTTTGTTCATACCATAAAGTACGCCAAGTAATAATTTGCAGAACACATTTATGTTGATTGACACTTAGTTTTATTTATTTTTTAAATGAAATATAAATACTTAAAGTTTAAGTAGAAGTTGGAAATAAATGCATTTGAAGGATGATGATGGTACCAGGATTGCAACATGACCAGTTAAATAACAGTACTGTCTTCTTTTTGTGCTTGTGTCATTGTCCTCCTAGGATAGTCCAGCCTTTTCCCGGGGCGCATGACGAATTCTGCTGTTGGAACTGAAATTATATCAGAGAAATATAGAGTTTGGTATGGTTTTGTATTAGTTGCATTTCAACTTTGTGTATCTATTTTGCATGTTTCTGTGTCAGACATGAGAAACTGGCTGTTTTTCAAGTAGGTAATTAATTCGATAAGTCCATTGTAGATGAGCAACATAAACACTTTAATGGAAAAGAGTTAAACAACTACTGTAACTGCATGTGGGGGTCTAACAAAAATAAACATATTTTTTACTTACATGAAGGATTCTCTCTATTTTATAGACAGAATAAAAAGTAGAATTTAAATAATATTTGAGATTGCAGTGTGCACATTGAGGAGCGGAGTGACTGATGCTGCTATAAAAGAATACGGCTCTCACAACAACAAAGTGGTAAAGTATGTGAAACATTGTACTGCATATATGACACACTGCAGGAGGACAGTGGTTGTCCACACTGAGGTTTTTAATAAAAAGGGAAATAGTTGTTCCGTGTTACTGTTGGCTTCCATCACCATGACATACTTAAGATTCGAACAAACTTTTTACAATTTTTCTGATAATTTGCTAATTGTGAAATAGGCTGATAGTTACCAATAGAGCTGTCAACAAGGTTAGGTTTCTTTAGTAGAGGAGTTACCTTAGCAAAGCCAAATAAATGACTCAAGGCACCGAACGGAAGCAGTTTGAGGACATCACATTATTTATGTGATTTAAGTGATTGATAAATGTGTTACAATCATCATCAGAAAGTAACAGAGCGTGCTGAGATGGAGGAGAAACAATACAGTTGATAGTATCCAATGATAAACGGAAATTATTCTTATAGCAAGATTACTGACATAAGAGGATCGAGCGAGTAAGAGTGAATGAGCTCTTTGAAGTGTTCACAGTAGACAACCAAACCTCGGGACTTCTGCAGTCATCCTGCTTTTCGATGGAAATATTGAAGGCTGCAAGTCTTATTAATTAACCAGGGTGAGTGGAAATTGACAGAGCAAGGGCCACTTTGTAAGGAGTGACCTGATTGAGAATGGCAAGAAACTGTTTGTTTTAATAAACACTTTCTTGCCTTTCTCAATCATTATGAACCTTAAAAGAGCAGTGAAAGCTCAAACGGATCATCGGGCATAAAAATGTCTTTTTTTAAAGCTTACAGCTGTTCCACTTCCTTTGGCAAAGATGTGAGGAGCACAAATGAACTGGAACTCTAGAATATAGTTTTTAAAAATACCACATTTTATTATCACGCTGCCAGGCCAAAAAGATTAACATTAAATCCAGATTCTCATTATAGAACAAGTCCTTTAAAATATAAGACTACAAACTGAGTGGCTGTTTATTACAAGTTTTTTTTGGTGGCGTAAGCTACACACAAAATCAGGGTTCCTGCTGTGTTGGGCCCTAGCTTTCCACGCCTTTTAGATGGCAGCCCAGGTGGTAAACACAAGGCAGCATGGACTAGTCCAGCCTCAACCAGTCTCAGGTGAATCTGCCTGGCATCAACCCAACATGAGCGCAGGAGCAGAGCTTCCACAGAAGCAGCACAAGGAAATTAGCTCTTTCCTCCTGTGGGGTATCCCAAGCAAAGACAGGCTGACCATCAAAAGTGGAAGTATACCCGGGGCCATCCTCAAGCTGTGCTGGAAAGAACCCTGTTTGCTTTACGCTGGAAATTATACATAAGAGATTTAAGGGCTAGCAGGCAGATGATGCCAGACAAAAATGTAGTTAAAATATGGGCATAACGTGTAAAATAAACAAGAGGCAGAGGCAGCAGAATCAGCAAAAAAGGATTCAAAGAGTATATATGATAGAGGTAATCTTGTGCATGGTTTCACAGTGAATGGGGTTTGAGATGAGGACAAACAGTAGGTATTTTCCATCTGGAAACATCTGCATGTAACATTATTTCATTTCATTTATTTATTTATTTCACACTTGGTCAACAGTTTCCACAGTTAGTTCTTTCAAACAAACCAACTACACTTTCTGTCAGTAAAGCACTGCAACCACGTGTGAAAAGGAGCAGGCAGAAGAATATATTCTTATTAAACCCTGCCTCCCATCTACAATCCAACTTATATCGCAAGTGGGCACCAAAAGTCAAGGAACAAACTAACATTAACACTTATTTCCTGTCCTAACTCAAACCAAACAACAAATTTACAGTAAGAATATATCACTCCACATAGTAACAAGGAGAAAAGATAAGTAAATAAAATAAATGAAACAAAAAACACCCCAGTTTTATTTATATCATGCCAAATCATTAATCACAAGTACTGAAGTACTCCCACTAGGTTTAAATCTGGGACTCTCCACCATTTGACCTTAGAACTGAAGAAGCTTCTCGGATGAGAGGTGAAACGTCTTCAAGCAACTTAAAGAAGCCCAGACGCTTTTCTTTGCAAGCTCCTTTGACTACAATGACCTGGATGACTGAGAACCTTCACAGACACAAGTACTGAAGATGCTTTAAATTATTATCGTGAATAACTTAGTCTTGTATAGTAGCTTAAAAAAAGGGTTGACTCATCAAAGTCGCCCCCTTTGGCAGATATAACAGCTGAAGACAGTCGTGGCTTCTTTCTACAATAGAAATCAAATATTCTCCCATATCTGTAGCAGAAGTTCCCATAAACGTGGACCTTGTAGGTTGCTTTGCTTTCACTCTTCTGTCCACTTCATCCCAAACCAGCTCGATGGGGTTTAAGTCTGGAGACTGTGCTGGACACTCCGTGTTTTCAAGCTCACCACCTTGTTCTTTGTTCCTGAGGTAGTTCTGGCACAGCTTGGATTTAGGTTTTGGGTCTTTATGTTGCTGTAGGATGAAGCCCTGACCAACCAAGGTCATACCAGAGGGTCCTGCATGGTGCTGCACAATGCTGTGGTTTTGGTTCAGGGTGCCTCTCACTCTGTACAAGTCACCGGCAAACAGCCCCAGACCATCACACTTCCTCCTCCATGTTTGACAGTCGATGCCACACACTGTGGAACCATCCTTCACCTACTCCACCGCAAAGATCCTGTGTGATGATCTCAAGATTTCAAATGTTGATCCATCAGTCCATAATACCTTCTTCCAGTCTTCAGTAGTCCAATGGTGGTATTTCATGTCCCAGCCAAGCCTCTTTGTCTTATTCTGACGTCTGGCATTCTTGCTGCAACTCGTCCTGTCAAACCTGCAGCTCAAAGTCTTCTCTTCACAGCTGAAACTGAGACTTTCTTACTACGACCACTATTAAGCTGTGCTTGAAGCTGTTGTCCTGTCAGCCGCCTATCACACAGCTGTTAACTTGTCCTCTGATTGAGTCGTGTCTTTGGGTCTGCAGACCTCTTCCTGTCAGTTTGTTTCTGAGCCTTTGGATGCTGAAGGAAACTGGACTCACTGACACCTTGACTTTCTTTGCAGTTTCTCTGTAGGACAGACCGACATTTATACGTGTTATGATGGTCTGTCTCTCTTCCATTGTTAATCACCTTTTTTTCACCATTTGTGTACCATCACACTGCTTTCTGCAGTACAATACTGTTCAAAAATTGCAATAAATAACTGGAAAATCTGGGGTGTTCTAAAACTTTTGACCGGTAGTGTATATAAATAAAAAGGCTAGAGGTTAAAAGCTTTGTGGCTAGAGGTGAGTTTTGAGAAGATTTTTAAAAAGAGTCCAGTGATGGGGCGTTGCGAGAGTTCCAGAGGGTGGGGGCTGCCACACTAAAGGCTCTGTTCCCAAAGGTTTGGAGGTTGTTGTGAGGGACAGAAAGTAAACCCCTGGCTGAGTACTGCAGTATCTGAGACTGTGTGTATGGGTGCAGCAGTGTCAGACAGGTACTGAGGGCCCAGAGCATCAAGGGATTTGTAAGTGAGAAGAAGGATCTTGTAAGTAATGTGTGACTAGTCTGGGAGTCAACTGAGAGTTGGTTGAAGTGACATGTTCCAGAGATAAGTGCATGTTAAAATCATAGCAGCTGAGTTCTGGACATACTGGAGCCTGTCCAGGTCTTTGCTGGAAATCCTGAACAGCCGTAATCCAGCCAGATGGTGAGAAAGACTTGGATAAGCGTTTCTGCTACAGAGGATAGCCAAAATCGAAAGGTAGGACTGGAACTTGAAGAGTACAGTACCAGTGAGGCAAGGATAGAGGAATAGTGTGAGACACCCTTACCTCTCCAGTTTATGAGTTATCTGCTTTAAGGTATGCATTTCACAGTTATACCAGGAATTCAAGTACTTCTGATTTTAGTTTTGTTTTTTTATTTTAATAATAATTTGACCTGAAATGAGAGCTAAACTGGATAAAAAGTTTGAAAAATCAAATGAAAACTCTAAAACTGTTTTTTCAGTTTTTCAGTTCAGGGGAACAATGCAAAGAGTTAGATGGTAAATGGGCAGATTCTATTTTTTAGCACTTTTCTGCTCTCCCAGAGCACTCGAAGTGCCACATTCACCCATTCACACAAACAGTTCTTTCTGTGCTTTTCAGTGCTTCCTAGCCAACATCCACATTCTGATGGATCCACGGAGAGCAACATGGGGTTAGTATCTTGCCAAACGATATTTGTCATTCAGACTGGGGAAGCCAGGGATCGAACCACTAACCTTCCGATTAGTAGATGAGCTGCATTTGAACTAACATAGTTATCCTGCTGTAACCAGCTTTCTGTAAGGCAGAATAAATCAATATGTTGATCAATTATTACTTGCTATACTAATAATTATTAAGTGCTAACAGGCAATTATAAGAGAGAGGAATGTTAGCCACTTCATCCAAAGTGAGATGGATGCCACATCTTCTAACAAGTCCAGGTTTTCCTCATTTTGACAAAGCCACACACCGAATCAACATTACACAACGTCACATTTCTCCAAACAGAATCACCAACAGCCAGAGTAGGGAAAAGCTATTTGAAACATGAATCATGGGCTTCTGTTTAGGATTATGCCTTCTCCTCACCATTACTAAGCTAGCCTGTTTTCCTGGCTGCTTGGGAAAATCTGCTAACGTAAAGGTAACAGTGCCTTACAGGTCAACTAGGCTGCAGACAGCAATAAAGGATGTCTATTCATTGCTTATAATTACTTTGTCACCTAAGAGTCACTGCATGAGGATTTTCACTGTTAAAAGTACATCCCAAATAGATGAGCTCATGAGCTCTTTATGCTTCTTGTTTCTTATATTACAGAATATAATCTGAAATGGGACACAAACAATGTTACTGTCACGGTCGGACGGTCCTCCCCGGGCAACCTGGGTTTTGTTATTTTGGTTTTCTCCTGTTTCTCCTCTCTCCCAACCGTGGCGTTTGTTTACGGAAGCTCGCGCTTCCGGGGAGGGTGTGGCCCGGACAGAGGCTCCTCCTCGCGGCTGTGGACTCACCTGCACTTGATCGCCCTGCCCGCTGCTTCTAATCAGCCTCCCTCTTAGACCTGTGGCATTTAAGGAAGATGTGTGGCGACAGTTGACATCGGATTATTACTCCAAGCCAGAAATTGGCAAGGAGAAGAGAATCCGGGGTACTCTTTCTCCTGCATCTGTGACAGTTTGTGTGAGTGTGTGCATGTTTGCATAAATGTTGCACAGACCATGGCAAAGAAAAGCAAGAAAATTTAGTGATGAAGTGATGAAGCTGGCTTATATCAGCAATATATTATAAAGTGAAATTAAATCTTCAGCCTTGAAGCAGAGAAAACCTCTTGGCAGACAAAAATCTGTGCATTCACTCAGCAGAAAACTTGATGAAGGAAATGTAATTTCCTGTCAGTCATGTCATCTGGGTAAATTTGCTGAAACCAAGGAGTTGGGAGGTGGCACATGTCTTAAGGGACACATCTCTTCTCCAAAGAGCATTTTTCCAGAAATGCTCTTGGTGAAACAACGGTGCTCAGTATGACTAAATGACAGATCCATTTAATGCAGCTGCACCTGCTGATTTTACTTCTCCTGAAAAACACCAGTTCATCGATATGACATCTGATTCCATCCTGCGGCTGAGGTTTGCAGCACAAACACTGAGTAAATTCTGGCTTGGTGTAATTAGGAGAGGATGGACAGCTGTTGGCATTCGACTTCCCTTTGCCACATCTTTCATCTGTTTTCTGCTGTTGCCTCAGTGAAAACAAAGTGCAGATTTTGAATAAATGATTTTGGTTAGGATTAGGCCTTCAACACCTCGAGAAGGTGTGCAGTGAAAAACAGGCTCAGTGCAGCTACCAATGGTGATGTGGACGGCGAATCAGCTTCGGATGTGGAGAGTACTACGGCGTATCAGATGCTGCTGTGCACATTGGCATATTTCCCTGTTGCTTGTCTTGTGTTTCATGGTGTTACAATGTGAAGATACATGTGCTTTTTTGTGCTGAGGAGTTTTTGTTTTCTGTTCTCATACTGATTCCCTATTGGGGACCAGTATGAGCAGAGTTTCTTTTTTTCTCCTCGACTGCCCTTTTGTGTTATACATTTCATTGTTTCTTTAAAATGCCACCTTGTCTGACCTGTCTCCCCAATATGATGTTTGTGTATTTTATGTACAGTCAGAAAGGCTGAAATTTTGATGCAGGCAAATGCAAGTGACAAAAAAAGGCATTCATTCATTCAAGTATCGAACTGTCCCTTGTCAATGACATGTTTTGTCATGGTCCTGGGTCATTTTGACCCAGTGTTCTTAGTTTTCCTGTGGTTTTGTATTTTGTTCCTTATGTTCATTGGATTGTTTGGTTTGGTATTTGGATTCCCCCTGTGTTCATGCTTTTATTGTGGTGTTTGTTCTGGTACCGTGTTCCCGTCCTTTGGGTTCTGTGTTCTCCTCATCCCCTCGTGTATTCATCCTTGTTCTCTGCCTCTCTCTCTGTGCTCTTCTCTGTGTACTGTGTTGTGTTTAAGGTCCACATCTTGGTGTCATTATTTTCAGTTTCGTGTCCTCCCCGCTCGGTCATGAGTAATTGTCCTCAGCTGTGTTCCCCGTGTGTTCCCACTTCCCTCATTTCCTTCTGTGTATTTATGTCAGAGTATCCCTTTGTTCCGTGTTGCGTCGTCCCTCTAGGTTGTGTGCGTTCCCCCGTGTCTTCCCAGCGCCTCAGCTTTAGTTTCTCCCAGTATAGTTTTAACCGAACATTACCTGGTTTATAGAGACAGGGGTTGTGGACCTAAGGTATGAGGGTTTTTTAAGTACTTTATACTCTTGCTTATTATTAGGTTTTATGATTGGTTTTAATTCTTCATTCATTGATAATAGACAGAGGGTTTATTTCTGTTCAGATTTCATTCTTTACTTTTTATTTTACCTTGATTTCTTACAGATGTCCTGGTCGGGAGTTTAACCCACAACTCCTGTTATAAAATGGCATGTAGTCTTACCACTACACTATCCAGCTGCTAAATGAAGCCATACTGGCTTGACGTCGCATGGATTAACAAAGCCTGCGCCAGGTGTTGAGTAACCAGGATCCATGATGAGAACTGGGCTACATGAATAGGATGAAGAACCTAAGGAATCTTTGATGCCCAGCAACCAGATTGACAGCAACACAACTAGTAGCTCAGTGTTCCAACTTTTAGAAGAAAGAACTGCTCTCATGGCTAGAGATTGATGAGGTACAACACAAATGCTATGGCAAGGGGGAGCCAGGATGACAGGTCAGGGGGGAGATATCATCACATTGGATACTAAACAGCAGGTGCAATAGAATAAGGATAGTTGAGTGCGAGAGGAGCTGGCCTAAAAGATAGAATCATGGCGAAGCTTCAAACCCGGATCCTCCATAGCCAGTTACCAAGACTACGTGAAATACCCTCAGAAGATCTACTAGATGATGTGAATGCAGCACTATGGACGATACCTACCACCACTATTAAAGAGACTAACCAGCTGATCTACACCATGGCAGCAGTGATCAGTGAAATGCTTAGCTACAAGTTGAACAGCCACAAATGGTAAATGGTAAATGGCCTGTATTTATATAGCGCTTTACTAGTCCCTAAGGACCCCAAAGCGCTTTACATATCCAGTCATCCACCCATTCACACACACATTCACACAAGAAGCAGTACCCTCCATGGAGAAGGAGACTAGAGGCCAAGATCAAGGTAGCACGGAGGAAAGTGAGCCAACTATTGGAGCTGCAGAAAGGTGGAATGAAGAGGATGCCTAAGAAGTACAGCAAGCTGTCCATACCTGAGGCCTTGGAAACTGCCAAGCAAAGACTCACAGCCTTGGCCAGCCGCTTCAAGAGATACACCAGAGAGATAGAAGGCAGGACAATAAACCAGCTATTTCCACAGAACCAGCCAAGATGTACTCTCAGTGGCAGGAGAACAACATGAGAACACCCACCAACAAGGCTGAAGACCAAGCAATACTGAAAGAGTAACACATAACAGCAACACATAACAGCAATGCTCAGTGGCTAGTGGATCTAAGAGCAGACCACAGCAACCTCCTTGAACAGGGTCCAGTAACCATCACAGTGGCAGACCTACAAGAAAGGGTCTCCGGTATGAAGAATTGGACAGCAACAGACTCTAGCAGTCAGCCGAGACTACAAGACCAGACTGACCAACCTGTGCACTGCCTGGATTGAATACAAGAAGGCCTATGACTCAATGCCCCACACCTGGAACCTAGAATGCCTATAACTATACAGGATCAACAGGACACTAAGAGCCTTCATCAGGAACTCAATTGGATTGTGGTGGACAGCAACGTAGGTCAACTTCAAGCCCATAAATGGTAAATGATAAATGGACTGTATTTGTATAGTGCTTTACTTAGTCCCTAATGCCCCCAGAGCGCTTTACACTACATTCAGTCATTCACCCGTTCACACACACACACAGCTACAGCTGCCCTGGGGCGCACTGACAGAGGCGAGGCTGCCGGACACTGGCGCCAACGAGCCCTCTGACTACCACCAGTAGGCAATGGGTAAAGTGTCTTGCCCAAGGACACAACGACTGAGACTGTCCGAACCGGGGCTCAAACCTTGCTGTTCTGTACAGGCCTGAACCCCCTCAGTCAGATCATTGACAAGACTGGCTACAGATACTGACTACAGAATGGAGCAGTTGTCAGCCACCTCCTGTACCAAGAGTGAACGAGGCATCGATTCACTGATTCACACCACCAGGGTCTAAAGTAATGATATCGGAATGATGTTCGGTCTGGAGAAGTGTAATTGGATGATAACAAAGAGAGGTAAGGTAGTCAGAATTTAGGGGATTGAACTACCAGAAGGTAACATTGCAGACATAGAGGACAGCTACAAGTACCTGGGAATCCCACAGGCAAATGGAAACCACGAAGAGGCCGCTAGAAAACCTGCAACCACCAAGTACCTGCAGAGGGTCAGGCAAGTCCTGAGGAGTCAGCTAAATGGTAAGGACAAGATCTGGGCTATCAACACGTACGCCCTGTCCGTGATCAGGTACCCTGCTGGGATAATAAGCGGGCCAAAGGAGGAGATAGAAGCCACTGACACCAAGACAAGGAAGCTCCTGACCATGCATGGAGGGTTTCACCCCAAGTCCAGTACCCTGAGTGTCATGATCCTGGGTCTGTTGACCCAGCATTTTGTGTTTAGTTTATGTAGCCTTCAGGTTTCCTAAGTTCATCGTTTTCATGCCTAGGTGTTTCTAGTTATTTTCCCCTCGTGTTTCCACCATGTTAAGTCTCCCCTGCTTTTCATGTATTTTATGTCTGTGGCTTATGTTGTCAAGTTCAGGTTGTCATGTCTATATCTCACTGTTTCCTGTTTTATTGTGAAGAGGTCTGGCGTTTCTGTGTTCATCGTGTTCAGTTTTACTCTCCCACTGTGACGTCATTATGTTCATGTGTGCCAGCTGTTTCCCCAGGTGTTGCCACTTCCCTCATTATCCTCCTGTGTCCATTTAGTCTGTGTGTTCTCATTCATTCTTTGTCAGGTCGTCCGTTGTACTGGTCCGTTGTACTGGTCCGTTGTATTCGTCTGTTGTACTGCTCATCCATGTCTCAGCTCCAGGTATCCCTGTCAGTTCGTTATGTTTAGAGTTTTGTATGTTTCGTTTTAGTTCACCCAGTTTAGGTCATTGTTTAGTTTTCATCGATTCCCTATTATTTTGTACCCTCGTTTCTTGCCTTAATAAACGGCTTATTTTGTTATTCATACCTCATTTCGGTCTGCGCTTGAGTCCTTCCCTGCAACATACGGTCTGCTCTAGCCAGACCGTGACAGTACGACCTGACCACTATGGACTCAGCAGACCGCGAGCTTTACGAGCGTCGGGAGGCAGCCTTCGCCCAGCTGGAGGAGGAGCTCCGCTGGAAGCCATGGCGCGCCCCCGACTATGAGCGGATTTTCCACGGGACTCGGCTGGCTCTCGGAGGTCCCAAGAGCTGCCGTAAGTCCCTGCCTGTTTCCAAGCCTCGTCCGCTTCAAGTGGGAGTTTTTCGCGTGGCTACAGGCGCTCGCGCTCCAGCCTCGTTGTCGCCGTGTTGTGCACCGGGGGCTCAGTCGCTCGCTCCACCGGCTTCCTCCGCTCGAAGGAAGCGGCGCGCCCGTCGCCATAAACTGGTCAATGCCGAGCTCACGGTGGTGAGTAACGATGACTATTACCCTCACGTCCCGTCTGATGCTAACAACAATCGGCTCACTTCCGATCCATGGGGTATTTCCCTTATGGATGACGATGTGGACTGGGAGGATCCATTTTGTTTTACTCCCTCTACACAGGGAGGGATGAAGGACAATTCCCGCTCGCCTAAGCCTGCACATACGGTTAAGGGAAAGACTGTTAATCACGCTACCAGGACAAACACACTCGGTTCCGCTTCCGTCTGTTCAGGTTCTGTCAGGTCCGTTTCAGTTATCCCCGAGTCAACCCGCTTTGCCACCACTAACCCACGGATTTCGAAAGCTGTTAAACCTAGGACTGCAAATGCTAAGACTGCTAAGCATGAAGTGGACGGCGGGTTCATTTTTGATAGATCCGTTTTTGTCGACCCCGTATATATTGACCCTGAGCCTGCCGTTTCTGCGACTGTTTTTTCTGAGCCTACTCCCGTTCCTGCTCGTGTTTCTCCTTCCGGGGCAACTCGGGCCCAGCGTACCTCTGCACCCGTGTCTGTTCCTCGGGTGGGGGAGACTGAGGCCCGGTTGGCTCCCGCTCTGGTTTCCAGGCCGGCTGAGGCTCTGACCCTTTCTGCACCTGTACCTGCTCCTCGGGTGGGAAGGGCAGTTGCCCAGCCGTTGCCGGTACCTGTTCCGGTCCCCAGGGTGAGGGCAGCCAGGATACAGCCCGTCTCCGCACCCGTACCTACTCCTCGGGTGGGAGTGGCTAGTGTCCGGCATGCTCCTGCACCCGTTCCTGTCTCTACTGAGGGCTCAGGAGAATTCGGTCTGCAATCCACACCGCCATCGCTACTGCATGTGTTACAGGCCTTCGATGGGGTCTGTTTTTAAACTGTTTTTTTAACAGAAAAGCAGAGACAGGAGACATCAGTTGCGTTCGGTCTGCAGGCTCTTCCTCGTCTGATTTATTAACAGAGTTTAACAACGTCCTTTTCTTTTCATTTAGACACACACATTTCGCTTTTAACAACACAAACATTCAATTAGGTCCATTGCTCAAACCCTTTTGGTTACCTTGCACTCTCACAAGAATAAACTTACAAAATAATCATTGTATATGAACATCCTTATTTACAATAAATCTGTAACCAATTTTACTGCATTTCAGCATCAAAACATTTCTGTGCAGCACCACTAACACTGCAATTAACCCGCTTATGTCACCTTTATACTTTTCTTATACTTTAACAGATTCAAACAATATATTACATTTGTAACCAATAAACAAAAATATTCTTCCATTGCTCACAAACAGTTCACAATCATCCACAAACAGTATACATCAGACTATTTACATTTGACACATAAGAACTGGGTAGGTCCTAATCAACTGTAACTTCCAATAATGTCAGGATAAAAGAAGTGTCTAAGAGCTCCATTTGTCACAAAATAAAACAGGTAATAAGACCAGCTGCCTATTTAGACTACGAGTGAAATGGCGGCTGCCATTACAAATGGCGGTATAGTTAGCTTTCTCTCAATCAGTGAAAACACACTCTCTCACAACATTTGCGGTCTTTAAACTAAGACAGAAAAAGGTTTCTTGCCTTTATATGTACATTGTGGTGAGCAAACTTGAACTACTGACCTGTTTTTTTAACAGAAAAGCAGAGACAGGAGACATCAGTTGCGTTCGGTCTGCAGGCTCTTCCTCGTCTGAGGCAGAGACGCGTTGCAACGGCCTATCGCACTCACCACTATCTCCCCCTTGTGGCAATGCCACGCAATTACATTGTCCATAACGCTAAATGAAAAGTGCAATACCACCATAAAATCAGGTCTTTTACATCAAAAACAATTCACAACAAAATTACAATTGTGACCATACACTTGTGGGCGTCACACACTCCCCAACAAAAAGAAAATGGCTCCTGACATTTAACCTCTTACCCTCTAAAACTCATTATACTCATTATTCAAACAGCTCAAATCACATCCGCTTCCCACATACCCACATTCCTTGTATACTACTAACATGTATAGATTGGACAGTTATAATACAGAGGGAAGGTGCCTGGGTGTGCACAGTGAGATGTTGGAAGGCGATATGGCACTAGGGGGAAGTAAGGTAACAGGGGATATGGTGGCATGGTGTAGTGTGTTGTGTTTGGTGACTCGTGCACTTCAGCACAACTGACTGATGGATGCACCCGGAGAGAGGGCTGGCCAAGGGTGTCATATGTGAAATGTGTAACAGGCCGTCGTTCTCTAGTAGACCTTCTTAGAACTGATTCATTAGTCGGCGGGGTCCCGTTAGGTGTATACTGTGCCCTTTCTGAAAGCGGCAGTCCAACTTCTCCTTCGTCAACTGTGAAAGGCACTTCAGTGACTCCTGATTCCCGTACTCTCTCATGTTCCTCCTCTCCCATGTCATTGTCAAGTTCAGTGCTTTGGTGTCCACCATCCTGTTCCATTCCTTGTTCCCTCAATTCATCTGTTGCTTCTGTTGGCTGAGGTGCTCCACAGTTGACCACTCTGCTGAACTCAGCTGTTCCTCTTGGGGGTCCAACAGTATGGTTACAGGTATGTAGTGCATCCTCTTTGTTCCCACTTCTCAAATCATACCTCAACTCATAATACATGGAACTCTCATCCTCATCGGAGCTTGCGTCAGAGTGGGGTTGAAACTCGGTCTCTCCTTGAGCTGGTTTTGGTTTCTTTTTCTTGACAGCGGATGGCCCGTCCCCCTTATTTACAGCAGGCAAGTCCACAGGAAGCTCATTGACAAGATGCAATAGATTGCGATGCAGAACACGCACTTTCTTCCCCTTTGCCTCTGAGGTCACTCTGTACACTGGGCTGTCATTGATCTGTTCCTTCACCACATAGATGGTGTTCTCCCAGTAGGACCTTAACTTGCCAGGACCACCCCTCTCAGTCAGGTTCCGCACTAGTACTCTGTCTCCAGGTTGGAGTACCACTCCTTTCAAATGCCGGTCATAGTGTTTCTTTCCACGATCACTTGACTTTTGGCTGTTTCCAGATGCAATCCTGTAAGCCTCAGTCATTCGTTCTTTCCATTTCTCAGCATAACCTCTTGCAGTTTGTGGCTCTCCATCAGTAACCAACTTGAACAGGAGGTCTACTGGCATTCGTGGATGTCGACCAAAAAGCAGAAAGAATGGCGAGTAACCCGTTGCTTCATGGCGAGTGCAATTGTACGCATGAACCATCTGTGGGAGATATTCTCTCCATCTTTCTTTTTTTTCTTCACTCAGGGTCCTCAGCATCTGCAAGATGGTACGATTAAAGCGTTCAGCTGGGTTGCCCTGAGGGTGGTACGGAGTTGTTCGAGAGTGCCCCACATTGCTCAACTGTTGTAGAGTCCGGAAAAGCTCGTTCTCGAACTCCCGCCCCTGATCATGGTGCAGCCTTAAAGGGTAGCCAAACCTGGGGATATAATCACTGAAAATCCTTTCAGCTGCAGTTTTGCCACTCTTGTTGCGGGTTGGATAAGCCTGGGCATACCTAGTAAAGTGGTCTACCACAACTAGGATATACTGATATCCGCCCCTGCTTGGCTCTAAGTGGAGGTAATCAACTGAAACCAATTCCATTGGTGAGCTTGTGGTAATGCTGGACATGGGAGCTCGGACATGTGTCACCGGTTTCTTCTGTTTGATGCACGGACACTGCCGGGTGACATAGGCTTCGATGTCTCGCCTCATGTATGGCCAGTAGAACCGTTGCCTCGCCAGGCTGAGAACTCTTTCTACCCCGACATGCCCCATGTCATCATGCAGATGTTTCAGGACCAGGGATTTGAAGCTAGCTGGTAAGACTAGTTGGCGCTTTTCTGCAGTCTTACGATACAGAACTCCGTCTTCTAAGCTCAGCTTTGTCCACTCATGCATCATTTTCCTTGCCGGACCTCTCACATTCCGTCTCATGTCATCTGTCAGCTTTTGATCTGAGTCTTTCATTTTCATGATCTCACCTATCGCAGGATCTGCTCTTTGAGCCCTTTGTAGTTCATCCAAATTGATGGGCGTGACCATTTCTTGGATTACTGGTTCAAGCTGGTCACCTTGCGCTAAAACCAGAGCAGCGATCCATGCGACATCTCCATGCTTGCCTGCTCCACATCCCTCCCAAGTAGCGGCAACAGCTTCTTTGGAGAGCTCTTTTGTACATTCAGTGACGTATCTGTCAATGTCAAGGGGACTCCTCGACAGGGTGTCTGCGTCAACATTTACTTTGCCAGGTCTGTACCTTATATCAAACCTGAAATCTGATAGCTCTCCCACCCATCTGAACCCAACCGCATTCAACTTGGCGGTACTCATAACATAAGTTAAGGGATTGTTGTCTGTGTAGATGGTAAAATACGGGGCATAGAACAAGTAATCCCTGAACTTCTCGCAGACAGCCCACTTGAGGGCGAGAAACTCAAGCTTGCCCGAGTGGAGTCTGTAATTCTTTTCAGCCGGTGTCAGTGTTCGGGAGCCGTATCCAATCACTCTTAGCTTCCCACTCTGATGTTGGTAGAGAACGGCCCCAAGTCCTTTATCAGATGCGTCTGTATGAAGGACGAAGGGAAGCTCAAAATCCGGGTAGGCAAGTACAGGGGGGTTTACCAACATATCAATCAACTTACACAGGGCACCCTGGTGCTTCTCTGCCCACTCAACTGGTGTTTTGGATGGTAACTGTGCGCCTTTCCCCTTCTGTCCTGTAACCTTCCCCAGAAGATGCTCCTCTTTGGTTTTCTTGGGTTGCAAAAGCTCATAGATGGGTTTTGCTATTCTCGAGAAATCCTGGATATATGAGCGATAGTAACTCAGGAACCCAGCAATCCTCCTCACATCTCCCACTGTGGCAGGTGTCTCCTTTTTCAGGGCGTACACTGCCTCGAGATCTTTTGGGTCAATGCGTACTCCTTCAGCTGACACTAAGCGCCCAACATACCTCACTTCTCTTTTAAATAGGTCACATTTTGTCGGCCGGAGTTTGACTCCGTAGTTCTGCAGGGCTCTCAAGACTTTCCTCAGCCCTTCCACATGTTCCTCAAAAGTCTTGGCGTAGCACAAGATGTCATCCAAGTATGGAATGCAGCACTCATCCCGAAGGGGAGCCAGCATTTCTTCCATACTGCGTTGGAATGCAGCAGGTGCGTTGGTAAGACCGAAGGGAATTCGCACCCATTCATAAAGGCCCCAGGGGGTGATGAATGCAGTCAGATGGCGGGATCCTTCTGCTATAAAGCCCTGGTGATAGGCTTTTCCCTGGTCCAAAATGGAGAACCAGTTGTACCCTCCCAAGGTGTCAATGAGGTCCTGGATTCTTGGTAATGGGTGGCGATCAGGTACTGTGCGCTGGTTCAGGAGACGGTAGTCGATACAGAGCCTTAGGGAGCCATCCTTTTTCCGCACGCAAACTATTGGCGCAGAGTAAGGGGATCTAGACTTTACAATCCATCCTCTTGCCAAGAGGTCCTCAATATACTCTTTAACCTCCTTATAGAGGGGTTTTGGAATTGAGGTGTACGATTTCTGAATTGGGGTTGTGTCTTTGAGTGTTATTGTCATTTCCAAGCTGGGAATGCACCCCATGTCATTCTCATCACGTGCAAAAGCCCCTGACTCTTCCCTTAACATTTTCTTGGCAACAGTCTGTTGGTCTTCAGTCAGGTGACTAACATCAACAGGTGGATCCCATTCCTGTGTTGCTTGATCTTCACCGCACTGCTGGGGTATTTGAGATACATCAGGGTCGACATCTTGAGTCACTTTGGGCTCACCGAGGTTTGGTAAGTCAGTTTGTACGACTCCTGCTATTGGTTCAATAGTTCCAAGGGCTGCTCTGCCGGTGAGGGTCACATCATGCTTAGTGTGATTGCCAATAGGTACTTTGACATATGGGACTCTGGCATCACAAACTGTGAGGAGGCTGTTGCCAATATCAAGCTGTTGCAGTTGTGGGTTGCTCTCAGTTGGTTCAAAGAGCACGAGGGGGTTGGACATGTCAACTGTAGAGGAGACTTTACACTTAACATACTTAACTTGACCAGCCGGGATTACTACATCATACAGGCCCACTTTTAGGACACTCTGGCTGACCACGTTATCACTGGTAAGCTTGGTCTGGATGAAGTTGACCAGTGCCGTCGCTGTGTCATCCTGGAGGTTCATCGCGCTGCGCAGGAGGCTCACAATGGTGGGTATGAGGTTTGTACTAGCATTTGGCCCCAGTATCAGCTGTTCAATTACATTGAAACCAATCAGGGGGCAGTCCATGGGCACACTGCTTACTAAAAAGGGGACTTGTACAGTCAAGTTTGGGTCACTATTCTCTGGGAGACTCACCATCACGCCCACCCAGCCGTCGTAGGGTAATGGCTGGCCATTAACACCAAGCACACTAAGAGCCTTATCTCCAATAAGTTCTGTCAGTGGCCGGAGTTTGTGGTCAGAGAGGTAGGTTTTTGCCCACTGGCGATCAATGAGACTCACTTGTGCACCTGTGTCCAATAAACAGTCCACTGCAAAGCTATGAATGTAACACTTGATTTTACATTTTTTCCCAACAAGCTGTGCCACTCTCTCACTTGCCCCTGTGTCTGCATTTTTTGTTGGAAGGGTCGCCCAACTACTTCTGACATGAGCAAACTCTTCTGAGCACATACCTCGTGATTTTGGGTCTGGCTGTCCACTGGTTCTGGGCGTGTGTGTATCAGCAGGAGGCCAACTAGAGCTTCTGGGTTGGCTTCGTTTGAGACATCCCACTGCCCTGTGACCTGTCTCCCCACAGATAAAACAATGAGTGCATGAAGTAGCCCCACTTTCAATACACTTGGGACAGCCATACTGTTTTGCAGTTTGTCTGGGCTTCTGCTTTGGGTGTGCACACTGACAAGTGGGTTCACGAGCCTGACTGGCTGTGAGAGACTCAACCACTTTGGTCAGGGTTTCCACCTTCGCAGCCAGCTCTTCTATGACTTTATTCTTACTCTTAGATTTACAGTCAGTCATTTCAGTGTCTTTAGCAGGTTCAAGTTGAGCAGTATGAGCATGTGTTACCTTTTGTCGAGTGGAATATCCCAGTCTTCGCTGTCGCTCACTCTCTTCGCTTGACACTTTGTTCACTTGCCTTATCAAGGCTTCATCTGACACACTGTAGTCTGATAGTAGTGGCTTGAGTTCATTACGAATGTCACTATATTTTGGTAGAAGACCTTGATGAATGGTGCGTAGAAATACATTTTGGATCGTACGTGTCTCATACGCAACGTCCATGTTATCCTGCCTGGATGCAAACATGACTTTCTGCTTCAGTCCAATCATCCTGTAGAGGAACTGTTGTGGAGTTTCATGGTCATGTTGCTTAGTGCTCAACAATTCCTGAAATAACTCACTCCCACTCTTCTCACTCAGGTGTGAACGTAGTAAGCTTTTGAGTTCAATGAGGGTCAAGTCATCTTTACTGATCAACATGTCCTTAAACTGTCCAGGCTTGATAATACGGAGCACACCTTGAATGATCTCTCCCTCTGTGTGCTTCACCTTGAGCCCCTCCTCAATCTGCTTACACAGTCCATGGTAGCTAATGTCAGATGCAATGTCCCCAACCTGACCACCATGTACTTTAAACTCTCTGCGTTGCAAAAATGGCAGGTCTCTTAGGGAAACCATGTGATCAGGCTTAGATTGTCGCATGTCTGTGGTGGAGCGGCTGTTTGTCACGCTCTCAGCTCGAGGCTGGAGTGACTGTGTAATAGTGGGGGTGGGTGTGTCTTGTGTTGCAGATGTCACTTGTAAATCTGCTAACTTTTTACCAAGTGCCTCGTAGTTAGCCTTTAGCATTTCATACTCTGTTATTTGTGGATTAACAGACTCAAGAGGCAATATAGCTGAGGTAAGTACATCACTCTGTTCCGGGTGCTTAAGTGTTGTGAGAGTAACAACATTTTCCCCTGAGACTACAGGGTGAGATACTTCAGCGGCATGACTATCAATGAGATGAATAATAGCATCTTTCAACAGCAGTAGGTGTGAAAACCCCTGATCCTCTAAGTCAAGCAATGTCTTACAGCGTAGATAAGCACAAACATAATCAAAACAACTTTCCTCATCACCACGTCTTACACTTGCGGGGTCCACATCAGGTACTGGTGTGATGTTTGTAGCAATCTGGAAGAGTTCCTCTGCTGTCAGTGCATAAAGACTCTTTCTGATCTGCCAAGCCAGTTCTTTTCTTTCACTGTCCTCCATTCTGTGTCTTTTGGCTAGCACTCCTCACAGTGCAGTCAGCTCAAACACGCAGCCCGTCACCTCTCCAGCAGGGGTTCCCCTCCTCGACACAGGTCCCGCTGCTGCCTCAGTTGCACGTCTGCTGTTCCAACACGCCTGCCCTGTGATGGCTGTCTCTGGTTCGTTGATTAAAGGATCAGCAGTCACCCACGTAGCATGCTGATCCCCGTACGGGCCACCAAAATTATGTTACAGGCCTTCGATGGGGTCTGTTTTTAAACTGTTTTTTTAACAGAAAAGCAGAGACAGGAGACATCAGTTGCGTTCGGTCTGCAGGCTCTTCCTCGTCTGATTTATTAACAGAGTTTAACAACGTCCTTTTCTTTTCATTTAGACACACACATTTCGCTTTTAACAACACAAACATTCAATTAGGTCCATTGCTCAAACCCTTTTGGTTACCTTGCACTCTCACAAGAATAAACTTACAAAATAATCATTGTATATGAACATCCTTATTTACAATAAATCTGTAACCAATTTTACTGCATTTCAGCATCAAAACATTTCTGTGCAGCACCACTAACACTGCAATTAACCCGCTTATGTCACCTTTATACTTTTCTTATACTTTAACAGATTCAAACAATATATTACATTTGTAACCAATAAACAAAAATATTCTTCCATTGCTCACAAACAGTTCACAATCATCCACAAACAGTATACATCAGACTATTTACATTTGACACATAAGAACTGGGTAGGTCCTAATCAACTGTAACTTCCAATAATGTCAGGATAAAAGAAGTGTCTAAGAGCTCCATTTGTCACAAAATAAAACAGGTAATAAGACCAGCTGCCTATTTAGACTACGAGTGAAATGGCGGCTGCCATTACAAATGGCGGTATAGTTAGCTTTCTCTCAATCAGTGAAAACACACTCTCTCACAACATTTGCGGTCTTTAAACTAAGACAGAAAAAGGTTTCTTGCCTTTATATGTACATTGTGGTGAGCAAACTTGAACTACTGACCTGTTTTTTTAACAGAAAAGCAGAGACAGGAGACATCAGTTGCGTTCGGTCTGCAGGCTCTTCCTCGTCTGAGGCAGAGACGCGTTGCAACGGCCTATCGCACTCACCACTATCTCCCCCTTGTGGCAATGCCACGCAATTACATTGTCCATAACGCTAAATGAAAAGTGCAATACCACCATAAAATCAGGTCTTTTACATCAAAAACAATTCACAACAAAATTACAATTGTGACCATACACTTGTGGGTGTCACACATGCCTTTCAGTCATTAGCTCAGTCGTTAGCTCTGTTAGCAGCCCGGTCCATAGCTTACATTCCTGTGCTTCCGTTAGCCCAGCCCTTAACCCACTGTGCAGCTCAGTCATTTGCTCCATCACCTGCTCAGCCTTCTGTCCAGCCGGTGGTCTCTACACCTGCTGGTCATGCCTCGACAGCTGGAGGGCCCGAGGAGCCCGTCCAGCCTCATGCCACGTCAGCTGGAGGGCCCGAGGAGCCCGTCCAGCCTCATGTCTCGTCAGCTGGAGGGCCCGAGGAGCCCGTCCAGCCTCATGCCACGTCAGCTGGAGGGCCCGAGGAGCCCGTCCAGCCTCATGCCACGTCAGCTGGGGGTTCAGGAGAACCACACCAGCCTCCTGTCTCCGTTGGAGGGTCCGAGGGGCCCGTTCAGCCGCCTGTCTCCGCTGGAGGGTCCGAGGGGCCCGTTCAGCCTCCCGTCTCCGCTGGAGGGTCCGAGGGGCCTGTTCAGCCTCCCGTCTCCGCTGGAGGGTCCGAGGGGTCCGTTCAGCCTCCCGCCGCGTCAGCTGGAGGGCCCGAGGAGCCTGTCCAGCCGCCACCTGCGGCCGCCTCGTCCTCGCCTGGTCCAGCTTCAGCCTGTGCTTCGCCTGGTCCGGCTTCATCAGAGTCTTCATCCTCGTCTGGTCCAGCTTCATCAGAGTCTTCATCCTCGTCTGGTCCAGCTTCATCAGAGTCTTCTTCCTCGCCTGGTCCAGCTTCATCAGAGTCTTCGTCCTCGCCTGGTCCAGCTTCAGCCTGTGCTTCGCCTGGTCAAGCTTCATCAGAGTCTTCTTCCTCGCCTGGTCCAGCTTCATCAGAGTCTTCGTCCTCGCCTGGTCCAGCTTCAGCCTGTGCTTCGCCTGGTCAAGCTTCATCAGAGTCTTCGTCCTCGCCTGGTCCAGCTTCAGCCTGTGCTTCGCCTGGTCAAGCTTCATCAGAGTCTTCATCCTCGTCTGGTCCAGCTTCATCAGAGTCTTCTTCCTCGCCTGGTCCAGCTTCATCAGTCTTCATCCTCGCCTGGTTCAGCTTCAGCCTGTGCTTCGCCTGGTCCGGCTTCATCCGAGTCTTCGTCCTCGCCTGGTCCGGCTTCATCCGAGTCTTCGTCCTCGTCTGGTCTGGCCTCTGCTTCTGCTACGCCTGGTCCGGCCTCTGCTTCTGCTACGCCTGGTCCTGCGGCTGTTGTGCCGCCGCCCAAGCCTCGTTCTGCACCTCGATATCGCCGGCCATTTTCGGGGCCACCAGCTGGACGTCATCGCCGTCGGGGTCGGCCCCCTGAACTGCTCCGTGGTCTCCTTCGTCGCCGCCGCTGCCTTCCGCATGGTCGGCCCCCGGATCGCCGTCGCCTGTGTCGCCGCCGTTGCTGCCCGCACGGCCGGTCCCCGGAACTATTTGACTGTGTTCTCCTGTGCCGTCTGCCGCCGGGCCGGCCCCCTGCTCGAGTCAACTATGGACTTCTGGACCGTCACCCTCCGGGTCGGCCCCTGAGGAGTTGCGAACTGTTTCCTGTGCTCTTGTTGGACGTTTTGTTTTGTGGCCTTGTTTCTGGCCCCCCGTCCTGGGCCCCCGCCGCCCACCCTTGGTGGGTTGCCTTGGTTTTTGGGGTTTTGGGCGTCTGGAATCCGCCCTTGAAGGGGGGGCTCTGTCATGATCCTGGGTCTGCTGACCCAGCGTTTTGTGTTTAGTTTATGTAGCCTTCAGGTTTCCTAAGTTCATTGTTTTCATGCCTAGGTGTTTCTAGTTATTTTCCCCTCGTGTTTCCACCATGTTAAGTCTCCCCTGCTTTTCATGTATTTCATGTCTGTGGCTTATGTTGTCAAGTTCAGGTTGTCATGTCTATATCTCACTGTTTCCTGTTTTATTGTGAAGAGGTCTGGCGTTTCTGTGTTCATCGTGTTCAGTTTTACTCTCCCACTGTGACGTCATTATGTTCATGTGTGCCAGCTGTTTCCCCAGGTGTTGCCACTTCCCTCATTATCCTCCTGTGTCCATTTAGTCTGTGTGTTCTCATTCATTCTTTGTCAGGTCGTCCGTTGTACTGGTCCGTTGTATTCGTCTGTTGTACTGCTCATCCATGTCTCGGCTCCAGGTATCCCTGTCAGTTCGTTATGTTTAGAGTTTTGTATGTTTCGTTTTAGTTCACCCAGTTTAGGTCATTGTTTAGTTTTCATCGATTCCCTATTATTTTGTACCCTCGTTTCTTGCCTTAATAAACGGCTTGTTTTGTTATCCATACCTCATTTCGGTCTGCGCTTGAGTCCTTCCCTGCAACATACGGTCTGCCCTAGCCAGACCGTGACACTGAGGCTGTACGCCAAATAGAAGAACTGGAGAGCGTCAGTACCACAGTCCAGGATGAGGCAGCGAACATCCATGAATACATCAGCAAGATGGCCCCAACCGACCGCGTGCTCAGTGAATACCTCAGGCAGCAGAAACCCAAGAAAGAAAGATGGTATACAGAAACATCTGTGCCGAGTATGTCCTGGAAGTCCCAAGGTCAAAATGGGAGATGCCCCCTAGGGTGGTGGAGAATGACTGAGCTAAGATCCTGTGGGACTTCCAGATACAGACAGACAAAATGTTGGTGACTAACCAACCAGACATAGTGGTGGACAAGCAGAAGAACATGGCTGTAGTGATAGATGTAGCGGTTCCCAATGACAGCAACATCAGGAAGAAAGAACTCAAGAAAGTGGAGAAGTACCGAGGGCTCAGAGAAGAATTGGAGATGATGTGGAAGGTGAAGGTAGCCATGGTCCCAGTGGTAATCAGAGCACTAGGTGCAATGACTCCCAAGTTAGGCGAGTGGCTCCAGCAGATCCCAGGAACAACATCAGAGATCTTGACTGTTCGCATTTTTCTGTTCAGGTGTGGCATCAAAGTCACCCTCTACAATTTAAACAACAGAAAATGGTTATTTCTTGAAATTCTTATTCACTGCTTCCAGGGTTTTAATAGTTTTGCAATTTTCATTAGTTTTTATTTTTATTTAGTTTTGACTTCAGATTTTCAATTTTATATCAGTTTTAATTAGTATTTACCAATTGTTTGCTAGTTTAGTTTTTATTTTTTGAAAATCCTTAGTTTCAGTTTAGTTTTGATTAGTTTCAGTTATAGTTTTAGTTGTGTTTGCAATAATTAAGTCTAACAAAATCCCAGTTTCATCATATCAGTCATTCTCTTCTGCTTATCCTTGGGTATGTTGCTATTCCAGCTACCATACCCTGCACCCTGCACAGGTCGCCTGTCTGTCGCAGGGCTAACACGCAGAGGCAGACAACTCACATTCCCACCTATGGGTTCTTTAAATAAATAAATAAATAAAAACTTTGAAGGCAATTGACTCACACAGTTATGTAGATATCCCCGTCCTGTTGTCTCGGGATGCATCACGCTGCCTTGCCTGAGGTTAGCTTCTGTTTTCTGGGGATGAGGGTTGAGTGTGCTCCCTTACCTTCTCAAGGTAACCTTCTTGTGTGAGCTTTTCAAGTGCACTTTAAGGTTTGTGGGATTTTTTCCCCCTTTAGAAATGTCCCTCATAATTTGTCTCTTTCCACTACAAGACACTTGCTTTATCCAAAACACAGACATATTCAAAGTAATCCCAAATTGGACTTTGGCGCTTTCTCCCGACTTTTCCTGACATGATTCTGCGCGTGGACGGAGCAGCAACATAGACGACTCGACTAAAATATTTGCCACCTGCTGGCATAATGAGACAGCAAGAAAAAAATCTGTAAACTAAACTTCATTTTCACCCTAGACTATTGTATGACACACACAAATCAATGAAAACTAAACACATTTTTGCTATAAATTCAGTTAATTTTAGTTAGTTTTGTGAACACTCATTACAGTTTTAGTTAGTTTTCCTTTTTTTGTTTTTATTTTTATTTCCGTTAACGAAAATATTTTTTCACTTCTAGTTTTCGTTATTTCGTTAGTTTTCGTTAATGATAATAACCTTGACTGCTTGAGTCTTACACAGGACTGGTAATCTGGCATACCGAGTATTTGCCCAGTGGGTCGATGGGCCAATATAATTTTTTTTTGTCAGTATAATTATACAGGCTTATGGACTGGCTTGAAGGGCAGCTGCACACCAGCGCAACAAGCACTGACAACAGCCCATTCTTTAATTTGTATAACTAACACTGGACCGCTTAGTCAAATCTCCTTCCCCAATCTTCCCAATGCACCTTGTAAAACAGAGTTTGGAGTAGAAGTGGTTGATAAAGATGTACCAACAAAATGTTGGAGCTGAAAAGCTAAGACACAAAATGAAAAAGAAACTAGAAATGATATAATGTGATTGATGAAATGGATTCATGAACAGAAACTAATTACATATATCACTTCTAAGTTCCTGTGAAATAAAAATAGATCATTGAGAGAGAGAGGTGATTCATGCAGGAAATAATAGCTGTGATTCATCCATTAACTACTGCTGTCTAAATGTACCTGACAGGCAGCATGGAGAAGACGTCACTGCTGATTATAACAAAAGGACGACCATACTGTTGTGTCCAGTTAGATTATGAAGATCATGGAGATCAATTGGTAATACGCCAGTGAATCATTTCACCTGAACCTGAAAAGAATTATTGTTATGCTCAATAGACACATGGTGTCCTCACGATGTTAACCACCACATAGCCCGTCGTTGTGTCCACTTTTTTCTCTGTGCTGGCTTCAGTGTTGCACACGTGATCAAAAGGGGAAAAGGTCTGTGTGTATGTGTTTGTGTGTGTGTGTGCCAGAATATACAAATATGCAAGATTTCAGTTTGCTGGCTCTTTCACCTAAATTCTAGAACATGCACTTCAACAGCAGCAGCAAGTCTGGCAGCTCTGAGTTTTACTCAAACTTTAGTTTTAGCGATGGATACGTCTCTGTGGAGAAGAGTTTGCTCAAGAGCTCTGGGTACTTTTCTCATTGAAACAGAGCAAATCTGGAAGACACCATCCTACTCCAGCTGAGATAAAGAGGTGTTTTCATGGTGGCTGTGCTGCTGCAATGGTGAGGGCTTGGGAGTGGAAATATAAATCCCTCTATGGCAACAGTCATCATGGAAAATGTCTCCAGCCCAACAAAAGCACTGTTGAAACCACTGTTTAAAGAAAGAGAACAAAACCCAGGAGTTGCCAATAAACTAAAGCACCAGTCAAAAAGCACTAAATCACTAAAACACACCAAAAAAGTTAGTAACAACAGAAACATGGGTGCAGGCACACTGAAAAACTAGTGAGAAAAGCTGACTCTGGAATTGGAGCCAGACTGGACATACTGGGAGAGAAAAAGGAAAAGGGAAAACAATGCAGGAGTAAGTTTCACTACAAAGCAAACTGCATGAATTAGGCCTGTAAAGTCCAAGGTGACGTTATATCATGGCACAGTGTGGCTGTTTAATATATCCCAAAAACGATTCTTTGTACAACAGCAGCCTTGAAAACACTTTATCACAGAGCGCCCTCCTGTGGAACTTTTTGTGTTTTTGTTTTCATTACAACACTTGACTGTAAAAACTGGAAACTCAGACATATGATTCAATACCTTTATGAATTTTATCAAATTTAAAGTTGTTATTGAGTTTTCATATTTCAGATTTACATGGTTAGACAAGCATCCGGAAACCTGAATTTTCTTGTTTACCTAATTACAATATTCCTGTGAGGTTCATAAAACTCTAGTTTCACTGGCAGTTACTTGTACCCTATGAGGATGGGTTAGAAACAGGCAGTTTTTGTGCGTTAGGCAATTGCTAAGCAATCTGCCATACACAAAACTCTGCCGTAACAAATCAAGGATATTTGCTATTAAGATTCAATGTGGCATGCACAATTTAAATATTAAAGAGGGAAAAACTGAAGGTTAGCTGAAACATCACAGCCCTTTAACATGACTCAAGTACAATATTTTAAAAAATAAATTTATATATATTTTAAATGAATTATCAACTATATTTCAAAAGGAGAGGTCATTATTGAGCATGAGGAGATGAAAAGAATAGACTGGCTGCCAAACACCAGTGTCATAGACAGGTGTCTGATTGCACATCCTCCTTTTTGAACTTACACATAAGCTCCATTTAGACTGAGCTTCAACAGCTTCAGATAAAATAAATTGAATATTTTCATTTTTAGCAATAATTAACCTTGAAGTAAGGATTCAGAACATTTTTGAAGTAACAGTTGCCAGTGTTGGAGCATATCAAGTGGTTCGGCAAAATTCTGAAAGTGAAATATCCTCAGTGCATCACAGTTGGGCAATAATAGCAGGAAGTTTGTTGGACAGACAGGCCTTTATTTGTTCACACTGACAAATCTTAATTATTACTCTGATAATTTTGACATTTTACAGAGATGAACAATTGATCTCCACAAAGCCGTCATTTTTTTATCTGACAGGAGGGCTGACAGGAATACTCCCAATATATGAACATGTGACTTTATCACACACACACACACACACACACACACACACACACACACACACACACACACACACACACACACACACAGAAGCTCAATGTTATCAAGCTGGAATTTGTGTGGATTTACGAGAAGATGAATAAAAGTGAGGAGTATTTACTACATGCTTTGGGTGACTAAATGGAGGATGGATAGGTGACGTGAAAACACTACTGACCCTTTATACTGAGCCAATAGCTCACACACTTCTATTAAATCTGTTTATAGAGCCAGTAATCACAGAGGATAGATACTGGAAGCAAACTGAAATGTTAGGAGGAACTAAATCACAGATTACAACACCAGTGGCAGCACCCTGCTGTCTCACACATCGGGATCACGGTCCTGTTGAAACGGGCTAATTGCTAAAGCTCACAGTTGCATTCGTCTATACTCAATATGATCGAAAGGAATGTTATTACACTTGAAAACTGCTCTATTCACGTCTTCTTTTGGTGTGAATGATATGTCAGCAAGGTGCAGCACTCATAACCACAGCAGAGCTTTGTTGTACTACGGCCTGCAGCCACAGAGCACTATAAGAGCACAGCACGACTCTAATCACTACAGCACCAGCATCAAATGTCTGGCTCATTAGCTACAACAGAGTCCACTGTACCAACCATGATGCTTGGAGACAGTTAGCACAGGGTCACTGGCCACTGGGAGGAAGGGGAAGTGAGAGAGCTGGTCAGCCTCGTCCTCCAGACTGGCCACAGCAGAGGACGCCATGGAGTTGGCGTGCTCTGCTGTGGCCAGCACTTTGCCGTTCACATAGCCGCTCACAAGGTAGCAGATCAACTCTATCTTACGGGTATAGTCTGGATGTGCGATATTGATGAACGATGAGAGAGATTGAAGGGGAAAAGAAGACGAAGGAGGACAGAGTTGGGTAAGAGGATTATATAAATTGTGAGGGAATGACTGAATAAGAGACAACAAAAAACAATCCAAAGGAGGCGAGAAATGACAATGGAAAAAAAGTGGAAGGACACATGAGACATGCTTATGTAACAAAAAATCAGCATAAAATTATTGATGGCAAAGAACACATTGAAGTGACATGGAAACACTCGCCTGGTTTGGACAGAGGCATGGGAATAGGATAGTACTTCCTGGATGCTGTTGGAGGACTGTTGACATAATAAAAATACCTTTTATTTATATATGCATATAAAATTAGCCAATGTGATTAGAATACAATTGTTTACACATTTCTAACAAAATCTGCTGCATTAAATATGAATTATCACTGCATGACTGGATCTGCTGTTTCACCCCCACCAACCTGGTCCCGTCCTGATATTCTAACTCTGTAATATGCAACTTCTGTCAGTGTTCTGATACTGGAAACTGAATTTCCTGGAGGAACCACCCGAGGGATTAATAAAGTTCTATCTATGTCTGTGAAGGTTCTCAGTCATCCAGGTCATCGTAGTCAAAGGAGCTTGGAAAGAAAAGCGTCTGGACTTCTTTAAGTTGCTTGAAGACGTTTCACCTCTCATCCGAGAGGCTTCTTCAGTTCTAAGGTCAAATGGTGGAGAGTCCCAGATATAAACCTAGTGGGAGTGACCCCCCAGAGAGGGACAAAAGGACCCCCTGATGATCCTCTAATCGCCTGAGCCAAGGTGGGAAACTGGGCGTGGGTCCCAATCAGCCAGAGTTTCGGGTGAGTTCATTGTGAAACCTGGCCCCACCTTATCATGCGAATTCCTGAGGTCAGATGGCCCAGGATGTGAGTGGGCGTTAAGGCGTCTGGGAAGGGATCTCAAAACTGGATTATAGATGGCAGAGAGTTGGTGTCGTAAACCCCCGCCTCTGTTCAAAGATGGTTGCTCACAGTGGACATAAATGGCTTCTTTCACTCCTCTTTCAAACCATCTGTCCTCTCTGTTGAAAATGTGAACACTGGCATCCTCAAAAGAGTGTCCTTTATCCTTAAGATGCAGATGGACTGCTGAGTCTTGTCCTGTGGAGGTGGCTCTTCTGTGTTGTGCCATGCGCTTGTGAAGTAGCTGTTTGGTCTCTCCAATGTAGAGGTCTGCAGCCACTGTTTGTTTGTTTTCTTTTACCTGCCAGCAACAAACAGACCTCCTTGTTGTCATGGCTACCAAGGACCACTCTTCCTGTGCCAACAAGTCATTGCCTGACAAAACATTATTTCCCATGTTTCCCTGTGTTTTTTTTTAACCTCTTTAGTCTCTAAGTGTGACTGACTTGAAATTGAGATTAAGGACAGTAACCATTTTAGGATCAGTCACTTCTAATGCCTAATCCACCCCAAACAGTAAAAAAAAGGGTGGATGTATGTGTTTGTTTGTTGTTTGTTTGTTTTTGCAGTAGCAGGAGGATGACAGAGACCAGAGGAGGGGGAGACTGTAGGTTCACATGAGTGTGTGTGGGCCCTGCAGACTTAACCCTTTAACTGCCACTTTCTGCTGTCTCCTTGTTCAGAGGGCCCATCATTATGCAGAGAAAGGAATCTGTGTCTCTGGACTAAAATGACTGTACGTGTAGTGCTGTAGAAACAATACTGCCCAAAAACCTTGATGTTTCTATATGTGGAAACCTTCAAGTATGCATATCCTCCTGTAAGGGTAAAGTAATGGGACATTTGCACTTTTTGCATGTAAGCCTGTCGGTCTGAACTGGAAGTTGCACTTGAGCTGTCTTGGCATCTTTCCCTTGTTTGACTCATCAGTTTTGCCCTGAGCTGAACTGCTGCCTCCTTCTCTGTTGTGGTCCTCAGCGGTGGCCAAGATGCTGTAACGTGCATCTGGCTGCAGTGACTCCAGCATCACCTGCTTCTCTCCACCAGGGACCAGCACCTGCAGACAACAAACAACACTATCATCCCAACACAGTCAGAACTCATTTAAAGTTTTGGGACTTATGGAATTTCTGGAATTCTGACACATGACAGCCGGCTGAAGGCCAGAAGAGGTGAAGATGTAATGACTACGACCCACTCACAGTGTGATCCTGGCTATCCGCTCCAGTCAATGCTGTGTAGGACACATGATACTGGGAGACATGGGCATTGGGAGGTACCCAACTGATCACCATGCTGACGGCAGTCTCATCAGAAACCGTGAGGCTGGTCGGGCCTCCACCAGACCCTGCAGCTACCACAGCTAACGACACTTAACCCTCACTTTGTTCCTTTATAGGAGGAAATTATTTTGGCAGCAGAGCAAAGTGTTTTTTTTTAGATAATAAATGTAAAGTATAACAGAGAATTTGATACTTTGATTTGATACTTTAACCTCACTACATTTATTTCATAGCTCAGAGTTCTAGTTATTCAAAGATGAGAATTTAGATGTGAAATTTAACCTTTAAGTGACTAGTACTTTGAGAACTGCCATCAATTACAGAATGAAGTTCATTTACGTACAGGTTATTGTATTAGTAATGCTATATTGTACATAGAGACAAAATATGACATGAAAGGCTGCTGACCACAGAAAAGTAAAAGGTAACTGGGCCTAAAGACTAACGGGAGAGAAACACGCTTTCTGTGATTCTATTTGTGTTTTTGTGGTAATCTTGGATATCTTAGGTTGTCTCATTACTGTCATATATGTCCTATCATTAAAACACTGACTTCTAACAACTAACAGTGTCTCGAAAAAAATTTAATAAATAAACAAATAATATGGATGCATGACTCAAATGCATGACTTTTAACTTGTGTATTTTTTAGGCTGAACACTAGTGCTAATGTGACTTAGGTAAATGGTTTCAGGCTCTCCCCTCCTGAGTTTGAGAAACGTTCAGGATCAGAAAATGTGTGACTCACAGGTGCTGTAGCGTATGGCCACAGCTTCACTCTGAGCTCCATCTCCATAGAGTGCAGACAGTGATATCTGATGCTCCTTAAGACACAGGACAACAGTTTATTGAGATATTATATTTTTTACTTCATAATATGTACTCCAACAATCCAATAGTTCTTCCCCACCTGTCTCAGGTCGCCTCCACTTAGTGAGGTAAGAAACATCATCATCAGCTGCAGCTTCCCAGCGCACCGTGATGTCACTGTCTGAGAAATGTGTTACCCTAAGGTCAGAAGGAGGAGGCACCTTCAATAGAAGAAAAGAATAATATGTATGGGAATTTTTTAAAAATGAGAAAGCTACATTTTGACATCTTTCATTATTAATAACATTTATAGTACTGTGCAAAAGTCGTGAGCCACACGCTGAAGTATTTCTTTGGACATTATCTGGTTTTTCCACTCCTTTTTAGTCCAGTTCTTGTACCTGACCATTTTCTGAGTAATGTTTTTTGTTTGTTTGTTTGTGTAAACACTTTGGCCATTATTGGAGAATTAAAAAGCACCTAAGTCAAGGAATGTGTGTGCACATAACAGAAAACTTGGGAAAGAACCAATTTTAAATCTTTAAGCACTTTGTTACTAGCAGCCTGTCACAAAAACACATTTTGTATAGTGTTTTTTTTTAATCTTGTGAATAAAATGTATACAAATGTGTGTGATTAATCACAGTGTGTTAGTGTGTAATCACCCTGAGACATGCATGCCTGTCTGCTAGTGTCAGATCTAAAGCCATTTCTGATTTGGAGATGCAGGCTGCAGATTCTGTCCAGACTAAACATCCAGTCTTCACTTATCAAATGTGTAAAATTCAAGGCTGATCCTTAAAAGCTCCCAACAACGCAAAAACTGCATAGCCACACAAGTCCCAGCGTTTCCCACAGCAGCAGCAGCAGCTGTGAAAAGAAAGTGGAGAAAGGATGAATGAGTGTGTGCTCTCCGCTCTCCCCCAAGCTGGCGTTGTTCTTGGTAGCCATGACAACGGAGATAGTCCCAGCTTTATAAATAAAGGCCCCAACACCCCAAAACAAACGAAAAAAAAAACCATCGGGATTCCCTGCGCAGACCAGGAATCCCCCTAGCAGACCGAAGCTACTGAGATGATTTTGATTGAGTGAGACTCGAACCATCGACTATCTGTGCTTCAACCTGCCAGGGGCCGCCACATTTGCCGCCACCACATTTTCCGCCACCTGCCGGCAAATGTGGTGTATTTGACTTCTCTGAATACAAATGATTTTTGAAAAGGAAAAATAATAATTTTAATGTGAGGCAAAACATGTATGGTGCTCGTTAAAGATGACATGCCAACTCTCTTCTTCTTCTTTTTTTTTTGTTTGAGAAAGTTTGTTTTCATATTAAACCAGTGTCAGTGACGTCATTCTACACCACTACCACAAGTAAGGAAAAACCTGAATCTGTACATCTTTTTCTTTTATTTTTGTTGTCTAAAACACAAAAATCCCGAAACAGTCAGCTCACAAAGTTGCAGGTTGGTGGGAATTTGGCAGAAAAGCCAATGACTTAAAGCATTTAGGTGCATATATCTTGCCACAAGACATGTGCGCTAAGCTAGCTAAATTAGTTTCTGTTAGCGAATCAAGTTCAAGCTCCTCACATATCATCATCCAGGGTACAGTCATATGCTCATGAGGAGATCCCATGCAGGCAACATTAAGGCAGTGTAACAAGTTAAATATGCACTAATTTTAAGCTATTTCCTAATATCTAACCATTATGATAAATGTTTGCCTGCAACTGACACAGCCAACACAAATGTCATTGACAAAAACAAAACCCTGTGATAACATGTTTTTGTTTTTCTAGAATAGAAGAACCAGATTTTAAAAAGCCAGTAGGAATAAATCTTTTTTGTTACTGCATGATTAGAATGAAGTAACAACAAGTCTGGCTGGAATAAGAAGTGGTAATCTGTGTACTGTGCTAGTGATCTGCATAATTCACCTTAGATGGTCATCTGTTTGGATGGCTGAAGTCGGCTAACGACACAGCTAATTTCATCAGGCTGCTAATGAAACATCTAAAATGATAGATGGTTAACTACACAAGGGAAGCAACAGCATTACAATCACTTGATTTAATTAAAAAATTTCCCCCAAACTTTTGATCCAAATTAGCAAAGTACTGCAACCATCTGAACCTTCTAGGTGTTACATGTTACAGTGTTGCACTCTGGCCAGCTTTAAAAATGGAAAACTCTTTGTGTGGTTTACTCGGTTCTGTAAATGAGGCTCCTTTCATTTGTGAGACTGTTGTTCTTCTCTTCCCTTTTGTCCACCCTTACAAGGTGAAGGTGCTGCCCACCCATGATGCCAGCAAGGTGCGTGCAAGTGGATCCGGCCTTAAAACCACTGGAGTGCCCACCTCTCTGCCAGTGAAGTCACTTGAGCCATGACTTGAGTAAGCACTGTCCTGTTGAGTTTGTGGGCTCAGATGACAGTTATTGTAGAAACGATGTGAAATCATGTTTTAGTTTCTTTGTAAATTATAGTCAAACATACAATGAACTGAGGTATTCTCTTTGGTTAACAGAGCAATACGATAATAAAAGTGGACAAAGCACATCGAGTTGCCACAAATATCTTAGTATATCACACAGTTTACATAGTCGAAAAGGAGTATAAAGAAGTTTACACTCACAAATACTTATTTTCCACCATAATTTGCAAATCAATTCTTTAAAACTCAGACAAGTTAGAGGTAAACCTATCATGAAAATTACAGGCCTCTCTCATCTTTTTAAGTGGGAGAACTTGCACAATTGGTGGCTGACTAAATACTTTTTTGCCCCACTGTATTTGATCCTGTCTCCCTCAATACTATTTAATATCTAAATGCTTGATTCATCATATTATAACAAATGTGCTGTTGTAGCTACTCACAGTGAGTTTGATTCCATTTTTTCCATCTACCAAAGAGAAATAATATCTCTTAGTGGCAGGTGGATCACACACTGATTGTAACACTTTGCATATGAGTGCGTAGGATGAGCATTTTATAACAGCATGTGTTGTTTTTGTTTATGTAAGGAAATACATCAGTTTCCCTTGTATTTTAAATTTGAGTGAAGATCCTAAATTGGCCCCACTCTTGACTTTGAGAAAGGCTGATCTGTGCTGTCCCCACATGAGCACAGTCAGATATAATACAGGCTTTCGGGAGCAGGAAGGCTAAAGGCTGTTTAATGTCTGATGTAACTGTGTCAGACATTTGCGTTCTCACGTGCATGGATAATATCTTGAAAACTTCAGAGCTGCAGTGCATGTGTAAAAGTGGCTAAAAAGCAGTGCATTAACATGTGTTTTGTCTCTTTGCGTAGCTGCTCAGTCCATCCAGACTCCTCTCCATATGCAACAGTGATGCCGGCTCTCTCCAAGTGATTCCTTCATCATCAACATCTGCATCCACGATCCACCAGCTCAACAGCAACATCTGTCAGCTGTGCATCCAACTCGAAGCCTTCGCCTGCTGTGCTCAGGCTCCGGGCCGCGATTTCCGTCCCGTGTTGACGACCTCGCTGTATCCTGTGCTGGAGAAAGCTGGTGAGGAGACGCTGCTGGTTAGCCAGGCGGCGCTGAGCTCCATGTGGGACATCAGTAAGGCCTGTGGATACGCTTCCCTCAAGGAACTGATCAATGAGAACTCTGACTACCTGCTTAATGACATATCACTCAACCTTCAGAGACTCAGCCAGCATCCACAGGTAGTTATGACGTGTTTTTGTTTTTAACCCAAAATGGACACAGAAATAACTGTTGGAGGGTTTACCCGATTTCCTCCTTGATCTGCTTAAGCCTGTGCTGCCCTGAGCTTGTACTGTATTTCATCATAATACTGTCTTGTTGGCCAGGCTCCACCTGTGTTGACAGTTCTGTTGACTCACTCTGACTGCAGCCTGCTGGTCGGGGACATCGTTCAGGATCTGGATGTCAGCTACGAGCACACAGCTGCTCTTTTCTGCACGCACTCATGAAGGCACTGGGTAAGATTTCAACAGTGATGTCAGCTTGAGTCTCACGTATACTGGGAGTCAAAGAGGACAAGGAAGAAAATGTGACTCATTGCATGCTCTGCCACATTTTTTATGTTGCTTAACTTTGTTTTCTGCAGTGCCTTTCAAAGTTTCTATCAGGGAGTACACTTCAGGATGTATAATTTGCTCATTATGAAATTATCAGTATCTTTGGAAACATTTAATACATCGTGATGGTTTAATTGCTGAGTCGTTTTCTGTTGTAGAATTAATATTCATAATAATATTCATACAGAAGTTTTACAAACCCTCACAGTAAAAATGTATGAATTAAATGTTACTGATGGGCTCTTTTCAAAAACATCAGCGTCTGTGTCACACTGATTTTGATCAACTGACTTATTTTATTGTAACCAAACCTATGCTCATATTGTTGTCTTGTTTTTCCTTTAGTGAGGTGGTTTCCTTCCACTTGTAGCAGGACCAGTACATCTGCCAGCTCCAATCAAAGCTCCAGTGACCAGGAAGACCGCAGCATTCGCCAATTCCTGCTGAATTACCGCAAACAGAAAGAACTGGCAGAGGGCATTGGAATAGAGGATGATGACACTGAAGACCGAGGTAATAGGTCTGTCTAAGGGCCAGTGGAATATAAGCTATAGGTTGTAGTGGTGGTTATATTAGATTCAGAGTGTAGAGGAGATGGATCATTGTAATTAAGAGTCATAGAAATCTGAACCTCACTGCTAAACTGGTGGTCTAACTGTACATGTGCTGCCATTGCAGAAGTCCCTCCCACTGAGTGTGAGGATGTGGAAGATATTGGTAGTCCTGATGTGAAAGCAGAGCTTCCCTCCCACCTCAGCATCACTAAGGATGTTAAGGGGCGCTGCATTCATCTGCTGTCTGATCCCAGCCTCAGGCTCTGACTCAAGGTACTGTATCAGTAGTTTTATGTAGAGTCAAATTGTAGGGATGAGTATTGATAAGATTTTCACGATTCCGATTCCATTTTCGATTCTGTTTAACGATTCGATTCTTTATCGATTCTTTTTAAAAAAGGAGAACACTAAGGTCGAATAGCTTTTTTTATATCTTCTCTTTGAACAAGATAGAAATTTAGGAGTAACATGGCCTTACAAACCCAACAGTGAGATCTTAAGAGATCCAGCCTACGGCTCTTCAATGGGTGTCACAGGGTCCCCAGGAAAAAAAATTGTAAATGTAACATAATAAAATAAATATTCTTCTGTAGCAATAACAAAGTGTAACATAAATTATTCTGTAGCAATTACACAAGAATATCCAGTAATGTCCCTGCCTACAATTAAACACATTCACTTACTGAAAATCGGGGCATCTGCTGTGGCAAATGGGTGCAAGCCTTTTACCACAAACTTGGTCACTGCTCGGGGACATTCGTCTATCCTGGCCTGAAAGGAGACGCTACCGGTAGACTGCAGCGACAACTGCCAGCATCTGAGCCAGCCAGACTCTGTCTGTCTCTCTCATCATGGTCACCTAAATGCACAGTAATGGCAGGTTTTGTAATAAGGCAGATCGCGCTAACATAATATGCGCTGTTAGTTGACCTGCCGCATTAATGGGAGAGGACGTGCAAATGTTACCGCTACTGCTGGGTTGAGATTCACGAGCCCAGAGCGGAATTAAAAACATGACATTCATTTAAGGTTATCGTGTGTTTTTTGAGCAAATGCTTTTGCATATTCGTAGTGTTTCCTCCCTTAAATTAAATATCTACTTTGCAAGTATGTCCAAAACACTAAATCATTGGTTAATGAGAGATATCACAATTTTTGGATGCAATCTATTATCCAAATCAGAGGGTGTCTCAAAGATGGTTTATCGAGTTTACTCATTATACATTACCCCAAAAAGTCTTAAAAAGATTAACTCCATAATCTATCAATTCATTTGGCGCAATAAAACACATTACATTAAAAAAATCACAACTCGTCAAAGATTACCCCAAAGGTGGTATAAAGACAATTGATTTTCAATCAGTGGTTGGAGTATTTAAAATTAACTGGATAAAAGCCTTCCTCTTGAAACGTCTGTGAAGGTTCTCAGTCATCCAGGTCATCGTAGTCAAAGGTGCTTGCAAAGAAAAGCGTCTGCACAAGTAACTTAAAGAAGTCCAGACGCTTTTCTTTGCAAGCTCCTTTGACTTCCTCTTGAAACCTGACTCCATATGGTTCCATATCCCTAAAAATATTTTCAAAAAGGTGGGATGGTTGGATTTTCTCCTGAAATGTGATTTTGATATATTGAAGTTGCCTGTGAAACTGTCAGAATAATAATAATAATAATGGATTGGATTTATATAGCGCTTTTCAAGGCACCCAAAGCGCTTTACAATGCCACTATTCATTCACTCTCGCATTCACACACTGGTGGAGGCAAGCTACGGTTGTAGCCACAGCTGCCCTGGGGCAGACTGACAGAAGCGAGGCTGCCATATCGCGCCATCGGCCCCTCTGGCCAACACCAGTAGGCGGGAGGGTAAAGTGTCTTGCCCAAGGACACAACGACCAGGACAGAGAGCCCGGGGATCGAACCGGCGACCTATCATAAGCAGGTCTTGTCTTATTGGAAGATGGTTTTTGCCCATAACTTCATGCCACATTGCTCCACCTTGTGGAATAACAGGACCATTACAAGTAATAGGAAGTCATTGTTCATTAAAGAGTGGTATGAAAAAAAAATCATCTTTATAACAGATTTACTTGATGAAAAGGGGCAGTTTCTCCCAGTGGGTGTTTTCAATGCAAAGTTTAACATTCAGTGTTCCCTTAGAGAATATAACAAGGTCTGTAAGGCGATCCCCTTACCTCTGTTAAGTTTGATACAAGGCTATTTATATTACTCTAAGGGACAAATTAGTTTATCTTCTTTACAGGTAAATCAGATTCCTTTAACTAATAAAAAGTGTAATAATAAAATCATAAACAATATATTTAAAAATGAATTATTTCACGATTTTAACAGTAACACAAAATTAAAAGGTAGTAAGGTTAAAATAACGAACAAATATACACACTTTTTAAAATGGCCTATCCCCCCCAAAGTCAAAGAAATGCAATTTAAAATAATTAATGAATATTGTCCAGCAGCTGAAATGCTTAAAAAAGGTTTGGGTTTGAGGTGGAGCCATGTGGATTTTGTTTACAAAATGAAGAAAGTATTGATCATTTGTTTTTTTTTCCCCTGCACAGTAACGACTGACTTCTGGCAGGATTTGGTTGACTGGTTGAGTGTAAGAATAGATGGGATGACCCCACTGACTCTAACACAGGTTTTATACAATAATGGCGATCCGTCTAAGGAACTTGCCATGCTCCACAATATGGTAATAATTATGGGCAAATACCACATTCATAAGTGTAAATGGCAAAACAAAAGACCTTTCCTAAGTGCATTGAAGATTGAATTGAAGTCTTTTTTGTCATCTTTAGAATTACTGAAGGATTCATGTAAAGATGCTGCTTTGATATGTGAAAATGGGACCCAGTTTCTATCCTTTTAATGAATATGTTTCGTTTGGTGTACCAAGTAAGCCGCATGTATGTTAAAGTGTTCACGGAAAGGATATTGTTAAATGTCATAAGAATGGCCTTCACACATATTTATATTGTTTTTTGTTTTTCTGTTAGTCTTCTCCTATCTCTTTTGTTTTCTTACTCAACATTTCAAGATGTTGTTGCACCAATGTTGTCTCCCAATGAGAGATTGTAAATGTGTGCAAAATATAACTAAATTAAACAAAACAAAACAAAACAAAACCAAATGACGGCTCACGGAGGAGGGGGGTGGGTGGGCAAGATGGCGGAATAAGCGGTTGTACAATCTGCAGGTCTGATTAGGAAACGTGATTTTGATGTCCTGAAAAGTACCGACAAACAGTTACTCCAAAAGGAAGTCGAAGGCAAGCGAACCCCCCCTGGAAGTTACTTTGAGAGACCCTAAAAAAAAAAAAATGACGAGTCAAGTGGCCGCGTGACCCGCTGTCCACTTCCTTATCTGATCATGTGATTAACAGAGCTAGCGAACGGAGCAGCTGGACAGACTATTCTTCACTATTTCAGCTTGAAGGTAATGGCAGCTTTATTAGTCCTTTTCTCAATATGAACGCATTGAGACGGCTACCAAAGGCACCGTTTGTCCTTTTTACATGGCTGACAGCACGGAAATGACTTTCTGTTGTTTTTGCAACACAGGGAAAAAGAAATTAGAAATCCTTGGTGAAATTAATAGTTTTTAAACCAAACAGTATACCTTGCTAGTATAGTTAATATTGCTTTTTTTGCATGAGCTAGTTTAAATGTAAGATGACAGTGTTATTGTTGGCTATTGTGGCATAAAGTTATCTCTCTAATAGCCTTTGGTCATCTAATAATAAGTAAGTGGTGTTATTATGGGAAAACTAAAGCCCCTATGGAGAGAGGTTAAATTCAAAAACCTCACAAATGTATGTGGTATGGTAATAAGTTATGATTCACATCAGACAAAGGAATTTTAATTTACACAAAAATATACACCGATTTCAACAAAAAAGTCCCTTTTTACACACAATTTTTAATGTGTAACTTTACAAATGTGATCATTTTTACTTTCAAAAAGCTTCCTCTGAGTGTAAATGTCTACAGATATTTGACATGATGATGTCACATGTGTGAGGTTTCGAGACACTTTTTGCCTGTGGACTATGTTCTCTATGCTTATCTTTAGCTAGCTTAACAAATGTACATCATGGTAAAAAAATTGTCTTAAAAATATTTTTCAGACTCACCGATTCTTCATGGATTTAATGGACGTTGCATTTATTTTTTCGAACCAAGCTCAATTTTTCCGATGTTTTGCATCCAAATAAACAGATTTGACCAATTAGATCGCTGCCTTTGGCAACAAGCACGCTCATAGCTCAAATCGGGCACCCCCAGCTGCCTCCTCTGGTGACTGGGGCAGATGTTGAGACCTGGCTGTCCTCACCCTGGGCGGCAACCCCCTCCTCTCCTGCTCACCCTGGCCTTACTGATAAAACTGTAGTTAGGAGGGGTCGTCTCGATGAGAACAGCTCCACTGTTACTTTGGTCCAACCAAGTTTCAGTTAAAAACATAAAATCAAGGCTGAGCTCAGTGATTAAATCATTAATTAAAAATGTTTTCCCAGCTAAAGATCTAACGTTTAATAAAGCCAACTTAAGTGTTTTAGAGGTATTATTTGCCCCCCTCGTGTTTGGGAGCAGTCTGTGGCACACAAGGTATGTTTAATATATTTAAAGATCTTTTAGGGTGCAGCTCTCTGTGTTTTGACCAGGCCACATGTCTCCTGTCACCTAAAAGTACAGAAATTTTAAAACCTTCTAGTAAACAGGGTCCCAGCTTCTCCTGGGAAAAGTCACCACTGCCATAATCCTCGCAGCCCGGACCCTCCACACATCACACATCAGACTGCGGAGACAGGGCATGAAGGTGGTAAGGAGGAACTAAGGGGGATGAGGCTGGGCAATGTGACTTCGATTGCTCTGTTGAGGGTGGGGCTCGATGGCGAACCTTTGGCTGCTCTGGTGGGGGGTTTATGGGGGACAAAAAGGGATTGGGGACGGGGGTAGATCTGAGCCCAGCATTGACCCGCTCCATCATCTCCTCAGTGAATTTCAGGTGTAGGGAGGGGGAGGAGGGTGATGGCATGTCAGGGGTTTGGGGGACTGGGGAAGGTCGTGGTCCCTGGTCCTGGTCGTTGGTGTTGTTGAGAGAGTTGGAGGCAAATAGGGACCCCTCTTCTTGCCTCTGATCTCTCTCCTTTCTGAAGCTCTTCGGGGGTGGGGGCAGATGAGGCTCCTCTTCAAGGTTTCTGCTGGGCTTTGTCTGTTCTTGGAGTACTGTTTGTTCCTCTATATGACATGACTCCTCCTATAGGCTAATTGCTATCTGCAACAACAATACGTCGTTCAAGTGGAACAGCGAAGCGCAAGTACGAAAGCTAAGGGGGTTGTCACATGATTCGGAAGGCATTGTGGGCTCAGCCAATCAGAGCCAGCGGATTTCGTTACACGGGCATTTTGCCGTAACACGGGCAAAAATATTGCCGTTCAGTGCCTTCATAACTTGAATTTTTCGTTAAATGGGGTATTCGTAAGTCGCGGTTCCACTGTAATTTCCCACTGCACATCTGCTGATCTCTCACAGCACACCCAGTGGTTTTCAACATCTGATCTAGACAATACACAATAATCAAGTACACCCAAAGCAACTTTGTGTCAGGGGTGATACGCTCAGTATGGACAGTTGGCATTCCTAATGGAGTGGTTGCAAAAGTAATGCAGTTTCTTGTGATTGAGTCATGCAGTAATGAACCTGTAAGTGTTAGTTCTTTTGTCTGGTTAAGTAGCATGATGGTAAGTGGACTGGTTCTTGTATAGCACTTTTCTACTCTGCGCACTCAAAACACTTCACACAACTTGTCTCAGTCACACAAGTTCTTTCTGTGCTTACTATCTACCATCCACACACATTCATACTCCAAGGATATTTGATGTGCAGACTGAAGCAGCCAGGCATTAAATCACCAACCCTCTGATTAGTAGATGAGCTGAACTACATCCACCCGTGATGTTATGCTGGTATATTGGTAAGATTATGTTTGGGCATTAGTTTAATAGCAGCGACCAACCTCCAAACGGTTTTCAGTCAGGTTGGTTCAAGCAAAAAGAATTCCATTTGGAGAACAGAGTTACCTGCCAAAGCATGAATCTGGTGCAGTGGTTGCAAAGCAGACAGTTTCACTTACAAAGGATATAACTTTCTTTACACTTTTTATTTAATTATGTGGAAGCTGCAACAATTTCTTTTCTCTCTGAAAAATCACTGAGCAGCAAACCCCATGAGAGAATCATGTTTGTTTTTTATAGGTGAATATTCTGTATTTGTTTCCAGCTTTGTCTCTTACATACAGAGATTTATCTGGACTGTGTGTGTGTGTTTCAAAGACACTGACTTCCTCTAATGTTATTTTCAAAAATGTTATTTCAAGTTTCTTGAACGGTTGGTCCATGCAGTCTTTCACAACAGTCATGAGCCCTTCCCCATTTTTGTCCCAAGTCAGCCTCTCAGTGGTACACTTTTTACACCCAGTCATGTACTAAATAATCAGATTTATTTAGGATTTTCCACCTCTTTGTTTTTAAATTGCACCACTTTTACAAGCTTGTGTTGCCCTTGTTTCACTTTTCTGTTATCCCACCTAAAACCTATTCCAACTTCTAAAAAAATGTCAATTACAGTCATATTATTACAGTCACAATATTTTTGCAGATTTAAATACAGACATATTTGCATAATTCTACAGTTTCAGTACCACCTTTACACTTTAAACATATAACTATAAACCAAGAATCCATAAATTTTTTTCACAAACTAATTTTAATGTTCTTTTTGAACAGGAACAATGTCAGTGGTGACGCTTGAAAAGTGTCGAGAGAACATTCGGAAACAGTTGGACAATGTAGTGGACTTCTGGCTCAAATACTCTCTTGACAGAGTACATGGGTACTGCCTTTACACTGGAATATGTTTGTACTGCTATATTGTCCAAATCCTTGTAATGAGTTCTTTTGCTTTCTATTTTAGAGGCTTCTTCACGTGTATTGGAAAGGATGGGAAGATCTATGATGAGCTGAAATATGTCTGGCTGCAGGGTAGACAGGTGAACCTCGACAGTGATTGTAATAATCTGCTGTTACATTAGGTTGTTCAGTGTGAAGATTTTGCTATATATGTGTCTCACAGGTGTGGATGTATTGTCGCTTGTACCGAACCATGGATCGCTTCCACAAGCCTGAAATCCTTGAAGCAGCAACAGTTGGTGAGTGTGAATGTAATGCTTGACTATACAGCTCTGTATCATGAGCATTGTGTTTTTCTCAGAAATGACAGCGTCCAGTCGCTGTTACCGAGAGCAGCACATAATAAAGGTTTCTTGCATCTTTTTTAATATGCATTTACTGTGTATTTATATCACAAACGATAAATGTTAATCATTGACTTGACTGACTTGAAAGGTCTCATATCTTAGCAATCAATTTATTTCTGCTTTTATGAGTTTGTTTTTTTAACATTCTAGGCCAGCGGTCCCCAACCTTTTTGGCACCACGGACCGGTTTATGCCTGACAATATTTTCACGGACCGGCCTTTAAGGTGTCGCGGATAGATACAACAGAAAAAAAGATTTATTCATAACACACGTGAAAAGACCCAGGAAAACCGAGTTAACGGTAAAAACGATAACAAAATAACGCTGCAGACCGATAAAAACCCTGAAAACTATACATTTCACACCTGAGCCTCTACTCTCGCGGCCCGGTACCAAACGACTCATGGACCGGTACTGCACATTAAAAAGGTGAAAAATATCGGCAGTTAGGGAGCATTCTGACATGATAGCTCCCAATAATAACAAATTATTATCTTCTCAAATCAGTTTAGAGAAGCTATCTATATAAAGGGTAGCACGATGGTGTGATGGTTAGTCCTGGTCCTGAGTTCGACTTCACCACCTTGCTGGGCCCTTTCTGTGCAGAGATTGCACACTGGCCACCCACTCACCAGCTCTGTAACTTTTAAGGGAGATAAACTTGGCTTTTGGAGGCAGAAACTCTTTCCCCAGCCCAAAGACTTTTTCCATCTTGAACAAACTTATTTCCCTTTTGTTCGGCTTACCCCCACCAGAGCTGCTTCCAAGCTCGCACTTCATACTACTCCTCTTTAATCCTTTTGTTGGTGGAGTGGTGGCCTGAGGATCAGGACCCTGTAACTGCTGCACTCCCTATTCCTTCATCCGGGAAGAAGTGGGGCACCTGTTTCGGGCACTCAGCCTGTACCTGCCGACGTTGACACCAGCCAGAGCCTGCAGCTCCATCCGCTTTCCTTGCTACACACATCCTTTAGGTCACTTGCTGGGCCACCCGGGGAGTTTCATCTCTGTAAAATCTTAGGTTGAGGTGACTGCTGCTGAGCCAGCCAACTCTGAAACTGAGTTTTACATCGCTAAAGGGGTGATCGTGGCTCAAGAGTTGGCAGTTCGTCTTGTAATCCGAAGGTTGCCGGTTCGAGCCCTGGCTCGGACAGTCTCGGTCATTGTGTCCTTGGGCAAGACACTTCACCTACCGCCTACTGGTGATGGCCAGAGGGGCCGATGGCGCGATATGGCTGCCTCGCTTCTGTCAGTCTGCCCCAGGGCAGCTGTGGCTACAACTGTAGCTTGCCTCCACCAGTGTGTGAATGTGAGAGTGAATGAATAGTGGAATTGTAAAGTGCTTTGAGGGTCTCGAATAGCGCTATATAAATGCAATCCATTATTATTATTATTATTAAAGCATCTCAATCAGAAATTGAGTTTTAGAGGCTGTTGCACCACCTAGGACCTCACCAAAGATCGTGTGTCTGATAAGGACTGAGCATCTACTCATGGCTGCTAACATCCTTTGTACTTGGACTGGCCAGCTTCATGCCTGCAGTGTGGTCTGAGCTAGGACCTTCTGGAGTCCCAGTTGCCAGGAGAGACTACACAGCCTGCGGTGCCACAGTCTTCAGCCTCAGTTGAGGGCCTTCCACAGACCCAGCATCCAGTGTTGGCTGAGCATCCTGTGTTGCCCTAGGCTCCAGAGTCAGCTATGGGTCCTGCACAGCCTCACCCAGCCTTCAAAGTACTTTGTGAGCCTTCAAAGTACTTTGTGAGCCTTGCACAGCCTAAGCTTTATGATATCCTGCATATCCTGAGAATCCTGAGCTTCCTGCATCTTCTTAGAGTCCTGAGATTTTAGTGAACCCCAAGTCTAGGCATTCTACGATTCAACATTCTACGCTGCCACGGATCCCCAACACTTCAAAGTCTTAAGTGCATGAGGGTCTCAGTCTTCACAGGGGGTCACTTGCTGGGCCTCCTGAGGAGATCCATCTCCTCCATCATCACTAGCCCCCAGACAAATAACTAGCGGTATCCTGTCGCCTACGCCTCCCCCAGCCTTTAGAGAGTTTCCTTCATTACTGGCCTCCAGAGGGTTTCCATGGCCTTTGTCACTGGCCTCCAGCAAAGGCACCAGAGGTACTCTGTACTCTCTGTCGCCAACAGCCTCCAAATGGTTTTCTTCACCTCAGGTGCTGCTGACCTCCAGCCAAACCTCCTGAGGTGCTCCTCCATTGTCACTGGCTGCCTCCTTGGGCACCAGAGTGATTTCATCACTGGTCTCTTGGACATTCAATTCAATTCAGTTCAGTTCAATTCAATTTTACTTATATAGCGCAAAATCACCGCAACAACAAGATGTTTAATATTGTAAGGTGAGGACCCTACAATAGTACAGAGAAACCCCTTATGAACAAGCAATTAGGCAGAAGTGTGAAAGAAAAACTCCCTTTTAGGAGCAGAACCGGGCTCAGGAAGGGGCAGTCTTCTGCTGTAACCGGTTGGGGGTGAAGGGAGGAAGACAAGACATAAGACATGCTGTGGAAGAGAGCCAAAGATTAATAATAACTCGTAATTAAATGCAGAGGGGGTGTATAAACAAATGGTGAATAAAAAGGAGTGAGAGAAGGAGAAATGCCCAGTACATCATGAGAAGCCCCCTGCAGCCCAAGTCTATTGCAGAATAAGTAAGGGAGGATTCAGGGTCACCTGATCCAGCCCTAACTATAAGCTTTGTCAAAAAGGAATGCTTTAAGCCTAATCTTAAAAGTAGTGAGGGTATCTGTCTCCCAAATCCAAGCTTGGAGCCTCTTCAACAGATGAGGGGCCTGAAAGCTGAAGGCTCTGCCTCCCATTGTACTTTTTAATATCCTGGGAACCACAAGTAGCCTAGCAGTGTGAGAGCGAAGTGCTCTATTTGGGGTGATATGATGCCATGAGGGTGTAAGTCCGTCTGAGTGATTTCCTTTCTTTTATCTTTTGCTGCTTGTTCTGGGATAAAGCTTTCATTTCTTTATACAAGTTAGTGATGTTGCCACAGTAGAGAATTTCAAAGGAAAAAACTGTCTATCCGGTTGTTCAGTGATGACGCGACGAATCCTACTTCCGGGCCTAAAGTAGTCTGCGTTTAATATGGCTTTTGTGTTGTTAACATGTTTAATGTTTTGTATTTTCTTCTATTTGATCTCAAAAAGCTCCTAAAACAGTCAGTGATCACTGTTGACCTTCCTCGGCTTTTATTACCGCTAATCATTTATTTAAGCTCAGTTTTTAAAACCTTAGGATGTAACTACAGCCCAGCCCATGCAGCAGTATATGAAGTTTGGTCCTTTTACAGCATCCTGCCATGCGATTACATTTGTTCCTGACGACCGAGAACACTCACGTTAACTTTTATCGAGTGGGAAAAAAAGTTAGCTTGTTTATATTATGCTAACATAGCTGTGTCGCTAGCGGTCACGTAGCACATCATTATATACCAGCTAGCCCAACTTCAGTAACCCTACAAACGTCACTGCTTTTTAGTTTTCTGTCTTCATTTATTTTGGAAGTGATAGCAGAGCTGTACGTTTTAATTTGTTTCCAAAACCCCGCAGTCAGGACATGCTATATTGTATTTAGATAGAAGCTAGCGAACTAACTCCCTGCTAACTTCTAACTCCGTTAAATGTCATAAATTCCGTTTTCATGGATGCCTGGATCTTAAACTCAATTGTTTCACCTGGTAGAGCAGAACGCTGATCATTTTATTAAAGATGAAAGACTTTAGACAGTTTTTCAACTCTCAGTAATGCCATAGTGATCGTTTGATATATGGACCTGCAGCGGAGTTTAGGTCCAGACACGGCTAGTGACGTCAGACTGAACAACCGGATAAATTGTGAAATTAGTCCAGAATAATGTTCCTCAATGTAAAATGGCAAAAATATCTCATCATCTATAGTTCCTTATCAACAAAAGAGTCAGCTAATGTTGAGAAATCTCTGTTCCCGAGTTGAATGTCTGTGATATTTGGACCCTCAGGTGGCACTGCAGTAAAACTAGGCATGATTCTGTCAGAGGAATCACTGCATAGGATCGGGAACACTTCCTGATTAAAGTTAAAGATTAAAGTTTAAAGCTCTATAACACAAAGAGGAAGCTACCTTCTTCTCTTGGCCAAAGATTATTTGAAATGGACTGAGGAAAAGTGGAAAACTGTTCATTTCAGATCAGTTGAAATTCTTTTTGGAAAACACATCCTCTGACCTGATGAAGTGAGAGACCATCTGGCTTGTTATTGTCACTATTTGCAGGCTAAGGACTCGAATGTTGACTCAGGAGACAAGCTGTTTAATGAGTTGTAAAAATCCATAAACGTAAATACAAAGTCTAAAGCACAAAGCAACACAAAATACAAAGGGACACAGAGAGAATCACAAAGGGCTAGAAAACTGAGTAAACAGAGCTACAACCCAGATCTAATTCACTAAAATACAGAACCCAAGAAGAGTCAAAATAGAAACTAGAATTAAAGAATATAAAACAAGCTAAACACACTTTATGAAATTCTACAAGAAAATCCACAGATCCCGGGATCATGACAGTGTAGTGTAGCAGATGTATGATGATGCCACTGTTTAGGACTTTGTGAAAGGACAAAATTAAACCGATTCAGCACACTAGCATGAGCATAAATGCACTACAGGTATTTTGGTAAATAAAGGTATGTTGCACATACAGGCAGAAATTTCTCTGTGACTCTACTGATCGTGTGCTTAGAGCTTGTTCCTGTGATGTCATGATTGTCAAACCATTGGTAGTATATTGATATCAGCCAATTCTTCTGCCAGTGGTACATGCCTTACAGGGGCTGTCTTTACATGATGGTTTCTCTTTTTGCTCCTCTTCTTTCTTGGATTTCAGCTGTCTGAGATATTCACTAAGCACATGGTCAGTTGGGGGTCTTTGTGATATACTCTTGGATCTTTGTTGTTACAGTCTGAATAGCAGGCTCAGGGTGCTGGACTTAAAAACCTTCCATGCATGGAAAGGAGTTTTCTTGTCTTGATGTCAGTGTCTTCTGTCTCCTCCGTTGGCCAGCTGATGATCCCAACAGGGTATCTGATGACCGTTACTGCGTAGTTGTTGATAGCCCGGATCTTGTTCTTCCTGTTCAGCTGACTCCTCAGAACACCTTACTCTCTGGATGTATTTGGTGGTTGTGGCTTTCCTAGCGGCTTCTTCATGGGTCCCATTTGCCTGTGGGATTCCAAGGTAGCTATCTTCGATGTCTGCAGTGTTGCCTTCTGGTAGTACAATCCCCCCAGTTCTTTGTTACCATCCAACTACGCATTTCCAATCCTAATAACATTATGATGTCATTGCTGTAGATCACATGTGTCAAAGTCAAGGCCTGCGGGCCACATCCGGCCCAGCGTACATTTATATCCGGCCCGCGAGATAATTTTATATAGATTTATTATTATTGTTATGCATGGCCCGGCGATATGAGGCGCTAATAATATACAAACAACAGATCCCATAATGCAGCGCTGCAGCCTCCTTGCTGAACGCTAGGCTAACTGGGAACATTCCCGCGTCAATCAAGTCAAACTTCTGTTATTGCGCAGCTAGCCGCTCACAATGGTGGAGAGAAAAGTTGATTCTGAAAGCAGAGCCTTTCAGTGCCAGTGGGTGACTGAATATAGGTTAAACAGACATTGCTGGTAAACCCGTGTGTCTTATTAGTGGAGCTAATGTGGCTGTAATTAAGGAATTTAATTTAAGACGGCACTACGAGACAAAACATCAGGATTAGCTGAAAAACCTAAATGCATAAACTACAGAAGGTAGAAGAGCTAAAGAAGAATCTGACATTTCAGCAGACGTTTTTCACCAGAGCAAAATCACAAAGTGAAGCTGTTGTGAAAGCAAGTTTTATTGTAGCAGAGGAGAAAGCCAAATCAGCCCGGTGTCGTGCCAAAGTAGGTATCCCCGACAGAATTTGTTTCCCCTGCGTTGGGAGCAAACGTCGGGCTCTTCAAATCACGGACAAACAGTATCCCACATTCTTGATTTTTAGTTCACAAACACTTCTTGTAATGACTAACTACTCCTGACATTTTGGAGATGTTAGCTCTTTATACAGTAAAGTTACAGTGGGATACAAATAATATCAGGCTAACCCTGCCGTAATTTGTTCCCCCTGTCTATCACGGACAAACGGTATCCAACAGTTGTTTGTTTTTAAACCCATTTTGCACAGAGAGGCATTTTAAAAAAAAAAAAAAAAGTATTAATAGAAATGTTGAATATTATTACACAGGAAAAAAACAACTACATGTAAAATAGCATCTTTCTTGTAAAACAAAAGGGGGCCCCAGGAAAAAAAAGTTTGGGAACCACTGGTCTAACCGATGGTGATGTGCTGCCACCTGCTGCCAGCTTCAGGTGGCACATAGCCCCATTGATGGCTGATCTGGTCCGTGACTCATATCGCTGATTTTCTGCACAATTTCACTCTTGTTGTTTTTGAAGTCTGAGAATAGATGTTCTGAAATCTTAATGAATGATTCTTTTATATTTTCTCTATCAGTGAACAGCTTCCTGTGGGTTCATACCAATGTTCTGTTGTTCTGTCTGAATCATAGGAGGAGCATTCCTGAGAAAGTTTGCTCGTGTGTCCAGTAGCAGCGGTCAGTGGAAATGTGCCTTCTGCCTGACGAGAGATGGTAAAGCGCTCAAAGTTCAGAGAACCATATTCAGTGAGTGTTTCTACATCATGGCTATGGATGAACTGAGCAGGCTAACTGGTGACAAGGATATGCAGGTATATGTAACTGTTAGTGTAATCTTCTTTAGTTATACCATATGTTTGCCACCTCTCTTAGTTGTCTTATCTTAAGCCTATTGACATTTCTGTTCCTAGTTATTATTGATCAGTGCAGTGGAAAGAAGTCTTCCAAAAATTCTATGCGAAAAAAAACCCTTTTATTTAATTACACTAGTATTTGGCATTTTTTTCATGGGTGCCTTTTCTTGTGTTAAAGAAATGCAGTAAAGGATCAAGTAAAAAGTCAAAAAGATCAGGCTCTGAAACATAAAAACCTAAAAAGTAGCTCTTTGAAGGACAATTCTGCTACAAGCTACTATGCAAAGTGAACTCAACCCATGTTGTTGTGATAATAAAACACTATTAGTACATGACAATACAAATGTTATTCAAATCTAAATACAACTTCTAATAAATGTATTTATGGGGCAGGGATAGCTCAGTAGGTAAAGTGGTCGCCCCATGATCGGAAGGTCGGCGGTTCGAATCCACTTAACGGCTACCCTGAGGTACCCCTGAGCAAGGTACCGTCCCTACACACTGCTCCCCGGGCGCCTGCTTAGTGGGCTGCCCACTGCTTCACAGAGTGAATGGGTCAAATGCAGAGAAAAACAAGTAATTTCCCCATGGGGATCAATAAAGTATCCATTATTATTATTATTATTATTATTTAGTTTTAATCAGTGGAAGAGAATTTTCCAAAACAACTGTTCTTTTGCCTACATTATAGAGGGTGGCATTAACGCCACACACCGATTACCCAAATTTCCTTCTGGGTCAACCTTTGAGATCAATAAAGTTTTATTGAATTGAACTGAATTGAATCTAAACAGGAAAACCAGTGCAGTCAGGGCTTAAAGTGGGATTCAGAGGAATCTCAAAATCAATTGTAGTAGCTCAGTGTAGGAAAAAGAATCACAACTCACCTTGAGGCGACTTATGTTGTGATTTGGCGCTATATAAATAAAATTGAATTGAGTTGAATTTTGTTTTTGAGCTGCAGTAGTTTCTTTGTGTGATCAGCTGACCTGATGCTCTTTGTCAGAATCTTACAGAATTGAATTCAGCAGACTGTAAGCAGACGTTTCACTAGCTATCTTTGATCTTTATACCAGACCATATACAGCTGCTGTAAAGGTGGAATTTATTGAATTAATTAAGGGGAAATAAACAGACTTTCCGGCAGTAGAAGATTTAATGCCAATAAACATTGTTACAACAAAGAAATAATCTGCCAAACACTAATTTTTTTGTGATTGTTAAGTTTAGTTTTCTTCTGACATTCATTCTGATCATACAATTGGCATAAAAAACATGCCCACCTCAGAAGCAGAGTGTTTGAGTTTGAGTTATAGCTATGTTACCATTTCTACAACATTATCTCTCACCCCTCTTATGTGTTTCAGCTGGAAGCTGAGCAGATGATGGAACAGCTAATTTACTGGGTTCAGGTAGACCCTTCAGGCCTTGGCCGGCCCCAACTTCCCGGGGAGGTTCCCATCAACAGTTTGTCAGTTCCCATGATGCTCATGTGCCTGGTGCAACAGTTAACCGAAGGCCGTGGACAGGAAGTTGCTCAGAAGTACAAAGAACTGGGAAACTGGTGTGTAGAGCAGATCCTACAGCACATCCAGGTTTGGACACAGACAAACACTCTGCTGCTTTTTCTGTCACAGTTGTATATTTTATCAAGTACCTTCTATTCATAAATACAGTTATTTTTCCTTCTCATCTTCTGCATCTTTTAATGCAGAGAGCTGGCACAGCTATCTTAGAGAACGTGTCAGTGGATGGATCTGAACTGCCGGGTTGCCAGGGCCGACTGCAGAATCCAGGTAAATGCTCCACAGCCTGCTGACCCAGATGGCTATGAGCAAAGTCCGTCCCTGTGGAAACAGATATTACACTCTTGTCCTCTCCTTAGTTGCTCACTTCATCATTTTCCATGTTTTTTTGTCCTTCCCACTAATAACTGGTGCTGACTCAGGCCATGCCTTGGAAGCAGGCTGGTTCTTGATGCTGTACGGTGCACAGTCCGGGGACAAGGAAATACACAGAACTGCCATCAGAAACTTTGTGGAGCTCCCTTATCAGTATGGCTGGGACAAAGAACACGGTGGCCTCTTCTACTTCCTGGATGTGGATGGTCACTGCCCCACACAGGTTAACCTGTCATCTCTACACATGATTATGTTTTTATTAGACACAAAATTCTGTTTCAATTTGCATTCAATAGTAGTTTGCATTCATCACTTTATGATCAGCCATGTTGCTTTTGTGTCTGAGCAGCTAGAGTGGAGCATGAAGCTGTGGTGGCCACACTGTGAGGCTCTCATCGCGTTCCTCATGGCCTACAGTCACACCAGGAAGCCTGAGCTGCTGGAGATATTCTCAGAAGTTTACCAGTACACTTTTAGCCATGTGAGTTGATACGGCACTGGCCACACGGCATAGCAAGAGTACTCTGTGCTTTTGTCATTAAATATTTTGAGTATTTAAAATTTTTGAGAAATAAGTAATTTCCTATTGATATGAAATATCAACGACTACCTGATGTTACAGAGATTAGTTTAAAGACTGGAAGCAGGCAGGAAACAGCAACTTCCTCTTTTTACCTTTAAGGCTCTACGATTTTTTTGTTGAGTAAAGTTTTGGAACAAAACCTAAAAACACACAAAAAGCCATATAGTCCAAACGAAACAGTAAACAGTCTGGGTGGTTGGGCTGACCTAAATGGTGGAGTTGTAGCAGTTCAGGCCATGGAACAAGGCAGTTAAGAGGTTTTTTTTTTTCTGGCTCAGGGTGAGCATGAAGAAAATTCTTTTTTACTCACCCTTGAGGTGGTTGCAAAGACCTGGGTTTTGGTTGATCTCAGCAGGGCTGCAGGCTTAGATGAAGATCAGGGTCAGGCGGAGGCCCTACACAGGCTTGAAAGCAGCCTCTGGTAGTAGCGAGGAGTGCCGCCAATTGGAGACCCGCTTCCTTCTCACAAAGGGGCAGAAGTGGTACAAGTGTTGGCAGGCTCCTCTTCTGCTTCAGCTCACAATTCTGACACCATGGAGGTAAGTGAGATGCAGACTGGCTGTGGTGGTAAAGAGGAGATTTGCTGCTGCATTTAAGTAGCAGCTGGGCCGGATAGGAGTAGCTGCAAGAAGTAACAATCGCTGAACCAATGTGAGCAAATAAACCTGAAAGTGAGATTCCTGAGCCGTGTCGGGTCCTTTAGTGTTACAGTCAGCAAATGGATATGTCTTTATAGTCTTTGACAGGAAGAAGTCTTCTGCTTAGATCAAGGCCATACCTCAGAGGAGTCCAGTAAGGTCAAATAGTTTGAAGGATCATCCAAAAAAGAGCGAGGTACGTATGTGAAGACCAGGGAGCACTGGAGCAGAACTCTACAGCACTGACCCAACTCTCCCACGAACAGTTTCAGAGACAGGAGGTGCCATTATGGAACACCACTGTAGTGGAAGTAATGAAATGAATTCAGGGAATAAGCAAAGGATTCTAAATCATTACCAATCGAGGTACTATGACAATCAGCAGTGTTGGGAAGGTTACTTTTAAAATGTATTCCACTACAGATTACAGAATACATGCCCCAAAATGTATTTTGTAATGTATTCCGTTACGTTACTCAATGAGAGTAACGTATTCTGAATACTTTGGATTACTTAATATATTATCAATTTTTTTACAACTACATGAATGTCCTATTGCTGTGTGATTTATGGTAAATGGCCTGTATTTATATAGCGCTTCACTAGTCCCTAAGGACCCCAAAGCGCTTTACATATCCAGTCATCCACCCATTCACGCACACATTCACACACTGGTGATGGCAGCTACATTGTAGCCACAGCCACCCTGGGGCGCACTGACATTGCTGTGTGATTTATTACTTTTACTGAAGGTTACTCTCCACACCAATACCAACTAGATTTTTAAATCTTAATATAAAATGAGTAACAGTAGGGTGGACATTAGGTAAGGCTGCACTTTTTGCAGCGATCTCGTATAGAAAACTATTCCACATGTATATAAAACAGGTCCGCGGCTCCGAACCGTAAAGGCGTAAAACCATAAAGGGACCTCTGTCTAATACGTTAGGTTCTCTGTCAGGCTCGTAGCCGAAATCTAGCTTTACTTTACTTTGTTGTCTGGGTCAACTTTGCTAGCAAGAGACAGAGGCGTTGAAAGGCTGCTCCAACTGTTTTCGGAGAAAAACACGAACACATTGTACAGTCGAGTCTTAATAGCTTACTTACAACTGGGCTCGTCAGGGACTCTTTTTGACTGAAGTGGTTATTATTATATTTACATGCTTCCATCTCCTGTTTCTGCTCTGTGACAACTCGTACTTTTCCACTCTCTTTTTTTCTCCCTCCCTCGCTCTCAGGAACATAACGGGTATGGCAGTCCATTCTCCCTGCAGCACGGACTACACTGCCCATGAGGCTACATTCTTTAGATCTATGTCTGTAACACTCTGCCTATTGCCCTCTTATTAAATAATTTTTGAGAATTTTTTTTCAAAAATATTTCTTCACGTCATTTTGCGGGCCGCAAGTAGAGGTGTCATGGGCCGCAAGATTGAGACACAGGCATTAGAGCCTCTTAATGCGTGTTTTGTTTGGGTTTCCACCGGCGTGGAATTACCCCCCAAAAATAGAGAGAGCATAGTCTAATATATGAAACAGAAAAAGAGCCGTGTAATCCATTTATTTCAACAAAGTAACTGTATTCTGAATACCACCCTTATAAACGGTAACTGTAACGGAATACAATTACTCATATTTTGTATTTTAAATACGTAACGGCAGTACATGTATTCCGTTACTCCCCGACGCTGACAATCGGGCAGCAGCTGAACGCTGGATTCTGTCCGTAAGTAAGGCAGGTGATGAAATGAGGAAGAGTAGGCATGAAGAATGGAGAAACTGGAGCCCAACCCCCCCAACCACAGCCTAGCTGGGCGGAGCTTAACTTACTTGAAACAGAGAGTGTTAGAAAATGCAGAAAACAAGATTGACTGGCTATGACGAGGTTATGTTGATGTTGTAGATGGAGAGATATGTATAAATACTGCATAAATGAAGATTACGAGTTATATTAAAAAGAATTTACATTTATAATAATTCAGTTTGCATTTTTTTGTCTATTTCTAAATTGCAGGCTTTAGGATTATTGTGTTTTTTCATTTGACTCCAGTTACTGAAATCCTCACAAATGCCAGGAGTTACACAGGGTCAGATTTACCAGCAGGAAAAGAAAATGTGATTGGACATGAGCAGAAACTCGTCTCACTGTGATAACCATTTCATTTTACTTTAAAGGCTATATGTGTACTCCTGTTTATTTAAAATGACTATCCTATTTTTCACAAAGTATCAAATTAGCTCATCTTTCGACACTAGTTTCACCACAGCAGACACAAGTCACATTATTATGGAGTCTAGTATGAGTTCACACTGAACTTCTCTTTTCCTTTGTCCCTCACATCTTTCTCTGACTTTGATGGAAAATTTCATGAAGGAAATATGAAGGGGAATTTATAAAGGACAGTCATGTTTGGAGTTTCATTATTAGATTAGACCAGATTACAATTAATAATTGACCTCGGATCGCCTTGTTATGGAAGGTTTATTAGGAAATATTTGTTTGCATTCAGCATATTCTGATCCAACAAATATTATTCCAAAGTTTTATTTTTAAAATCCATTTTAATTTGACTCCAAGATATTGTTTTCCCTGCTTTCAGTCTTTATGCAATACTAAACTAACCATATCCCAGCTTAAATAGTGCTGAACTATGACTTTTCAAGTGTAAAAGGCTAATTTAAGGCTCTTTGACCGTTGTTGATTATGTCAAAGAGAGAACTTTAAAGAATGTAACGCTGGGTGATCGTGCGTGTTTCTGTTTCCAGTTTCCTGATGCTGAGAATGGTGAGTGGTTTGGCTATTTGACACAAGAAGGGAAAGTAGCACTGGATTTTAAAGGCGGTCCCTTTAAAGGTAAGAGCATAGTTAAGATGTAGCAACAGCAGGAAGTTCTGAAATGAGGGAAATAAATGACAGGAGAATGTAGAGTAACTTGTAAAATGGGCTTTGTATGTTTTAGTTACCTGCACAACACTCCTTGATCTGCACTCAAATTTCAGTGAAGATGTTGAGTGCTGCATATTTTAGGCCCCAGGTTGTAAAAAAATGAGGGAGAATGTATAAAGTGGAACACATATTTCTGTAATGTTTAATAATTTGACACGGATGTAATGATGGTGCTGGGCATGTCTATTAATTCTGACTGTCTCTGGGTAAGCTGTGAGACAATAACAGTTATGTGATGGAAGCCAAATTTATTTTTATCAGCATCTGCTTGCAGCCATTACCACATGGCATGACAAACACGAGGAAAAAAAACAAACTGAATTTTGTCCCTAGTAGTTATGGGATCCATCGTTTCTGCTGTGAAATGAGTGGCATTTCTACAGGGTGGGCCATTTATATGGATACACCGTAAAAACATGGGAATGGTTGGTGATATTAAAGTCCTGTTTGTGGCACATTAGTATATGTGAGGGAGCAAACTCAAGATGGGTGGTGACCATGGTGGCCATTTAGAAGTCGGCCATCTTGGATACAACCTTTGTTTTTTTCCAATAGGAAGAGGGCCATGTGACACATCAAACTTATTGGTAATGTCACAAGAAAAACAATAGTGTGCTTGGTTTCAACGTAACTTTATTCTTTCATGAGTTATTTACAAGTTTCTGACCACTTATAAAATGTGTTCAATGTGCTGCCCATTGTGTTGGATTGTCAATGCAACCCTCTTCTCCCACTCTTCACACACTGATAGCAACACCGCAGGAGAAATGCCAGCACAGGCATCCAGTATCTGTAGTTTCAGGTGCTGCACATCTCGTATCTTCACACCATAGACAATTGCCTTCAGATGACCCCAAAGATAAAAGTCTAAGGGGGTCAGATTGGGAGACCTTGGGGGCCATTCAACTGGCCCACGACGACCAATCCACTTTCCAGGAAACTGTTTATCTAGGAATGCTCGGACCTGGCACCCATAATGTGGTGGTGCACCATCTTGCTGGAAAAACTCAGGGAACGTGCCAGCTTCAGTGCATAAAGAGGGAAACACATCATCATGTAGCAATTTCAAATATCCAGTGGCCTTGAGGTTTCCATTGATGAAGAATGGACCCACTATCGTTGTACCCCATATACCACACCAAACCATCACTTTTGTTGTTCCAACAGTCTTGGAGGGATCCATCCAATGTGGGTTAGTGTCAGACCAATAGCGGTGGTTTTGTTTGTTAACTTCACCATTCACATAAAAGTTTGCCTCATCACTGAACAAAATCTTCTGCGTGAACTGAGGGTCCTGTTCAAATTTTTGTTTTGCCCATTCTGCAAATTCTGTGCACCGATCTGGGTCATCCTCGTTGAGATGCTGCAGTAGCTGGAGTTTGTAAGGGTGCCATTTGTGAGTAGCTAATATCCGCCGAAGGGATGTTCGACTAATGCCACTCTCCAGTGACATGTGGCGAGTGCTACGCTGTGGGCTCTTGCTGAATGAAGCTAGGACAGCCACTGATGTTTCTTCATTAGTGACAGTTTTCTTACGTCTACATTTTGGCAAATCCAACTCTGAACCAGTTTCACGAAACTTAGCAAGCAGTTTGCTAACTGTAGCATGGGAGATGGGTGGTCTCGTACGGTGTCTTGCATTGAAATCTGCTGCAATGACCCGGTTACTGCGTTCACCAGATATCAACACAATTTCGAGCCGCTCCTCACGTGTTAACCTCTTCGACATGTCAATGGCTGTGAACAAAGAGAAACTTGTAAATAACTCATGAAAGAATAAAGTTACGTTGAAACCAAGCACACCATTGTTTTGTGTCACATGGCCCTCTTCCTATTGAAAAAACAAAAGTTGTATCCAAGATGGCCGACTTCTAAATGGCCACCATGGTCACCACCCATCTTGAGGAGTTTGCCCCCTCATATACTAATGTGCCACAAACAGGACTTCAATATCACCAACCATTCCCATTTTATTACGATGTATCCATATAAATGGCCCACCCTGTACAATGATTTGATTCCAAAGGCAGCACAGTGGAATAGTGGTTCACACTGTGTCCTCACAGCAACAAGGTCCTGAGTTTAATTCCACCATCAGGCCGGGATCTTTCTGTGTGGGCTTTGCATGTTCTCCCCATGTTTGCGTGGGTTCTCTCCAGGTACTCTGACCTCCTCCCACGGTCCAAAAACATGCAGTTAGTGCGACAGACTAGCAACCTGTCCAGGGTGTAACCCGCCTCTCGCACTGCAAACCTGAATTGGATAAGCAGAAGAGAATGGATGGTTTGGTTCCAATGATCTCTTTAGAGGAAAGGATCACTATAAATGAACACAAGGTTGTTCTGAATCATCACCTTGATGCTGCGCTTCTCCATTGCTCCCTGTGAAAGCCATTGCATACAAATTGCATTATTTTCATACTTATCAAACCATTCAGACCTTAGACCTCACCCCAGCTGAATGCTTCGAGAGATACTGGACTAAGATGTTTGGTCTCCACAAATCATCAGATGAAATACCTTGAAAGATTAGTACTAATTCCTCCAACAGAGTTCTAGAAACTTGGAAAATTAATGCCAAGCAGCACTGAAGCTGGCCTAGTAGCACATGGAAACCAAACCAAACAAGTTTTTTTCATTTGTCATCTATCAGCATGAAAGAGTCTTTCTTCTGTGTTTTAGCTGCATCAATTGTTTTAAAATCCCAACAATCATTTTATTGTGAAAAACTTTTCTGTTTTAACATAATGGTAAAGTAGCTGTTTCATCTGTTCCTCAGGGTTCTTCCACGTGCCTCGTTGCCTGTACATGTGTGAGCGCATTCTGGATGACTTGCTGGAAAACAAGGACTGAAGATTCTGACATGAATGATAAAGGGATTCATGTCAGGGATTGAACTTGTGCATTACTTCGAATCACGAATAATCAAATTATAAAGCAAAATTGTCTGATTCTTTGTGCATTCATCCAGGTTTCAGTTAAAATCTTACCTTTGTAGGGGTTTCTAAAATACCCAATGCTAAGGGTGGGAATAAAAAAAAGAACACATTAACCTTGAGATATACATTTCCAATCATTCATTCATGTTTCATTGAAGACCTTCAGCTTTAATTCAATGTTTGAAAGTAAATAAATGGTTCGTTTGACTGAATCTGGGTAGAGTAGTGACCCAGTTCCAATGGCAGCTCGCGCAGGTGATCTGTAATGCTTCAGATCATAAGCGGTTCCTTCCCATCATTCTGGTACAAGTTAATTTTGCTTTCTTCGGTCCAACAATGTTTTTTTTCAGTAGCTGTACAGCAGCTATCACCAGTGATGTCACAGTCACAGCAGTGCAGCAACAATACATCACAGGCTCAAGGGGCGTCAGTAAGTTTGCCCTTATTTGCATCAGGAACATTTCAGCTGAATAATTTTGATGAAGATAATTTTTCACCACAGTTGAAGTTTTGCAAAAATGTGGATGAGATTTGTATTTAACTCCCCTGTGCAAAACCTGTGCTTCACACTTGGTATTTACACCTCATAATTTACTGAATTTCCCACAAAGCACTCCACAGATGTACAACAGCTGGTAGTACATCCATCCATCCAATTTTCTTCCTCTCATCCAATCCCAGCGGTCACAGGAGAGGGAGGGTAAGCCTAGGACAGGTCACTAATCTTTCACAGGGCTAAGACATATAGACATGTTTTTATGCTCATATTTTTACAGAAAATATGGATTTTTAAACTGGAACCTTCAGGCCTTTTAAAATGTTATTTTACTACTGTTCTATGTGATCTATACACTTCCATGTCAGGAAATAAATTGTATACTAAAATAATAAAGCTGCTGATGCAGATGCTTTCATTCAGCTGAGTTATCATTATTATTACTAGTTGAAATGGAATGGAAACAAATGACAGATGATGAGCCAATGTTCCTAGAAAGCGGATATGTTTCTAATTAACAAATAATTATTAGAATCTAACCTTTGTCTGTCTGTTAGCAGTCTAGCATCCACTGTTCATTTTTCGATTTTGTGTGAAGGTAGATACCAGTAACAGGTGGGGCTGGTTTGACTCAGGTCAAGGTCAAACAAATGTGAAAATCTGTAAAAATGTTGTTCTTCATAATTTTTATGGATTGTTTTCCAACAACAACAACAACAACAATATATTAGGCTTTGGGGCACATGAGTACCTAGGTTGGCATTTGACCTTGATCTTCATCATTAGTTCCCAAGGTCAAAGTTGATCTTAAAAAACAAAATGTAAAGAAACAGGTCAATTAGGATAAGCGTTAGTTTCCATTAGATCATCTCCAAACTTTAAAGCAAAATGTTAGTCACTGGGGGTCACAAGCTTTTTACTTTGAGCTCTTTAGAACAGCATTTTTAAAAATTGTTTTATAACTTCACGATGACACAAAAACATGAATATAGTTCACTAGATTTCCATATTAACAATGCTGACTGACATCAGCAAAAACAGCTGAATATTTTACTCATAAAGATCCGACATTGATTTAGGAGTTTCTTTCCTTTTCTTTTTTTTTTTTTTTAAGCAGTGAAATTCAAGCTTGATCTGGTTGTCCTGCATCATAACTTTGATTTTCTACTCTGTTGCTGGAGCACCCTGTGTTCCTCCCTTTTTAGATTTCCTTGTCTATTTTTCCCACTACTTGTGTCAGTGTATTTATAAATTTGTCATGGGGTGATATGGTTTACCAAAATGAACACTGCAATTAACATCAATCCCAAAACCCACTGACAACATTGGGTGTCATGTTTAAAGGAGACAGAGCCCATCTCCACCATGTGTCATGTTCAGAAATGTGCATCTTCATGACAGGTTATCTAAATATCAGACACACTTAATATATAAGAAAATATATAAATAAATATGCGTATCACAAAACGGAACCGGAAGTGGCCAAGCGGAAGTTGGTAAAAAGGGAGAGTTCAAAAGCCACAAAGGCTAACAATATTTAACTCGTCTTGTGTTGCGTGAAAAATAAATAATAGTAAATAATAAGAATAATGAACCCTGCTAAAACACGACAGAACACCACTATATTCAACCTAAAGTCAGAGTCTGCGATTAAAACAAACAAACACAATCAACACAAACTTAAAAATGGCTTGCTACGTTGAACACAACCTCGTAACAAACCGGAAATAATGTGACAGAAGGGCTGAAATGATGGAAACGAGATTCCAACTTATTACATCCATTGATGAAAGGCACCAGGGAGAAAAATGTGCAGTCAAAACATTTTTTAATGGCAATTAAACGAGAGTATTCGGAGGTTAATAGCGGCGATTACACATTTGGACCAAGGCTAGCTTTCAAGCGCTGAGGCTACGATGGTGTTTGGACGTTACCAGTAACTTATAGCTATCGTGTAAACGGAGCTCACACCAATAATTATGTATTTAATTTAGTCATTTTTCGTTACGGCAGCTAAAAATTACATTCCAGCGTTCGTCTTTTCACCAGGGGACAGATGGATACGATTTACAGGTACTGCGGTTTGATGGCTCAATGCCTCCCAGTCCCTTATTGATGATTTGTGCTTTTAAACATAACGGGAGTCATGACAACACTAATGATGGGTCCGAATAAGAAATCATAGGCTGGCTCAGTTTGCTGTTATATTTAGTATCTAATCCCATCTATTAATACTAAGTATAAATATTCTAATCATTATTATTAATTGCAATGAGCTAATCTTACAAAATATGAGATCGATCTGTCATTCATATAGTCCCACATTAAAGTTTTAAAGTTCTTATTAACTTGTTTGAAACAGTATTTAAATATTTGTACCTTTGTGTACTGCACACCTTGTCAGTTGTAATGTACCCTTGATGGTAACCGCGAATAAGGCACAAGTACCCTGTACTTACATGCAGTTTCGTGTACCGAGTCAGGTTTTTGCAGGAAACTATAAAATAATTACATTGTTAGACCGCAAGTATCCTGTATTTCCGTGTAACACGTTTTGTACAGGAAACAATAATAAAATGACATACAATAACTTGTTACCTGCAAATGACACCTAAGTACTGGGTACTTGCGCCTTATTCGCGGGTCATGTTATAAAGTGTTACCCCTTGATTATTAAAAGAAATATAATTGATCTCCCATTGCAGTAAAACAGCTCTTCCCAGTTATTAGGAGTAAAGCAAAAATTAAGAATTTGGGGAAAACAGTAAAAATAGTACAATAATGACGTACCTCATTTTATTTTTCCAATAGAAAAAAAAAAATACAGCATCAGATACTCCGTTGCCTCTAATTATGCTGGTGGAATAACTTCTTTGTAAAAGAGTGGGGATGAATTTCTTCTTAAATGCATGTGACACCTACGTATGCTCCCGAGTGCCTGCTTAAAGCCTTCCATCCACTCTGAGCAACAAGAGCGAGTAATAAAACGAATATTGGCTTAGAAATGCAGGCAACTATCACAAATTCAACAAAGGAAATCAGATAAGTGGACTCTCTGCCACTCTGGTAAAGGTTTAGATCTGTACTGTTTGGAGGTGTTAGAGTTCAACATAATAAAGTCATAACTGTATAAAATTCATATATTTATATTTGTGTTAATTCCGTTCTTCCTTCTGTTCTCTCAGTGGCCGAGGTGTCTTCTACCAGGCAATGCCTGCAATTGGAGCTGATGGAAAGAACATCATGAAACTGATTCCTGTCCAAATGGTGAACAGACAGTTTTTCCAACCACAGACAAGTAACACTAAAAGGGACCCAATTTCCCAGGAAGCTGTTACCATAAATATCAACTCAGCACCTGTGAACATGGTCACAGATACAGCTTTGAGTTCTTCTGTCTCTCAGCAAATAATCAGGAAGCAGGTTTCAGTTATGAATGTCTTGTCCAACCGTGTACATTCAGTCAACAACCAGTCGCTGCAGCAGCAGACTGGTAATTTAATGGCTGAAGTTCCGTCAGTGGCAACTTTTAAAGAAAAATCTGGAATGCCAGTAAAACTTCTTAATCCGCTCCCAGTTACTGTGAAATCTCCTGCACTCCCGAGAGGACAGTATCTTCAGATTCCCCCCAATGCACAAGTCCAGACCGTTCCAGCATGCAGACTCCCTGCAGCTATCCAGAAACAGATTTTTACTTCTTCTGCCAGCTCCTCCTCGGGGTCAGCATTACCCAGTGTAGTGTATGTTACTCCTGTCACCACTATAAATCAAGGCGGGACTCTGCCAACGGACACCGCTCCACACTCAGTCCGAATGTTTTCCAATGCATCAACACTGACTTCTTATGGATTTCACCCAAAGCAAAGAACACAACAGTTAAAACTGATTCCAAAGGTTTCACAAAGGCCCGACAGCCCCACACGCTGGGTGATAGAAGAAGTGGATTGTTCATCAGGTCCAAATATAAAACCTCTTAACTGTCCGTCTGTAACTTCAGAGATTCTTCAAGCAATCGCACAGAGAGAAAATTCTTCCACACAGCTCAGCACCTTCAGAAAAACAGCCTCTCAGCTGAGTCAGGACAATGGTGCACAAGGGCAAGAAAATGCTTTGGTCATGTGCAATGGCAAGGTGTTCTTTGTAGCTAAACGGTGCACCCCGCTATCTAAGACCACAACAACAACTAAAGCGTCTGAACTCAGCAAAAGCATTCTTCCACCATCTTCTTCTTTACAACAGTTTCTTCAGTCAGCTGTAACAAGTCGAGATGTTAGAACGCAAAGGGAGTCAGATGAGGTGATTGATCTATGTGACGATGATGAGTCACCTCAACAAGCAGTTAACGTGCCTGCGGTCTCTCATCTGGATGAAGACAATGTCATATTTGTATCATATAGTCCACCCAAGTCAGAGTCCTGCTCACCACGCTGCACAACTTCAAACATGGCTTTGAGAGGAGCAAAAGCCGGCCAGGACACGTCAGATAGAAATGAAACGTGTGTTTGTGGCTCAGACGTGCTTCACAGCACCTCTGCCCAGCAGTTGCAAGACGTAGAGCTTGATGCAAAAACAGAAAGTCCAACAGAGGCCAGCAGCAGCTGTGAAACAGAGAGCGACAGTCAGATAACTGAGGTAAGGCTAGTTCTGATGCTTCTGGGACTTGTTAGTGTTTTAATAAAAATGCTTTTAAGGTGTGATTGTAGACTAGATAATATAACATTTCACGTAGGTCTGCAGCTAATCATTACAGATCTGTGGTTTGGTCTATGTTTTTTGAAGGATAATTCAAGTTTGTTTGTAATTGTTTTTTGTATTGTTTTCTGTCTGGTGAGTATTTCTGATCACACCAGTGTTCGTTTGGAAGTTCAACCTCTTAACCTTGTCGGTTTTCTTGTGTGATGTACAAAATGAGTATTTATTTTCTGAAGCGTGGATGATAGAAAAACGTGGATTTATTTTCCTTTTTTTATTTTGTCTCTGTACAGCACCGTAGTCAGTTTTCATTAACATGTGATTAAAGTGCAGACTTTCAGCTTTCAGTATTACATTAACTTGTTTACACTGGAACGTGCTACCTATTAAGCTTCACAGCATTTGGCTGAATCTGAGCAGAGTGTACAGCCCTGTGCAGCTCAGATTCATCCCATTATGTCTCTGAGCAGGCACATGATCAGCAAATACTATGACCTGGTAGCACTGGCAACCATACTTTAGCTTTAGCATTGCCTCCACCATGTTTGACAGGTGGCATCTTCCTAAGCAGGTTCTTTTCAGATGTTTTCTAAATATACTCTGGACTTTCTCTTCTTAAAAGTAACCAGTGGCACCTTGTTGTAAACCCTCTGAAGATCTTGTAGACCTTGACAATGACATCCCAACCTCTTTAAGAGCAATTTTGACTTTAGAGTACAAGCCACATTTTTAACCATGCATTAAATGCATTGCTTTATTTATTTATTTATTTATTTTTACACTCCAAGCACTCTACCTACCTCACATTCATGGGTAGTTTAGAATCAACAACTAAAACGAACAATTAACCTGACATGCATGTCTGTGGACGGTGGGAGGAAGGAACATGCACACAGCACACAAAGGCCGCAGCATAAACCAGGAACCTCAGGTCATCTCTTCCTGTGAGGTGACATTGCTAGCCAACAGTGTTGCATGTTGTGAGTGGGTTTTTTCTCAGTCATGGAAAGAATTTGTTTTAGTTGTCTTCTGTTGTCTTTCAGACCTTTGGTGTTGCTAGTACATTGCTTCTTTTAAGAATGTATCAGATTGTTGATTCGACCACTAGAGTTTTAGCCATCTCTTTAATAATGATGGCCTCCTTCACTTGCAGTGACCTCTCTTTGGACCGCTTAGTAAAAGTTACCATAAACAGCTACTAAATGTACTTGGATCATTTGCTTAATGTGTGATAATGGTATTTTTATTTTACATTTCCCTATTTGCAGGGCTCTACAAATCCTGAGTCAGTGGCACCAAAGCCTCGCAAATTGTCTGACCACCTGCTGAGGCAGATATTCGGGATAACAGCTGAACTTAAACTTTGCCTTCAGAGGGTTGATGAACCATCAGTTGAGTCTGTCCCTGTAAATTCGCTGCACATAGACTCCATTAAGTCAGTGGAGGATAATGAGGAACCAGTGGTAGATGTTTTTCGATATGAAGGTGGCAGTTCACAAGAAACCAATATGAACAGTGGTCATACTGATATCCCGAGAGTAAAAGTACAAACTGGAAAGGAATTACCACCATCACCTGACACAGGTGTTGGAGCTCTCAAATGTTCTCATGTCAAACTGGACCAGAAACCTCCTCCTTTTCCTTGGAAACAGAAGTTCTTTTCAGGTCAAAGTTCACACAACAGGGCATCATGTGACTGTAAAAGTAAGCAAGAGACAGATTGTTTGGAACCAGGTGGTGAGGATGTCCCTACCACAAATGAAGGCAGTATCTCACAATCACAGTATGCAGATGCTCATCTTCAGACTCAGACTTGGTTGGATCTCAGCAGAAACACAAGGAGAATAGGACGGACCAGGAAACGCACTGTGTGTCCATGTTGCATGCCCACTACTCTGGATCCTGCAGTCAAGTCCAGGGCAAGGCTAGAGGAGCTAGACAAGTGGGACTTTACAGCAGAGCAGGTGAGTAAAAAAGGGGGAAGAGCAAAGGTTCCTCGAAAAGATGGAATGATGAGCTGTGGAAAAGTCACAAACAAGCAGAACTATGTCGCCCATGTGGGCTATAGTAACATTTTGTCAACAACGTCCACGGACTGTGATGAACTAAAAAGACAGGAACGGATCAAAAGACTCAAAGATTACCTGACAGAGAAAGAGGCAGCGTTGCAACTAATGAAGAGAAAAGTGAGCTGATTGAAAATGTCCAGTATTTCTAGCACACACGTGTCCTTATAAAGTTCATTGATTAATGGACTCAAAAATGGCACCTCCTCGTGCACATTCACTTTCTGAGACTCAAAGTGAGTTTATGTTCCATGGAGCCCACCACACATATACATCAATGCTGGGTTTTTACTTGTCCAATAGGCTATAATGTGATATCATTACACACAGAGTATTTACAAACATGAAACTTTACCCTTTAAATCCTGAACCATGAAATACCTTCAGGAAAAATATTAATTTGCTTTTAGCAGTTTTCATTTGTATCATATTTGCTACATTTTGCATTTTGTTTGCTTTTTTGAGAGGCAGAGGATCACATTTATGTGGAAATTTCAAAAACTCACAAAAATGTATGTATATCCTCCTGAGAACCAGCCTATTCATTTATGCCCTCATTAATGGACATTTGTTTTTGCTCTATATCTTTTGACTTATTTGGGCTACCATAATAAGTCACACCAACCTTTCCATTGATATCACACCAGTTTGGGTGATACTTTTAGCTCCAGAAATGCAGGACATTACAAAAAAAGATATTTGGTTCCTCGGTTCTCAGGAGGTGTTGCAGGGTTAATGGAATTAAGTCTTAATTGAAAATTGCTTTTTTGTTTGTTTGTTCGCTTTGTTTGTTTTGATTGTCTGTTTTCCAATTTAAAAATGAAAATAAAGCTTATAAATAAAAGAAATTTAAAAAAAAGAAAGTTGCTTAACTGGCAGGTGCTAGGGCCACTAAGGTGGACGTCTTCCATCTTGGTGGCCTAAGGATCTCCTCTTTGCTTTCTGTTGACTCCATCAGGCAGTTTCCTCCAGCTCCCACTGGAGCGATTCACAGACAAAATTCAAGCCGTATTAAGAAGAACTAGAATTTCCAAATCTGAAGATATGGTGTTCTGCTGGATGAATTGTTACTCTAAGTCACAGGTGTCGAACTCCAGGCCTCAAGGGCCAGCGTCCTGCAGGTTTTAGATGTGTCCTTGATCCAACACAGCTGATTTAAATTGCTTAATGACCTCCTCAACATGTCTTGGAAGTTTTCCAGAAGCCTGGTAATGAACTTATCATTTGATTCAGGTGTGTTGACCCAGGGTGCTATCTAAAACCTGCAGGACACTGGTGCTGGAGGCCTGGAGTTCTACACCCCTGCCCTAAGTGGTATCAAGTATCTCAGGGAAATTTTTCCCCGAGAGAGGGGAGCAGGAGACTGATAGACAAACTAGGACAGGATCTGCAGTGATGTGTACTAGTGATGGGCAGATGAAGCCTCATGAAGCACTGAAGCTTTTCATCCAATTGGTTCACCCCAACGCGAAGCTTCTTGAAGCTTCATTTGCTCTAGCAGGACACCTACTGGACGTAAAAATATTAGTTGGCATGAATTTGAAGAGTGTGGCATTTTGCACACAGCCTGTAAATGTCAACAACAAAAGGAGTGTGTAAAACATCTATATTGTAGTGATGGCAGTATACTGTGTATATTTATGCTGGCAGTATGGAAAATGATTATTTGCGGCAAAGTTCGAACCGCTTCCTGAACCAGTCACGTGGTACAGCCGGGCAGCGAGGCTTCGGACGTCATCATTTTCAGCTCCTCCCATAAATGAAGCAAGCCTCGATACGCGCTTCGCGGAAACGCCCCCTCCATTACTCGACACACGCTTCGAAGCCTCGATACAGAACGTCCCATCACTAATGTGTACTAGTTTGTTTATCAGTTGATCCGTGTCTGTACCCTCACCCATGGTCACAAGCTATGGATAGAGAACAAAAGAAACAGACACCAGAATAAGAGAGAGACACCAGATGTCAGAGTCAAAGCCAGCTGCTTCACTCTTGTCATGTGGTCACCTGCACGGTGAATGGTAAATGGACTGGTTCTTATATAGCATACTCAAACAACTTGTCTTTTTCACCCATTCATTCCTCTGCTTACCCACTGAGCTAAAGTGGCACCCAGTTTATGTCTTTTCCAACACACTTACTACATGTTTCTTACTGGTCAGGTTTCTTGTTTTTTTCTGACAACCATTAAACTGAAAACAAACTCTGTTTCCAAAAACTGTTATGGAAGTTCAAAAACAGGTCATAAACTATAACTTTTTATTGATAAGATTATTTTAAAGTTTACATCAAATGCTAAAACTGAGAAATTATGTGTTTTTTAAAAAGGTAACCAAAGAGATAACTGATCTAGTTCTTATAATTCTTTTTCTTCTTTGTTTTTAATGGCTGCTCTATTCTTTATTTACAGAGCTCCATGACGATTGTTAGTACGCACAGATAAAAAGCTAGCAACCTATAATGGTGTAGTAATTTACATATCTCATTAATGCATTAATGAGTCTATGTTATTCATTATTGATGAATGATGTGCAGAAAGGTTTCATGTAATGGTTTCCAGACTTATCGCAGATTGAATCAGCAGTTTTACTAAATTCCTGGTTTTTCCATCAGTTCCTGCCAGTAAGTGTCTCTTTACATACAAGGAGATAACTGGACTCCATTAGGTTTGTGAAGATGTTTCACCTCTGAGGCTTCTTCAGGTCATGTGATGGGGGCAGTATTTCCAACCTAAAATGAAGGTGAAATAAAGGGGTTGTTTAAAAAAGTGGTTATGCAACACAATGGGAAACTGTTGCTGTCATTAATTAAACATTTTAAATTAATATTTATTTTCTTACAAAACTGTTTCAATATTTGAATCGTTGTCTTTCTGCTATTTATAGTTACACAAAGGTTTTAATTGAATACTGTATTATTTAATTTACATTTTTAAACTGAATCACAATATTTTTGTAAACAGGGTTATATGTTTTATAGTTAAGTTTGCTATGGTTTACCTTGTGCTGTGTAGAACAATACAATAGCATGTATCTGCTTAGTGATGCACTTTTTCGTTTGTAAACCTTAATTCTTCACTTTTGAATAATAGATTAAATCACTCTGTTCCACTTCAGCTTGTAAGCTGCATCCTAAACATTACTTATAATGTTTTCATTTGTTTTCCAAACACAGCCTAACATGTACTGAATCATGACAGACAGTGTAAGCTTTGTCTTTACAAAGTGGATATTTACAAATGGTATGAAACATAGTTGTTCTGAATTGGACGCAGTGAAGCAGACATCTCTGACTTCTGTTGGAAACATGTGACCATCAGTTTTAGGTTTCTTCATGTTTTTGATTAAAATATGTATTCATGATTTATTTAATTCCATTTCCACTAAATGAACATTTATTTAAAACTTGCCTTCTTGCTGTTTTCTTGTCTGTTATCTGTAACATACATTAATTACAGTTCAATTGTGTGTGGATCACAGTGTGTACAGTGATTTCTTTTTGCAAATGAACACAGTGTCATAATTCATTATCTGCTTTTTATTACCATTAAATGCACTGTAATTGAAGGAAGGATGTACATGCATTTAAACAGAGACAGAAAAACACCTCCCTGCCTTGATAATTAATTCTGATTCTATTTATTATTTAATTTCTGGACATTTTGTTCAGAGTTCCTTGGTCCACAAAATAGCCTGACTTTTATGTGGTGTGATGTGTATACATGCTACAAAAAGACCCTCTGCGCTCTACATCAGTCTCAATATTTCAATTCAGTCATAGCACTGAATGAAGTTTCTGACCTTCAAAAACATGCAGCACCAGCCCATAATGAGCACATGTGATGTGTATGTGAAAATCATAAAAAAAAAACTTCTTTATTTAATCATTTTAATCCTAACAGGTTCAAGGTACAAGGTTCTTTATTTGTCACATGCATAGTTATACAAGTATAACACACGCGAAATGTAGCCTGACACGCTCCTCGACATGTGCAAAAAAATTGGGGGGGGGGCGTGTAGAGGAAGAACATTATATATATATATATATATATATATATATATATATATAGTATATACATTGGGTGAATGTGCAGTAGTAGCAGCAAGCAGGTGAATTCTGTACATTAATATGAATAGACATCTGACTATTTTACAGGATAGACAATATAAACATATTTAAAATTAAAGGAATTGAAATGTACATTGTGCCTTGGTTTAGTGTCTGGAAGAGTCCTGACAGGGTCTGCTTTAAAGATGTCCCTTGGTTGATACTTGACCAACTGGGACTCACACTGGAGGACCACTGCACAAGGTAGCTGGTGGGGTCATAGAATCGGCCCTTCACCTACGCAAGGCAGGTGCATGACCCAGCGGCCGAGCAACGCCAGGCACTCACATAAAGGAGAGGTTTGGCTGGTGGACCTAATTGGCCTTGAGCAATTCATGGATGGGCTCCCAGTAGACACAGCAGAGTGGGTCTGCTGCCACCGACCAGCCGATCCGCATGCCGTGGTGAAGCGGTCGGAGAACCACCTGTCAGTGCAGCTAAGAGAATCAATGAGTCGGTCAAAACCAGCAGTGGCAAGTCAGCCAGTCCCAACTCTAGGGAGGCAGCTCTGGGTCTGAGTCATTGCACAGTGGCTATGGACAATGCACTCCACTCACTGCGAGCCACACAAGCATTGGGGCTGGAGTGCTGGAGATGTGAACAACTAGGACACGTCAGTCGAGAGTCCCGTGTATGGAGGCGGGACAGATAATGTGGACTCAGGCTGCACGCTGACTCTGGTCCACCATTCCCTTCGTTCAACCCAGGATATTGTTGGAGGCAGAGTAGGTGACGCTTAGGTGTATGCCCAGGGACATACACAGGCTCTGCCTGCTCCAGTAATTCACTCCATCTGAGATTTCCCACTAGAGCAGTCTTGTGATGACGCTCTACGCGCAGCCTTTGACCGAGGGATGGAAACTGATGATCAAATGGTGTGCTCAGACGTAGCGCTGACCGACCCTCTTTCTGTGATGGTTAGAGACAGATTGTATTGAATGAGTCATGACACACCCAGTTGGTGGTGCCAAAAAGCAGCTGGAAAATAATTTTCCAGGCAGCTCATTGTAACCCTATGGCAGGGCGTATGGGATATACCAAAACTCTGAGAAGAATAATGGTCTGGTTATTGACTGGACATTCAAGGGGATGTATGCCGATGATGTGCATTGTTGGGTCTGTGTTTCCACATGCCCCGCTAGTTTAGAGACTTATTCCTCATGAAGAACAGAAAACAAGACAGAACATCTTCAACCGGTCTTTTCACTCCTTAACGAGGGAAGTTTGGGTCAGAACCAGCTCTTGGAGCTCACACTCCTCACCTGTCTGTAGCCCAAATCCTTCAAAGAGCAGCTTCCCTCGTCGGCTTTTTATTGACAAACTGTTACAATACACATCACAGCAAAAGCACCTCCCTCCGTAAATTGAATTGTACTTGTTATTAATCTCTGTCTCTCTTCCACAGCATGTCTTTATCCTGTTTTCCTTCTCTCACCCCAACAGGTTGCAGCAGATGGCCCCGCCCTTCCCTGAGCCCGGTTCTGCTGGAGGTTTCTTCCTGTTAAAAGGGAGTTTTTCCTTCCCACTGTCACCAAAGTGCTTGCTCATAGGGGGTCATATGATTGTTGGTTTTTTCTCTGTATCTATTATTGTACGATCTACTATACAATATAAAGCGCCTTGAGGCGACTGTAGTTGTGATTTGGCGCTATATAAATAAAATTGAATTGAATTGAATGGGTGAGTGTGAGATCATTTCACATTTGCCATTTCTTTCTTTATTTTTCTTTTCTTTTTATGTGTGTGCAAACATTTCTGGGTTTTTTTATTTCTTGGGATTCGGTATCTTTGGAAGAGTTTATCTCTGTATGTGTGCAAATGTATGTGGATTCATTTAATCCTGCAATCCTGAGATTTAAGGTTGGATCAAGCTCAATGCAGGCACACCGAATGGGCCACGCATGATCAGGAAACATGTGGAAACATTTCCGTGTTTGGATTGCTTGGAATTTTGTTCCGGTGGTTTCTTTAGCCGTTTCTATCTCTGTATGTGTGGAAATCTTTGTGCATTCCCGTGTTCCTGCTTTGAGATCTAAGGTTGGCTGAATTGGTTGATCTCTGTGGACAATCACATTTGTGCACAAACATTTCTGTGCTTGGATTTTTAGGAATTTTGGATTGGTAATCAGTTTACCAATCCAGATGTGTACAGAAGTATGTGCATTCATGTGTACATGTGTGGAGAACTGAGGCTGGTTTCTAGGGTGGACCTCTGCACATAATCATATGTGTGTGCAAACATTTCTGTGTTTGGATTGATTGAAAATTGGGTCTGTTGGTTTCTTTGTTAGCAGTTATCTCTGGTTGTGTGCAAATGTGTGCATGCGTTATTTCATTATTTAATTAATTAATTAAATTCATTTTGCACTCGTGGCTCTCCTTAGCCTGGTTTCCCCTTTTGGCAATAACCTCTTTGGCTTTGGAGAAAACCCTTTCACGTGGTACTGAAGAGGCAGAAGTGCACAAGTACCCCACAGTAGGCTTATGTTAGGCTAAAATATATGCACCTCCACCCACGGATCCGTTCCACTTTATGTATGTCCAGAAATCACACTAACACTCACTTTCTGAACTAGCGAGGCTTCAGACGTCATCACCGACGTCACTCACCCATAAAGGTGCAAGCAACACACGATTCCTGAAATACTTCCTGGACTTCTCAACACACCCTCCGAAACCTTCCCTTTTTTTCCCAGCACATATCATTTTTATGTCAAGTACGCATTTTTAACGCAGCATTTTTTTTTATTATTAATATTATTATTATCATTATTGTTTTTTTTTTTTTTACAGTTTCACTTAAAATCGCTGTTAGGCTAAATGAATGTTTTATTCTGAAATTCGGCCCGGAAGTCCGTTCGCCTGTGGCAAAGTGAAACAAGAGCATATCGGGGTCTTGGGAAAAAGGGCTGCTTTGCTAAGGTATGTGTTACTGCGTTTGACTTGCGTGTTACTAGTATGTTATGTGTGTGTTTAACGTGAACGGCGATCTTCGGCACTGTGAAAATCCGCCTCCGCGTTTTGAGGTTTGAGTTGGTTTCTTGTCCCTCTCGAACGTGAGCTGAGGTACGACACCCAGGTGTTGACGAGCTTTTTGGAAACAAATGTGCTAATTAGCGGTCTAAGACTTGTCCTTGGTTACAAAGCCTTTCTTGCTGTTCTCTAACAAAATGGTGTCTGTGTAACAGGAACACCGGGCTCGGTCTCTTTCACGGGCGAGTTTTATCTCGGTGTGCGTTTCAGCGAACGTCATGTTAGATTTTTCACACCGGGACCTTTTTTATTTTATTTTATAAACATGGCTGTTCAAGTCCTTTGCCAGGAAGTATACATCTGGTATCATCAGCATGGGCCAGAGAGAAACTGTGGGTACGCTGGGAAAGGAAGTCCAATTAACGCTTAGATGTCGGTAAGACGTTGGGCAAGCAACTGTTCGCATCATTTATATGTGTAAGCAGTTTCACATAAGTAGTAATGCCAAAGTTTCACTTTTAAGCTTTGAAAGTTCAAAAGTAGTTTTGTAACATTTTAGTTTAAGAAAAAGTGTTAAAGTACTCAATGCAGAAGAATTTCCCATGTTAACGTTACAGTGGGGGAATAATTATTTGCTCTTCTGCTGAATTTGTTTGTTCACTTACCAAAAAAAGAACAGTCTCAAATTTTTATGGTAGTTTCATTGATATTCTCTCTCTCTCTATTAAAATGAAACACACGCACATTACATAAAAGTTGGAATTTATTTGCAGGTCATTAAGTCAGATGAGTATTTGAGCCCCTGTAACAAAGCCAGAATACAACCAAATGAATTAGATCCTTCTGTTCTCAACTTGTTTTGTGCATTAAGCACACATAACAAGATTCCACAGAATCAGTGTCTTTCATTCCTACATCTCCACCACCGTGGGAAACACCAAAGGACCTCGTGGATAAGATTGTAGACTGGTACAAGGCTGGACTGGGCTACGAGACCATGAGCAAGAAGCTTGTCAATCACCTGAAGGAAGCTGGAGCCACAGTTAACAAAAACATACCTGGTAATCCACTATGCAATAACGGATTGAAACACCCACAAGGTCCCCGTAATCAAGAACATGTATAGGCCTGTCTGAACTTTGACGGTGAACATCTTAATGATTCACAGGAGGCCTGAGGAAAACTGCTGAAGTTGCATGAAACCAAAATCAAGCTCTTTGGGGAACACCATCCCCATACTCGAGCACAGAGATGGACACACTGTACTTCTACTGTACTGCACACATTGTGATTGGTACATGGTGAAAATTATATAGGGTAATTTACTGGTTCACTCTGGGCTGTTTTATTGGGACTGACAAAGAGCCACAGATGAGCAGCTGGCATATTCTTATTCTTATTCTTTGACCTAAGCATTCGTGTTGCATCTCAATTACATCAAGGGGACGCTGGGACGCGTTGCTATGATAATGACCATCCACATCAGATGGTACTAGATTTTAATGGACAAGCAGTCAATCCAAGTAGGTACTAATGGAAAAGGGCTTTGGTTGAGGTTTGTGCTCTTGGAGTGCTTGTTTATCGCATGTGGTTGCCTAGACACTGTGGATGATTCTTCTGATATGACCCAAAACATGCTGCCAAGGCAACAAAGGAGTGGCTAAAGAAGCATATTAAGGTCCCCGGCTGTCCTACCCAGACTCCAGACCTCAATTCTATAAAAATCTGTGAGACGAGTTGAAGCCTGAGAAAGAAACCTTTAGAGTTTCTATAAAGAAGAGTTGTCCAGAATCCCCCCTGTGATGTGTGCAACCTTGATGGCCAACTATAGGAAACATCTGTCAGCTGTGCTTACAACAAGGGTTTCTCCACCAACAACAAAGTCATGTTTTGTCAATTCCCCGATTGTGTACTGCTGGAAGCTGAGGTGGAGCTTTTTCTTCAGTCTGTGACTGTTTTCATCATCTGATTCTTCTATTTTTTTATGTGTCACTTTATTAAACGATTGCTTATTGATTAAATGATTTGTGTACACAGATCATGGATCTCCTCAGCAGTTTGGAAATCTACATCCCTGCGGAGGCTGAGGTGAAAAACATCCCTTTGTTGACCTTGCCAAAGTCTGTACTCAGAAGAATGGGCCTCCCTCTACTGAATGCCTCCAGGAATCTTGCAGACTCTCCAGAAGGCATATGGATTTCTCCAGCAGTTATACGGAAGAAAGGCCAGAGACACACAGGAAGTGCAATAGATAACATGACCTCCGTGCTGGGGAAAGAGTTGCGCGCTTCAAGGGGTCCTTTTCGAATGTCTTTTGTTTCCTCGAACCGTGCAGCTCACGAGGTGCTGAAGGGCACCGTTCCCAAGGCACCTCTATGTCAAACCTCTCAATTCCCTTCGGACTCTGCCCCGCGAACCGGTCGAGATGCTGTCGTCATCTACCGTGGGCAAGTTTACTTGTCCATCAGAATGCCTAGTCGTAGCCATAGTCAGCGTGGGAAACAGATGACTTCTCAGCCTGTCACTCCTTCAACGTCCCACTTGTCTTCAAAGAAAAGGAAAAAGGTAACACAACTTTCTTTCTGCTAAAACGACCAGTTTACAAAAAGTCTAGCAGAGGTCGTATTTACACAGAGCAGTCTGTTGCTGTTCCAGAAGGGAGAATGATTCAATACAACACAGTTATATATCATTGAAAAGAATCATAATGAATATATTTATGTTACTATTAACCTAAAACACACAAATGCTCTCCATTCTTTTCTCTTTTCACATGGTTTAGCCTGATCACTCGGTGTAAACTCTTGATTATTGGTCTCAGCCTTTATCTGAAACCAACCTGACATCAGGTAACAGAAACACCAGTCCAGCGCATGCAGAAATTATATTGCTGCACGCCGCAGGAATATAACAGCAGAGGGACATGATATATTTAAATCCACAAACTCGGTATTAAACAGAAAATGTAAGAAGTAGAAATGATTAAGTTAGCTTTGGAGAGACAAAGTGTGACATGGACACAGTGGACTGGTATCTCTGTTACGTGCCTTGCTGTGATATCGAGTTGCTGAAAGGGGTTGATTTCAGCCAGGAACCGACATCTGGTGAGAATTTTATGTTCAATACACAGAGACAGACAACAGTTCACACCTGTGGGAATTTACATTTAACCTGACCCCACTAACATGTCTTTGGCTGTGGGAGGAAGCCGGGGTACCCGGGGAGAACATGCAAACTCCACACAGGAAAGACCCGGCCAGGGGGTGAAATCCAACTAGGCACCATCTTGCTGTGAGGCAGCAATGCTAATCTTACTTAGCACTTAGTTCCTCCTACACCAAGTGTCACATCGGGCAGCTAATGATCTCTATCGACGTTGGTCTGCAGCAACTGCTACATCTTTGTCTCAGGCGATGTCGACGGTTTTCAGATCATCCATAAACGTTCGACACCATGTGATTAGCACTGCTTTGACAGTGCTAATCACCACCAATAATAATTGTTATTATTATTAATTTACAGAATATAAAGTTCAAGCTTATCTCTAGTATCAAGATGCAAATAAACATGCATGTATTAGGAGGCCCCTACAAATGTAAAGCTACATGCTGCTGCCTGTAATCAACCTATTTGACAAACAATTGAGCCTTAGGGTTCACCAAAAGTATATTTCATAATATGCTTTTGGTGGGTTTTTTGGAATTCATGAGATTCCACAAAAAACTGAACTAAATGACAGAATAGCATCTCCCAGAAGCCTCTGGATTATGTTTATGTTCATTTGTATTTAGTCCTAGAATGCTACTTTAAACGCTAATTCTGTGACTTTTTTTGTACATCCTTTAGACGATGCCAAGCGACAACAAGCCCAAGAAAAAGCACAACATATGTAAAGTAATGCATACAGAAAACAAGAAGGATGACGCACACAGGACAAGAGATGTTCACTTTCTGCCAAAACCCACTGAGAGTGAGTGTGAAGTGGGCAGCCAGTGTCCTGCAGATTCTAGAGGAGAGCCGCTCTCAGAGGCCCCCCTGAAGGCAGCTTGCTTTCAGCCTCACAGGGAGCCAGAGGAGGATCTGGCTGCCGAGGAAGCAGACGGCCCCGGTGAGAACAATGACAGAGGTGGTAGTCTACAGATGGACATCAGGGAAGTTGACCAAAGTAGCAGGGGCAGGGTGGAGCCCCTGGGTGCAGCTGCCGCCTCCACATCACTGCAGATGGACTGTGACTTTAACGAGTTGGCACAGGAGGAGAAGATCGCTCAAATGAGAGCCAAACTTAGACAGAGCGAAGCTGCTCTAAACCTGCTTTCTTAAAGTGACCTCACATTTGTTAGCCTTTTTGTACTGAATGTTTAGAATAGACTTTTATACATTTGTCTTCTGTGAACACATGCACATTAATAAAAGTGGTGTCGATGGGCTTATGTGTTTGGTGATCCTTTTTGTTTTATTTAGGCGTCCAAAAACAGATGTTGTACTAGTGTGGTGTTCTCTTCTCATTAGGTGCAGTTTATAGCAAGGTCTTCAATGTTTGGATGTTTTTGATGTGTTAGTTCATTTCCTTTTGATAAAACCTCAAACCATAGCAGCGTATGGTTTGATTATTTCAAGCTGTAGTTTGGTCCCATTTACAAAGTGAACCAAATAGTTCTTTGTTAAAATACTTCTTTTTTCCAGAATATATAATGTGTTTTTCCTGGTTCAGTAACTAAGACTGTTTTTGTCTTTCTTTCTTATTCTTTTTTTTTTTTTTTTTTTTTTTAAATCAAGCATACCAAATCACACTTTTGTTTTTGTTTAGTATGATAGTTTCCCTGATCACCTTGAAACACCTCCACAGGTCATGAGTTGGTCTTATGTTTGTTGAAAGTGCTCCAAACCATAAACAATAAATATGACTAATCTTTGTGCATATGTTTCATAATGAGACTTTTAATACTAAGACCTGTAAAAAATCATTATTATTGCTGTTATTATTATTATTATTGTTATTATTTGGTGACCTAGTGCTGAAATGGTTGTGGTGTGACTGTTGTCCTTTCTACTCTGCTTTCTCACTCCTTAAATTATTTTTCCTATGCAGGTCTTACACTCTGAGCCTGACATTTCTTCTGTCAGTGTGGAACAAGAAAGTCAGGACTTTGAATTGTGACATAGTGACTGTGCTCACACTCACCTCTCTGCTTTGGTCCCTGAATGATTCAAAATGTTTAGCATGGACTCATCTAGTGTTTAAGGTTTTCATTTCTGTGTTTGAAATTCATTTCTATAGATGTATATCTGATTGGAAAATATGTTTGCATTAAAAGCATTCTGTATGGGGCTTTGACTTTTTGTTTTAAAGAAGCATCTCACCACACCAAAGGGTCACAGTTTATGCTGTAACCAGGGTTGGAATCAGAAGAGTTCAGAATATTGAAACTGAAGGAAAGTTTTAAAAAAAAAGTGAGGTTTGTTGTATTAGTGTGAGTTATTGGATTATCCCAGAAAGTTGATTCTGTTCATCTGGACGTTCTCATTAGGAGAAATGTTTCCTCATCATCAGCTGACTGCAGGTTTCCAACCATATAAACAGGACATCTGCACACTGACTGAAACTAACAACACTGATTAACAGTGGACTGTGAGGTCAGTTTCATGATCATTAATATGGAAATTGATCAAAGCCAACTGAACAATGTCCATGAGTACCATTCACAGAGAGTTGTGGAATGGCTGCAATCACAGCATTGTAAGATGGTGACAGATGTACCCTTAGACCCCCTCCTCCATTCAGAGATTGTTTTTCCTTTTCGCGCTCAAACCAGCGTTCCTCCCTGTCCAGGATGTGTACATCCTCATTATTGAAAGAGTGTCCACTGGCCTGTAGGTGTAAATAGACTGCAGAGCCCTGGCCTGACGAGGTACAGTCAGGTCCATAAATATTGGGACATCGACACAATTCTAACATTTTTGGCTCTATACACCACCACAATGGATTGCAAATGAAACAAACAAGACGTGCTTTAACTGCAGACTGTCAACTTTTATTTGAGGGTATTTACATCCAAATCAGGTGAACGGTGTAGGAATTACAACAGATTGCAAATGTGCCTCCCACTTTTTAAGTGTATGTAAATACTCTGACTAAAAACTGACGGTTCTATATCACTAATGTCACCAATTTTGCTGGCATGAAGCCAAATGGTTTAATGTTCTTAGTGATGGCTCAGAAATCAACCACAAACAGGGACGCGCGTCGCTATAAGACAAATTATGTGACCCATACAGCTGCCGTGTCATACACACTGACGTGGATGCAGTCGTTGTTTGTACAGCGATCAGGGCTCAAATTGTGTTTGTCGGGAACTCCTTTGCATCGGAGCTGTTTGTGAGGTTATCACCCAGCACACAATGATCTCCACCCTTCACACACACCAGCACTCCCACTGTCACGAGCGCTTATATTTCCCAAACACTTTCACTTTGATTTCACGTGTTTCATTTATACGTCTTTGCAAAACCTATTTTTGAAGTCTGCATTTGACACACTGTATTAATCAGTCATATGAATTTGTTATAATCAAATTAATATACACCTCTCGTTCATTCAGTTAGCACTTATATAAACAGGACCGCTCATCAGTCAGGATAAATGAGCGATGTTCAGGATGCTTGCAATAATTTTACATCCAGCAGATGTCGCTATTAAGCAGCACATCCACACAGTCGACAGAAGGGAAACGTTGGGAAACATCACTGTTAGAACCTAAACATTTACTCCTCGCTCCATGATGGGTAATTCATTTTTTTGAAAAAAAATAAAAATCTCCACCACCACGGCTGCGCTATGAATCCTGGGATAGGGTGGACCACGAAGGATTCATCCAACCTGTCCTTCACACCTGGGAAAAGGAGGCCACATTTGGAGGAACCTTCAAACTGGGACAGCCTTCGTTGCCTCGCTGTGATGTAATCGGCCTTCAAGGATGCGGCCCCTGACCTGGGACACTGTATATGCCAAGAACCGGCACTGGTACAGAGGCTAGGGGGCCTAAACGAGAAAACCAACAGGAATAGGTTATATTTTTATTTATAATATAAATGGAATGCAGTATAATATCACTGCCGAATGAATTCTTTGATCTCAATAAGGGGAATCAAACTTAGAAAATACAAAATATGTATGCACATATTTTACTGTACAAAAATGGCATGAACAGAAAGAGAGTTATGTTTACAGCTCAGTTTCCACTCCTTGGTGTGTTGCAGTTGATTTCACCCTGAGCATGTTTCATCATGTTTGTCATTCTAACAGACGTCCTCTCAGGACAACAGAACCAAGTCATCTGCTACATTTTCAAGCAGAAATGGTTCTGTGAGGATAGGAGGGAGGCAACCGCCCTGACGCAGTCCTCCCCTCCTGCTGCCTTTTATAAGACCGCAGGTCTCCCAAAGCTGGTCTACACAGAAAGGATGTGCTCCTTGTGCTGTCTCCGTGCCAGACCACAGACACTCCAGGTAGGGCTTCGCCTCACTTCTTTTAGGTGGGACAGAAAAGAAACATACTGTATGTAGGTGGTGTTTTAAACATTGTTGCTTGTCATTATTTTCTTTTGTTTTTATTTATTTTTTTATTTTTACAAAGAAAAAAAGTTGATCTTTCTAAACTAAATGTTGAAGTCTGCAGAAGCACTACATTCCAGGCATCCGTTATTAGCTAGTTATTAATTTCCTGAGTCTTAGTTAAATTTAAGTAGTAAAATAAGTGAGAAGTAAAAGTAAATGGGGAGCTATCTTTCCAAGGCCACTGGTCATATTTCCTAACGCTCCCTTAACAATAGAGACAATAGTATAACCTGTCATTTAATTCTGCAGTCTACTCTCAACAATATCAGAAGCTATGTGTTGGTTACTGAAGGTTATCTATCTGTACTGTACAGAATGTCTACGCTGACGTTGTGATTATATCAGATATCATAGTGTTCCCACTTATTTGTTTTGTTGTCTTTGTTTAGTTAAATTAATCCAGTGGCCAGATTCAAACTGACAGTTTGGGTAGTGTGATTGGAAGGATGTTTGTTGTTTCAGTTCAACTATGGCCTAAAACAGCCCAAATGTTTCACTATTAATAAAATATTTAAGGATATCACTTTATTGTACCACAAAAATACCATTAATACATCATTCTGTTGTAAAAGATCATAAATAAATGTACAGCTGTAAGTATTTGGACAATTGTACATTTTTTGTAGTTTTGCCTGTGTACACTGCCACAGTGGATTTAAAATGAAATAATCAAGATGTGGCTGAAGTACTGCTGCTTTAATTCAACAGGTTTAACCCATTAATGCATTTTCATACATACTGCCCATTTCCAGAGAGTCAAAAGTAACAGGGCAAACTAACATCATTTAGACTATAATGATAGTTCTTAATACTTGAATTAAAATCATTTGCAGTCAATGACTGCTTCAGCAGAGGCATTTTTCCTTTGAGACGAACTGCTGGACCTTTACTGCAGCTGCCATCAGTTGCTGCTTGTGTGTGGGTCTGTTTGCCTCTTCATTAACTGAAAAGCCAGCAGCCATCCATGCCAGTGGCACAAAGATGCCTCCACTACGATTGTGTGCTGTCCCTCTTTGTTGCCAATATTTAATTTAGAAAGATGTTTGTGCTATGCAGGCTGTATTTAAATTCATGAAACCATGTCTTGTTTACAGACTTGGGTGATGGTTTGTCTTGAGTTTGAGTTCTTGCCTTGACCAGTGTGAAGTCGTTCTGCAGTCACCTGCTTATGATGTCTTCTGTGGTTTTTTGGGGCATTTTGGTGTTACTAAGCTGCACAGTGCGTTTTTGCTTGATGAGGTTCAAAAGTCACTCATGCAATGTCAACAGATTGTTGAATATCCATCATTATACTTTCAGTCTAACGATGTCTTCCTTTATTTGCATTGAGATTTCTTTGGACCTAATATTGAAACTTGTGCTGGATGGTTATTCAAAGGCAACATTCAGAATCAATTCCAGATCTTTTATCTGCTTAATTTGTCATGTCAGTCAGTTTCATTTACTTTTTTAACATTTGGAGTGTCAAAAACAGAGGAATATGTATAAAAATGGCAGCATTTCCTTAACACCTTTCTCGTATTGTGGTTTTCTTCTTGTCTTCAGGTGCTGTGTGTGCAGATCTGCATGTTTTACTCCAGCATTTGTCTGGTAAGCTGGCCACTGTGCGCAGAGACAGCTAAAGTCCGATGTGGCTCTGACCTGCTCAGTGACCTCATGTTTGTCTGTGGGGACCGTGGAATCTATTTACGTGAGTCTGCCTCAAGTACAAGCTGTGGCTTTATGTACTGTGAGTTTGATGCATCAAGCAGCAGGATGGGCCCACATTATTCAACTTACTTTAGTCATTAGTCAAGCTGAGGAGTAGCAGCTTAACTTTTTTTTTTAACTAAAAGCTCCAGGTGTAAATCTGTAACGATGCACGGACACAAGTGCGCCAATGTGCTTAGTTTCCTTTTTTGAAGTTTTTTCACCTGTTTGTTCATTCATGTTTTGAAAGCTGCTAAGATGAGATACTAAATTAAACAACAAATTACCAATATTTTGAATGGTGCCACTATAACTACAGATTTATTATATGTATTAAAGGTTTGATAATAGCTAAACACACTGTTATTCTCCCTATAATCAGGATTTAAAACTAAATGAGATTAAACTTTAATTACTTCCACTGCACAGTACTCGTACCAATGCAGTTACCCACTGGACTTTTCACCTGGTTACCTTTGCTCTCTTCTAACCAAGGCAACCCTCTGCATCTGCTATCAGGCTGGTGGCAGTGCATCAAAATAGCAGCATACTCACCAGGACACTGTGCTTCTGTGTGATAGTCTTATTGTTAAAACAGTGTTATCTGAGAGCAATAAAAAGGTACAGAGAGGGAGCAGAAGCAGCTGCAGATATGCTCTTTCAGAAGCACTGTGTTCTTTGGCCTATATCGTGATTGTGCTAAATACTTTTGCATGTTTCATGTTTTGTTTATGCCAAAAACAGCGCGATAAATGTTCACAATGCCAGTACTAAACATGACTACATCTTGAAAGTAATGTTTACCATATTCACCAAGCTAGAGACAGTCAAAGGGCTCTTGAAGAAAAGAAACATTAGAAGTAAACACTGAAAGAGGTTTTAAATCAGCCGTGTGAAGATAAATAGTATCAATTATTATTTTGTCTTTTCAGGATAATGTGCTGTTTATCATTAATCCATTCACATACACGCTAATGCTGACGAACGCTGCAGTGCTCAGGCATGTTATGATTGAACTGTTCCTAATTGTACACTGATAATGTACAAAGGACAAAATATTCTACTTCTACATTTCATATCTATCTATCTTTCTATCTATCTATCTATGTATATATATATATATATATATATATATATATATATATATATATATATATATATATATATATATATATATATGCTAAATTTGTGGAAAAAGTATGATTATTATTGTTTATGAAACAACAGTTTTATCTTTATTTTGTGAATATGTTTTGTTGTAAAACTATCATTTTTATGTACTTATTTTTTGTTTTTGTTTTTAGTGACATAACATTATAAACCATTTAAACAGAGTCAGTGTAATAGGTCGAGTCATTTGGGTCAGTTCTTCGCTTATATTTATTGATTTTGATTTAGAGCTTAAAAAAATGAAAAGCTGTAAATAATAATGGTTTAAAAATATTATCATTCACATTAAACAGTGTCACTGCTACTAAACAGACTGACATGAAATCATCTGTAGATTTCATGTCTGTGCTCCAGAGGATGAATCCTGATGATTTTAAATGCACTTCTTAAATGGCATCTGTAAAACACCAGGAAGGAATTAATCAGAGCATAAGTCATTTAAACTTCTAGGATGTTGATGTGGTCAGTCAGGTAGCAGAGGGTTTTTTATTGGTTTCAGCTGCTTTGGTGTTAATGAAATTAACAAAAGGTGCTCAAAGGTGCAGCAATAAGACAAGTCCCCAAACACAAATGGTTTCCGGTCACTGACATTTTTCCTCCTCATCTATTCTGACTGTTCAAATTCAAATTCAAATTCAAATTTTATTTGTCACACACACACACACACAACCATACGCAGTATGACATGGGGGTGAAATGCTTGTAGCTGTACAATGCCCGACCATTAAATGACAGAAGAAAAGTTTTACAATATTTACAATTTACTACAAAAATTTACAAATTAACTTAGGAATTTACAGTAAAGAATGTGCAAATAGCAGAAGAGATTATAAAGATAAGGATTATAAATTATAGGAATTATAGGATTATAGGAAATGTGTGGTGGTGCGTGTGGTGACGTGTGTGAGAGTCCAGTCTTATAGTGACGTGTTTGGGAGAGTCCAGTCCTACACCTGGTTCAGGGCCCGAATAGCCTGGGGGAAGAAGCTCCTCCTCATTCTCTCTGTTTTGGCCTTAAGGGAGCGGAAGCGCTTCCCAGACCTCAACAGTGAGAAGAGTCCATTGTTGGGATGGGAGAGGTCCATCATAATCTTCCTAGCTTTGGACTTGCACCGCTTGGTGTAGATGGACAGCAGGTCAGGGAGCTCTGATTGAATGATGCGTTCTGCCGAGCGCACCACCCTTTGCAGATCTCGTCTGTCCTGCTTGGTGCTGTTCCCAAACCAGGTGCAGATGTTTGACGTCAGGATGCTCTCGATGGTGCAGGAGTAGAAGTTCTTGAGCACCTTCAGTGGCAGATGGAAGTCTCTAAGTCTTCTGAGGAAGAAGAGACGCTGACGGGCTTTCTTAACCAGGGTGTTGATGTGACAGGACCATGACAGGTCCTGAGTGATGTGGACACCCAGGTATCGGAAACTGTCCACTCTCTCCACTGGCGTGCCACTGATGATGAGGGGTTTGTAATTCCTCGCCTGCTTTGTAGTGAAGTCCACGATCAGCTCCTTAGTCTTGCTGATTTTTAGGAGGAGGTTATTCTCCTGGCACCAGGTCTCCAGGTTCCTAATCTCCTCCAGGTAGGCGGTCTCGATGTTGTCGGAGATCAGGCCCACAACAGCAGTGTCGTCAGCAAACTTGACAATGGAGGTGGTGTCGGATGTGGCTACACAGTCATAAGTGTACAGTGAGTACAGCAGGGGGCTTAAAACACAGCCCTGAGGCACTCCAGTGCTGAGTGAGATGGAGGGGGAGACTTGTTTTCCTACCCTCACTGATTGGGGTCTGTCTGTGAGGAAGTTGAGGATCCACTGACACAGTGATGAGCTGAGTCCTAGATCCGTCAACTTGGTGAAAAGCTTAGAGGGAATGGTATTGTTATACCTTTGGCTAGGTCAATGTCACCACTGGTAGCGTGAGGTAATACCTGGCACCAACAGATTTAACAATTTACTCTAGCAGAGCTGGACAGGGGTACAGAATGGTCTTTAAACCATTTGCAGGACTGGTATCAGCTCCTTCGTGCAAGCAGGAATAGAAAGAGCACTGTCAGAGCTCTACAAAGAGCAGGCCAACAGGCCAGTGGTAAGTGACAAAACGGATTTAATGGGCCTGAGAGCCACCATCCTCTAGTGGGCCCTGTGCTCACAGCTGGGTACCCCTGGGGTTGGCCATAGAATACCAGAATTGTATTTTTCACAGATGAGAGCAGGTTCACCCTGTGCACATGTGACAGATGTGAAAGGGTCTGGAGAAGCTGTGGAGAATGCTGCCTGCATCATCGTTCCACATGACTGGTTTAGTAGTGGGTCAGTGATGGTCTGGGAAAGCATGGGAGGGCCACACAGACCTCTACAGCTTAGGCAACAACACTCTTGACTGTCAGCTCTTATGCTGGTGCAGTGGGACCTAGCTTCCCCGTGTGGTGAGAGTATACATATAGTTGCTAGAGGATGAAGCACCTGACCTAAATCCGATAGTACCAATTTGAGTTGCTACAATGAAATTTCGGCTAAATGAACTAGCCCGCCATATATTTTTCACTTTGGTTTTTGGGATGTCTTTGAATTCAATGCATCTTTTTGTTCCCAACACATCATGGCCTGTATCTGTATAGCACTTGGCTTAGTCCCCAAGGACCCCAAAGCGCTTTACGCCCCTACGATCGCCCATTAATATCAGTATAGATGATTAACATGACTTTTGTCCTGTTGAGAATGTGTCCTGAGGTGTTTTCAGAGTTGGGTAGTGCATTATGTTAAAATAAAAATAATAAATGGACTCGTTCTTATGTAGAAAAGTATTTATCCATTTAACACACACACAGACATTTAAACCCAAATGAGCACATCAGGAACAAGTCGGGGTTCAGCATCTTGCCCAGGGATACTTTGGCACACAGACTGCAGCAGCCAGGGATCAAACCACCAACCTAACGATTAGCAGATACGCTCTACCTCCTGCGCCGCAGCCACGACAGTTCAACAATGACTAAACTGTCCGAGCACATTTCTTTTCTGCAGAGGAGGAAGTTGTTATGGCCACATAAGGGGACACAGTAAATCTTAAGCACCACTGTACTCTGTAAAGGAGATTTTGTTTGACTGTAAAGCTATTGATAGTTAAAGGAAAGAGAAGAACGTAGTGTGTGACACGTCTCTCTTCTGCAGGTAAAGGCTTGTGGTCTGGTTATGGCACTCGGTCCAGAGGGAAGGGGATAGTGGATCTGTGTTGCCTGTCATCAGGTTGTGAACTTCATCACCTTGAGATGTACTGTGCTAAACCAAGGAGCCAACAGACCACATATTCTCCATCCACAACAGTACATGCCACTACACAGCCAAATTTGGTAAGATCTCTGTTGTTTAAATAAGTTTATATACCTTGTATCCATCCATTGTCTTCACCTTATCCACTTCAGAAGAACAGGGAGAAGGTGGGAGCTTATCTCATGGCTAAACATGAGGATACAACCCAAAGGCCAGATACAGAGAGGGAACCTATCATGTGTCCTTCACACGTACAGTCGGTTTAGAACGACCACTTAGCCTAACCGCCATGTGTGTTCAGACTGTGGGAGGAAGCCAGAACATCTGCAGTGCATTTGATCCAGGACCTTCTTGCTGTGAAGTGATAGTGCTGACTCTGCACCACTGTGCTGTTTAAGTTCACACTTGGCCTTGACATTATCAGAGGATTGATTATACTGGATCAAAGAGAAAAAAGCTGGGCCTTACCCTTAACTGTCTCATTGTATAAAATACAGTGAAGCGTGTGTCCTCAGTCATTCCTGACCTTTACCAAATTAGGTCACATTAGATCCCAAAGAACATTTGTAAACCAACTGTGGAGTCTTCTCTCAGTGATCTGTGGTAGTACTGCAAGCATGTGATCCACAACTATTTCCATTTTTGATTAAATATCTAAAGATGGTGAAAAAAATATGTTTATTTCAGAGCTGTGAAAAACACTTCCCTTCTTTTTCATATAAGTGTGTTTTGTATAAGAATGCAGGAATATGTCCATATACCTACTGAATGTTGGACAGACTCAATATTACCATTTAATAAATATATCAACACTAAGCCAGAAAATCAGGATTGGGAGTTGTATTTGTTTTATTGTGTTGTTTTCCTCTAACACACCTGTCACTGTTAAAGACATGCCTAACAAGTAAATCCAGACATGGTTTCAACTGGCCACAGACAAAAAAGTTTCATTTTATTGAATCCAAAACCACAAAAGCCACAAAGAAAAAGTCAGCATACACTTTAGCAGAAAGTTTCACTGTCATGAAAGAGGAAAACAACCAGTTGGCACTACAGCCACTAAAGACTTATAAATGGTAAATGGCCTGTATTTGTATAGCGCTTTATGAGCTTTGGCCTTATGAGATGAATATTTATATTCCTGGATTTGTAATTCTGCAATAGTATTGCCAAGCCGGGGAAATTCTCTGGTACTGTGGTGATCCAGCACAATTTGTGTGAAGCAACAGAATATCAGCAACAGTGACCACATAACACAAACTAACAGCTGTATTGGAGGCCTTAAGCTCCTCATTGTTTAATGAACTCTTTATTCTTATCTGTGTCTTGCAGTTCCAAGAAGTATTTCAGAAAAAACTTTTACAGTACCTGGGACCTCCGAGCAGTCCGAAGAGGGAAGCATACAGAAGGAATTGGCGGCATTCGCTTCGGCACAAAGTCAAAGTTTCACGGTCACTCAGGAGGATGACTGCATATGAAACAACAAGTCAGCCGACTGCAGCCAATAAGAGCGCACTTTAAAGAATTATGGGTTTACAGTCCGGAGTTTGAAGTTAATATTTATACTCACAGAAGTCCTGTGGTATAAAAACAATCAAACAGTGTATGTGTTTGAGTATGTGCAGCGACCCAGACCTCTTATATGTTCATAGATAAAAGGTCACCTCAGAAACTTTAGAAATGTAATCAGACAGCAAACTTCCAGTAACACAGCAATCCATGTATGGTTAAGGACAGTGTTTGGTTAACCCCTAGCCCCTTCATGGAGAATATTTGGTTGTTTGTTACACCGATTTAAAAAAAGAAAAAAGTTGATTTAGATTAAAACAAAAGTTAGCTCTAACCTCAGACAGGCCACCAGTAATTTGATGAATAAGTAATGTTCAGGAAGAAGTTACTCCTTTATGTACTTATCATTATAGGCCTTCATATATCTTCACGTTAATGTGATCTGTGCAGCTAATGGAAATAACATTTGTGGGGAGAGAAACACAAATTTACAAGAAACAAATAACAGAAACAGAAGTGATCTACTCATAAATGCACAAAAATCTTAGATTTTTTTATATCTATTTTGAGATGTTACCTCATCCTAGAGCACCATAAATGCTTTTTCTTCTTTACATACAGTAGACCTAATTCTCCCACATCTGCTCTAACCCATGAAAACATCTTCAGCTGCCCGATTCTTCACTATTCTTCTGTCTGTGCTCGTCTCTTGGTGTGGTGTCTGTTAAGAAACATGTCAGCCACTATACCGTAGTTAATAGTTCTTATAAGATTTTTTATGCACTCATCATCAGAATCCGAACACTTTGTTATATACACCACCTTCTGTGGAGTCATTTGTAGTTCACACTTATTTCGATGGCACTTGACACTCTTGACTAGCTTTAATATTTGTTTGGGTAAAAGACAAATTTTATCCACTGTGTGTGTTTATTGTTTATGAACATATGTTGTGTAAATGTCTTTAAATGCATTCATTATTTATTTCACAATGAGCACGTAACTATAATAAATATTAAGCCTTATTCATCTTTGGTGCTCTGTTATGTTTTACATTGTTTGGCTGTAAAAGTGATTTCAGGTGTGACAGCAGAGTATTTTCAAATCTCACGACATTTTACGTTCATATAATTCTAATCAGAACTTGACACAACCTCCAGTTTCAGAGTGATCTTAAGCTGCTGGCTCATTTTACTTTGACATAGCTACAGTTATCACCAAAAGCCTTGAAGGTCATCTCAGGCCTCGGTGGATAAATAAAGAGCTGCAAGTCTTACTGATAGATTTGTGATTAAACAAAGTGTGCTTTCTTTGAGGCCAAGCTGAAGTTATAACCAGGTGTTCTATCTGCACAGGAGTGTCAGGAGCTAGAACTCTTAAGAGCGCCTCCTGCTGTATCCGGAAGAGTGCAGAACCCTCAACTACACATGCCGTAATACTCCCACCACCATTTATGATAGTTGATGTTTGTCCTTCAGATTAGGAGCCATTTCCTTTCCTTGACAATACTCATCTCCCCAGTATTTTGGTATGAGTTATCCTTGGTTTCATCTCTCTCCAGAGGCTCTTTTAGATGTTTTCTTCTACTCTGGCTTTCCTCAAACTGAGTATAATCAGCGGTTTGCACCTTGTTGTCAGCATTCATTAAACCTCTCTTCATTGTAGACAATGATATGCCTGCTACCATCAGAGTGTTGACAGGTTATTTTTTCTCAACCAAGGAACGATTTTTGTAATAGTGCACATTTCAGGGCTTCACTTTTATTCAGTATGATTCCATTCAAATTCTTAATATCTCTAATCCCCACCAACATGGAACTTTAGAGTAAAGACACCACGATACTGGGAGAACCAGGGAGAACCAGGCTTTGAAAAGCCACAAGTGAAAAAAAAAAACCAGTCCCCATCAGCCTAAACCTGTTGTAGCTTGGCCAATAGTAGTGTAGTCAAAGTCACTTGATCCAGCCCCTACTATGAGGTTTGAGTGTTGTCACATTGCCATTCAGTTTGTGGGTTACAAACAGAAAATGATACATGTATTCTTCTCATGCGTTATTGGACTGGATTATTTCAACAAACTGATGACATTTTGCCCATTAATTATTTGTATCCTCCTGTAACTTTACTGTATAAAGGGCTAAGACATCCAAAGTTTCAGGAGTCATTATAAGTCATTATAAGAAGTGTCGTGATTTGGAGAGCCCAGTGCGTGCTCCTGACACAGGGGAACCACATGCTGTCGAGGATACCTACCTTGGCACGACACGGGAAACAAGTCAAACAAACGTCACAATAAAAGCATGCTATAAAACTGTAAGAATAAAACACTTAACATTATTTAAAGATATTTTATCATCACATGTGTGTAATATGCTTAAATTTAAATGCTCCCCATTTACATGATACAAACTTTAATTATGGAGTTCCACAGGGTTCAGTGCTAGGACCAATTCTGTTTACATTATACATGCTTCCCTTGGGCAGCATCATTAGAAGACATAGCATACATTTTTACTGCTGTGCAGATGACACCCAGCTCTATCCATGAAGCCAGATAACACACACCAATTAGTTAAACTGCAGGAATGTCTTAAAGACATAAAGACCTGGATGGCCGCTAACTTTCTGCTTGTAAATTCAGTTCAAACTGAGGCTATTGTAGTTAGCCGTACAAACTTTAGAAACATGGTGTCTAAATAGATTCTTACTCTGATGGCATTACCCTGGCCTCCAGTAACGCTGGGAATGCAGAAACCAAATCGAGGAAGTCTGTCCATCCCTCTTTATACACTTACACCCTCTTATTGTGTCCCCCTTATAAGACACAACAAAAGAAATCCCTCCCCCATATAAGGAGTTGTTTAAACAGATGAACTAGTGGTGGTGAACGTGCATATGGTAAATGGACTGGTTCTTATATAGCGCTTTTCTACTCTCAAAGCACTTTACAGAACTTGTGCATTCACCCATTCGCACAAGCACATTTTCTTAGTGCTTTCTAACTAACATTCAAACTCCGCATCGCAGCGCAATTTGGGGTTTTTGGCATGCAGACTAGGGGAAGCCAGCCACCCCAATATGCATATGACAGGTGTGTGTGTGCTGTGTTTAGCTGGTTAATCATATGTGGTATGGCACAACGGACTTACAGAATTCAACTACTGCATAACTGTTCTAGCACGTTTTCATCAATCTCTAAAATTAGAAACATCTAGTCTGTGATGTGAGTGATGTTAAAAAACTAGTTCATGCATTTATTGCTTCTAGGCTGGACTACTGTAATTTATTATTATTAGAATGTCCTAAAAACTCACTGCAAAGCATTCAGTTAATCCAAAATGCTGCAGCAAGAGTCCTGACAGGGACTAGAAAGAGATATTTCTCTGATATTGGCTTCTGTTCATTGGCTTCCTGTTAAATTTAAAATCCTTTCTTCCATTGTAAAGTCTTGAATAATCAGGCTCCATCTTATCTTAAAGACCTTATAGCAGCAACTGCAGGCTTACTTGTTGTTCATATGAAATTTAAATAGATTGGTTGGGAGAGCCTTTGGCTTTCAGGTCCCTCCTCTATGGAACCAGCTCCCAGTTTAAGAGACAGACATCCTCTCTACTTTCAAAATTAGGCTTCAAACTTTCCTTTTTCATAAAGTGTATAGTTAGGGCTGGATCAGGTGACCTGAATTAATTATTATTAATCTCTGGGTCTCTTCTACAGTTTGTCTTTTATTCTATCTTCCTCCCATCATCCCCAACAAGTCCCGACAGAAGGCTGCACTTCTAGAACCTCCCTTCTGGATTCCCGCCCTTTGTTAATACTACCCGAGCGTTGAATTAACCATGTTAGTGAAACCAGCTTGTCACGTAGAAATTCTGATCCTGTTAGTGTTGGCCAAATGAAACTTTCTTTAGCACTGAAAGGTTTATTACTTGAAGTTTCTTAACGCAGTCCTCTTTGGTGCCATCTGGTTACCAAAAATATGAAGTGCAGAGTTTGACTCTGCAACTTGAAACGAACTGCTTGGTTATGATTATTCACTCTGCAGAGCTGAACTGACAGCTTCTGTTTAATGTCATGTGGCAGTTTTGTGTGATATCGGGCTACAGTTGTGGTGCTTTGAACATGGGTTTTTTTTGTGTAAAATGTTATATCTATTTGCTTGATACGTCATTTACGTGAATAAACTTTCCTTGTTTAAACATGGTGTGGTCTCTCTTTATTTGTGATAGTCATAGATTAAAAACAAACATTGTAAATAATAATGTACAACACACTCTTATCCTATAATCTGGGACTCTCCACCATTAACTCTGAAGACGCTTCTCAGATGAAACGTCTTCAAGAAACTTAAACAGGTCAGCCCTGAGAACCTACACGGACAACAAACTCTTACAATAGGTTGGGCGTATGCTTGCTTTTGTAATTAACCAGTGGACATACACCAATATATAATATATTATTTAGTGTATTTCTTGTGTATGTTTTTGACCTGGGGCTGGAGCTGTTGGTTCACTGCTGGCTCCATGTCTTTTTATGTCACACACTGGTTCACTCTCTCTCACACATAAAAAATAAACTACAAATCCTGCAAACACTTCAGTCCCTTAGAAACCATTGAATCAGGTATTGAAACAGTGACGAACCGAATGAAGCTTCAGACGTCACTGATCACTTGACTCTAGCCAGACAAACAAAGCCTCAACACAGTGCCTCCAAAGCACCACGCTAAAGCTTCAGCTTCAAACGGCCCATCATCCTGTTTTTCTCAGTCCCTGCAACCTACTTGTTTTCTCCTCTGCCTAGAAGTCCTGGTGTTTTTCCTAAAAGAGCATTATCCCAGAGAGAATCTGTGGAGGAAATATCTGGTCCTGCACCAACTGGACCATCACTAAGCTGCCTTAGTTTATGATGAATAAACCCATGTTTGAGTCAGCCTGCACATTGTTGCCAGGGGTTGTTTGATTGTTGGGGCTTTCTCTCTATTATTGTAGGGTCTTTACAATATAAAGGGCCTTGAGGCGACCGCTGTTGTGATTTGGCACTATGTGAATAAAACTGACTTCAGTATTTATTTCATTTATGTATTATAACACATTTGGGTTAAGCACACAGCTATTCCTTTATGTTGGTAAATGGACTGGTTCATTTTCCTGCTCTATCCGAGCACTCAAAGTGCTTTAAATGACTCGTATAATTCACTCCAACACTTACTTCTTCACAAATGCTACCAATTACACATGATGAGAGAGCAACTCCAGGGTTAGTATCCTACCCAAAGATATTTGGCAAGCCTGGAGCAGCCAGGAATCGAACCACCAACCTTCTGCCCTACTCCTGAGCTACAGCCACTCCATGTTGGACAGCTTTTGTCTTGGACTAAGCTCACCATAGACAAGTTTAATCTTGGAGGAAATTTGCTGATTGGACTATTTATTCAGCAAATTCGGCATAAATGTAGCTGTTGAATCGCTCATGCATTTATTTGCTGATGTGTGCTCTCAGCTGTAACCCTGTATTTGATGCAACTGATTCAGTTTGGCACTGCCTTCTTAGAAACATGTGCGTGTGTGAGAAAAGGCTACAGTAGCAAATATTTTGCTGGAAACTTAAATAGATAATTAAACCAATTTTTTGTGGTCTTCTATTATAGAATAAATAAATAGTTAAAATTTGATTTGAATAGGTGGGTTTAAACCTCTGAGTGGATTCACTGTAGTAGAAGTAACACTCAAGACGATGTTAAAGTTTGTTCAAATGAGTCACAATGGATCTGGGACAGGCTCCAGCCCCCCGTGTCTCCCCAGAAGGGTAAGTGGAAGAGAGTGGATGGATTTAGTTACCATGGTCAGTGCTTCAGTGAACTTGCTGACCTGCAGATGGTGCAGAACAAACATCTTCAAACATTTTGATCATTTACAGGTTTGACAGTTTTTTGTGTGCTTGGCTCATGGAAACTGTTCCAAACACAGTCTGATACAAACAGTAGTAGAAGTAAAGTAAAATAGTATTATTTATTAAACAATTCAACAACTATATCAATATTTGTAGTATCTAATAATAAATAAACCTCGGTTATGCAACATTTAGCTTGAAAATGTATCATGGTATGTGCTGGAGTGGCTATAGTTTCTAATTCTGTCAGTGCTCACAATCTATTAAATATTGTTAAATTCAGAGAACTGTATTGTTACTACAGCAGGTGCTAGCAAGTACGCTTCTTTTTTCAGATAGGAGTGTGTTTGTGACCTTTTGACATCATAACACAGTAACAGTTGTTCACAGTCGGCCTGATAAGACATGGAGGGAGCGCATTCTCCTTGTAACCTGCGTCACTGACAGATAACGATATTCGGTCCCATCTCTTCCCAGGCCGCCTGTTTGATTTGATTCTCATGGTCATGAGGGAGCTGTTTTTGTGAGTGGAAGACGATTTATTTGTGACATTTTACACAGTGGACATGTGTGTGACCAACAGACATCTCACACATCTGCAGCAGTAAGAAGTGGTCACAGAAACATTGCTATACTTCAGTGGTTCTTAACCTTGTTGGAGGTACCGAACCCCACCAGTTTCATATGCGCAGTCACTGAACCCCTCTTTAGTGAAAAATAAAATATGTTTTTCAAATTCAAGACATAGATATGTTTTTTACTGGTGCACAAAATGAGCCGTGCCAAGATCGACTCACCAAACCCCTAGGGTTCAATCGAACCCAGGTTAAGAACCACTGCTATACTTGAAGAGCACAATAAAAGTTTTTTTCAGTGTTTCACTGAGCAAAATATTTTTAAAGGGTTTCAGATTTCTCTCTCTCTCTCTCTCTCTCTCTCTCTGGCTACATTTATTTATTCAAAATATTTATTGTTGTATTATGTTTTTGTCTAAACTTCTTAAAATCATACCATAATAACGAATCACTGAACTGAACTCAAATTAAATCTTTATAAACAGATATGGGCGTTAGTTTAGCTCGCTGCGATGAGCCATGTGGCTGAGAGCGACTGACCCGCGGCCTTCCTGTCTCTCCCTCTGCTCTCCTGTCAGCTCTTTGTTATCAATAAAGGCCAAAAAAACTGAAATGAGAAAAATGAACGTGGAAATTTCAAACCCAAGTCTGCTGTGTGAAATGTAGATGAACACAACTATTTTACAGCATCATACACATTTTTGTAAATATCTTATCATATCCGTTCATGTGACATCACTGAAGCTATGACACTGATATAATGTAAAGTAATCAGTGTTCAGCTTGTATAACAATGGCCTCCTCCATAACACACTGGACAAAAGCAGTTTCAGCAACAGGTTCCTTCAACCTGGCTGTCTGAGGGAACCTTACAAGAGTTTGATTCTGATAACAGTGTAAATTTGATGTCCCCTCTAAATAACTCAACACACAGACATTAATGTCTAAACCCCTGGCAAAAAAGTGAGTACACTCCTAAGTGAAAAGGTCCAAATTGTGCCCAGTTTGCCATTTTTCCTCTCCAGTGTCATGTGACTCGTTATATTATATTTCCTTTTTTATCAGAAAGAGGGACAATACCTATTAATGAACATTTTAACAAATGTAAATATGCCAGATTATAGCCTTAGGCTAATTTCCATATGTAGACCCTCTGGCAGGTTGATGTTACACACAAGTTAATAGCAACATACTGAGACACTATTTATAGACCTTGTATATAGAGACAAGGACAAAAACAGTGATCACATCATATTAGAGCAAACAATGACAACAAGAATGGACAACAGAGGACAATATAGAAAACAATAACGCGTTAGCATAACAAAACCTCAGGCGTGAATGGAGAGGAGGTGTGTTAAATTTGGTGTTATTGTTTACACTGTCTCATACTGGTCACTGGAAGTTTAACCTGGCACATCATGGTAAAGATACATCTGTTACATAAAGATGGCCTAGGCTATAAGAAGATTCCCAACAGCCTGAAACAGGATCCACTCAGGACAGGCCTCGCCATGGTCGAGCAGAGAAGCTGAGTGCACGTGCTCAGCGTCATATCCAGAGGTTGTCTTTTGAAAATAGATAGTGCTGCCAGTATTAAATGGTAAATGGACTGATTCTTATATAGCGCTTTTCTACTCTCATGGAGTACTCAAAGCGCTGTATACAACATGCCTCATTTACCCACTCATACAAGCAGTTCCTTCTATATTTAATGGCAATCTAACCAGCATTCACACACATTCACACTCCGATGGACGCATCAGAGAGCAACTTGGGGTTAGTATCTTGCCCAAGGATACTTGGCATGCAGACTGGGGAAGCCAAGGATCAAACCACCAACCTTCCAGGTAGTAGCTCTACCAATTGAGCCACAGCCACCTCACTGCAGAGGTTGAAGAGTAGGGTGTCAGTCTGTCAGTGCACAGACCATACACCACACACTGCATCGCATGGCTGTCGTCCCAGAAAGAAGCCTCTTCTAAATATGATGAACAAGAAAGTCTGCAAACACTTTGCTGCAGACAAGCAGACCAATGACATGGATCACTGGAACTTACTTGGTTCAAAATTTCCATGATTTCCATATATTACGTTAAATTTAAATCAGATTTGTTACATCTGTTTTTGGTTTTTTAGTTTTTTATAATTGCTAAAAAAAAAAAAAAAGGTATTGTGCAATTTTATTTACTTTTTTTCTGGGGTGTTACAGCCCTGGTCACATTTTAAATGAGTGTGTGAGTATGTCTCTACTGTGTTCTGTGCCTTTAAGAGTCTCTACAGGTCCTCCTTCTGATTGGGGAGCTGTTTTGGGCTGTTTTTGATGGTAAGTAGTCTTGTCCACCCCTTCTGAAGAAGAAGGTATTTATTTTTTGTATGTTTTGTCTTGTTAATTAAATTAGGGAGGTGTAGTTAGTGATGGTGTGATGAAGCCCCATGAATGTGTCGAATCTTCCCGGTTAATTACTTCATTAAAAGGCAGATCACACAAAGCTCAGTTAAACAGCTCGTTTGGAAGTACTGACATCTGCTGGTCATTCGATGTACAGCAGCCAAATGTGGGCTAAATACCAGTGGATATGTAACCATGTTGTCAGTAGCAGATTACCTACATGAGGTCCTGGATATATATAAATATACATACACACCCCTAACTACCAGACTGAATTAAGATTTGTGATAGTGTTTCAAAATGCTCCTTAACTCCTGATACTATTTGGTGGCTCCATAATGTGTTTACAATCTGGTCGTTACAATCCTCAGAATCACCTCAGATCCAGTTCACATTAACCATTAACTTGTTGATCTTTGGTCACGTGATATTCTGAAGGCTGATGCGGGCCTGGACACGAGCTTCATTTGCACTCAACACAGGCCTCGGGTCTTCAGTGTCAGACGTAACATCACAAGGTGTAGTGCTTGTCTTTTGGTTTTTGTTTCACGCAGGGCTTAGGTAGCATTTCTTTGGAATACCTTCTTTTGTTTTTTTTTTTTTTGTTTGTTTGTTTGTTTTTTCTTTACCTTTGCTCACCCTTGATTTTATGCTTTCAGTTTTGGTGGGGACACCCTTGCTTACCATTGTGTTGCCCTCCTTTGCCCCTAGACAAGGACATGTCATGGGGGAAAGAAATCATACTGATGACATCAAAGTCTCACAAACTCTCAAAAAACTGTATGTATCAAATATGATACACTCAGTGTTAAGGAGTTAAGCATTTTACATTGAGTCAAGCTAGTGATTTCTCATAGATGGTAATCTGAAAGCGCTGTCTGAGCCTGCACCTGGGTCTGGTCCTGTTTTCTTGAACCAGACATGGTCCGAGCCTCTCTGTCAGAGTTTGTATTACTAGAACCCTTTTCCAGACAAGTGAAAAAAACAACAACACTTTTGTCCTACAGGATTAATAATAATGTTTAGTAATGTTTTGCCCACCAGGGTAGTGAGTTAGTCATGACTGCAGCCACGAGATGGCAGTAATGTAAAGAATGGAAACAGTCGAGGAGCTTTATGACAGCACTGACTGAGAAGAAAGGAGAGAGAACACTTTACTTTAAATGTTTGAATTTATCTCTATTATTAGATTTGATGAGACAAGCACTGCTTTCACTGTTCATCCTAACAGAATGCCACTGGATAAAGGTGTGTTTCTATTAGTTTTCATACAGTCACGGACATTGACATTAAGCATTACCCTTCATTTCAGACAGTGGATGTTGTATATAAACCACAGGAATCTTTATGATGGGTAATCTGGTTAATATCCATGAGAACATACCCGGTCTTCCTGTTTGAATTACATTCCTAAATACTCGTGTTACATTACATTTCTCCGACTCCTTTTTCCTGTAATGAAACCAGATGCATCAGGTTCAGTTCAGTTTTAACTACGGGAAGATGCTGGTCACACAGTGATGGGATACATTCAGCTTTGCCAGGTCTCATTTGTTTATGATTACCATTGTCTTATTATGAAACTGAATGTGTGTTTCCTACACTTGGCTTGGATAACAGCCTCACATTTTGCACACTATCATTTTTTTCTGCTCAACACAGTACAGCAGGAGGATTTTCAACAAAGGATCATTTCCCTACAAACCAGTGTGATATGGACACTGTGAGATATGTTGACATGTACATGCACCGCGAGGGAAAAAGGTGCACGAAAGTGGCAGGCAGATGAAGACAAAACGCGGCACAATAATACTTTTACGTTTTGCAATCTACAAAGGTTTGCACTTTGAGAATCAACTTGTGAGAACTGTGACCAATGTTCATGTTTGTGGGGAAAAAAGTGTATAAAGTCCGTGGCGAGGGGCTAGTTATTCTGAGAACCCCTGCTGCAATAAATGAGGGACCACTGTCTACTCTATGATTATTATATTCAACCTGTTAACATTTACAGTTTTTTTCAGTCGCTAACAAGCGTTTGTCCAAACAGTTGTCACATTTGCAAAACTCTAAACACAATTAGCACAGCATCGGTCTGTTGTGGCCATACCATTCACACATTTCATGTCGTGTTCACCCAATATGCAGTCAGTGAACACATTTCCACAATGCTTACATTTTCTTAACAGACAAGCTATACCTCCCAACAAAATTATGGACTGTTTTTGTAGTATCTACGAATGTTAACACACAACATCCCACAATAGCAAAAACAATATTCCAAACCTTAGATACAGTATAAAAACCTCTGCTTCTGCAATGATATCAGTACAAAAACAATATCAATATCAAAAATATATCTCAGCTGATAATAAACAAACAATTGAATAATTGACACACAGCTGATTTATGTTGGGTAAATTGGGCCAACCACAGCTTCTTCCATTCTGGCTTAGACTCAGTGGGGTTTATAAGGCAAGACCTTGAGGAGTGATGTTTTTGGAAACAAAAAAAAGACAAACACTGTAATGTCTGGTCGAGGAAGAGTAAGAGCAAGGGGCCCAGGGAGAAGAGAAGGCCCAAGGAGAGGGCAAGGTAAAGGTGTAAGAATGCGTGGTGGTGGCATTCCAAGGGCTGCAAGAACAGTAGTCAGTGATGAAATTCGTGCCACTATCATTGACCATGTAATCAACCATGGTCTTTCACTAAGAGAGGCTGGTGAAAGAGTGCAGCCCAATTTGAGGCGGTCAATGGTTGCCTCCATTATACGCATTGTAACAGGGCGGCCCTTAGCGGCTGGAAACACAGTGAGATGGACCAAGGCAAGTGTAGTGGAACAAAGTATTTATTTGCTATACAGCTCTCCTTACAACAATTAATTTGTCGAGCTTCTTCACAGCACAAAAATCCCCCTCTAATGACAACTGGCAGCCTTAAATATGTTCAGCTGTCACAGACTTAACCATTATTCCACTCTCAGGTAAATTCTTAAATCCCAACCTTCCACCACAGTATACAATATATCAATAAGAATAAATAAATACATAAATACATTTTCACATTTACATATTAATAAATATTTCACACTTAATGTTACACCAAACCCAATATTATAAAAACCCAGAAACCCAAGCACAACAAGATTCACCACACTCTCTTTACCAATGGACTCTCCCGGAACCTTTAAATGGTGTCTGGACCCCCGGGGAAACATTTGCCCAAACACCTTGAAGAGGACACAGGCAAGAAAGGTGAGTAATCATTAACTTACAAACACTTATTTGCACCACTTTTATCCCTAGATTTCACACACACATTTGCCTTAGTTTTCCTTATTGGTAAACCTTAATCACAATCTCAATCACCATTCTTCTCTCCTGACAGACAACCACCACATTCCTTGATGAGGAGCAGCTGTGCAGGATCTGAAACGAGGCCACCAACTGATTTTAAAATTCCCAATAAATAGTCAATAAATATTTAAACTTCTTGTGTGCAAATCCATGCTTAAAGTGCAATGCTAAATAAAGTGCTTGATAAGGTGCTTTTAATGAAGTGAAAGGTGTGCTCTAAAGTGCTATACATATAATATAAATAAATGCAGTAAGGGAGTTCTCTTCCTTACACGCATCTTTCAACAAACCAACAGGTAAGTATTGCATTTTACATGGATTGTTTCTATTCTCACTTGACATGTCAATATGGTCATACAGTAATGCATATGTTGAATTTTTTGTCTTTCTAAAGAATGCAACGTCTTCCACCCTCTGGGGGAAGAGGAAAGCTCCTCAGTAATGATCAGGAGCTTGCCATTGTAGAAATGGTTACTGCAAATAATGCAATAAAACTGCGTGAAATTCAAACTAGAATTGTGGCGGACCATGAGATATTTGACAATATCGATAGAATCAGCCTCACAACCATTACGCGGACATTGTCCAAACACAGAGTGCGGATGAAGCAGCTCTACACTGTTCCCTTTGAGAGGAACAGTGAGAGGGTCAAGGAGCTACGACGACAATATGTCCAGGTATAGTGTATATTCAATCCAATGTCCAGTTCTATAAGCTTTGCACTTTGCAAGTAGGTAACCTACACAATACTAGGTTACAGTACAGTATGGTATACAGTAATAACATGACTTACATAAACTTTGTTTCAGAGAGTTATGGAATTGGAGGCCAACCAGGCCCCTCATGAATTCATATACATCGATGAGGCAGGATTCAATCTGGCCAAAAGGCGTCGACGTGGACGAAATGTAATTGGAAAAAGGGCCACAGTTGATGTGCCAGGACAGAGAGGGGCAAACATTACCATGTGTGCAGCAATTGCAAATGCAGGATTACTCCTTCACAGATGTCAGGTTGGACCCTATAATACAGAGCGCTTGCTTGCCTTTCTCAATGATCTCCACCAGCGCCTGGTTCCAGAGCAGGGTCCGGAGGGTGAAAACATGAGGACCTTTGTAATTACCTGGGACAATGTGGCTTTCCATCACTCGCAAGCAATAACAACATGGTTTGAAGTCCACCCAAGACTGGTAAGTCTCTTCCTTCCACCCTATTCACCTTTCCTCAACCCCATAGAGGAGTTCTTTTCTGCATGGAGGTGGAAGGTTTATGACTATCAGCCACATAACCAGATGTCCCTCCTTGAAGCCATGGATGCTGGCTCCAGGGACATCACAGTTGACGATTGCCAAGGGTGGATCCGACATACCAGGCGGTTTTATCCCAGGTGCATCGACTTGGATAACATCAGATGTGATGTTGATGAAAACATGTGGCCTAACCCTGAAGATCGCAGAGATTAGATGCAAATTTTTTGCCTTTTTTTAGCCCCCCTCCCCCCCTTTTTATCTTGGCTTTTTGCTGTTGTTTTTTTGTTCAGAATGCTCTTGTGTGCTTCATGGATATTTTGTTCACTGTAAGCAATACTGTAAAACTTTCTCTGTCCTATCATACCGTGTTTCTACTGTACCTCCTGTAGTAAACAGTGAAGAAACAGAAACTTGTTTGCTTTTTACTGGAATGCTTTTGAATGTGAACATTACTGTACATGTGGACATACAGTTACCAACCAAGACATTTCTGGTGTCAAAATGGTGGATTGCATGTTTCGCATGCAAATACCTGTAAAACTGAAACATAAAAGTCTATGCAGTTTTTGTAATGTCAATAATAGCCAGTATTTTGAAACCTGGTGTACTTTGATTGACTGCATGTACCTTGTGAAGTGAAAACAAGTGTTATTCTTTGACAGACTAATTTCATTTTGAGTCAGATTTATAGTGTTTTTGTACAGGTAGTGTGTGCAGAGAAAGATGTGTTCTATTTTGAAATGAAGAGGTAGTATATATTTAACAAAATGTATTTTTGAGAAGAAAATTATCAATTTGGCCAATTGTGTTTTGTAGGTGTGAGTCTGTGTTAAGAGTTTAGAAAAAGTATCTGAAGTATGGGTAGGCGCTTGTTAGCGATTGAAAAAAACTGTAATACAGTCTTGATAGAACCAACTGATTCTGCAGCAGAGCATCCCCTGTTGCTTCTCCTGGCTCCCCAGTCCCTGAGCTCCTGCTGCGCACCCACAGGTATGTACAGCAAGCACTGATAGCTTTTTACTCGGTGATCACCATTACTAAATATCTACAACCAATCTGATTATATCCTGTTTTTTGTTTTTTTTTTCGATGTTGAAATTAAAATCTAGTAGCAGTCTTCTCATTTCTTTGTGTTTTGTGCTGTTTTACAGGCCCACAGAGGAGGACAGCTCCGACACAGATGAGGGACGGGTCCCAGGACGGTCCATCGGTGGTGGAGCTGGCCATCCTGGTGTCCCTGAAGAGGCCACATCAGTCTCCAATGGAGCATTTCCTCCTCAGCCTTGTTCCTGCTCTGGAGAGCAGCTGGTCCTTTTTATTCCTGTCTCTCTGTAAATACTTATATTTTATATATTTATGTTTAATGTTTGTCTGTGTGAGAATTTTAATATTTTTTCAAATAAATTTTTATAATGACTAATGTCTCAGTTCTACTACACAGCAAATGTTGGCACATGACTTGACACATGTAGAATTTATTTCATATTATACTAATGACAAAACATACTAATACAGTGGGATGCAAAAGTTTGGGCAACATTGTTAATAGACATTATTTTCCTGTATAAATTGTTGTTACAATAAAAAATGTCAGTTAAATATCATACAGGAGACACACACAGTGATATTTGAGAAGTGAAAAGAAGTTTACTGGATTTACAAAAAGTGTGCAATAATTGTTTAAACAAAATGAAGCAGGTGCATACATTTGGGCACCACAAAAAAGAAATGGAATAAATATTTAGTGTATATCAATGTGTGTGTCTCCTATATGATACATGGGGTGCCTTTGTCTGGACGTGCTTCCCATCCAGAGCTCCACAGCAGAGAGGGAAGTTCCAGCGCTCCTGAAATCCCTCTGCGATGGACCGCCAGTCTCCAGGTGAAGGCACAGCCATGAAGTTGTCCACTAGACAGTCCCAGATGGCCGTCGCTACCTGGGGGGTGATCTGGCACACCGTGGACACACCGACTCTGTAACTGAACGCGATGGTCCTGCCAGCTTCGGTTAAAAGGCGGGGCCCACCAGTAACTGGTGGGTGGCACCTTTTCTTGGTCTCAGGTTCCCCGCATGCAGCTCTCCACTGTCTTGTCTAATAACACCAAGACCTACTCTATTCAAGCTCTTTTAGACTCCGAGGCTGAACAAAATTTGATTGGCAGCGGTCTGGTACGTCTCCTTGGTATTAAAACACGGCTTCTAAAGGTCCCTGTTTCAGTTGTTGCCCTCAATGGTCAGCCCTTGCCCTCGGTCACCCATGAAATGGAACCGGTCTCATTAATTCTCTCGGGCAATCATCGCGAATTTCTCCGGTTTCTTGTTTTCGCATCCCCTGATTTCTCAAAGTCTTGGGTTATCCTTGGTTCAAGCGCCACAATCCCCATATCAACTGGGCCACCCGTCGTATAGAGAGTTGGAGTAGCCGCTGTTTGTCACACTGTCACACTGTCTGCAGTCTGCTTTACCTCCTTCTCACACTCTTTCACAGTGAAGCTTCTGTATGCCAGCATTATTTTGGTAAAAAACCATCTTTAAAGGTGAGGAGTACTGGGGTAGACCCTCTACCATTCGCTCTCTTACCCATACAAACTTCAAAGGATTGGCAGAAGAGAACCTGCCACCTTCTTTTACGTTAACAAACACTTTAAATCCCTCCTCCTTGTTTTGAGGTAGATTCTCACTATCTGGAGAAGCATCTCCACACTCTTTCCTTTTGCCTCTGCTCCACCCTCCCAAATTCCACTCACCAGCTGCAGGCATGAGGCTGGCTCTGATAGTACACAATGATGGCAGTGGTGGCTTCTTGTTTGCAGTTTCTTAATACTTCCTGAACGATAACCGAGGCCAAGAGGTAGGCCATGAGTTTGTGGTTTACCAGGCCTGTACAGGCCTTTGGCTGAAACCTGCCCGCCTCCTCTTGTCCTCCTGTACAGTTTATCAAATCTAATAACCATTATCCAAATCAAGTCCAATTTTTTATAGTTAATCAAACTGAAGAAACTTCACGCCACATACTCCCAACACCGTCAGCATCTCTCCTCCCACCAGTTTCAATCAACAAAGTTTAAGGTAAACTGTGGGCGTAAATACAGTTGGAATTCAGGGAGATGGGAAACACCAAGGTAACAAGACAGATCTGAAAGAGATCAAAGATGATGAGACAGAGGAAGCTAAATGTCATGTACACATGACACATGACAATATCCAACAGAGACAGTCTTAACCATGGAAACAGAGGGGAGAAAAGAAAACTTAAATTAAAGGAATACTATTGATAAAAATAATAAAACTACTGAAAACTGAGAAAACCAGAGAAGGATATCATCAAAAGAGACAAAAACTAAAACTGATGAGAGCAAAGATGTTCGATGTTCTATTACAGAAAGGATCAAAAGGCCTGTGATGATCTAAAATGGGAGTGCTGGGCTGCACTGTACAGAACGCTACCTACATAAACAAGAAGATCATTGTTTAGCGTATCCAGGAGAGTGTTACATTACAAACATTCAGAACCATTTTGTCTCCGACTTCTGTTTTATCTGTTGTTTAATCATCTCTGACACAATGTGTTTTTACATGTCACACAGCAAACAAAACAGATACTGGTTACAGCACCACCTTTGTGTTTTGCTGGACTGAAACCAGAAGACGGAGAGTAAATCGAAACCAGTTAATTTTACTGCTTTTCTGTGGCTGATTTTATTTTCTTCTCTTGTCAGTAGTGTATGCAGGCAGCAGCTTCAGTAGCTGAAAAATATAGCCCTGAGCAAAGTGCCAAAAACTGCACTTCAAACAGAGTCAGTGATTTCAGGTACATAAAAGGAAGACAAAGTGTGTGAAAGCAACAGCAGGTCAACATGAACTGTGGGATTTGTTTCAATGCAGTTTAAAAGATAGCAGGAAAAACAGCAGGTCCTGTGAGAAGCTATATTGTTAATCTGATATCGTGAGGTATACAGATAGATTAATTAAACATAACAATCAAATTACACAGATCTGTGTGATCAAACAGTCAGGGTGAAGTATGTGCACTGAGTCCAACTCCAGCGAACAAAAGCCTTCTGGATCCATCTTGGAATGATTAGCAAATAGTACGTCTCAGAATCATCAGATCTGAAATAGAATAGAACAGGATGAGCTAATACGTATTGGTCACACATCAATTAGGGAGAAACAGAAGGACAAATGGAACAACATCGTCATTCCTTATCTCAGGTTTATCAGAGAATCTCAGGAAACTCTTCTCCAAGCACGACATCTCAGTGTACTTCAGACACATGCTGGTTCATCCTAAACACAAAGTAAACAACACAGCGTAGCTGTGCAGTGTAGTGAAGAGTGCAAGACTCGGCTGTCAAGCTGCATTTAAAGGTCAAAGGTCACTCTTTGAGGACGCCAATGTTCACATGTTGGACAGAAAAGACAGAATGTTTGAAAAAGAAGTGAAAGAAGCCATCTTAACCCAAAACCTTGGCTGATAGTCAGTGTGTGATAGGTGAGTGCAATTAAGGGCAAACTCCAAAGCCAATCAAAGGTGAGAAAAGGAAACAAGGTGAATCTGGTGAGGTGAGGGAGTGTGAGGAAGAAAGGGTACGAAAAAACAAGAATCTTTGCAACAGCTGTTGCACCTGTTTACACCTATGCTCATGTGATTAGGCACATGATCAATACTGGGTCGACAACCCTCTGGAGGAACACTCCCAATAGGACATAAAATCAGGGACTCTTCACCAGTTGTTGTTAGAACTGAAGAAGCTTCTTGGATGAAAAGTTTTCAAGACATTTAAAGAAGTCCAGACACTTTTCTTTTCAAGCTCCTTAGACATGTATACAGATGATTGAAGGAATAAATCCAGCAGATTGTGAGGAAAAAGATTGTTGCATAGTCAGGGGAAAGTGCCAGATTGAGCCACCAGGGGTCTCCATCTTATATTCACCTTCTGAAATTGGATTAGCTCTCTAAGGTTATCAAAACTTTAACACTTTGCTTGGAGGATCAGTTGAATTTTTGAAATTAAAGGCTCTTCATAGAGCATCATAGCTTACAGCTTCATGTTGTTAAGTTATTAAGTGTCAAACAAAGTGAACAAATACCTAGCTTCTTTACATTCAACACTTCCTGCTATAAAGAAGCATGAAAAGACAAGCTGACAAAATGTGCAGCAGCAAGCTCTGATCAACATCTGAATCAGAATCTAATGATAGTTTGTGAGTTGCTGGTACACTTTTATGTCATTTTCTTTGTAAAAAGCATAGACTTTAAGTGTGTGTGTGTTTTGTCTTATATGTTTCATAGGGTTATGATTGGTGTTTTTCCCAATCATTGTGTATTGTGCGTGGGGCAAAATCCTTTATTCAGGCTACTAAATCATAGTTTCCTTCAGCGTGAAAAACTTTCTTACACAGTGACCATCTTTATAGCTTCTCTGGTACCCCAAACCCATAATGGATAGGGCAGCCTGAGACAAAGTCAAAGAAATGTACTGAGCTGTAGTTTCCCCCTACTACTGTAAAAGAAACATGTTTGAGATTTGAGGCTAATATTTAGGGGCTTTTTTTAAAGGTACTTATCCCATGACTCTGCGGTGGTGCAGGGGTTAGCACTACTGTCTCACGCCAAGAAGTTCCTGAGTCTGACTCAACCATGTGGCGGGGGCCTTTCTGTGAGGAGGTTCTCACCATGTTTGAGGAGACGCTAATCTGGGATAAACAGCCAGCTAGGGTCAACAGGCACAGCCTATTCAGCTGGGGAGTCTTAAAAGATGTGGACATTTGAGTGTGATGGGCTGTGAACCTATGGTGAACAAAACAACTTGAAAGAGATTATTATTTTTCTAATCAGATGATTTTTTTTAAAATTAAACACTAACATGAGTATTTTCATCATGTGTCATTGAACCTCATAAGGCCTGAACTCTTTCATGGCATGCATATTTAATTTCTCTTTGCTATTTGGGCTGATGAATATAAAAACAAAGAATTATCTTTTTACCTAATGTAGTTTCTGAAAAGTGGATATTAGGCCCTTGTAGAGCAAAATTTAGTATTGTGGTCTAGACCAGCGGTCCCCAACCCCCGGGCCTCGGACCGGTCCATGAGTCATTTGGTACTGGGCCGCGAGAGTTGAGACTCGGGTGTGAAATGCATGGTTTTCAGGGTTTTTAGCGTTTTTTTCGTTAACTCAGTTTTCCTGGGTCTTTTCACGTGTGTTATGAATAAATCTTCTTTTTTTCGGTACCGGTACTAGTTTTATTTTGTTGTATTTATCCGCGACACCGAAAAAAAAGAAGATTTATTCATAACACACGTGAAAAGACCCAGGAAAACTGAGTTAACAATAAAAACGATAACAAAATAACGCTGAAAACCGATAAAAATCCTGAAAACCATACATTTCACACCTGAGCCTCAACTCTCGCGGCCCGGTACCAAATGACTCACGGACCGGTACCGGTCTGAGGCCCGGGGGTTGGGGACCGCTGTGCTATGTGATCGCTAGCTCTAGCATAACATAAACATAGTGAAGCTGGAGGATGAACGCTAACTTTTTTCTACTCGATAAAAGTTAACGTGAGGGTTCCCGATGGTTAGGGACAAATGCAATCGCATGGCAGGATGCTGTAAATGGACCAAACTTCAGTCAGCAGAACAACTGAGATAATCCATCCACAATACGAGGTTAGTCATTAATATACTACAACAACATGGGAATAGAGCAGCTGCCAGAGAATTCAACATTATTGAATCAATGAGGAATGAGTTGAGTAAAGTTTTACTTATCTGACTGTTTTGTTTTGCTTAATGTGCTTCATAATCTGGAGGGCCTTATGGTCCAAAAAATACGGTAATACAGGATTAATCACCAAATATTAAAAATCTGCTTTGTTATCACTGGCAATCAATATATTATGTAGGCTAAGCAGGGGGATGTTTTGTGAAGTTTGTGAAGTTAATATTCTTACTAGACTGTGTACAACTAATAGAAACAAAAATTATAAGCTAACACAAATAATAAAGGTTTAGCTTATTAAACTTTTGAGGGGGTTTTCTGTTAATTAATAACTTACTTAAAAGCCTAATAACTGTTTTGTATCTGCTCTAGAATATTTGGATGGTAGGGTCAGAATTTTGTCGTAAAAAAACATGAAGGCATTGACCCATCCTGGCTTGTGTCAAAGGGTTTAGTTTGTATAATATGTGCATTGAAGGACATATCCTGGTCAAAAATGACTCCAAGGTTCATCACAGTGTTACTGGAGGCCAAGATAATGCCATCCAGAGTAAGAATCTGGTTAGATTCCATATCTGTAAGATATTTAGGGCCGAGTACAATAACCTCTGTTTGAGCTGAATCAAGAAGCAGAAAGTTAGCGGCCATCCAGGTCTTTATGTCTTTAAGACATTCCTGCAGTGTAACTAATTGATGTGTGTTATCTAGCTTCATGGTTGTATATACTATGGGAAGCATGTGTAATGTGAACAGAATTGGTCCTAGCACTGAAGCCTGTGGAACTCCATAATTAACCTCAGCATGTGAAGAGGACTCTCCATTTACATGTACATCATGTCACAAAACTCATAACATTTCAAGCTGGTCTCTAGAACATAACAGTGAGCTCACTGTACTCAGATCTCCATCTCAATCATGGACTAGTAAATATCACACAGACGTCACATAAAGTGGGACCTTATATTCCTTACCACTGAGAAAAAGCTTACTAAACTCTAGATCATTAGAGGATAAAACACTTTAGACTGAAACCAGTTGTTTTAAAAATCTTTCTACAAACAATGTGCTTGATATATTATCCACCATGTAAAACTTTAGAACAGCTCTACTCTCTGGCAGCACTCATCATGTTTGGTACAGGCTGAGCAATGACATTGTTTGCTGTAAAGTGTAGCAGCACAAAGTCAGAGATGTGTAACATATAAACGCACACAGCACATACCCAGGCACACCCACCCATCTCATAGTTGCAACAACTCGTCATTTACATAACTTCCTGTATCATACCAACAGATCTGCTCCAAAGAAAATGCAAATTATGCATCATAATACATTTGCTACCCATCACCTTATTGGCACGCTATCATCTATTGTGGTTAGTTTAAAAGACAAAACGTCCAGTGTCAAAGTCAGAATGAAGAGAGAAACAGTTCCATCTTTCACAGGGTGAAGAGCTTTTATAAAGCCACAGTGCCAATAATGCAACACAGAACACAAGACTTTAAAATGCCTGATGAACAGGATGTGGTGGCAGATGTGATAAGTGTGTGACAAATTTAGAGAGGAAAGGGTAAGCTTTGCATTATTTAATAGTATTAAATATTGCATCAGACACACACTGTTTGGAGAAAGTAGCACATTTAAAATAAGCTACATGTAGTTTTTAACTCCATAAACAGATGTGTGTTTGCTGAGTGACAGAAAAGAACATGCTCTATCATTAGTCAACAGAAACACTTGGCCAAAGAAACAAGAGAATGTAGGGTTTAAGACACTATTATGTATTTACTCTGTATACAGTGGCTTGCAAAAGTATTCGGCCCCCTTGAACTTTTCCACATTTTGTCACATTACAGCCACAAACATGAATCAATTTTATTGGAATTCCACGTGAAAGACCAACACAAAGTGGTGCACATGTGAGAAGTGGAACAAAAATCATACATGATTCCAAACATTTTTTACGTATAAATAATTGCAAAGTGGGGTGTGCGTAATTATTCAGCCCCCAGAGTCAATACTTTGTAGAACCACCTTTTGCTGCAATTCCAGCTGCCAGTCTTTTAGGGTATGTCTCTAGATTCCAAGAGGTTTTCTTCCAAGATTGCCTTGTATTTGGCTCCATCCATCTTCCCATCCACTCTGACCAGCTTCCCTGTCCCTGCTGAAGAGAAGCATGATGCTGCCACCACCATATTTGACAGTGGGGATGGTGTGTTCAGAGTTATGTGCAGTGTTAGTTTTCTGCCACACATAGCGTTTTGCATTTTGGCCAAAAAGTTCCATTTTGGTCTCATCTGACCAGAGCACCTTCTTCCACATGTTTGCTGTGTCCCCCACATGGCTTGTGGCAAACTGCAAACTCTTCCACTCTTCCATAAAGGCCAACTTTGTGCAGTGCACGACTAATAGTTGTCCTATGGACAGATTCCCCCACCTGAGCTATAGATCTCTGCAGCTCGTCCAGAGTCACCATGGGCCTCTTGGCTGCATTTCTGATCAGCGCTCTCCTTGTTCGGCCTGTGAGTTTAGGTGGACGGCCTTGTCTTGGTAAGTTTACAGTTGTGCCATACTCCTTCCATTTCTGAATGATAGCTTGAACAGTGCTCCGTGGGATGTTCAAGGCTTGGGAAATCTTTTTATAGCCTAAGCCTGCTTTAAATTTCTCAATAACTTTATCCCTGACCTGTCTGGTGTGTTCTTTGGACTTTATGGTGTTGTTGCTCCCAATATCCTCTTAGACAACCTCTGAGGCCGTCACAGAGCAGCTGTATTTGTACTGACATTAGATTACACACAGGTGCACTCTATTTAGTCATTAGCACTCATCAGGCAATGTCTATGGGCAACTGACTGCACTCAGACCAAAGGGGGCTGAATAATTACGCACACCCCACTTTGCAGTTATTTATTTGCAAAAAATGTTTGGAATCATGTATCTTTTTCGTTCCACTTCTCACGTGTACACCACTTTGTGTTGGTCTTTCACGTGGAATTCTGTTTCAAGGCTGTTCAAGGGGGCTGAATACTTTTGCAAGCCACTGTATATTTTATGGTCTGGACAATACTGATTGGTCAGTTCATGAACTTATTGGATGTTGCTACTCCCTAAAGTAACGTCCCAAATAATGAGATAGTGATAAAATTATAATACTAAAAACTAAATCTGCTGATTCACTGTTTTGTGCGGGATATATATCACCAGTATTTACAGTATTAGTGAAGAAATCCTGATGTAATGGAGATGCTCTGAGTAACTTAACTATGTGCTTGACTAAGTGTCTACATCCAGAATCCATACAGAATGAAGGTGACATGCAAAAACCATCTGTCATCCAGCTGCCATTCAGGCTGGTTCCAAAGCAACTCAGCTTTAAAAAAAAAAAAAAAAAATATATATATATATATATATACACACACACACACACATATAACTCATTGCTCTGGATACTGGGTTGATAAAAAATGCCTTGCTGTGATAGGTTCATGCTTCAGTTGCAGTGAATCAAATTCTGTGGTAGCTATCTGTGTATGGAGGAACCAGCTATCCTTCATCTGTGTTTAATTTTCACCAGTTTTAAGGTATTTTTGCAAGACATGTTTGTGTTTGGAACATACCAAAAATATGAATCTAGCTAAAATAATTATATTAAAAACAAAATGAAATAAATGCTTAATTTGCACCCTTCTCTTTCATAGTGACATCTCAGCTGCCACAGAGTGAGAGGCAGACACAGACAATCATTTAAGCTCACATTAACGTTAGAACCATCACTTACCCTGCCATATTTTTGGACTCTGGGACTAAACTGGAGAGCACCACAAGGAGGCCATGAGAACATGAGAACCGCCTGGCCAGGATGTGCTAACCACGAATACCATATGAAGCACACCACAATAATCATTAATACTTGAAAGCATCACATCATCAGTAAAAAGTCCCTCTCTGTTAATCGTCTTAATGATCTGACTGAAGTGTGTTTGCAACTTCCACATTTTTCAGACTGCAACACAATCCAATAAATGATTAGAAGGAAATATAAGCTGACCCTATTCTTTTTTTATTTATCATGAATGTAAGAGAGAATTTCATGTATATTAGAAATGTATATATAGAAATTACATTCTTTTAGTTATAGTGTCACGCTAACCCCAGCGTGTGCAAACTAGTTTTTTGGGTTTTTAAAAAAAAAAAAAAATCATAATATATGTGTTACGGATTTGTACGAGGTCTCACTCAGTAGATAAAATACATTTTTGCCAAAGTTTTTTCAATTATTAATGGCTTAACAGCAGCACAAGTCACTTTATGGAGAACTTGTAATTTTGTATTCATGCACCAAAAAAGCCCTCAGCAAACATGTTTACCTGATAGAAGTCACTTTCAGCTGCAGCCATTGCATCCTGTGCTTATGTCACCGCCATTGGATTCTCGAGCCATGGTTCTCTGGACTGACGAATCCAGTGTGGGTTTGGTGGCTGCCAGGAGAACAGAACGTGTCTGACTGCACTGTGCCAACTGTCAAGTTTGGTAGAGGGGGACTTATGGTGTGGCGATGTTTTTCAGTATTGGCAGTGAATTTGGAGTGAAAGGAAATCCCGCCACAACGGTTGCTCGCCACCACAACCTCGTTTCACAGTCACTTGTACTTACACCTGCCGTTAAGGAAGGAAGCCTCTGTTGTCACCATTTAGATGCCACATAAGCAATGATATGGGAGGAGAGGAAGTTAAAACACAAACCAAGACTTTGTTACATTTTTTTTTTACAAACTGTCACGGACCCGGTTCCGGGGACTCGGGGTTCGTGAACAGTGTGGACCTTTATTGTTATTAGTGTATTGGATGTATGTTTGCTGCACTGTGTTCTTGTGTTCAATGCTGGTGTGTGTATGTGTGTGAGGCTGGAGGATGAAGGACAGCCACCTGCAGGCCTGATGGGTGTGGCCCTGCCAGCTGCTGGTCACGCCTAGCTTACCACACACCTGCTTCTGATCAGGATCGTCGGGGGAGCTACTTATTTTTTTTTTTTTTTCTTCTAAATGACATCAGAAACAGCAGTATGCGACATTACGTGATGGCAGAGCTTCAGTTCATCCTTTGTCATTTTTTTTTTTTTTTTTTTAATAAATAGGACAGGGGGAATGAATGAGAGAGAGAGGGGGAGAGAAAGAAAGAAAACCAAAGGGGAGAAGAGACGGTGAGAAGGGGGGGGAAGAGAGACAAAAAAAAACAAAAAAGAACTCCTGGGTCACCTGTATGGAGAAAAAAAACAAACAAACAAACAAACAAAAACAAACAGAGGAGACAGCAAACAACAAAGAGCAACATAATAATAGAGAAAACAAAGCACCATCACAATAAACTAGCTAGTCATAGATATCAGTATTTACTAAGTAATAAACGATATTGTGCAGCACGCAAGATAGACAGCGCACAGTGTGCTTTGAGGCAGCAGCCAAGAAAGCTTTAGTCCGCGTCTGTGAATACCCATGTGTGCATACCTGTGTGGATCAGCATGCTTGCATTCCAAAGGTTTCTCCATGTAATGATCTGCTAGGGAGTGTGGGGGGGCCACAGCCCCGTCCTCCAGGGTGTGAAGCGGGTATGGAGGAGATCAAAACTCCAGACATCCAGAGGCCCCCAGAACACAAGAGACCATGGAAGACCAACAGAGGGGCAGCCGCGCCACTGTCCCAGTAAGAGCTGAGGAGAGTCCCAGATGAGGGCTCGCCCAGCAGCCGCGGAGCAGAAGTCAGGGGGAGTTGCAGTGACTCGCCCGTGAGCTCCGCCGGCCCCCAGCTGCGCCTGAGTGACCGAGCCCTAGGCCGAGAGGCCGGGGGCACCCCACCTCCAAAGGGGCCCGAGCGAGCCCCAGGCCCCGACAAGCGGCCGCCAAGGAGTGAGCCGGTGTGTACCCGGACGCCCACCCCCAGACACAAAGAACCACCAACACACCGACACCTGAGGGAGTCCGCCACCGGCAGGGGAAGTGGTGGTGGGTGGAGATAGGCCTCCAAACCTTGGAGGGCCTGAGGTGTCCCCAGAGAGGTGACGTCTGATACCCAACCTGACATATAGACACAGACATACAGGCACACACAGACACAAACATCCATTCCCACCCTCATGCTCTCATATGCACTCACTCCACACTCAACCAACGTGGAGACAGACATAAAGAGACGCTGTACACACAATCACACTCCCCAAGCGTACTCTACAAACCGGGTCTAGGTACCCTTGCCCCTGGAGGGGGGAATTGCACCCAGACCCAGGTGGTGTTACCCTTTTCCCTGCGGTGGGGAGAGGCAGACCGCCCCGACTCCGCAGCAGCAGGGAGGCCCCACACCCCAGACCGCAGTCGGACGGCCAACTCCTCCTACTAGCCCTCCCGCTCCAGCAGGCCGCAGAGAATGGGGGTGGGAGAAGACTCCAAACCTCCCTCCACCCGCTCATTGTAGTGTTGATGCATATGTGTTCTAAGGTGCAATTAAAACCCAGGAGGGCATGGAGCTACCTGCCAAGGAGCAGCAGGTAAGCGCATAGTCCCTCCTGCTAACCCTCAATGACTAAGTGTATTTAAAATTGAGAGGTGGGCAACGACGTCAGGGGTGAGGTATACACCCTGATGGTGATTTGGACTCCGTGATTGTGCCCACCCCCAAGATCCTATATGTATGTGTAATGAGAGTGTGAATAATGTGAATGTCTAAGTTGTGGGATAAAATTGAGGCAGAGGCAGCCAGAAGGGGACGGGGGGGGGGGGGGGGGGGGGGGGTAGCCTCCTCTGCACCCTGGTGACATACCCCCACTCCAAGGCCCTGCATGTGTGGGTGGTTGTGGAGGAGCGGGAAGAGGGAGGCAGCTGGAGATGGGGAGGGAAGGAAGGGAGGGGCAGGTAACCCCTCCCTGGGGCCAGCTCCCCCGCTGACCCCAGTAGGCACTCCCACCCTCCGCGACCCGCCAGGGAAGGGGGGCCCAGGCCCATCAGACCGGGGCCCAGTGCAGTAGCGCCCCCCGGCTCCACAGAGCCCTGGACAGTCCACCCAACCCCACCACAGAGAAAACTGCACCCACCCCACCAACCACACATCTTCCAGACTACATAAGACGGTAAACGCCCAGGCTGAGATCTTCCTCCACCTCTCCTGTATCTCCCCCTCCTGCAGAGAGTTCCTGAGAGAAGAAAGCTCCTGCAAGATGTGACCATCCCCCCCACCAGTTGAAGAGCCCCCCAGGCGGCTCGATGCACCGGCGGCACCCTGCTCCAGGGCCGGGCCCCCATGCACCCACCCGCCCACAACCCCGGCAACACACCAACCAGGACCCGAGCCCCCGAGGCCCGGCCCGGGCCCCAGCCCAGAGACGGAGCGCCCCCAGAACCTCACGCCCATCCCGGACCCACCCAGGGGCAGCCAGGTTGCCAGGTCAGTAACCCGCGTCCGTCAGCACAGACCCTCCCCTAGCCCCGCTGCACGCAGCCGCGAGGAAACAGTCACCTGAGAGCCAACAGAGCCCTCAACCGGACGTGACCGCTACCCCGGGTTGAGCCCCCCAAGGAAGATGCCTCCGGGGAACCCCCCGACGCCCTAAGCCTGTCCCTACCCCCTCACCAATCACAACAGTGAAGGCGGGACCAAACTATGACCCCCCACCCCCACTAGGTGATGGAGCTGATAAAAGGGGCCCAGAGCAATTGATCTAATGTGGTGGCAGAGGCTGTGTCAAGACTAATGTAATCTAATAGATAATTTCTATATTGGTTAGAATTAAGATTATTTTTATTTTTCCAGTTCATGAGGACTGTTTTCTTGGCTATGCATAGGGCAGTGAAGATCATATGGGCTATATTCTTTTCTGAAGTGACATTATCTAAGCTGCCCAACAAACACACTAAGGGGGAAGTTGGAATGTTACATTTCAGACACTTTGATAAGTCTTCACATATCTCGCGCCAAAACTTTTGCACTGGTGGACAGAACCAAAGAGCGTGGATGTAATTGTCTGGTGTATTGCCTTGACAGTGTGAGCAGTTGTTGGAAAATGTAAAGCCCATCTTGAACATCCGATGACCTGTATAGTGCACTCTATGAAGTATTTTGTATTGTATTAATTGCAGACTGGGATTTTTAATTAATTTAAAAGTTTTTAAGCAAATCTGAGACCAGAAGTTTTGGTCTAGGTTGACTGATAAATCTGCTTCCCACTTTGCAGTAGGAAGGGATATTGATTCATCTAATTTAGAAAGTGTTCTGTATATTTTAGATAATAATTTGGGGGATTTAAGAGTAAGAAAATGTGCCGCACTTAGTGGTGTTTGTAATTCAACTTGACTGAGGTTAAATTTCTTTTTTACTATGGATTTAATTTGTTGATATTCTAAAAACCTTGTCTTGTTGATCCCATATTGTTCAACTAGTCTGTCAAATGGAATAAATTCTGTTCCCTCTAATATATGTTCTAAGTATTTAATTCCTTTACAACTCCATTCTGGGAAATTAATCATATTATTGTTTTGTAATATGTCAGGGTTATTCCAGATAGGTGTACGTTTGCATGGGATTAATGAAGACTCCGTTATTTTTAGAAACTCCCACCATGCTGTTAGAGAAAAGCTGATGTTGATACTTTTAAAGCATTCATGTCTTTTGATGTTTGAGCTAATAAATGGTAGGTCTGAAATCTCTAGATCCTTGTGCCTGTTCAACATCTAGCCAGGGCTCAACTAAGAAGGTATGTTTTAACCATTCTGAGATGAACTGAAGCTACGGGGGAGCTACTTAACAGAGCGATGGAGCTTCCTCCGGCGCAGGATCGTTGAGTTAGACTCCATGTCAGTGTTTCTAGTGTTGTTAAAGTGTATGCCTGCCGGAGTTGGTGCCATAACGGCTGTGTCTGTGTTTTTCCCCAGGAGGACAGCGGAACACAGGACTGCAAGACACACGGGGTGTGTGAAGGCACAGGGGCAGAGAGCACGGGATACCAGCACTTGGGAGAAGACACGTCACGGGAGTCGAGGGAGCACTTTTGGAGATTCAATGTGTGGTGTACCATTACCTCACTGTAAATAAACCCACTGTTCATTCCATTAAGTCCAGCGTTTGGGTCCTATTTCCCCATCTCCCCACGGTCTGCCCCCCAGACCGTGACACAAACTCAAGTTTTCAAACTGTTCCAACGTCTCCCTCTGTATATCTGTATGTATCTACATTTCTGTACTGGAACATCATAAAATGCTGGGAAAAACTGACACGATCATACGCCCGTGTCTTCAACCCGGCCGCGGTGCAATGTGCCAGGTTACAAAAATCTAGAACTGCATGACCAACCACAAAGACACATGATCCATCCATCAATTTTCTTCTGCTTAGCCGGGGCGGGGTCGTGGGGGCAGCAGCCCAAGCAGAGAAGCCCAGACCTCTCTCTCCCCTGCCACCTCCTCCAGCTTGTCTGGAGAAACACCAAGGCATTCCCAGCCGAGAGATATAATCTCTCCAGCGTGTCCTGGGTCTGCCCCGGGGCCTCCTCCCGGTGGGACATGCCCGGAACACCTCACCCAGGAGGCATCCTTGTCAGATGCCCGAACCATCTCAACTGGCTCCGTTCGATGTGAAGGAGAACGGCTCTACTCTGAGCCCCTCCCGGATGGCCGAACTCCTCACCCTATCTCTAAGGGAGAGGCCAGCCAACCTTCAGAGGAAACCCATTTCTGCTGCTCGTATCCCCGATCTTGTTCTTTCGGTCACTACCCACAACTTGTGACCATAGGTGAGGGTCATGATCAGCGTCTGACACAGCGAGCAAAATGGTCGGTGCTTACCAGCATACCAAGATCAATGGTAAATGGACCTTATATAGCTCTTCTCTACTGTACCTGAGCAAGCAAGGCACCTTTCACTACTAGCCATTCATACCATGCCATATTTATACTCCAATGGATGCATCAGAGAGCAACCTGAGGTTAGTATCATGCCCTAAGATATTTGGCATACAAACTGAAGAGGCCAGGGATCGAACCACCATGGACAGTTTAGTGGGAATAATTTGGGGTTGGCCCCTTCCTGCACCAGCATAACTACGCACCAGTCCACAAAGCTGTCCAAAACAACATGAATGAGTGAGATTAGTGTGGAAGAACTGACGGAGCTGCACAGCCTCAATCCCGTAGAACACGATGGGGACGAGACTGCGAGCCAGGCCCTCTCATCCAACATCAGTGTCTGATGACACAAATGCGCTTCTGGCATAATGGCCAGAAATTCTCCTGAACATTGTGGAAAGCCTTTCCAGAACAGTTGGAGTTGTTATATCTGCAAAGCTTGGAACAAAATCTTATTAAACCCTGCAGATTAAGAACAGGATATCGTTCAAATTCATACGCATGTGAAGGCAGATGAGCAAATGCTTTTGTCACCATAGTGCATTTTGAGAAATTCATTTTAGAATATTTTGCTAATATCAAAAAATCTCAAATTGCAGTTGATCTTTACATCAACAGAAAAAGAGGGACAGAAAATGCACTTTTTGCAGGACTCATCATCAGCACCAGCCAGAGTGCTTACAGGTTCACAGAAATGTGACCATGTTACCTCAGCACTGAGTTCTCTTCTTTTGCCTCCAATGCCTTAAGAAATGCTTTTCAAATCTTTGTATAAATTCACAAAGCTCTGTGGTTTGAACCCTGTACATTTTGTCCCACCTAGTCCTAGAACTAGATCCAAGTTTGTTTGAAGCTGCCTTAAGTTACCTCGATTTGAACATAATGACATGTGCTGTACAAGTAAAATTCCTGTTGCACTTTTCGGCTCATTCAGAGAAGTCAAAGCACTTTTTACAACAAACAACATTCACCAGGCCCGTAAAGCTCGCCGACAGATTGTGCAGTATTAGATTACAACCCTGGCAGGTCTATACACGCTCTTAAAATAAATGTTCCAAGAAATACAACGCTTAACCAGTTATACAGTTAAAGAACAGGTTTGACTGCACGGCACACAACAGCATTGTGCTGCTTGCGTCACTGTACCGTGGTTTAACACTGAAAGAGGAAATCCCAGTCTGAGAGTGAAGTCCGTCAACCACACGTTTCAACAGCTGCACTTCCTCATGCATGTGCACTTGCTGTTTCATTACTGTTTGACACATATGCTGTCAAGAGGAGCATTTTCTTGTTTACCGGGGAAGAAATAAAATCAACCGTATGTCAGAGACCTAATATTAGCAGTGGATAAATCAGGAAAAATGGACGAGATATCCCAGCAAACGCAGGTGGTGAGTTTGTTACTTCCATTACGTCTTTGTGTCTAAAGTTCAAGGACTGCAACACTTGTGTGGCTGTTTTTGATTAACCTGACATTTTCAGGCTAATTTTGCACAAGATTAAATGTAGTCTGTTTCCGGCTGGGGGAAAAGACGGGTGATATATAAGGTTTAAATAAATAAATCAAATCTTGACCTTGACAATCATGAATTACATCACAATAACACACCAGTCGCCTGCAAGGTTTTTGACTGAGTGTCTGCGACTTTTGAAGCCACAAAATATTTATATTTAACTTCAGCTATCAGCTTTTACACTACAACTTTTTACTTGCTTTTTACTATAAAGCTGCTTGGTACAGCAATAATGTTATAGGTTTGACTTTTACCCTGCTTACACTGTCCTTTCACTGACTAAAAACCACCTTTGATGACTTTGTATTGTAACAACCTGCAGTATCACGACAGGTGCAGCCTGGAGAACTTATTAACCCTTATTTCTGCCACTTCCTGTATAATGTTTATGTATTAAATGGTGGTTAGTGTCTGAAAAAACGGAGCTGTTATACATTAAAGTACATGTACGCAGTGCATATATTTTACTACCTTGTTGTGGTAGAGATTTTCAACAGCCATACTTTATTAAAAAGGTTCAGGTCCAAGGGAAGAGGCAGGGCACACCTTGGACAGGTCACCAACCTGTTGCAGGGCCAACACAGACTGACAATCATTCACACCTATTTAATATCACTAGTTAACCTACTATTAACAAACTAAGTGCATGTCTTTGGACTGTGAGAGGAAGCCATTATACCCAGAGAGAACCCACACAGGCATATAGTGGATTTGTGCCCAGGACCTTCCTGCTGTGAGGCAAACAGGGCCACCATGCTGCACCAAGTTACATAGTTATAATTCAAAGTTTACCACCCGGGCGTGTTCTAATCTCTTATGAAATATTTCTATAAAATACTGTGGACATAAGCAGATCTTCACTAATGATTGACTAATACTTATCAGCCTGGCTACGGTGGCTGTATAAAATCTGTGAAAAAATTTTGTTACTTTTGCATTTATTTATTTATTTATTAACTAATCTTAGTTTTATCAGATTCTGCTGATGCAAATGAACAGATCTGACCAATTAAATCACAGCTTTTGGCAACAAGTGTGCTCTTAACTCCAGATATTAAGCATTAATACCCCAGACAGCCAGATCAGCTGGAGCTCAAACTGCCACACCGACATCCTGAAATATGTACAACAGTCGTCATACAGCTTCAGTTCCTGAGTCAAACCCTGAGATTCTCCCTGCTGCCGCCTTCTCGTGGGGACTGAATGGAGTCTTACATGTTTACAACCAACTCATTACGCCTTGATGTCAACTTCATTCTTTTTCAGTTTGTTTCTTGAGGACAAATTTAACCCCCTTCAGTGTACGTATTTTGTAGCAGAGATGAAAGTCATTTGTGATTATTACATATAATTTATGGTCGGATTTCCTTGCATATACTATATAAAATTAGTGACGTGCTCATTACTTGTTATTAAGAAATGATCAGACAAAAACAGAGTTTTTCAGGAATACTGTTCAGTTTCTGTCAGAATCCTGCTCCTCACATACACGGTCTTCACTAATCAGACCCATGTTATCGTAATAATCTTATAGCACCGCATCATCCCTGAGAACCCGTGGCTCTCAGACGGCGAGCTTGTTGTGGCTCCTAGTGTACGTAACAGGAGAAAGGGAGGCAGAGCCTTCGGTCCCTTATTCTATGGGGCCAGCTTCCAGTTTGGACTGGGGAGACAGACACCCTCTCTCCCTTACAACTGTCCTTTTTGAAAAAGTATATAGTTAGGGCTGGATCAGGTGTGTTTATTCAAAGCTTCTATGTGTTCTTTAAAGACATATGTTTAGTGGCATAATAAGGGTGTTAGCAGAGTTTGTTGTTACGGTGTTTTGTATACATACACTGGGAGGCCAAACAGTCTCAAAAGTTTCTGTATTTACAAAATAAAATGTACTTAGATGTGTTAAAACAATGAAATGATCCAATAATGTGGTCGAACACTGTCCTGGTATAATTACTCAGGCCTAAAATCACTGAAAGGTCCTCTTTAGTGGGGCTTATTATGTCATTCATGTTGTTTATTTCATAGTGATTGTAATAATATGATACAGCGCCTATGAAACTAAAATAAAAAAAATAGTAAAAATACTTTTATTAAACTAGTATCTACTGTTCATTACCGTTTATTGTATCAACTGTATAATGGTTTTTATGTATAGTCTGACATAAACATAATGGAATTATCATTTTTTAAATATCCATAAAATGTAATAGTAAACAATATACTGTTAATTATAGATGCACATACTGATGGATTTGAATATTGAGCTTAAGAGCTTAAGATAGAGCTGTAATAGAGCTTAATAAAACACTAGCTACACTTATAGTACCATAGTACTGCTGTAATACAACAACAACACAGTTCACTTTGCTATATTTCTCCTTAAAAACATCCATCCATCCATCCATTCGCTTCCGCTTATCCTTTTCAGGGTCGCGGGGGGCGCTGGAGCCTATCCCAGCTGTCATAGGGCGAAAGGCGGGGTACACCCTGGACAGGTCGCCAGTCTGTCGCAGGGCTACCCTTGTCCTTAAAAACATCTAAAAGAAAAAAAAATCGAAAAAAAAGCACTTCCTGTGCTGCTACTTTTAATTCCGTTAGCCTAATTATTACCACTGGTGCTGTACAGGTGGCTGGAAAAACAACGAGCCCACTCTGATCTTAATTTCATGAGAGGGATGAGTTGGTTCAACAGTTTAATAAACGTTAGTTGACACCTTTGTTAAATTTGTGTAATATGACGGGTCACAACGATTTGGTGCCAAGCTGGCGTAAAGACACTGTGTTATGTTAGCATGCTATTGCTATTTAGCTTGAGTGTGTTACAGTTGGTTACAGATGCAACATGTACCGTGGTACCTGCTGCACACTGTGAGTGGTCTTCGTCCTCCCTCAAAATAATTGTTGGTGTTTTTGCAAGAACTTTATAGTGTTCGAGTGTCCGTGGTGCTTATATCACTGCTTAGTCTGGTCCCTTTCTCATTCTTCACCTGGTACAAACTATAAAGTTTTCCTCCTCTGAATTTTCTCTTGTTGCTGTTATTGAACAAAAGTCTTCAGCTTCTCTTTCAAAAGGTTGGAAATTCCACAGTGTATCCTTGTAGAATAACGTGCAATGTGTGTCTGTGCTGATTTGAAAGATAACTGCTGATAAAAACAGTGTTGAGTGCCCGCCCTGCACAAATGTAAAATTGGTTGCAGGAAGCTTTGTAATTTAACCCTTTGCCTTCTTACTAACATTTTTTATAGTACAAAAACTAAGTAATTAAAGTAAATAAAGTAATATAAACTAATACTGATTATATTTTGAATGAAGTAAGCCTGTAATTTCACAGGCATTTCTTTTTCACAGTCATCAAGTTTGTGGATATCTTAAGAATAATATAAATTATACATTTCTATTTTTTTCTGTCATTTTTTTTAGCAATTTTGGTCAAATAAAATACACTATCTGTGAAATTACCGCACAATACCTTGCAGATGTTATATATTCATAAAAAAACATTTAATCATTTTTAAAGCAGAGATTGTGTCTGTTTCCCAAATGCAAACTAGGAACCGATTCCCCAGAAGAGCTAAACGCTGAAGGCTCTGCCTCTGAGAGCCACAAGCTCTCACAGGGTGATACAGTACGGTGAGGTCATTAAGATAAGATGGGGCCTGATTATTTAAGACCTTGTATGTGAGGAGCAGGATTTTGAATTCTGGATTTAACAGGAAGCCAATGAAGGGAAGCCAATACAGGAGAAATATGCTCTCTTTCTAGTCCCTGTCAGCACTCTGGCTGCAGCATTTTGGATTAACTGAAGGCTTTTCAGGGAGATTTTAGGACTTCCTGATAATAATGAATTACAGTAGTCCAGCCTGGACGTAATGAATGCATGAACTAGTTTTTCAGCGTCACTCTGAGACAGGATGTTTCTAATTTTAGAGATATTTGCTTGATGTGTGCATTGACACGTTGGGCTGATAGTTGAAAGCCTGCCATATTGGACACTCATGAACCCACATGTGCACCTTCACTCTCACAGTAAAGTGTTCTGTCAGGATAATATGGTACCATGAGAACTAGATATGAAAGGACTCGATCATTCGAGACTGTAAGGCTTTTAAATTGAACTTTAAACATAAAAAGCCAAAGAGAAACAGATGTGAAACTAACACTGGAGAAAGAGAGATATAGACATTTATGCTGGAGCTTGTGTACATATCAAACAAAATAGATTGTAAAGATAAAGGTAATTGTTAGCTTTACAGATGTTAGCAGGACTTGTTCTAGACTTTGAACAGACCTTTACTGCCTCCTACATAAAGTAATAAAATAAAGAGGAGACCATGTTTGGATTAATTGCACATATTTATACTGAAGAGGATCAGTGAGTCAGCTAAATGTGACAATTTGATTCAGAAGCTGTTTTTAAAAAGCAAAATTCCAACTTGTATTTCCACCTTTATGCATTAGCTCTAATTATTCATAATAAATAAGCACTGATTGCCTTTGTGTATCATCCCCAGTCTGAACAGCCTTCCTGGACATTCTGCTGCAGAGCTTAATAAGGGATCATTTCGACTACTGGCAAAAGAAGAAAAACACCTGTGTTTTACTGCTGCAACCTAATTTTTCAAATATTTTCCACCATGCTCCACTGATCCTACTGCGATGCATTCCTTTCTACACATGTGGTTTATATTGCCGGGGAGTTTTCCCATAGGGCCTAATCATGTCCTGTCATTTTGCTCTGTTATAAATAGTGGCTGTCTTTCCATGCAGGACCAGTAATGTTCATGCAGTATGTGCAGCTCAGCTGAGTATGTTCAGTCGACAGTCAGAAAAACTCATCAACAACTGGGATTCAGTAGTGACAGTTTACTATTCACACGCGCACGCGCGCGCACACACGCACACACACGCACACACACACACACACACGCACACACGCACAAGTGTTAAACATAAATACCACTTAAGGTGCTATTTTTGGAAACTTGCTACATAGAAGGACAAAACATGGCGGTCAGTCTACATCGAATACTGTACAAAGTTTATATTTTCACCTTAGTACCTGAAGAATTCCAAGTAATGTTCCAAATGGCAGCCAAAAATGGACAATCCATTCATCATCTTCTTCTTCAATAATTTTTTAAAACCTGGGGTGGGTTACTGTGTACTGCAGCCAGATGGCTATAATTCAGTCCAATTAGTTTTATTTATATAGCGCCAAATCACAACAACAGTTGCCTCAAGGCTCTTTATATTGTAAGGGAGACCCTACAATAATACATATGCAGAAAAACACAACAATAATATGACCCCCTATGAGCAAGCACTTTAGCGACAGTGGGAAGGAAAAACTCCCTTTTAACAGGAAGAAACCTCCAGCAGAACCAGGCTCAGGGAGGGGCGGGGCCATCTGCTGCGACCAGTTGGGGTGAGAGAAGGAAGACAGGATAAAGACATGCTGTGGAAGAGAGACAGAGGTTAATAACAGATATGATTCAATGCAGAGAGGTCTGTTAATACATAGTGAGTGAGAAAGGTGACTGGAAAGGAAAAACTCAATGCATCATGGGAATCCCCCGGCAGCCTACGTCTATTGCAGCATAATTAAGGGAGGATTCAGGGTCACCTGGTCCAGCCCTATCTATATGCTTTAGCAAAAAGGAAAGTTTTAAGCCTAATCTTAAAAGTAGAGATAGTGTCTGTCTCCCGAATCCAAACTGGAAGCTGGTTCCACAGAAGAGGGGCCTGAAAACTGAAGGCTCTGCCTCCCATTCTACTTTTAAATACTCTAGGAACAACAAGTAGGCCTGCAGTGCGAGAGCGAAGTGCTCTAATAGGGTGATATGGTACTACAAGGTCATTAAGATAAGATGGGGCCTGATTATTTAAGACCTTGTATGTGAGGAGCAGGATTTTGAATTCTGGATTTAACAGGGAGCCAATGAATGGAAGCCAAAACAGGAGAAATCTGCTCTCTCTTTCTAGTCCCTGTCAGGACTCTTGCTGCAGCATTTTGGATTAACTGAAGGATGAATCTTAATATCCTATAAGCAAGCTTGTCTCTCAAAATGTATATCCCAATGAAGATACCCAGGATCTGTAGTAGGACTGGGCATCGTCACTGATTTCTAGAATCGATTCAAATCGAATCGATCGATTAGATTCGAGTGACGATCACAAGGTCCTGAATCGATTCGATCCACAATTCAATTCGGAGAAATTTTGCCTCAGACAGTCAGAAATATTATAATTCTGATCACGTATCAGTACATTTCCATATTATTATTATATCTATAAAAAGAAAGCTGACACTTGCGAGACTTTATCAAAAGTGAGCATCACAGCAGATGCCTTTGTGTCAAAGTAACTGAAGATAACAGACAGAAAAACATGAAGGAGATTTTCCTGGCCCGGTTTTTTATAGCAGGTAACCTTAAACATATTCTGCAATTTTACATAATTTTAAAAAGTTTACATTTCTTCAGTACTGAACAGCAGAAATTAGTCTCTCTTGTCCAAGGTCATTTAAGTTATAAAAAAAAAAAAAAAAAAGACAGCGGCCGACAGCGCAGCGAATAATGCAGAAAACAGAGATTTGAGATGGGAAACTGTTCTTGAAGTACAGAGAGAGAGAGCTGTGCAGGAAGTGTGATTTTATCGTGGTGGAAGCAAAACAGCAAAAGTTAGAGGAAATTCATGACGATGTTTATGTGAAGCGAATTGTGATCCATAGTTTGGATCTTCTTTTGCTGCTGGTTCAGTCAATATTGTTTGGAGAGAGATAAAAACCTGCAGTTTCAGAAAGGGCGCAAACACAAAGCATGGAACCGCCGAAACATCAGAATCAGTGAGCTGTCGGCTTTCAGCCCCGACCGTGCCCGTGCTGTCGGGTGAGAAAGGCGACATCTCACTGATTCTGATGTTTCGTGGGGTCCGTGCTTTTACATCTTTGTGCAGAATCCGTGTAACTGCTCTCATTTACTGTTTTAGCTGTTTGGTGGTTGTTGAAATTTCGTGAAGTTTAACCTGAGATTCTGGCGTTTCGGGCAAAATAAATTTATATTTAAAAATCAATTCAGGATTTTAATGAATCGATATCATGTTATCCAAGCTAGAATCGATTTTAATAGATAAATCGATAACCAAAACCCACCCCTAATCTGTAGTTTAAAACAGTTATCTACACACAGAAACAAACCAAACACATACACCCAGAGTTTCAGTGCTTGCAAAATAAAAAGTAAAAAGCAATGCAGAATGGCTGATTGCAGGTTGCAGCTTTCTCTAGAGCAAACCTGGGTTCGATCAAACCCTAGGGGTTTGGTGAGTTGGTCTCAGGGGTTCGGCAGAGCCTCTGCCATGACATGCACGGCTTATTTTGCGCACCAGTAAAAAAACATATCTGAATTTGAAAAAAAATCATATTTTATTTTTCACTAAAGAGGGGTTCAGTGACTGCGCATATGAAACTGGTGGGGTTCGGTACCTCTAACAAGGTTAAGAACCACTGCTCTAGAGTGAGGCAATTTATTTATAAATATATCTAAATATCTTTGTTTTCAATAATAATAGTGTTTGAAATATAAGAGTTGGAAGTTTTTAAATTTTTTACGCCCCTTAAAAGTCTTGTTTGAGTGTCGAGATTTGCTTCAGGTTAAATAAAGTCTTGGTAAGGAATGAGTTTGGCACTGAGCTGTTAGACTTATACTTAACAATGGCAGCAAATATCTCACAAAGATTGCCAAACACAGATAGCTGTGTGCATGTGTGTCATCCTCTCCCTCTACAGTAGTCATTGTAACTAAAACATGAGAAATACATTCATTAGTTAGATGACCCCAAAGTGACATGTTGTGCACTTACGTATACACAGATGTCTGCAGAGGACTTGCAGGAAGACAAAAGTGCCACAAACCTCATTCCTCAAGAGCGTACTGAAGATGTTTCAGCAACACACCACAAACTTATTACATGTTGACTTCTGTTACTGCACTATTACAGGTCATCACTGACAGCTCCTGCATTAATGTGAATGTACTGAACATTTACAAAGATGTCGTTTCTTCTTAGTTGTCATTTGATTTTTTTTTATAGAAGTTGGAGCAGCAACTGTCTACAAACACAAGGAGGAGCTTTGGTTTCTCGTCTCTCCGAGTCAAAAGTAGGACAGTGATGATACAAATTCATAGATGTGTTCATGTAATCAAGAATGTTCTGTTCAGCTTAGTAATAACTTTTTCATTGAGTCGGTTTGTATTGTGCCTCCAGAAAGGATCAACAGTGAAGACGGTGGATTTACACGGCGAAGGGGCCTCAGGTCTTTTTCATCGACGCGAGAGTCATCAAGAAAAGGTCAGAAACCTGTTGTGCTAGTCTGACTACCATCATGCAGCATTATGCAAACACAGGCACAGATATTCTCATAAATAAGGCCTTATATTTACAGTGTCACAGCACTAAAAGAAAACAGTGTTTTCTGAGCCCTTTCAAGTTGACAATTAAATCAATCCATGTTTGATAATGTACCAATTAACTGTAATAAATCAGTAATATCACTAATCTGTTGCCATCTGTTGTTGTGTACATCGGAGTTAGTGTTACTGATAGGCCCCAGCCTGAGGGGCCCACAGTGAACAAACAGTGTCTCTCAGCCAACATACTTACATCACTAAACTGGTCAAAGTGTACAATTTAGAAGTGTATAAACAAACAAAGATGAAGATTGTTCATTTAAACAATCACCAGCATTCTAGCAAGAGCAGTGTAACTCACAAATAAAGGTTTACACAGGCTTACCTTCTGGCAGTGGCAGTTCAGTCACACGAGGGGAGGCTAAGGAAGAATCTATCACACCTGCCCATCATACCTGTGTTAGTAAATCAGAGTTAAATAAACCAAGTGGCATACCACCTGCATATAAGAACAGTCACATTTCTCTAAATAAGGAAACACCTTTGCCTGGAGGTGAAGCAGTGACAATGCTGTAAAAGAGAAGCATGCGCCCTTAAGGCAAAAACAAACAAAGAAAGGTAACTGTAAAAACTTCAATAAGAGTGTTTTAGGTCCAACTACATAAAAGTGACATTTCCCCTCAGACATTCACTCATGAAGGGAAAACCAGAATCAATGCTGATGTTAAAAAAGATTAGATGAAAAAGAAAAAACAGTCAGCCCGAGACGAGAAACCAAGTCCAAATCAAACTGCAGCATCCATAGGATAGTGCCAAGACATTACATTGTAAAGAATGAAACTGAGTCAGGGTTGATTGATTGATTTTATGTTTTATAATAAATAATAATCTCCAAACTCATTTCCAATCCCAGAATCTGTTCCAGATGATGATGGGGACTCACAGCTCTCAGGTGGTGAGAAACACATGATGAAGACAGGTATGTGTTTAACATGAATGCTAATGTGGACTGGTACTAATATAACACCTTTCTACTCAAACATGCAAAGCTCCTTCTACTACAAGTTCTAGCTAATGTTCACACTGTGATGGACTCACTGGGGCAGCTCTGTGTTCAGTATTGTTCCCATGGATATTTCAACACCTGTGCATCTTCATGTGCCCAGAACTGGCTAATCACCATCAGCGGTTTATCACACTCCACAATAACCTCCTTCACTTACTACCAGAGATGGGTTACTGTAATCCAATTACTTTTTCAAGTAACAAGTAAAGTAATGGATTACTATTGCAAAATGGTAATTAGATTACCGTTACTTTCCCGTAGGAACGCTGCGTTACTAAAATCGTGATTTTTTTTTTTTGCGAGAATGTCTCACGACAGTGACGTAAGCAAGTGCGACGTTCGTGACAACAGCTGTGTGCAGATCAACAATGGATCATGTATTTAGTGCGGGAGAGAGTATGAGCGTGCAGCGTTTAAAGCGTGGAAGTACTGGCCTTACTTTGAGTTTGATTCCATAAAAAGTGACAAAACATTAGCGTCCGTTGTGCGTGGGAAGAAAACTTCTTTTACAGCGAAAAAAAACCCTGAACTTCCGAGCAAGCACCGAGTAGCTATGACGTAATGGGGAAACTCAGAGAAACTCGTGGATTCTTCCACTGACCACTGCGGCACACCTGCACCAGGGTAAACCTCCGCCTACCCTACTCCTGCTTTGCAGGTGCAAATAGAGCAAAAGGACCACTGAGTCTTTGACTTTATTTATTTTCTGCTGTGTTTTACTTGCATCTATTTGAAAGAGTGAGTGTAAACACACAAAAAAAGATATGTTTTATATGCTGGAATGTGCAGAAAATCGGTTTAAATATTAAACAAATTTCTTCCAGTCAGAGAATGTTGCATATAATTAAATTTTTGCTTGATGCATAAAGTTAAAAGATTAAAACTAATAAAACAAGTTTTAAAAAGAGACTTTTCCATTTGATTACATTTTGTATGATGGATTATGTAGAAAAAGTAGAATTGGGCTGAAAGATCTATCACTTTATCACCTATTCAGGTTGTAAATCGTGTTTTTAAAAAGTAACTAAGTAATTAATTACTTTTGAAAATAAGTAATCAGTAAAGTAACGGGATTACTTTGAGGAAGTAATCAGTAATTAGTTAATGATTACTTTTTTCAAGTAACTTGACCAACACTGCTTACTACCAGCTGACTTAAAGAGTCGTCTGCAGATGCAGTGTGTGACAATTTTTTTTATTTACACTTTAAACTACTTCTACAATACAAAATTTTATTCACACACAGTAAATAGGGAATTTTAGATGAAATGTCATTGCTCACACTGAAGCAAGGTAAACATGCAGGTGTGAAGAAACACCAAAATCTTTACCAAGAAAGCCAAAGGTGGGGAAAGAAGGGACATAGCAACAACCCAAATACTTCCAGTTCATGTGTGAAATATGGAGGAGTCAAGTAGTCATGTGACTAGATGAGATCATGTAGTCACATGATTCCCCCATGCTTAGTTGACTGAGCATGCATGACTGCTTCTGGTACTCGTCATTCTTGTTGATGAAATTTAGCTAGGTATGACTGAGCTCAAACATACTGCTCACCGACAAAGGTGAGCAGTATTCCTAAATAGCCAATTTATTTGGGAATTTTGATCTAAGAGGTTCCCCATTAATATGCAGAGTCAGTAATGTAAACTCATGGCACTCAAACACTGTCTTTAAACAGCCTGGACTATATAAAGTATATAAAAATGGCCTTGCTTGTTACTTTTGGTTGTAATTCTTGTGGATAAAGACAATCCTCAAAAGTACTGCAGCTGTGTTGTCAGCATTTCTCTCCAGATGTGTTCAGACACAGTTAGACAAATAACACAAATACTGGTGGTTTGAATCTAAGAAAAAGCTTTCGGATACAGAATGAAAATGAAAGTCATTTTTAAAAAGAAGTGAAAACAATGTGAAAGGTCTTGTTTCATGAATCATCATAAAACAAGGTTGACCTATTTTCAACAAATCCACTCCCTCTAAGGAGGACGCTGTCAGGAAATGGCTGTGTGGTGAGCATACATGCAGAACTCAGGAAACCAGGTGTAAATGATAGAAATGTAGTTTTAATGCTGATTATTCACAAAGTTACAAAAAGTCCAAGACAAATGCAGGTCAACACCAGGGAACCGCAGGGTGGGAAAACAAACAACCTCGAGGACGGACATCACAAAGAAGAGGAGACAACGCGGGGGGGAGGGGAAACCTGGCAGCACTGCTGAAACTAATGGAGAAAGTCAAATGACCAAAACTGAAACCAAAACACAAAATGAAAAACAGGTAACAGACGTATACAAAACCAAGGCAGAAAAAGAGTTCAGGTGATGGCTAGATAATCCATGACAAGAGTTGAGCAGCTCGACGGGTCGGCCAGGAGCCCAACGGAGGAGGTGTTCTGGGAGCCGCACAGGTGGCCAACTGGTGTAGATGAAAAAGACCTCCAGTGGTTTGGTTGGAGGCTGGCATCGGCAAAGGGGATAGGACCCCTTAGAAAACCATAAATGGAAGAAAGGCCAAGGAGGGCTACTTTTGTGGAAGTGACAGGACTCCTTAGGTGCCCGGGCTGGTGATGACAGAATAAAAGACAAACCCTCTGGCTAACAGGCTGGTGGTGACTGAGAAGACAGAGGTCTTCAGGAGGCCATACAGATGGAGTCCCTAAGGAGGGAGGCGGCTGGCAATTGCTGACTGGCAGACGAATGTGAAAATTTGTGGACAATGCTTAAAAGCTAATTGGAACCAGACAGAGTGTCAGATTAGATTAAAATAAATACAAAGCTCGTGTTGCGACACTGTAAAATGTAGATCTAAACCAAATAAAGAATAGAATAATCCTTTAATTGTTCCACAAGGGGAAATTTGGTTGTATCAGCAGCAAACCCCCCCCCCCCCCCCAAAAAAAACAAAAACAAAAAACCCCACACACATATACAAACAGAACAGGACACAGAACAGAAACACAATTTTTACATATTTACATCGTGGACAATAGTTACCAAAGCAGAGTACTGTACAGTTATTAAAATTAGAGTGCAGATAAGTGGCAAACCCAGGTTGTAGTGTGCAAACAGAGCAGAGCAGGTTACTGAAAGATGTTTAAATAGCAAAGAATATTTAGAATAATTAGAAAAGTGAAGATTGTGTATTGTACCTGTGCATTAAAAATTATGAAGCCGTGCTGCTGTGAGAGATACAGTGTGCAGTTTAGCATTATCTTGCTGAAATCTGCCAGTCCTTCCTTCAAACAGACAAACTGAATGGGAGGATACGTTGCTCTGAAACATGTATATATCTTTCAGTGGACAATTCTACAGTCACTGATGCACTGATGCATACCCACACCAGAGATGCAGGTTTTTTAAGTGAGCGCTGAGAACGAGCCGGGTGGTCTCTCTCCTCTTTAATACAAACAGCAAAATTTCGCCTGTAGTCAGAAGAGTTTTCTACTTCAGCCCAGAGGAGACGCCGCATTCACACCGGGCTTCTTCTTTGCATGACAGGGCATTTGTAGATAAGTAAACCATCGTAAACCAGATCAAACTAATACGTGAAAGTTTACTGAATATCAATTTATTTTAACTTTTAAAATCACGTATTTTTGAATATGACAGGTAATCAGTGTTGGAAAGGTTACTTTTAAAATGTATTCCATTACTTTTAAACATATAACACTGTCAAAAGTGTTAATTTAACACTCAACAGTGTTGTATTTAACACTCAGAGGTGTGGACCCATATAGACACTCTCTAGTGTTAATTTAACACTGGAGATTTTGCTGTGAAACGGGACAGACATGACTGGGGGATAGGACAGGGAGAAAGAAAACCAAAGGGGAGAAGAGACGGTGAGAAAGGGGGGGAAGAGAGAGAAGAAAAAACAAACAAACAAAACACCTGGATCACCTGTATGGAGAAAAAAAACAGAAGAGAAAGCAAACAACAAAGAGCAACATAATAAAAAAAACAGCACCATCACAATAAACTAGCTAGCAGTAGATAACAGTAGATACTAAATAATAAACGATATTGTGCAGCACGCAAGATAGACAGCGCACGATGTGCTTTGAGGCAGCAGCCAAGAAAGCTGTAGTCCGCGTCTGTGAACACCCGTGTGTACACCTGTGTGGATCAGCATGCTTGTATTCCAAAGGTTTCTCCATGTAACGATCTGCTAGGGAGTGTGGGGAGCCATAGCCCTGTCCACCAGGGTATGAAGCAGGTATGGAGGAGATCCAGGCCCCAGATATCCAGAGGCCCCAGAGTACAAGGACCCGAGGAGGACCACCAAAGGGGGGGGAACCATGCCACCCTCCTGGGAATAGCTGAGTAGAGCCCCAAAGGAGAGGTCACCCCGCAGCTACAGAGGCCAGAGGGGGTTGCAGTGGCGTGCCCGCGGGCTCTGCCGGCAGCCAGCTGTGCCAGAGAGGACCGAGCTTCAGGCCCAGAGGCCAGAGGCCTGACGGCATCCCACCCCCCGGAAGGAGCCCAGCTGGGCCACAGGCGCCCGGCCCCACCAATCGGCCACCAGGAGTGAGCCGATACATACATGAGCGCCCAGCCCCAGACGACAAGGACCACCAACACACCAACGTCTGAGGGCATCAGCCACCGGCAGGGAGTGTGGTGAGGGGAGATAGGCCTCCGTACTTTAGAGGGCCTGAGATGTACCCAGAGAGGTTGAGTCTAAGACCCAACCTGACATATAGACACAGACGAACAGGCACACGCGGACACAGACGTGCATTCTCACCCCATATGCACAACCAAATACTCGGCACTCACCCAACGTGTAGACAGACACAAATAGACACTGCACAGACAGTCGCACTCCCCAAACATACTCTATATCCCAGGTCCAGGTACCCCCGCCCTCAGAGGGGCAAGCCGCACCTAGACCCAGGAGATGTAACCCTTCTCTCTGGGGTGGAGGCAAGCGAACCACCTCCTTATCTGCAGTAGCAGGGAGGCCCCACATCCCAGACCCCAGTCTGACGGCCAGCACCTCCTCCCAGCCCCCCAGCCCTGACGGCTAACAGAACCGGGGTGAGTGAAGACCTCAAACCTCCCTACGCCCGCTCATATGTAGTGTTGATGTGTGCTGTTCTAAAGTGCATTTAAAACTCAGGAGAGCATGGTTCCTGCTTCCTCTCAGAGAGCAGCACAGCTCTTCCCGAAAACCCTTAGTGTCTAAATGCATTTAAAATTGAGGGTAGGGCACCAGCGCCAGAGGTGGGTTGGAGTACACCGACCATCCTCTGGATGCTGTAAAACGTGTCCACCCCCAAGGCCCTATATGTACAGTATGTGTTACGTGAGAGTGAGTAATGTGGATGTCTAGGTTGCAGAATAAAATTAAAATACAGTTACTCATATTTTGTATTTTAAATACGTAACGGCGGTACATGTATTCCGTTACTCCCCAACACTGCAGGTAATTGAGTAAAACATGTCCTAAAGTTTCTCATTTGTTGATGTACATTATATCCAGCTTTAACTCGTCCCAGGAGCCTGTAACATAATTTATCCTTATGCCTACAGTAATATTAAATATAACGAAGCGTACTAATGTTTATATTTTACGGTTGCATCGTTATTACACGGACTATACACAATCCTTCAGACAAATACGATAGTTCATACACGACATATTGGCATGAAGCTCAATGATTACAGTCAGAAGATAACATTCCCTGTGATTAAAACATTTATATTTTGTGTTTCACAACATCCCAGTTTTCCCACTTGTGTCAAGCCAGCCTTGACTTTGAAAAGGCTTTTATTTTGGAAAGCAAAATCAGAATGACTTGAAATTGACATGGTAACATCGTGAGGTTGTATCCTGTTGATTTAAAGTGAAATTATTCTGTGGAAACAGAAAATTTCCTTTTTAGAGCATTCTGAAATCATTGAAAGTTAGGTAAGTTATGGGCATTTTCAACAGGCCATTATTTTGGAAGGCAAAATCAGAATGACTTGAAATTGACATAGTACCATGGTGTGGTTGTACACTTTTGATCTAAAATGGATTCATCCTGTGGAAAGAGCAATTTTCAGTTTTAGAGCGTTCTGAATTCTTTAAAAGAGTAGGTCGTATTTAATTGTACCTGACCTGATCACTAATTCCCGTAGGCGCCCTCACTAACAAACAGTATTTCTCAGAGGTGTCATCCAGTCTCATCATGTCTCTGACAGAAAACCAATTAAGGAGGCCTGACTGTGCTTTGTGAGTTTGAGTTGGAGTTGAGTTGGCACGCTGCTGTTTCAAGTCACCGCCTGCTTGCTGCATACAGCTGGAAGAGCTAACCGCTTCCGTCGAAAAATAACTAAATGAAGCAATGTTTGAGGGCTCTAGTGCTGCGTTCATGAATATCGGGTTTGTTGCGACAACATGACTCCAACATCCGCTCATTAACTTTCTTCTACTTATTTTATGGTATTTTTGTTGGCTTTTTATTCTTGGCTCGGTAGTTTCTAGAAGCAAATCAGGTCCTCAAGAGTGGGACGATAAAACCGCGAAGAACCGAACGAAACACGCAACACTTCGTTTGTCCCACATAACGCGAACGCAGCACCTACAGCGGTAACCTACTTCAGCGTACATAGTAGTTGAGCGCGAGGTTAAAATGCTATGTGTGTAGCATGCAGCGGGATGACGATGGTAAAATACTGCCGTGCTGTTACTGAGTGTGCTGATAGGAACCCCCGACAGTAGAGCGGCAGCAATGAGTGAGACTGTGAAGAAGAGACGGAAAGGAGTCCGACTGACGAACCCCAAAAACAGATGGAGTGAGTACTGGATATTAGAGAAGTCTTACCGCTGGATAACCCGAGTCCACCTAAGTTATTATCATGATGTTACTGAGCGGTGTAGTTTCTCGACAAACACGGTACCTGCCGAAACTTGCTGAAGTAACTTATCTCGAACAGGTTGCGCCCATGTGTGTATCGGTGTTTTTCCACTTCATTGTAGGGAAACCTCTGCTGTTCATTTACAGCTGACATAAAGTGCAGCGTGGAGGTTACGACCTAAATACTTGACCTCTGTGATGTGTTTACAGTCCGTGACATGAAACTTGTTGAGCTTGTCGTGATGCTGTGTTCATGGTATGAGCCTAAAATGTTGTTTGGGGCTGTGTCAGGTGCACATATGATCATTTAGCTTGTGGTCAGCTTGAACTGTGATGGTCTGTAAGCTTGCCCTCACATCTGTTTTAGTTCATCTACTGTGCGCATGTTGTGGATGTTGCTGTAGATTGCCTTGTAGCCTCAGGAGGTGAAATGACAGCCAGTTTGAAAGGCTGCTTTTAGCTGCATTAGCTGCTGGAAGAACACCTTTTCAGCGCAGGCTTAGGTGGAAAACACATGGTGCTTATGAAGGGAAACAGTCTATATCATGGATAAAACTTTCCATTGGGTAAACAGATAAATTGGCAGATTTGTGATATAAAGGCTGCAGGAATGAACAAGAACATGGAAACAGGATATCAGGCAGCTTTAGTTAGTCTTGCTTTAATCACCTCCTTTGACTTGACAGCATCTTGTTATAACATGTTTAAGACCCTGTGGGCCCGAGGGAGGGCTGTTTTTTTTTTTTTGTTTTTTTTTTACACCCACATCACATCAGAGCTGAAAAGAAGTAGCTCAAAAACGCAGCAGTGTGTAGGGTCAAGAAAGAGTCAAACTGACACTAAAACACAACCTGAGACGTGTTTTTGTCCCGCGGGCTCATTCAGCACAGTTCTGCAAGTTACTGAGTAGGAAGGCACTGCCACTGGTGTTTACACAGGACAACAGATTGCAAATGCCAAAGTTGTGTACTGCAGACTCAGTAAACATTGTCAGGGACTTGGCCAGACTGAAGTGAAACCTGGACTGTGTCCTGCAGCTGCTTATTTAATCTGCTCTGGCTGCAATTTGTCTGTGTGTGGAGTGTGGTCGCTCAACATGTACATGCAGCAAAGAGTGGAGTGACAACCACAAACGAGTTAGCTCAAAATGATTTAGAAGAGCTGTGGTGTTCAAAGTGAACTTTGGTTTAACAGAGTTCAGCTCAGACGGATCGATTGAATCTAACCTAGAAACTGTCTTTGGTTTGTTTTTGTTTGTTTCTGTTTTTCCACCAACCACACAGTCAGCGTATACTTTAGCCTCCTGATATGATGTGATATGTTTTCAAAATGATTATTTAATTGCATTATGTGTATATCTATCGATCTATCGCTTCCACAGTTCATGGTGACTTGTGCAATTGGCTTAAAGTTGGCATGTAATAATAATAATAATAATAATAATAATAATAATAATAATATGCGTGTGTGAGAGACTGGGAATTATAATGGATGTATTAATTTTAACTTTACTTTTACTTTTTTGCTTAAGATAGAAACTAGTTACTTCCTGAAGTCTTGAGTTCAGCTGGCAACTTGACTCTTGAAGCACCTGCTCCCTGCTGAGAGCCCCCCTCTTTATGTGACTTAGTGTTTTTGACTGACAGAAATGGTTCAGGGCTTGAACACTCTGATTGGCTGGGGGTTTCAGTTGGTAGTTTACACGATCGCCTTGTGCATGTGAGTTTTTTCCAGATACTATTCTAATTGTTGGCTGTGGATGTGAGGTAGATAAACTTGGATAACTTTAAGTTTCCGGGACAAAACTCAGTTTCATTGTATGGTCAAACAGTGGTTTGAAGTACTGTGAGTGGTTAGTGTGATTAGAAAAGAGCCAAATTCACTCTGTTTATCTGAGCTCAGGGACCCTTCAGTGAACACCATCTATTTAGAGGAAGTGATACTTTCATGGTTTCATAGGTGAGCCAGTAGACAGTCTGTCTACTTTTCTATTTTTTGACCAGCTGGCAGGTTCACATCTCGATCACTCGTCGTCGTATGGCTGCTGTGCTGGTCTCCCAAGGCAAGTGACCCTGCTGCAGCCAGGGCTTCTCTTTTTGGCCTTTGTCTTTAGTCTGCCAGTTGTGCATGGAAACAGGGTTGTATCTAGCCTGCTATGTTTGGGTTAGCAGCTTAAAAACACTAGATGGGAGCTTAGGAGCGACAAAGACTGGTGTTTAGAGCCGCTGACTACAAACCCACTGGGAACTAATTTAAGTCTTTGTTCGGATGCTGATGTCTCTGACTTACTTTAACTGTCTTCCATGCAATGATTATTTGTGTTTTAGACACAAAGATTTACTTATTTTATGGTAACTGCTTACTTGGTGATGGATCTATTTAATATAGAAAGAAAACCCCACAGAAATAACACTGGTATAGTTGACTTTCACTTTTATTTGGCTGTGGATGTGAGATAGATAAGCTTCCAAAGTTTGTAGGACAAAATGTTGTTTAACTATATATTTAAATGTATTTTGTTGTCCGAAGCACTTCTTTCCCTGCCTTTGATTGCCTCTTTAATACTTTTTGATTTTGAAACAAACTGATAAACTTGAGCTTTGTCTTTGTTTGTCTTGGTGATAGAAACCAGCCTATCACCAAGTTCTTAAGTGATGTACAGTTTAAATGGTATTTAACACATTGTTGTTGATGCTGTCTATTTACCAAAAAGGCTTGCTCTCCAGTGTTTTTGATTCTGAGATGATGTGAAGCACAAGTTGGGGGAAATTCCTTCCTCAGAGTGTAAAACAAACAGATGATTCAGCAGACTGTCAGCGCTGCAGTATAAACACGGGATTAATAAAGAGGACCTATGTAGCAAAAGCTTTGTTGCTAGGTAACAGAAACATGTTAGGGGCTGTTGTCTCAGTACATCGTAGCTGCTAATCATAAAGCTACGCTTGTTATTTACACAGGGCGACTTAAGGCGTGGGGTCTAAAGGGCTCAATTCCAGCTCATTGGTTTCTAACGTCTCACTGTTGTAGTGCACTGCATTCTTATACTTTAATTAATACAATCCAAATACCTGTAGCTGTCATTTTTTTGTGTACGTGCACAGAACATAGACAGAAGCTGACTCGGACATCTTCATTCACGTATTCTGTTGTGTTGTTTAGGTGAACAACCCATGGGTAACATCATCACGGATGTTTCTGAGAAGCATGGTAAGTGCAGATCATCTTTCCTTTGGGTACTCGAGTAATGGTTTCATAACTGAAAGTCAGTCTTAAAGAATGCTCAACTAAAACAACTGCCTTGTGAGTTTTATAGTCTACTCATAGGACATGTTAGTCACAGTTTCACATTTATTTCAGGCATAATGGTGTTAATGGACTTAACCTGAACAGAAATCTGATAAGCTAGAGTGCTGGAAAAGAGGACAGAGATTTATGAGGCTTTAAACGAGCAGAGGAGGTATGGGGAAGTGAGCACCGACGTATGTTTTCAGTACTGAGCAGCTGCTGGTTTCTCCAGGTGCCATTCCATCAGGCGAAGATGACGGACGACAAGGGCCCTTCAAGAGGATTAGTGCCATCTGGTCCTCCTTCCGCAAAGGCAAAAGGGACAGTGAGTATTATCCTGTTGAAAACTGATTTTTGAAGGTGCCGCTGGACATTTGGACACGTCGTGATTAGATGTCAACACAGTTTCCAAATGTGTGACTGTAGTCGTGGTTGACCTCACGTGCACCGCTGAGCTGATGTGAGCAGTGTTCTGTTGCAGATGCTAGGTCTTTTTTGGCCAGCGTTAAATCTCGTTTCCTCTCGCGCATTTGTTGTGACAACACAGGAAGTACTGGTTAAATAACCCAGTGCATCAAGGGCAGAGATTTTAATATTGTGCAGTACAGTCTCCACCAGACATCAGGGCAGTGAAATGTTTCTATATTTATTATAATATTTAAGTATAATTGAATAATTAATAATAGAATGATTATAATTTTAAAGCCATTATTAATTGTACATACAAGGCTATTGTTTAAAAATGAGACATTTAAAGGTTTTCAGCATCAGAGCAGCTGTTTTATGTTTGAGCCTGAACACTGTCATTACAGCCAGGTGGTTCAACCTCTGGCTCCCTCAGTCTGCAGCCAGAGACTGAATCCAGTTTTGAAGGTTGTTTCCTGATGTGTTCAGTATGTGTAAATCTTAGATAGAAAGCACTTAAGTGTTGTATGAATGGGTGAATGTAGCGTGTTGTTTAAAGTGCTTGGAGTGCTGAAGCAGAGTAGAAAAGCACTACATAAGAACCAAAGAACCAGTCCATTTAGCATTTCCCTTTTTTGAACAGCAGTGGAGACACTACTCACAAATGCATGCAGAGGTGCCCTGCTGGCGCCATTCCCGCTGTCGGCACTGGGTCGCCACATTATGCTGACAGATCGGTCTCCAAATGAGTCGTCACACCCCCACGATCAGGCAGCAGGTCCCTCTTTTCCACGCTGGCCTTCTGGGGCCTCTCTCCCCCCAGTGCTCACCTAGCTTCCTTTTAATAGGTCTTTTAAACAGCTGATAGGCCACATCTGGACACACCCATGCCTCAGCAGGTGATCACTATCAGCTAATTGTCCCATACCCAGCAGGTCCACAGTGGAACATCATAAAATCATGCAAATAAAAACTACACTCAGAAGTAAACACTAAAATCAGGTCCAATATAAAAGATAGATACAAATTTCCACTGTGTGACATACCCCAGCTGGGATAAGCTCCGGTGCCCCCCGTGAACCTGAAAAGGATAAGCTGAAGCGAATGGATGGATGGACTAAAAGTAGTTGCAAAGTGAGGATGTGAATAAAATGTTATAGAAAGGAGCTTCTATTTTTTCCAATGTAAGTTTGAGAAGATGGAAACAGTGACAATGATTAAAAATGAATTAAATTAAATTTGATTTATATGGCGCCAGATCACAACAACAGACGCCTCGAAGTGCTTAAGTCCAGTTCAGCTACCAGCCAGTAGAATACAATACATTTATTGTCATTGCATGTGTTGCATACAACAGAATCACAATGTCTAAAAAATCTATACTGATGGAGAGAGTTGTTTTTGGTGTCACAGGGTGATGGGCAGAGTTCAGTTTAGTGATGGCTGTTGGATAAAAACTGTTCCTCATGAACCTGGCAGTTCGTGGATTTGCTAAGCTATACTGTTTGTCAGAGGGGAGCTGGGTGAAAAGATTGTGACAGTGTGATGTCCTTCACAATGCTCCATCTCTGCTACTTCAAAGCAATGATGATTTAGGGAGAAGTTGTTATGGGAGCACCCCTCAGACTGTGCACCTCACCTTATTCCTATTTGAGATGAGTACCACCAGTGGGGTGTGGGGCACAAGTCTTGCCATCTGTGGACTGTCACTGAGAAAATCCAGTATCCACTGATATAACTGACTGCTGAAGACAAGGTCAAGCATTTTACTTATCAACTACTTCTGGTAGATAGAAAAGTCACTTTAGACTTTTAGACCAGACTGACCAACTGTGCACAACCTAGATTAACTACAAGAAAGCTTATGACTCTGTGTCACAAACATAAATCCTGGAATGACTAGAACTATACATGATCTAAGAGCTTTCATCAGACTGGGATGGGGCGAACAACACTACAGGCCAACTTCAATAGCACAACTCTGCATGAAATGCAGGATTTAGTAAGGAGGAGCTGCTCTGTCCCCACTGCTTTTCTGTACAGGCCTGAACCCCTCAGTCAGGTCAGTCCAGACACTTTTTTTTCCAAGCTCTTTAGACTGTAGTTCTAGACATTCCAGGTACCATGTGTGAGGCATCAAGTCATAGGTTGAATAGGGTCGTCAGTCTACTCTTATAGTCTCAAGGAACTGCTCTGTCTAACAGTAGCTGGTGTTTCGCATTTCTCTCTCTTATATCTCTCATTAGTGTGTTTGTGTGTATCATATATGGTCTTTAATGTTGTAACTTCTCCAATTTCTAACTGGTGTGTTGTATTCATACAAATAAGAACTATTGGGAAATGCATGATCAAGCACACTAAATGTGTTTGTGTTTTCTTTTTTATCTTCACATAGGAGTCAAAGAGCCTGAGCTTACAGAGCCACCTGGTCTGGAGGCAGCAGAGAACACAACCAGGCAGCACCGCTATGCCAGTGGTCAGTACTTCTTTGAGTATCTGGTGGTGGTCAGCCTCAAGAAGGCCAAGGACAGCAATACCTACGAACCTCAGATTACCTACCAGTTTCCCAAGGTCAGTATGATTGTGAAGGCCAAATATGCTTGTCCACCACTATGTCTGGTTGGTTAGCCACCACCATTTTGTCCGTCTGTATCTGGAAGTCCCACAGGATCTTAGCTCAGTCATTCTCCACCACCCTTGGGGGCGTCTCCCATTTTGACATCGGGACTTCCAGGTTATACTCGACACAGATGTTCCTGTACACTATGCCGGCCACTTGGTTATGGCGTTCCATGTATGCCCTGCCTGCTAGCATCTTGCAACCTGCTGTTATGTGCTGGATTGTCTCAGGGGCATCTTTACACAGCCTGCACCTGGGGTCTTGCCTGGTGTGATAGACCCCAGCCTCAATGGATCTTGTACTCAGAGCTTGTTCCTGTGCTGCCATGATTAGTGCCTCTGTGCTGTCTTTCAGTCCAGCTTTGTCCAGCCACTGGTAGGATTTCTGAATATCAGCCACTTCCTCTATCTGCCGCTGGTGCATACCGTGCAGGGGCCTGTCCTTCCACGATGGTTCCTCCTCTTCCTCCTCTTTCTTGGGTTTCTGCTGCCTGAGGTATTCACTGAGCATGCGGTCAGTTGGGGCCATCTTACTGATGTACTTGTGGATGTTTGTTGTCTCATCCTGGACTGTGGTGCTGACACTCACAGTCCCCGGCCTCCGAATGACATTCTAATGTCATTGCTGTGTATATTTTGAAGATACTCAGAAAGGATTTGAGAGAAGGGACAGCACTGCCTCTAACATCATGCGGCAAAACTAACTGCACTCCATGAACATCTGACAGCCCAAATGAGCATGAACCCAATGTCTAACTGAAAGCCCGGACAGTCCTGATCCCCACAGAGGGGTCCCGTCTTTTCCAACTACCGGCTAAAATCTGTCTCAGCACAACATGGAAGCTAACATCAGCCATTATAGCAGATAAGATGAACAGGTATATGGAATGGCAATACATGAGAAGGACCCAGAAAAGAATTGGCACCAACACCAGAGGGGCAAAACTATCCACTGGTAGATAGAGCAGTCATTCAAAATATATTTGTCTCTCACTGGAGTTATTTTGGATTTGGTTAAGGAGAGCACCAAAGCAGGGTTCTGACAGTGGATCCATGGATTTCATTCTGATACCTAATAGTAGTCAGGGGTGGCGCTGCCTAGCCTCTGGCGGTCTGTGTGTCCCTCCATGAATATGCGTGCCAGACCATCACTTGGTCATTTTACTGGCAGCATAATATTCTCTCTGACATGCTAACAGTGCTGACACTGACCCTGGCTAAATGCAAAACTAGTGAAAAAAAACTATGTCTGTTCTGGGAATTGTTGCATTAATTTAATGAACACCAAAGCAGCTGAAACGACCTGCTCTGCTACTTAACTGTCCAAATCTATATCAGAGAGGTTCAGTTAACGTAATGATATACTCTGATTAAAAAGTATTCCTTTAATTTTGTTTTGTACAATTGTACAGTTATAATCAGTTGTACATATGATGTATGTATCTATTTGGAAACAGTGATTTAAACTTTTATATTTACTTGCAGAGAGATGGAATGGCGAGATCTCAGAAGGAGGAGGAGGAGAAGACTTTAAAGGCAATCACACTTTTTTGTTTCCCAGAAGGCATCAACTGGGCTCCTTTGACAGAGTACCACAGGTAATGCATGTCAATCAGGTGGTCTTTAACCTTTGAGCAGTATTCAGGGTTCTGTTCTGTGTAAACCAGCCTACAGCCCCTGTTTTCAGTTGTTGTTGTCCATTTTCAGTGAGACCTTCTCCTTTGTTCTGACTGAGATCGATGGCAGCAGAAGAAATGGATACTGCAGGAGATTATTGGTCAGTGTTCAGAAGCTGTCCTTTGCAGAGTGTCCTCATTTGGAAACTGCTGTTTGATATTTGTTTCACTCTCTGATCCACAGCCAGGAGGGAGAGGAGCGCGACCACCTGAGGCTTACTGCATCATTAGTACACTGGCTTGTTTTGGGCTCTTCTCCAAGGTGAGTTCAGCACAACAGCTCTGGAAGAAAAATTGGCTGAATTTTAGGAAACTTGTTGCAGAGGTTGTGCGTAGTCAGATTACTTTGGTAGCAGTTAATAGTACTTGGTTTAGTTGGCACCAAGCCCTGTAAGCAGGTTAAACACACCCAGGGCATCATCCTAACATCCGCAGTCAGAATACACGGTCACACAATGCTGGTTATCATTATGGATTTCCCTGTGTATTCACATGAAAGGGGTAGTGTTGGGGTTGGGGTTTAGGGCCTTGAGGTGGCTGTTGTTGTGATTTGGTGCGGTTATAAATTAAATTGGTCAAATTCAGTTCAATTCAATCACAGTTATGTGTACTTATGTGGCTACAACTGTAGCTGCCTCCACCAGTGTGTGAATGTGAGAGTGAATGAATAGTGGAATTGTAAAGCACTTTGAGTGCCTTGAAAAGCGCTATATAAATCCAATCCATTATTATTATTATTATTATTATTATTATTATTACTTTCAGTAAAGCAACTGCTTATATGAAGCAAGATAAAACTATACTGTTGGAAATACATGAGGAAGTTAAACCCATAGTCTGAAAGCAACATGCTTTGGTTAAAAAGGCCGGTGCTGTTTTAATAAATGTTAGCTATTTGAAGCCAAGAAAGAAAGCTGACTAATCAATATCACAACTCTGTATTTATACATATGTGTGAATCTGAAATTTTTCATTGAAACTGATTTTAAACAGTCGTTTTAGTTTGTATTCTTTGAGCTGCAGCTGCAGTAGAAATAAAAATCTAAAAGCAGCTTATTCAACATGCAAATGTGATATTAGGTCATCCACAAACAGATGTTTTATAATCACAGAACATCAGATGAGCTGATGTTCTGTGTTTTATTGCTTTATTGTCCTTTTATTATAGAACAATAGTTTGTAGCCAGCTGGAAAAAAATCAATAAAGTTGTGCTTAAGAATTTATATTTTTTTACAGATCACCTGGGAAACAACAAAATATTAAGAGACTATAAAGACTTTAGCCCCTCTTACTATCCTACTATATACTATATATTATACTACAGTACTGTCTTATAGGATTGCTGATACTAGTTTCCAGAGAAATTACTGGTCAGTAGTCAGTGATTTCATACCTGTTGACCTCTAATCTGGAACATAATCTGCTCCGCAATAGGTTATGGTTGCAGCATGAGTTACCATGGCGATATACCCGGTAGTGAGGAAGAAGAGAAACGTGTTCGGTACAGAAAAACCCAGAATGAACCCTGAATTTGAAGATGAAATCCTGCTTCGTAATTATGGCATTCCTATAAAAGACAAAGGTTGGGATGAGATGGGATTTCATGTGTACCAGTATCAACACAGCGAGGATACAAGGTAGCAAGTTACAGTATCTTGGGAAGGTGTTGCTGATAAATCATCTAAACTGGAAAGTTAGCTTTGTTTTTACATTTCATTCTCCATCAACGACAGAAGATGCCAACAGTGTTAATGGGAAGTAGATGACAGACCTCGCCGACCGTACATACAATACACAAACTTCACATTGGGGAGACAGGTCAGGATAGGGCGCAAAAGGAAAAAACAACAAAATATGTAACACAAAAGGGCAGATCAGGAGAGAAAAAGAATGTCTGCTCATACTGATCCCCAAAGGAGTCGGCATGAGGAGAAGACAAAAACTCTAGCACATGAAAAACAGAAATATCACCGCACCATAAAAACACAAGACAAGCAACATGGGGGAGTATGCCAGTGTGCACAGCTGCATCTGGGACGCTGCAATCTCGCGATCGTGCCTCCGGCTGAGCCACTGTCCACATCGGATGGGGGGAGGGTAGCTGCATGAAAGATGATGGATATGTTGTTTTAGAACGAACAGACAGTTGTTCTTAGTGTCCATCACTGGTCTCCAGGTGTATCTCCCGTTTAAGAGCTGTGAGCTCCTCCCAGATCTTTTCCATCGTGTATCCTGCAGGGAATGTCCCTCCAGGACACTCAGGCTCTCCCGAACCCAGGCTTCTCGTCGAGAATAGAGTGTCAATTGCATTCAGGGACCAGTTGATCAAATCCATAGTTCTTCTTCTTTAGTTTTTAGAGAACAAGAGCGAGAATGAGAGGCTCTCTCGGGGTTAGAGTCAGACGAGACCAGACAAGGACATAGAGGCAGCAGCAGGGAAAATAAGGGAAGGAGGGGGTGAAAGACGCGTCCACCTCCTCCGAGAGCCAAAGCAGAAGTATGTCATATGTTCAAGTGTGAAAGTAGAAACTAAATGATTAACTAATTGTGTTACTGACTGTGAGGATTTGAGACAGCTTGTCCATAAAACGGAACAAATTGAAATTAGATATTTAAGTCAATAACAACACAAGTAAAATAAAATAATCTTGCTTTAGCATATGTCGTACTTTGAGTTTGTGACTATTCTCTCCCATGTGTGCAGATATTCGACGAGGTGGAGAAGCGCCGGCAGATCTCCATGGCCATGATCTATCCATTCATGCAGAAACTTAGAGAAGCTCAATTCCCAGCACCAGGGAACACAGTGGAGATTAAGAGCTTCATTCCTGAGTCGGGCACTGAGGTCAGAGTGAGCGCCTCTTTGATGTCTATTAAGAAAAGACTCTCATTTATCTCATCTTCTAACTCCATTAGTAAATTTAGACTCAGAATATCTCTTTTTGTTCAAAACACAGTACAACGATCCTTTAAAATGTGTGTAGCTCAGGTTGTCATGTCTGTGAGTTTGTTATCTGTGTTTTCTGGTTCATTTCAGTTCTTCATCTGTTTAAATCAGGGCTGAGGAACCTTTTTCATGTGAAGGGCCATTTAAATTTTTATATTGTTCTCCGAGGGCCATACTGTTACGGACACATAACTAGGGATGCAAAAAGGAAAAACCAAAAAAAGTCTGAGGTTTCAGCTTCTTGGCTATTAACTCACCAGAAAACTCGCGTGTAATATTCTCCTGGTCACTCTGTGGTCGTGTCACATAATGACGTACATCACGTGCTGTTTGACTCGTTTCCCACACCTGATGTAAACGGTTTTGATAATCTGGAAAGAAAGAAGTAAGCCTATGTGTTGACATTGGACTGTTTGTTTTCATGCCCTGTTAGAGCTTCTCTCTCAGCTTTGAGGTATATTCAGTGCAATGCTGTTGGAACTGCCTAAAGACATGTAAACTGTTCAGGACTGAATTCCGTAACTTCAACAGGTGTTACTTGTTAAACTTGGGACAAAGACAACAAATGTGACTAACGTAGCATTCGTTGTTATTAAAATTGGCAAAAGTTCAGACCTCACAAACATTTTAGTGATTTCATATAATGTCAGCGTCTTCAAATAATTTAACCACATACCTAGCATTCGTAGCATTATTAGTGCTGAGAAAAAAAAACTTCCTTTTTTCTTTTTGTAGCCAAAATGTGAATGTTGAGGTCAAGAAATGACAAGAGTTCACAGCTAAATTGATTGTAATGAGTGATCTGAAGTGCTTTTAATATAGCCACGTCATGTAAGCCCCCTGTGCACTGAAAATAAGTGTCAGTGTGGCAGTAAGCATTTAGAGACAAAGCAGCAGTAAACGATGTCTGGAAGCAAACTGCAGACAGCCTAAAATGATGCATGCTGGTAGGAACGCCCTCTGCAGTGATCAAGGAGATTTTTACAGTCGTCGAGTAGATGTCTCAATATCAACAACGAAACGACACACATCAAAGAGCCGAAAAACCCACTAACCACACACCTCCATCTGTAAAATAATATATATGTTGAGCAGTTAAAGGTATTAAAACTACATTAGGCAGGTCACACAGAGCAGTAACCCAGGGACTATAAGAGATCCCTCAGGCTGGCATGTTTCTGAGGACTTGTCTGAACATGTTTTGCATTACCCAGCCTCTGTCTCAGAGCAGAAACCTGACACCTGTCATAGACCATGTTTCAACAGCTCACAGTCATCTCAGGTATTCACTGATGGTGGTCATTTTTTGTGACCAGACCTCAGGGTGGGGGACAACATGGTTCTCTGGCTTTGTAAAGACATTTTTATGGGCAGTTTTTTAAAGTGGAAGAAGAATAAATATAAAGAAACGGTGATATAGAAAGAGCTGAAAAGCAGAGCCCTGTCAGTTGAGTGATGACATGCTGGCACCACTGTTGACATATTTGTGACAGTGGTGACTTTCCACCAGATCATCAGTCTGACCCGGCCGCTGGATTCCTGGCTGGAACACGTCAACTTTGCCACGCTCTTTAGCTGCCTGACGGACCAGCAAGTGCTGCTGGTGTTTGCAGCGGCTGTCTTGGAGAGACGGATCATTTTCATCGCAGATGAACTTGGGTAGATCACATCGTCTATACACTCAGACACATACTTTAATCATACCAAGGTATACTTTTATGTCATTTACTGCACAGCGTAGCCCCGGTCGTACCACTCTATAAACAGGGGAAGTCAGTGTAAGGCCTGCAGCTGCAAAAACGACTGGATTAGAAAGATTTGTGGGTAATTTACCAACAGTGTAATAGTAGTAACAGTTCAGGATGTGCAGAAGAAGATCCTGGGCCATGTTATGTGAGACTAAAGTCAAAGGAATGAATTTTATAGTTTCTCCAAAATCTGAAACGACCGTAGTCCGAACATTTAGATATTAACCACAGACACAAAGATCTCTCTGGGTGATAGATTCTTGTTGACAAATGTTATGTTTGTGTTCACTACCGAATGCTCTTTGTAGATTTTATAATTAACTGATCTGTGCTCAGTTTGATTACACAACACGAAACACTGCCAACTGCTCAGTTTAGTGTCTCTGGTATCTATGCACCTCTGATGCACCACTTTACATCCCACTCTTACATTAGATTCTAGCATTGCTGTGTGAAAACACTGGGACTGGACAGAGCCAATCACAGCTTTAACCCATCCCTGACATCTTAGTTCTTGTTGCATCGGATACAAAATTTCAAATAATAATACATGTTTATTGTTTGAAAAGAAAACTCGTATAAATACATGAAGCAGTGTGTTTTTGTATCTACACCTTTCAGTCAGTATTACTGCTTAACATATTAAAACATTGAGTGAGGCGCAGCTACGTGTACTTAAGCTATAAAAGAAGAAGAGAAAAATTGTTTTTTTAATCACAAACATGTGTTACCATCGCGATACCACCTCTGATGTCGACTCTGTCTGTCTGCAGCACATTGTCTCAGGTCATTCATGCAGTAGCAGCCCTGCTCTACCCTTTCACCTGGCAGCATACCTTCATCTCCATTGTTCCAGAAATCCTCATCGATGTAGTGATGGCACCTACCCCCTATCTACTGGGAGTCCAGAAGCGCCTGCTGGACCAAGTCACTGACCAGACTGATGTGAGTTAACATGGAGACCATAAAAACAACCAAAAAGATGGTGTTAATATTACGGTGTTAATATTGGCACTCTGTCCTTACTCTGGTCCTTTTTTGTGTATAACACAGCTGCTGGTGGTTGATTTGTCTGAGGATAAAAAGGACCCATTCATTGTTTCAGTAAGAGTTGTCAAATGATGAAAAACCTAAAATGTTAAAGTCCTTAGGTCAGGATTTGTAGCTAACAAAAGGGCTTCTGTCACAATTGCAGATTGGTGATGAAGGCACTATCCTGCCTCCAAAGCTCCAGGCTGAAATATTAGTGGCTCTAAGTACAAGACAAAATGCATCAGGTGGGTGAACAGCAGCACATGAACACATGTAGCACAGTGTTTCTTCAATCATTCTTAAATGCTTTCTGTCCTCTCCTTCAGTGGGGGAGGAGCTAAACCGAGTGGTTTCTGAAGCCTTCCTGCAATTCTTCGTGAAAACAGTTGGCCATTATGCCTCATATGTAAAATACGCACGAGCTGGAGAAGGTGGGGTGTTTGATAAGAGAAGCTTCTACAAGGCAATCGAGCCCAAGGTCACTCGACACTTTGTCAAGAAGTTCATTCAGACGCAGATGTTTGACTTGTTTATCCAGGAGGTGGAGCAGCAGCAGCCTGGACCACAGCAAGGTTAGTACTCAACTACAGCTCGTAAATAAAGGAAGTAATCCCAATCCCAGGGACTCACACTCTACACTTTTCACTGTGCATGTTTTGTTAAATATATGAGCTGTGATTGTATAATTTCAGTCTACAGTCTTTAATGCCCACTTATTCGTGCAGTTCTTTCAGTGTGTGAGACATGAACGACGTGCTCTCAGTATTTCTTTCGGGATACCCGGGAGACGACCTAAAACAGTGCCTGCATGACTTCAGGGTGCACCAGGGTGCACTCAGCCTTTGACCAAGTGACAATATCTGTCACTTGGTCAAAGGCTGAGCGTAGCAGCACAAGACTTCTCTAGTGGAACATTTAATCCCTTAGGCTTACTTCTTTTTTTCCAGATTATCACATTTGTGGTGCCCTTGTGGCTTCCTCCACTGCACACTGCTCTCTCACCAGTGTGTGAATGTGTGCGTGAATGGGTGGATGACTGGATATGTAAAGCGCTTTGGGGTCCTTAGGGACTAGTAAAGCGCTATATAAATACAGGCCATTTACCAGGCCATTTACTATAAAAGGGTAGAGAGTCATTAGTCCCATCGTAATCACCTGTCCCTCTGTCATCCCGGCACCGCCCGATGAGCTCACTGCAGCGGGTCAGAGACCACACCCCTGCCACAGCTACCTTTGACCCCACTGACTACATGGGCCTGGCTACCACAGGATATTCCAGGGTGCTAAGCCGGGTCAAGTCACTAATCCTGGCCTCCAGAGCTGCAAATAGGCTTCAACTTTTTGTTATTAGTAAATGAGGCCGAGGAGTAGCTAAACATCTGACACAATGAGCATAAAAGTGAGGGAGGGACACGTCTGCAAACACACAGTGTGTGTTTGCTGATGTTTGTTGAGCTTTTTGTGAAACTTTGCTTTGAAATTTAAAAAACCCCTGACTCTTTTCATGCTTGTTTCTCTTCAGTAGCACTAGCTTGATGCTGAACTACCACAAATGTAACATGGACACCTGAACTGTTCTGCCCAGTTTAACCCTGGAGTATAAATGATACAGTGATAACAAGGAAGTGATACAATACCCAAGTGAGAGCACCGCCACCAGAATCCAGTCAACAATTCAAGAACAAATGACAGGAGGAGAGGGAAAGGCCTGTGTGCTTCACTGAACCAGTCATTTGATTGGAATAGAGTAAGAGCCACATGAGGTTGGGTGCAACACCCACAACCATGTACACCAGTGTGTTAGAAGTCTGAGCAAAATAAAGGACGAAATGATGACATGATAGAGCGTCTCATTGGTAGATCCCACACTTGATGGTGACTTGCGCTATGGGCTTGAAGTTGGCCTCTAGTGTTGTACGCCACATCCCCACTGAGTTCCTGACATGTAGATATATAATCTGTGTGTGTGTGTACAGGATTGCTCTCTGATCATTAGGCTCCGTCACTCTCCTTCTGGTTAAGCATATAATTCATTTAAAGTTTGTAGCTCTTTATTTGAAATGGTGGAAAGTTAAAGTCTGTCTGATGCCCAAATATTCCAATCCAATCCAACTTTATTTATATAGCACTTTTAAAAACAACAAAGTTGACCAAAGTGCTTTCCAATAATAAAACAGAGAAATATTGTGCTATGAATACAAAGTCAAGTCTTTATTTAAGATTAGTCAAGCAAGTCCTCACATTTGTGACTTATGTTAAGTCATGCACTTGACTTCTTTGGTAATTGTGCTGCAGTAAAAGTCCAACCTGATTTGCATTTCCTTTGTCCTGCAGGAATATTTCACAAAAAGATCCTTGAATATCAAGAGAAGAAGAAAAAGGAGAAGACAAAGAAACACTAGCTGTCTGCATAGAAATATGGCTGTATAAAGGGGTATATAGATGTGAATATTGCACTGTGTTTTCTGTGTTGTGTAGTTTGGAGTATATTAATTATGTTCTCATGTGTGAATTACTGTATGTCTGTGTGACTGCTCCTCACAATGTGAAACACTGGCAGAATGCAGGACTTAAATTCTCTGTGGTGGTTTTTAGCCTTTCTGATAATCAGGAACTCATTTCAAATAAAGACGAGCTTTTTAAGTTCATGAACCTGCAGTTTGTTTTTAAGGCTACTGATAGAAGATGTATATTTGGGTGGAGCAGCAGTTTGTATCCAACACTGTGGCTGTCTCTGCATAATGTTCAAAGTAGACATGTACTCCCAACGCATGCACAGGAAAAAGAGTACATATGTCTTTATGCATAGTGTATATATGTCTGTTTTTAGGGATGTGCTGTTGGCGGGGACTGCTCTACCTGTTTGTAGTCAGATCCATTTGACCCAACCTTTATTTTATTTTTACAGAGACAGTCAGAAACCATCAGCCAGTGTTGTACAGAATAAATTATCAAATGATTAATAATTAGCTGCTTTGTGATTTTACATCTGTTTAGTAATGGCCTCTTCACAAAACACACAATGTCACTGTGAAGTGGATCTTTGATTTTTGTCAGTTTGGAGAAATTGCTTCCATTCCTTGTTAAGATATTACATTCATTACATTTATTAAATTAAAGTTTTCAGATTCACACAGACTCTCACTTTATTGTGCAGACTAACGCGGGGCAGTGGGTACACCGTATCCAAAAGTGGGGAAATCGATTTCCCCACTTTTCCATTGTATTCCAGCTGTGTTTGGAGTGCAGTGAATCCTGTTAATGGCTACTGATCATATCCATGGATGCTTCTATGTAGATTGTTCACTGTGCAGTGAAGCATCCATGAAATGCATGTTCAAATTATTTTGTGATTTTTTTTTTTTTTTTTTTTTTTTTTTTTTTTACATTTTTTGTTCAACATTTATTTTTCCACCTCAGTGTGTCTCCTGTCTCTCCTTCGTCCTTGTTTCATCTTTGCACTGCCACAAACGCACAAACACTGCAGTTATAATGCTAAACCTAGCTTAGCATTATAACTGCAGTGTTCACTTTGACTATGTGCCAACTCTCACCTCTTACCGCTCTCCTCCCTGCTCGCTCTCTGTCTTTGTAAAAGGTGAAACATCATTGACAGTAAAGTTTAGAACAGATTATAACTGAATATGGGCTCCTTGGCTAGTGCTGGAACTCGGGCTGTACCACACTAGCAGTTCTGAAAGCTAAAATTAGCTAATGATAGCTAGTGATCCAGCCGGTGTTAGGAATCATTTTAACTCTATTTAGTGTAGTGATGGGCTTTCCGGCTCTTTTTAGAGAACCGGCTCTTTCGGCTCGGCTCACTAAAAAGACAACTCTTTCGGCTCCGAACCAGCTCCAAAAACTCCAAAAAGCATGTACAAACTCCAAAACACATTTCTAGCGTTAACTGAACTTCCAAAACAGAGCTACCTAGATCACTTAAATTACACAATTGAAAGCATATGTGTATTGTTTGTGTATTTATACACAAGCACTCATATATATTCAAATAATTAAAAAAAAAAGTTCATTTACCTGTTACTACCACACTAGGTAACAAAAGCTCAACACTGCCCCTAGCATCCTTGAGCACTTCTGTTGTCCTTTGTACGTGTTTTGGTGTTTTTACGTGCTTCGGAGTTTTTACGTGTTTTGGAGTTTGTACGTGCTTTGTCTCTAGGGGCCACCGTAAATATACTTTTATTTATTCACTCCACATAAAATGTAATAAATAAATCATATAATACAAAAACAAAATATTCACATTTTAACTTTTAACTATTTAAATTTTCAGCTTTTTCCTTTTAAACAAATTTAAAATGAAACAACACAAAACACAGCAAACCACAACACAATTAAGTAAATTAAAATATAAAACAAAAAGAAGATGCACATTCTCTGTCATATGGGCCTGCATGAATAAACTTTCTAAATCCTTTATCAGCTGCAACTGAAAATAGTTGTGGATGATTACTATACCTGTCTCTCCCTCCTGCTCTGTATGTTCCTGTGCTACTGAGAGTGTAACTCCTGCCCCTCCCCCCTCTTCCCAGCGCAAAGCACAAGGCTGGTATGAGGAGTAAAGCAGAAAAAAGTGTGAGAGAGCGGGTGAGAGAAAGAAAAAAACAAAAACCCTCGGCTTGCGATAAGGAGCTGGCTCGCGTCGTTCACATCAAAGACCCGGCTCTAAGCCGTTTCGTTCGCGACCGACACATCACTAATTTAGTGGGCAAACGTACACGAGCAGGCAGTTTGTAAGTCATGTTAACTGTAGTATCAGTATTGTGGTTGCTAACGTTTTAGGTAACGTGTTTTGAATCAGCTCCACTGATTTGCCTCATGCTTCCCAGAAACGTAAATAAAAAATTAAGACTAAATCAAGACTCCTGTGCAATATCACAATTAGAATAAGATATAAAATGATTCCGATTTTTAGTGAATAACTGAAATTTAACATAAAAAATCCATGTATGTACATATATGAACGTTTATATATTTTTATATACACTCCCACAGTGCTCTCAGCAGCTCAGTCAGTTCCAGCGTGGTACCATGATAGGATGCCACCTGTGCAACAAGTCCAGTTATCATTGCTGCTAAATATTCCAAAGGCAGCTGTTCGTAGTATTTTAACAAAGTGGAAGTGACTGAGAATGACAGCAGGGTCAGCGGATGCTGAGGGATATGCAGAGGTCACAAACTGTCTGCAGTCGATCCCTACAGGCCTCCAAACTTCATGTAACCTCCAGATTGGCTCAAGAACAATGTTTAGAAAGTTTCATGGAATGGGTTTCCATGGACGAGCAGCTGCATACAAGCCTAACATCATCAAATGCAAAGTGTCGGATGCAGCACACCAAGACATTTGGGACAATTTCATGCTCCCAACTTTATGGTTTTGTCAAGGCTCGGCTGTGTGGCAGGCAGGAGGAGGACCCAAACGCAAAACTCACAGACACGGGGATGAACTCAAAATCACAGCTTTAATGCTGGAATGGCCGAACATAGGAAATACAAAACTAAACTGGGAAAAGTAAACTAACATACGCAAAGAGACACAGGGAGATCCACACAACATGAGGGACGACGTCACACTGAACAGAGGGAGACGCAGACAGAAATACACAGAGGGTTAACGAGGGAAGTGGGAACACACGGGGAACACAGGTGACACTGATAATCATAACGAGACAGGGCGGGGTGAACTGAACACTGACGGGAGAGGTGAAACAGGAAGTACAGGAGGAGAGAGAGCACGAGTAGAACACCAACGTAACAGGCAGGGGAGACATGGAATAAACACGAAAGGGGACGAGGGCTCATAAATACATAGAGGGCACACAGGGGGAAGAGAGAGCACGGGGAGAACTTAGACATAATGGGCAGGGGAAGCATGGAATAAAACATAAGGAGAGACGAGGGCTCACAGATACACAGAGGGGCACACAGGGAGACATGAAGGGCAAGGGATCAAAACTAGAAGCCATAGAATAAATCACACACAAGTACAATAATACGAAAATCACAAAGAACTAAAAACGCTGGGTCAGGAGACCCAGGACCGTGACAGGTTTAGGGATGGCCCCATCCTGTTTACACATGATTGTGCACTAATGCAAAAAAGCAAGGTCAATGAAGACGGGTGGGTTTGGTGTGCGGCCTGAGTCCTGGCCTCAACCTGCCAGGACACCTTTGGGATGAATTAGAGCTTAAACTGCAAACGAGGCCTTCTCATCCAAAATTAGTGTCTGACCTCACAAATACGCTTCTGGCAGATGCTCAAAGATTATCTAAACACTCTCCAACCTTGTGGAAAGCCTTCCCAAAAGACTTGAAGCTGTTATACATGAAAAAGGGTGAGCCAGCATCTTATTAAACCCTATAGAGCAGGGGTAGGCAACTCCAGGCCTCGAGGGCCAGTGTCCTGCAGGTTTTAGATGAGTCCTTGATCCAACACAGCTGATTTAAATGGCTAAATGACCTCCTCAACGGCTGTGTCCTAATTAAGAGACTGCACGCTTGAAGTACGCGCACTACGCGTACTACGTACGGTGTGTACTATAAGTACGAGAAGTGCGGAAGTGAGAGGCTTGTGAAATGGGACGGTATACGCATCGTCGCGCTGTTCAGGTTGCCTAGCAACCATGATACTAACCGCGAGACACGTTACATACAGCATTGTTTGACAGAAATGAAGGAGAAAAATGTTTTGTTGGTCATTCAGTTTTGTCATTACATCACTTTGATTAGTTGAGTATCTGAGGCTGAGACCACAGGACTGTAAAACATGATTGTTGGGCTTCATTTCTGTGCTGAACAGTCATTTAAGATTAGTTAGTAAATAACAATTAGTTAATGTTGTTCATGAGACTAAAGTCATCTCACTGTGGCAATGTAAATATAATATGGCCAATATTATAGTATTGTCAGATTATTATGATTGATATATATATATATATATATATATATATATATATATATATATATATACACTGAACAAAAATATAAACGCAACACTTTTGTTTTTGCTCCCATTCCCCATGGGATGGACGTAGAGACCTAAAATTCATTCCAGATACACAATATAACCATCCCTCCCAAACAGTGGTCACAAATCAGTCCAAATGTGTGGTAGTGGGCACATCTGCTATATTGAGATAATCCATCCCACCTCACAGGTGTGCCACATCAGGATGCTGATCTGACACCATGAGTAGTCCACAGGTGTACCTCAGACTGCCCACAACAAAAGGCCACCCTGGAAGTTTACAGTTTTTTGTTCTATTGGGGGTCTGGGGACCCAGAACCGGTCAGTATCTGGTGTGACCACCATTTGCCTCATGCAGTGCAACACATCGTCGCATGGAGTCTATCAGATTGTCAATTGTGGCCTGTGGAATGTTGGTCCACTCCACTTCAATGGCTGTGCGAGGTTGTTGGATATTCGTGGGAACTGGTACACGCTGTCGTATACGCCGGTCAAGCACATCCTGAACATGCTCAATGGGTGACATGTCCGGTGAGTATGCTGGCCATGCAAGAACTGGGACATTCTCAGCTGCCATCTGCCCTGAACAATGTGAACCATGATTCATCCGTGAAGCGCACACCTCTCCAACATGCCAGACGCCATCGAATGTGAGCATTTGCCCACACAAGTCTGTTACGGCGACGAGCTGGAGTCAGGTCAAGACCCCGATGAGGACGACGGGCATGCAGTTGAGCGTCCCTGAGACGGTTTCTGACAGTTTGTGCAGAAATTGTTTGGTTGTGCAAACCAATTGTTCCAGCAGCTGTCTGGGTGGCTGGTCTCAGACGATCTTGGAGGTGAACCTGCTGGATGTGGAGGTCCTGGGCTGGTGTGGTTACACGAGGTCTGCGGTTGTGAGGCCGGTTGGATGTGCTGCCATATTCTCTGAAACGCCTGTGGAGACGGCTTATGGTTGAGAAATGAACATTCAATGCACGGGCGACAGATCTGGTTGACATTCCTGCTGTCAGCATGCCAATTGCACGCTCCCTCATTGCTTGTGGCATCTGTGGCATTTTGCTGTGAGACAAAACTGCACATTCCAGGGTGGCCTTTTGTTGTGGGCAGTCTGAGGTACACCTGTGCACTACTCATGATGTCAGATCAGCATCCTGATGTGGCACACCTGTGAGGTGGGATGGATTATCTCAATATAGCAGATGTGCCCACTACCACACATTTGGACTGATTTGTGACCACTGTTTGGGAGGGATGGTTATATTGTGTATCTGGAATGAATTTTAGGTCTCTAAGTCCATCCCATGGGGAATGGGAGCAAAAACAAAAGTGTTGCGTTTATATTTTTGTTGAGTGTATATATATATATATATATATATATATATCACTGACTTTCAGCTTGTTGTGTTTGTGGATATATGACTGACTTTAATTATTACACATTCGCACATAAATAAGTGACGTCATATTCAGTACTTTTGACAGTTCACTCTTCGGCCGCTCCATCTTATTAGGGAAATTCCATATACATAAATGTAAATTTCAAAACTCAACCCCATCATTTAATTTGTTTTTGATTGAAACTGAATAGTACTTTAACTCTCTTAAATTAACTTCCAATAAAAAAGGTTTGTCATTGATTGAAATTCATTCAGAAATGTTTAACGAATGAGCTGTCACAACTTTCAAATACAAAGTTGTTATGAAGTCTGTCACATTCCCCCCTTTCTTCTTTTTTTATCCTTTATTTATTTATCCTTCTTATTTCATTGTACTGTATATTGTTACTCTTATTTGCCGTGTATGTCTACTGTACAAACTGAACTGGAATGACTGACTGTTTGCTTTATGGTTTCAATAAAGTTTGGGGAAAAAAAACAACCTCTTCAGCTGCTCCCGTCTGCCGTATTTTGCGGCAAAATTATCCACACCCACCGCCGCGTTATGAATTGTGGGATATATGGGACCACGAAACGTGCACCGGACCATGCTTGATATTTGGGGAAATCGACGGCGCATTTGGAGCATGCATTTGAAGCACTTAAAATGCGTACTTCAAGCGTGCAGTCTCTTAATTGGGACACAGCCAACATGTCCTGAAGTTCTCCAGAGGCCTGGTAATGAACTAATCCTTTGATTCAGGTGTGTTGACACAGGGTGAGATCTAAAACCTGCAGGACACTGGCCCTCGAGGCCTAGAGTTGCCCACCCCTGCTATAGATTAAGAATGAAATGTCTTTCAAGCTCATTTGTCCCTAAGCAGGTCCAGGATTTGCGGGTCTGTACAGGAAAAGCAGTTCTAGTATATTTTTGAAACCAAGACATGAAGAACTTGAAAGGTTCATGACATGAAAGGTTCTAAAATGTTAAAATCAATTCCTCAAAGTTTTTTTTGTTTGCTGAAAAAGAAGAAAAAAACATTTGGAACAGATTTACAGCAAATATCATGACATCACAATAAACAATTAAAAATCAAATATGGATTATTTACATTTCAATCAATGCAGCACACAGTACATGAGGAGGGTGTACAGCGACCTCTGCTGGTATAATAAATGTATGCTGCAGAGCAATGTGAAGAAACATTATAAGAATATACTTGTGTGTATTGTGATGCATGTCCCTGTCAGAGGTTTTCACTGGTAAGAGACAAAGATAAAAAAGAAGACAAGCACCAGTCCCAGGTTTGAGCAGTTCTGTATTAGAGGAGAGGAAATAAGCAGACACTAGAGCTTGGAGGATGATTGACCTGGGTCAGTCGTCACATTGCTTGTTACTGCCACATTAGAGAGTACTGTGTAATTCTGTGATATCACATATTTGCCCTAACAGTCTGTCTGGTAGAAACAAGAGTAGGGAAAGAAAAATGAATCTGAAACTCAAGAGATAATAAATGCAACCAAAACACCTCTGTGTGAGCGCACTGTAACACTATGACACCAACAACAGGGGATCGTTAAACCTGTTTTCTTTCTATCCTGTAGGTGAACACAAAGCCAGAAATTAATACTATACATTACTGTTACTACTGATAGTTATTTTTAGGTGTGCTGTGATACAATTTGGGGGCACTTCAGCACCCAAAGAAGGGTCTAAACTAGGGGTGGGTTTTTAAAATCGATTCATCGATTAAAATCGATTCTGGCTTGGATAACGTAAAATCGATTCATTAAAATCCTGAATCGATTTTTTTAATATAAATTTATTTTACCCGAAATGCCAGAATCTCTGGTGAAACCTCACAAAATTTCAAGAACCACCAAACAGTTAAGACAGTAAATGAGAGCAGGTACACGGATTCTGCACATAGACTTAAACACAGCGCGACCCGAATTCGATCAGAATCAGTTAGATGTCACCTTTCTCACGGTCGGGGCTGAAAGCCGACAGCTCGCTGATTCTGATCTGTCGGCGGGTCCGCGCTTTGTGTTCACGCCCTTTATGCGCTGATTCTAAAGCTGTTAGTTTGATCTCTCTCCAAACAATATTGAATAAACATCGTCATGAATTCACTCTGACTTTTACTGTTTTGCTTCCACCACGATGCACAGCTCTCTCTCTCTCTCCCTCCCCCTCTCTCTCTTTCTCTCTCTCTCTCCCTCTCTCTCTCTCTCTCTCTCTCTGTACTTCAAGAACAGTTTCGCTTTCTTCATTATTCGCTTGCTTGTTATGCACAAGTCTACTGTTGTTTACAGCGCTGTCAGCCGCTGTTTTTTTCCCTTTTACATTCTTCCGAAAAGAAAACCTCATTTCTGCTGTTCAATACTGAACAAATTTAAACTTTTTAAAATTATTCAAAATGCAAAACGCTTAGCCGTGTCTCTAATAAAACCGCTGTAACTTCAGAGGTAATGTTCATATGTTGATTAATGGTTTTCTTTCGTTTTTGATGTACTGCAGAATATTTTTATAAAATCCCAGGCCAGGAAAATCTCCTTCATGTTTTTCTGTGTTTTATCTTCAGCTACTTTGACACAAAGGCCTCTGCTGTGACGCTTACACCTGTGATAAAGTCTTGCGTGTGTCAGCTTCCTTTTTATTGATACAAAAATATGTAAATGTACTGATCTGAATTATAATATTTCTGACTGTCAAAATTTCCCAGATTTAAATCGAATCGAATCGAATTAAATCGAATCGTGGATCGAATCGATTCGGGACCTTGTGAATCGGAATTGAATCGATTCTAGAAATCAGTGACGATACCCAGGCCTAGTCTAAACTGGCCTATGCAGGACACCGACACTGTGGGGTAGAGTTGGGTTGGATGCCACATTAGAGGACACTGTTGACCTGACAGTCTGTCTGTGTTTTCGAGTGGTCAGTTTGTGGAAAACACAAAAGTTTGAGGAGAGAAAGTACTTTGTACTTTTTATGGGTCAGGGTCTTTTTTCACCTTGTTGTTGTTATATTAAAAGATAACACAATATTAGTCTCTTTTTTTAAGGGCAGTTATTAAAAGCTAAAGCCATATGTTAGCTAGGTTCAAATGTTTATCAAGAGGGCATGGGGAAAGGCAGTGGGTTTTTGTTTCTTTATGTCTTGGCACAATAGTTTGTGTTAAACCATAAACAAACAGCCAGCAGAAGGAAGAATGGCTTAGATGTGTTGTCTGCCAAAACTGATCTCACAGAGATTGTACTCCTGGAAATCCAGGGTCAGAACTGACTTGTGTGACTTTGAGTGAGTTACTGTATAGAGTTACTGGATCAAGACTAGCAACCTTTAAATAGAGAACATAAGACGTTCCTTACCTGGATGATTGAGCATCAAGATTTTAAAATGGAGAGTAGTTCAGTTTAATATTGACGTGTTTCATTTTTATTCTCAATCTTGCAAAAAAGATGTAGGGAACCTCTTTCCTTTAAAATGATATCAATGACACATCAGTTAGAAATACAAAAAATACAGCCATGGAATTTGGAATCTGTCCACAGTTGGGTTTTTTGGCTTTAACAATAGCTATATAGTACTGTAAATTCATTCCTTTCACTGCTTGTATGTAAAATATTTCATAATATTTAGCACTGCTTCAAATTCATGGGGGCATTAGGTGGTGTTCATTTTTAAACTTATTGACATCTCTATCTGAAAAACATACATAAATAATTTAATAATTTTTTTATGGTCAAAATTTAAACAACACCCCAATTTTTCCAGTTTTTCTTTTATTGAAAATTATGAAGTTTGATGTCTCATTGCACTCTGAAATGAAAGGATAGTACAAATAAAGAATTGGAGTTGTCCTGTGAGCCGCCTATCACTCAAGCTATTAACTCTCAGAAACTTACAATACAATGTATCAGACTGTTGTTGACGGTAATGGCTTTTAGTTCCAATTAAATGCAAAAATGAAAACATTTCCCATTTGGAGGCAGCACCTTAAGCTCTGATTTAATGAAGAAATGATTATTGAAAGACTTATCAATTATTAGCAATTCATGCGTAGATAGTGTAACAAGAGGTCTACCCTACATACATGTGCTGTGAGTGATACTAAACCTAAAAATAACTCTTGGTTGATTTCTAATAAAACTTTGCAGCCGAACTTTTTCATGGTTAATTATACAGTTAACTATGAATCTTTAATTATCCATTTACACTTGTGTGAAACTTTTCCCAGCATTACCAGCAATACATTATCCTGAAATTGGACTTTGAGGATCCAAAAGAGGCCACAGGGAGTCTTTAAATACCGGACAGAGCAAAAATAAATATTATTGCGAAACTTGAGGCCACTCATTTCTCTTTATGCAGAGAATAGCCTATTATTTTATAGCTGTAACTTTATTGTTTGCTGAGTTTAAAGCTTTCTTGATTTCCTTTAAATGTGTATTATTATTTTTATATTCCTTTAAAATTGTTATTTTCTATAAAGAGCTTTGTTACTGCTGTCAAATAATGTTGCTAGCTTACAGTACAGTGCAGTAATGCCGTTGAGCTGTTTCTCGGTCGTCTTATGAGAATCAAATTATTAACATGTCGCCACGTGTTTGAGTGAACGCTCAAAGTGTCATGTATGTGACGAGCAGTGGAGAAATCCACTCTTTCCTGTGCTGGCTCACGGAGGAGGGCATGATGCGCCGCTAGGTGTCCGCTGAGTTCAAACTGCTGGTGACGCAACGCTCATCGCAAAGCAGAGCAAGAGGCGACAGCTACCGCACCTTCGACCAAGGTAAGCGAACAAAGAGTAACTCTAAAAACGTGGAATTAAACGACGACAAGTTGCTGTAGTAGCTGCTTTCTTTTTTTCGCTGCCTTGTGAAACAAGTAACGAATATGTTTTTTTGTTCCTTATTGTACTTGTGACAAACGACTGGGGCGCTTTGAGCAGATAAGTAGCTAACGTTAACTAGCTAACTTTCACTTAGCTGTTTGGTTTGGAGAACTTCAAGTCAAGTTGTAAAGCAGTGGATACGAAGGCCGGTGTTTTCTGGTCAAGGTTTTAAAAAAATAAAGACGCATACATTCAAAGCTGAGGCGAAACATTTCCTCGAAAAAGGGCCGTTTTATTTTGAAGGAAGTATTGGGTATCGCTTATGTTTTCCCTCGCTGACTTTACGCTGGCAGGAACTTTAATAGCAAACTAGCTAGCTAACTAATGATAGCAAGTTAGTGTAGTAGAGTGAGATTAATGAAACTTTGTAAATTTAAAGTTCTAAACTTCAAGAGAATGAGGAAGGATCGTGAGTGTTGGCTTAAGTCATTCTCTATCCGTAATACTTTACTCTTTCGGCACTGCGTGCGTCCGGAACTACGTGTTGTTGGCTCCTGTCGGGTTTAAATGCTATTTCTTGACCGTCGCGTTTTATTTATTTCCTCTTTTAATGCACTTGTTTATCTGAGATCATAAAACTTTGAGCAGATGCAACTTGCGGAAAAAGGCAGACGGTGTGGACTTCAGTGAAACGTCATAAACGTCTGACAAAACATGACATAGCCCCCCCTGTTTTTCTCTAATTGTGTTACGTGGTTCATAATTTCATAGAATTTGTTTACTACACATAAAAAATAATTTACTCTCCCACGCACCAAATGTAACTAAAGTTACTAATGTTAGCTGTACAGGCTGCAGGGGATCATGACATTGTCAGTCTACCATTATAAACTTGGTGAGATAATACTTGTGGTTCTTAGGGATTAGTGGTGGTTTGGAGGTTGGAAATGTGCTGATTTCCCACAGTGGAAGCCTGTGTGCTTTCCTAACAAATTGTTAAACAGTCCAATGTATAAGTTCCTTCTTTATACATATTTGAATCCTTTGTCACAAACTATGTAACAGTATAGTGTACAATTCATCAAGTAATTCAATTGTAAAAGGTTTTGCTTCAATGATGTGCCACTCTGTAGCATGAGTGCTTCACCCACATGTGCGACTAAAAACTGACCTGCAACAGTATTTAGGGGCAGCGTGTGAATAAAAAGAATAACAACATTATGCCCACACAGCCCCCAGTTATAAACAAAAACACTGATAACATAGTGAATATGATGTTGTCACATGGAGCGTGCACACCACTAAGAGCAAAGAGGCTGAGCTGTTACTGAGACGCTGAGTGAGAAACATGTTTCCAGCATCCAAAACAGCAGCACTGGTCCTGTAATCATCAGGGATGGGGAAGAAGTGAGCAGTTTCTACTCCATTATAGATATCACTTATCAATTCTCATTGGCTCCACTTTGAGTCACCACCATCTCTAAGCAGCATATCAAAGTCATCATATTCATGCAAATGAATTGCATGTTTGTGCATGTTGGAGGTGTTGCCACTCTTTGTTGTGATCAGTGTTCCTGTCATTACTCAAATAAGTAATTAATGCACATATTACACAGAACACTTTCCTTGAAGGTAATGCAGTAGGTTACTTGATTACACCTAGGATTTGTTACATTACTTTCATGTTGAATGATCTGAAATACTGTCTCATAATGACCAATTAACAATATAGACCCGAGGCTACAACCAACACAAATCCCTGTCCTAATGAGGACACACCTGAGCTTTCTCAGAGCATTTAGGTATGAAAACAGAGCTGATGGCACAAATCAAATATAAGACACTTTAAAGTGATCCACAGAGATTCTACTGTAGGAACATGAACAGGTAGAACGGAAGCTGCAGCCTGGCTGTTCATCAGTTTGTTACCTGTTGATGTTCAGCTGTGGCTCACTTTATCACGGTGCTGGTCTGGGGTCAGCATTTACTCAGCTTTAACATCACTGTGGGCTCTCGGCTTAGCGTTAGCATGCTTGCTGTGCAGGTGCTTTCAAAGAGCCAAAGTTGTGTTAACAGTATGAGGGATTTGTATCTGTCCTCCACTTTACCATTGCGCTCTCATCCTTTTGTGCAATAAAGCTAATGTCCATATCCAAACTGAAATCAGCTGATCGTAGTGAGAGTGCAAGAATCAACAGGCAGGCAGACTAACGATTCGATATATTATTGTGTCATGAATGTTAGCCATCTGCCTCCAGATGACACATTGTTGTTGAGAAACACCATGAATCTGTAAATGTAGGCGTAATCTTTTTGTTAACAATATTAGAATTAGATTGCGGATACAAATTGGCTTTGTCCAAAAGGTGGATGAGCTCTCCCTCAGATAAAGAGTTCAGTCATTTGGGAGGGATTCAGAGTAGACCCACTACTCCTCCACATTGAAAGGACACGGCTAAAGCTGTGTCCTCCTCGGTAAAGTGTTTAGACCAAGCATGTCCTACTTGGAGGAGGCCGCAGCGTAGACCTGGGACACACTGGGAAGCTTATATCGATTGGCTGGCCTGGGAACTCTTCAATGTTTCTCCGGATAAGTTGGAGGAGGTGGCAGAGGGAGATTTGGGCTTCCCTGCTGCCCTGCAACCCGACATCAGATAAGCGGATGATTTATTATTTTGTTATTTTAGATTTAAACTTTTAATTCAGTGGCTGTCATGAACATTCAAACAGTGTGCACAGCACTAAGCACCACACTACACAGTTCATTCGTTTTTCGGATGTCATATTTTAGTAATGCGTGAACGCGTTCTGTGTTTTCATGTCATGTTAAACGTCGATTTGTTTTCATCATTTTTCTTCTGCGTTGTCGGTCTGCAGTAAGTGTGCAGTGTTGGCAAGGCGTGATGTGAGGTGCTGTGCATTTAAGCAGCATGATTCATTATTGAAGAATGTGATTCATGGTGTCAGGTGCCTTTGTTAGTTTGACACTTTCCATTACTTGCGTATCAAATTCAACCTAATACCTGCGTGTTTCTTGGTTTTTAGACTAGTCAGTTAGTCAAAAAATTTTTTCCTCGTGTAGTAGACTAAGAGATCTGAGGAAACGTTGAACATCCCTAATTAATAAATTAATAAATAAATAAGCAGTATATGCAATAATTTTACATCTTTAGAGTCTTCTTCCTTGCAGAAGAGCAAAGTGTGAACTGGAGTCAGGTTCCTTGTCCGTGTGCACAAACTTGGCTAAATAACGACAATCCTGATTCTAATAATACGCGCAGAAAGAAACAATAAAAAGGCGATAGTCTAAGGAAATACTGGAGGCAAGCTGATTGTGCTCGCAAACCCAACAAATAAATTATGTGACATTTGTTTGCTGAGGAAAGTTGTGACAGTGGCGAGATTTGTGACATTTAATGTGTTTGGAGTGTGTAGTTGGTGTGCAGTCTAGTTGTTTCTTTTGTTTCCCAAAAACTCACAAGGCATTGTCAGCATTTTAATGCATTTTAATATAAATGGTTGTATATAACTGCTGCATGACATTTGAATATGACAGTTTTATATTTGGATTTCAGGTCATAACAGTGATTCATGAAACATGTTAGCTGCATTTTTTTTTTTTTTTTAGGTCCAGTGTGTCACAAACTGACCTATGAATCATTCAATCATAAACAAAAGGGATGAACCAGTGTTTCATCTACACATACCAAACAACTTGAATGCAATTTTAAATTGTATGGCTCTTTTTTTTTTTTTTTTTTTTTTTTTTTTCCACTAGCAGCCTATGTCACAAATGTATGATTTATTTTCTTCTTTAGCTGTACGTCAGCCATAACAGTTTGGCAGGAATGAAATAGTATTTTTGATTGACTTTTGATTCTCAAAAACTCACAATCTCAGCGAGGTTTGCAGATTTTCCTTAAAAATTTGAGGAAACTTGATAAGACACACAAAAAAAAACCCCAGTATGACAAAACTGTCTACAGATGAACATTATCTAAAAGACCTACCAAAGCCCTAACATAGCACCTGCGAGATGCACAGGCATGAATGAAAGAGTAGGCTGTCAAGTAGCCATTCTCAAGTAAAGGAAACATGGAGAAAAGGCTGAGCTGTGCCAAATTACACAAAAACTAGACTAAAAATCAGTGGCAACAAGTCTGATTGTACAATGAATCTAAAGAAATAGTTGTTCAGAGTGTCTACAGCGAACTGTAAACACGGTGGAGTGTCTGTCATGGTTTGAGGCTCCATTTCAGCGGTGTTCGGGATTTTGGGATTTTTTTGGAATACTTTACCCAGGAGGCGACCTCCTCGACTGCCTCCTGTCTCCTTAGAGGAGCAGCTCTATTCTGAGCCACAATACGAAGTTAGTCATTAATATACTACAACAACATGGGAATAGAGCAGCTGTGATAGAATACAGCATTAACGAATCAATGGTACAGAAGTGGAGGAAGCAAGAAGAATGAATTGAATAAAGTTTGATTTATCTGACTGCTTTGTTTCGCTTAATGTGCCTTATAACCCCGTGCACCTTATAGTCCGAAAAATACTAGGGCTGCCATGATTAGTCGACTAGTCACGATTATGTCGATTATCAAAATCGCAGACGACTGATTTAATAGTCGACGCGTCGTTTGAAGCTTTGTAAGGTCACAAAAGACGCAGGAATAAGTAGTGGGATTTAAGAGTGTAATAACGGACTGAAACAGAAGATGGCAGCACTGCGTGTACAAGGATGCCAGCTGCCGTTAAACCCAGAAGAAGAAGAAGAAGCTGTGTCCCAGAATTTATAGCGCAGCCCAGCTCAGTTTCCAACAATGGCGGCAGCTAGTTAGTTTTAATATTACTCTTATTATTCTTTCTGGGTCACAAAATAAACGTTTAACATATTTTCAGGCGAGAATGTAGCTGTGTAAACCTCAAATATCTGCTCAGTTTATCAAGAACACATATTTTCAAAAGCGCTCCGACGTTTTCGGAGACATCTGTTACCCACTAGCTCGATAGCTCGCCGGGGGCAAGGCTCACTAGAGCCGGTGAGAACACCGGACTCCCGGCAAATAGTTTTCAAACCCACCGCCATCTTTCGCTACTCAGGTTAAACATATATAAGTCACTTAGATAACTTAAACCTGGCTGTAGCTCAGGTGGCAGAGCAGGTCAGCCACTAATCAGAAGGTCGGTGGTTCGATCCCAGGCTGCATCCTGGCTGCATGCCAAATATCCTTGGGCAAGATACTAACCCCATGTTTGCCTACTGGTGGTGGTCAGAGGGCCCGGTGGCGCCTGTGTCCGGCAGCCTCGCCTCTGTCAGTGCGCCCCAGGGCAGCTGTGGCTACAATGTAGCTTGCTATCGCCAGTGTGTGAATGTGTGTGTGAATGGGTGAATGACTGAATAGTGTAAAGCGCTTTGGGGTCCTATGGACTAGAAAAGCGCTATACAAATGCAGGCCGTCTACCATTTAAAAATGTTATTGTTTGGCTTTTTCCAGTGTTTTATTTGTTCCTGAGTAAATCGGTTTGTCTGAGATTAAAGTTTTTACACAGCTGAATCAAGCAGACAACTGATTATCAGAAGTGTGAGATGCTCGAGAATATACTCCGGTGTCCTGTTATATTTTAGATAGCAAGGAGTTTATTAAACTTCACGGAAACAATCTGCAAATTTCATTAAAATGTAATAAACTATCATCTTGTCTTTATTTTTAGTTAGCACAGACCTTAAACACTTAAAGCTGTAAGCTAATGATAGTTATATAAGAGCAGATGCTGCTGGTGCAATAAGCTGTACGTTTTACGTCCAATGGATGCATGATCTGATTAGTCGACTAATCGCAAAAATAATCGGTGACTAGTCGATAGGGCTGCTCGATTATGGCAAAAATGATAATCACGATTATTTTCACTGAAATTGAGATCTCGATTATTTGACGATATTTATTTAACCCTTTAAGACCTACTATAGAACCAAGTCCGCCAGAGCTTATATTATTTTTTTACATGTTGTAGTGCCATTTGTGGGAGCATTTCAAGTTGCTATACATCAATACAACTGTTATAACCCATATTTTAATGATATGTATGCATTAAGTCCACAGTAACTACATTAATTGCAAAAAAGTGCAATAAACTACAAAAAAATTGAAAATCGTTTGTTTTGTTTTTTTACATACATTTCTAGTTAGAGAAATTTAAGAGGTTTATCCCTCAAAACTTTAAATACAAAAAAGTTGCAAAAAATAGTTTACAACAACAGGAAATTTATTTTGAGTGTCTTCATAGTTTTTTTTGGAGATATAGCAATTTTTATATACTGCAGGAAAAACAATCCTATGATGCAAATGTGCAAAGAAAACAGCAGGTGCATCAAAATAAACTTTTCCAGCAGTGCAATTGAAGTTCTAAGCATCCCAGAAACTATTCAGAAAAGTATAGAGTCAAACATGACTTATAAAAACACCAGTATAGGCTTTTAAGGCCTACAAGTAAAAAACCTACATTTTCCGCGAAAATGACGTCACTTCCGGTTTCGGGCAGGAAATGGCGGACATGCGATAGTTCGCGCTGACGTCTTTTTCAATGTGGGAAGTGTTACGAACAGCTGATCGGATCGGCAAAGCGTGTTTCTGGAATATTATGTTTTTGTTCCTGCAAGCGCTTTTTATAAAATTTTTGCAAAGCTATATGTGGAAGGAAACCGTGACCGAGGACAAGCTGATGGCATAAGATGTAAGTACAACAACTCCGGTTTCATATGCAAAAAAATTATTGCGCTAGCTTGCGCGGTTCCGGTTCTACAGGGATTTAAAAATAGTTACGCAAAACGGAGCGTGCTGCTCTGACCGGCTTTAAAGGGTTAACAATAACAATGTATTGAATAATGACTTTAAAAAAATAATATAAAATAGTGTGCAAATACTTTGCAAATACAGTGCAAATGTTTGCAATATAAGAAATAAATGAAAAATTTAAACATCTATGTTTAGTTAACTTTGCAGTGTTGCTCTGTGGTCCAGCTACACTGCAGCAAAGTTTACACACTGTGTCTACTTGATCCACGTCTAACTCCGCGAACCCATAATGTTTCCACACCACTGAAGTGTTGTTTTTTTTTTTTTTTTTTTTTTTTTATACCTCTCTTTTCAACCAACAGCAGTCACTCTCTCCTCTCCAAATAACTTCTGCTTAGCTTTCCGAGCTTTGCTTGGGTTCTCTTAATTGTTGTGACGCGTGTTCGAAATGCAGAGAGGTGCGCTTGATTTGCCCAAGCAGCGCGAGAGTAAAGCACGAGGGAGGTGCAAATAATCGGCGCAGTCATTTTTAATGATCGTTGAAAGCCCAGATCGTAATCGTGATTAAAATTCGATTAATTCAGCAGCCCTACTAGTCGACTATCAAAATAATCGTTTGTGGCAGCCCTAAAAATACGTATTTGACTTTTTTATTTGGCACACTGCAGTTTAATGTAGCAAAGCACCTCTTTTTTTTTTTAACTTAAGTGGATATTATACATGGTTATGCTCAGGATATCTCAGCCCATTTCTACTGGAAATGCATTTTGGTTAAACTTGGAATTTGCGTTTGCACTGTTAAATGTTTATATAGCTTTAATGCACATTTAAAAAAACAAAAAAAAAACAAAAACCCAGCTGCTTGTTTAAGTAAAATAAATGGATGAGCTTTTTTTTTTTTTTGCGTTAGTAAAGTTGTGGAGTTGTATTTTGTCTCGCAGAAATTATATCGTTATCGCAAATTTTCAAATATATATCATGATATATATTTTTGGCCATATCGCCCTGCCCTACCGTCCACGATCATCTAGTCCACTAGTCGCGCACATCACTAGCAGACATCATCCAAAGAAAGCTTTTGGAATATTCATCAGGAAGCCTGATAAACCTGAAGATGACTGAGAGAAATAGTTGGAAGCTTGCTTAAGAGAGTTCAGGCTGTTTTCAAAGGTAATATAGATACCTGGTTGTATCAGTATGACTGTTCAAGCTTGTTCAAATGGTCCAAACTGTTTCCTAGCAAAACATAAAGTGACATGTGGGAAAAGGCTTTTGCACAGTTGTGTTAAAGCACAATAATCAACAGTTGCTCAATTTCCTGACTTAAATGCAACTCTAACCCAGCCCTTCCACATAATATTTAAAATATCCTCCTCTGGTCTGGTGTCAGTTTTTTTACATGTTAGATTTCCTCATTGTTTCTTCATAGCAGCATTGTCACAGGCAGCAGAGCCTGCTACTTTCCTTCCTCTTTCTGTGGACCAACGGTCTTCTTATTTCATAGTTTAGTATTTTTAGATGTGGGAAATCTGAGATTACCATAACACGAAACATGTTTTAATAGAGCAGATGTCTTCTCTGCATCCTTCAGTGCACAACTCTTTGCTCTTTTTATTGTCTCAGGTAAAGCATGGCAATGACCAGCCAGACCTCGTACCCCTCCATGAGTAACCACACCAAAGAGAGGGTCACCATGGCCAAAGTGACCCTGGAGAACTTCTATAGTAACCTCATCGCTCAGCATGAGGAGAGAGAGATGAGGTAACGCTCACAAGCTTTAGTGCTTCTTACATGAACAAAGGCTAACGTTGCCATTTTAGCTTTAGTTATGAGCTACAAAAAAAAACAGTGGGCCGATTAATTTGTCCTCCAAATAAAACAACTAACCACTGAATTCGCAGCACAGCTGAACCTGATGGCTAATGCATGGACAACCCACTTTGTTTGTTTTGGTTCATCAGGATGTGGCTCCTGTCAGTATTACACTGAGGAGGGGTCACTTCCTGTTGTGACATTCACAGTACAGTATAGTCATAACCTCGTCCTGACTGGTTTATTGCATTTTTAGTACAGAACGTTTTTGCTATATGAAAATGATAGGGTAGTAAAAGTGCACTAAAGCTTTGTTCTGTGTTTGTCATGTGTTTAATAAAGAAACATAATAACTTATGCCTGTAACCAGTAATAAGCTGTGCTGTGGTTTCAGGCAGCAGAAGCTGGAGAAAGTTATGGATCAGGAGGGCTTGGCTGATGAAGAGGTGAGTAAGGTGTTTACTGACCCGTGTGTTCTGGAGACTTATGTCACAGTGTGTGTAATCTCCGTGTTGGTGTAGGTCAGGTAGAGCAGGTCAGCTACTGATTGGAAGGTTGGTGGTTCGATCCCTGGCCCTACCAGGGATTGCCAAATATCCTTGGGCAAGATACTAACCATCTGAGTATGAATGTTAGCTACACAGCACTAAAGTATAGAAGAAAGTGCTTGTATGAATGAGTGTTATTGGCATGAGGCATGTTGTATAGAGCGCTTTGAGTACTCCGGGAGAGTAGACAAACACTATATAAGAATCAGTGCACTCAAATGTTATACTCAAAGAGTGTAACAGGAACAACCAATCAGCTGTTGTATCTCCAGCTGTCTGTGTCTGCTCCAGAGTATAATAAAGTCTCACAGTGGACATGAAACGCTTCATGTACAAAGGCTAATTTACAGCATGGAGCCCTGCTCTCAAACAGCCTCTGTAGCTGCATTTAAAAAAGAAATCGGAACTTAAAGTTTTAAAAATGAGTCTGGTTGCTTTTGGTCAGTAGACTTCCATTTGTTTATGTTAACTAACTGGTAACAGAACCAATAACACGGGGGGATTTCAACTATAAACCAGTCTAAGGGATCACCTTTGTGCTACCTCGGGCTGCAACAATGAGCTTTATGTTTAAAAAATCATGGCTATACCGTCCACTTTCACTGGCAGTCCCTTAAACAGTAAACAGTTCTTCATTCTTTTAGCTAGAAGCACTGAAAATCCACCAGACAGTAATCTAAGCTGGGCTGTTGGAAGTCATTTTTCTTTCTTACATCTTAATTTGCTTAACAGTAAATTTTAATTATTGCTTTAAAATAAGACACCTCTGAAGTGTGAATTAAACAGTATAGTGTATTTAAAGTGCTGTGTCCTCTGCAGAAACGTATCCGGCGCTCTGAGCATGCAAGGAAGGAGACCGAATTTCTGCGTTTGAAACGTACTCGACTGGGTCTGGAGGACTTTGAATCCCTGAAGGTGATTGGCCGAGGAGCTTTCGGAGAGGTAAAAAGCATTTGATGCTGTTGTTTTGAAACATGGAAAAAAACGGAAACAATTCTAACTCTGCTCATCACTGTGTAGAAATGCACCAATTACAATTTTGACGTACACGTTGAAGTTTGCTAATGCAATAACTCTAAAATGAGGTGACGAAGTTTCAAATTGATAGTGTAGGTGTATCTGCTGAAAATTTCAGATGAGTTTAAATGTCGGTGACCTAAACCTCAGGGTGAAGGTTAGACGTCAAGTCTTGTAAAAATCTTGTGAATGCAATAGCTAGGCAAAAAGCCCACATGGGATTTTGAAACTGATACTGTAGCTGGTCTATGCTAGGAGACTGAGGGGAGCTCATTCTGATTTAAACTGTTGCTTTAAAGGTTCAGTGAACATAGAACTTTACTCCAACGGAACATGAGATAAGAAATACTTTATTTTTGTCCACATTTGAGATATTTTTTGTTACAGCATTTAAAAAAACCAAATGTAACAAGTAACCACGTCTTGACTGTTACATGTTGCTGATTCCTCATGTTACTAGCTCCAGTGCTGGTCCCTCAGCATATCACTGCAGAGTGTAGTGCACTCGCTTCACCTGGTTGATTAGAAAAAAAATTCCATCATTTAAAGAATCTCTGCTTCATTAGTAGATCTGTCCTCTATGGAAGCCCATTTCCACCACTAAAAAAAAAAAGTATCCATAACTCGAATTTTCACATTATTTTCTCGAAATTTTGACTTATTAACTCGAAATTTTCAGAAAAGTAACTCAAAATTTCGAGTTAGCTCTGCCAATCAGTAATCTACGTTAATGATGTCATTTCCTTGTTACCCGGAAGTTAAAGCCCTCAAGTACTGCTACAGCTAAGCTACCAGTATTACAGCCAGTCATGAATGCACATGAATGAATTGCTGAGTATTTTCAGCCAGGCTTCACAAATGATGAAATCCTTGTGTTATTAGCTGAATCACATGGCGTTAAAATCAGCAAACGTACTCTCGAAAACTCTGTTGCGGTCCGGTTTTGAGTGCGCATTACTCTGCGCCATATGCTTCTTAACAAGAAAATGACTTCGTTCACGCAGATTGGCAGAGCTAACTCGAAATTTCGAGTTAATAAGTGAAATTTTTGAGAAAATAACTCAAAATTTGGAGTTAAGGATACATTTTTTTTAGTGGCAAAAACGGGTTTCCATAGTCCTCTCCATCCATCCTGCAGTCAATCAGTGAAAGAAGAAGAGAGGCTAACTTCTGGGCAGGAGAAGCTCCCACACCCATCATCAGCTTTTTGATGAGCACTCTTGATTTCTACTTGCAGGTACGCTTGGTGCAGAAGAAAGACACCGGTCATGTTTATGCTATGAAGATCCTCCGCAAAGCTGATATGCTTGAGAAAGAACAGGTGAGCTACAGGATACACACCCTGGAGTGCTGCCCTTTGACATCTGTGTGTAACCCCTTCTTCCTGTCCATGTACAGGTTGGTCACATCCGTGCTGAACGAGACATTCTGGTCGAGGCCGACAGTCTGTGGGTGGTCAAAATGTTCTACAGTTTCCAGGATAAGCTGAACCTTTACCTCATCATGGAGTTTCTACCTGGAGGTACGAACGGGGCGCTGCTCAGCATGAAAAACTGCTGTGACACAAGAATGCTGTTGTCATCTTCAATAGTACTGTAGCTGCACCCCTCTATAAGTCTGGCAGTCAGTTATGATTTCATCACTCACAGTCAAAAACAGTTTAGGGGAAAAAACTAGTCATCCTGTTGCTTCACATTAACAACACTCTCATGTCTCTGTGTTTTGTTTGTTTTTGTTTTTTCGATGCATTGCACAGACGTTGATGCTAATTAGTAAAATAAACCCGCTTAAATGTGCTGGAAACCGTATTCATCCGTCCTGTAGAATGACTGTTCTCTGCTGCTGTGGTGCAGGCGACATGATGACCCTGCTGATGAAGAAGGACACTCTGTCAGAAGAGGCTACGCAGTTCTACATAGCAGAGACGGTGCTGGCCATTGACTCCATCCACCAGTTGGGCTTCATCCACAGAGACATCAAACCAGACAACCTGCTGCTGGACTCCAGGGTGCGTCCGAGCTCTCGTTTTTACTACACTCACGTTTTCTGTGGAAACACCATTTTTTTTTAAAATGATTGGAACATGTGACCATAGCTAGACTGAGTTTCTGTTTGGTCTGTTTATCTATGAGGAACTTTGACCTTTGGTCACAGTGGGGCACACGTCTGGTTTTGTGACCCTGGTATGACGTCATACTTTGCTGCTATGTGTAATGTTGTGCTCTTGGTTTCAGGGTCACGTGAAGCTGTCTGACTTTGGGCTGTGCACAGGCTTAAAGAGGGCTCATCGGACTGAGTTCTACAAGAACCTGAACCACAGCCTGCCCAATGACCTCAGTAAGCAAAGTCAGCAAAGTTCATTTAATTCAAATATGGCTTGCATGCAGCCCCCGTCACTTGCTTGCATTTAACTTGTTTCCTTAAAAACAGTGCTCACAGCTCAGAAGTTTGACCACGGTCAGTGTGAGCAGACTTCCTCCTCTGCTCAGTTTTCCATAAATCAGATGACAGGAAATGTGCAGGATTGCTAGGAATACTGCTATAAGTTGGATGTTTCTACACAGTGTCTGAGTGTTTGCAGTCACATTTGACATGGTGACTATAATATCTGGGCCTACAGTACTGTACAAAAGACTTTTATTAAAATGTGCACACAACAGAATTTGTACAGTTCTAGTAAGGATGAAAGTCAGGCTGCAGCGATTGATTATTTTAGTAATTGAGTAATCTATCGATTATTCCATCGATGAATCGTATAAGAAATAGCTTTGCAATAATAAATATTTAATATACAAAGAGAATAAACACGGGTCTTTTAAAATGAACTGCTCAGTGGTTTCCATTTTAGAAACTGTAACATTAACTCAACCCTTAGGCTGTTTTTATATAAAATATTACATTAAAATTTTAAAAGAAAACACTTCCTTAAGTGCCAAAATCTATAAATGCTCTAAAGTTCTCTCTGACAGTGTTTTATCTCGTGGATGAGGTATCTGGTGTGCACATGTTCAGTGTTTGTGTGTGGGTTTGTGTGCAGCCAGTGACTGTAAGCCTTACACGGAGCGTGTGCTGGCTGCAGTGAAGGAAGGCCAGTTTGCTGTGCTGCTGAAACAGATGTTATGATGCAGATGTTCATTCATTCTGATAACAACCTAAAATTGCTTGGCTCAGTGTCTTAGTTTTACTGGCTTGTGAAAAGGTGTTTATTTATTTTTAAATATTAATGTTTAATTCATTTCAATTAACACTTTTAATCTGAAAAGTGTTACAAAGGCTTAATATGGTTTAGTACACCCAATGCCCCCCTTTAGACTCCCCCCGTTTGCTGCAGGCATCAAATAGGACAGCTGCTGTACAAACAGGCTAAGTTAGCAGTTCATCTGCAGGTTTAAATGCAATCTCTGGAGGCTTACTGCAGATTTCTGTGTGAAACAAACAGCAGCTGCTGAGTTTGCTTTTCTTCATGTTGGAGTTTGTTGATCAGCTGCTTTGATGAAGGACACTTACTTTTTCAAAGTAAAGGTTTTAATGGTGATCGCAGGAGCAGCGCTGCTGTTTTGGACGACAAACACTTTCTTTCACTCACTGTCTGTAAGGACTCCACCTCTTTGTGTTTGTGTGTGTGTGTGATCAAACTATGACAGCATCATATTCATCAGTGTTTTTGTTTAAAACTAGCGGCTGTGTGGGCTCGTTATACGTTTTATTCACGCGCTGCTTCTAAATACGTTTCTATTGCAGGTTTGTTTTTAGCTCCAAATGTGTTGAATTATTCCAAATACTTGATGAATCGCTGCAGCCTTACTTGAAAGTCGGACACTTTTATTCCTCAGCACAGGTGCGCGCGCTCTCTCTCGCTCTCTCTCTCTCGCTCTCTCTCGCTCTTTAATTATTTCTGTAAGGAGTCTTCAGGAGTACTTCTCCTGAACACTCTAAAGCTCTTATTTGGATGATGGCTGCCCATTTGTATCATCCTTTCAGCGTGATCCCACTCTGCCTCCATAATGCTGGGATCTGGGCAGGCCAGTCTGAGTGTATTCCATTGTGTGTTTGTCTATCCAAGAATGGTTTCACTGCTTTGGCAGTGTGGGTGAAATCATTGTCATGCTGGACAAATTAAGCCACTGGCAATCAGATACTTTCCAGATGGTACATTTCTGTGTATTGAAGCATTGGCTGAAGTGCAGCCTCAAAACATGAGCTGTTGTGACTGGTTTCAGTCTGGTTCTTGTATAGTTTGGCACACCTCAGCCTTTTCACAGTTGTGTTCACACAGTGATCATAGACATCATGCTGAAACAGCAGGCCTGACCGTGAGGAAGACTTGCACTCACCTTCAGTGGCACAAATGTTATGTATTCAATGACTGATGAGAGCCTCGCTGTTTGTATGCACAGTGATGGAGTCGTAGCTTTTAATATGGAGTTGTCTTGCCTACACAGCATCCCAGAACATGAACTCTAAGAGGAAAGCAGAGACCTGGAAGAGGAACAGGAGGCAGCTGGTAGGTTTGAACACACATGTGATTAGAAAGTGTAGAAAATGTCTGCTATTTGGTATTGTGCTCGATTGGATTTGGTAACACCACAAAAACAATGTTAATGGAAATATTTTTGTCATTGGGATAGTTGTTAGAAATCGTACATGGCGCCACAGTCAGGGGCTCACGATAAACCCCAGAGCCAAATGTTACTAGTTGTGAATAAAAAGAGAAACCCACGGGAGTATTTGATTGTACAATTTGAAATGTAAAAAAGAAATGCTCAGTGCGTGGAGCGGGCGACCACATGCCATAAGGCTGAGAGCGGACGGCCGGGTTCGAGTCCACCCCGCATGTCTTCCCCTCACTCCTCTGCCCCCGCTGTAATGAAATGCTCATTATTTAAACTATTAATTCATTGAATCTACAGAAAAAGTGTAATAATGTGCTCTTCTTGAAACTTATGACGACAGCAGCATTTGAAGGATGAAAGCACAGTGTTATGCTTTTCACGGTCAATAAAGTCCTGCATGTTACCGACATATAAAGCTCATATTCATTTATTATAATAATGTAAATGTATGGCACAAAGGAAGCATGACATTGTGTGGCTAGAATTACAATCTCACTTCCTTTTGTTTTGATTAGATCAGCCCTGAGTTAAATCTTGATCTTACCCGGTGCAGACAAAGCAATGTCTTTGTGAAGCCTGTCTGTGGGAAGTGTAACATTTAAACAAAGGTGGTAGCTTTTCCCATCCTTTCATCCTATGTATTGACCCCCTTCCTTTATCCATCAGGCATTCTCCACAGTGGGAACACCGGACTACATTGCTCCAGAGGTCTTCATGCAAAATGGATACAACAAACTGTGTGACTGGTGGAGCCTGGGTGTGATCATGTATGAGATGCTGATAGGTAATTTTTCAGGAAATGAATCTTATTCACCTTTTGAGGTTATTATAAGATGGACTTTTATAATATCTGATTCCTGTTTTTTGGTCTGTGCAGGTTATCCTCCATTTTGCTCAGAGACGCCACAGGAGACGTACAGAAAAGTGATGAACTGGAGAGAAACACTCGTCTTTCCTCCAGAGGTGCCTATATCGGAGAAGGCCAAAGACCTCATTCTCAGGCAAGTGCACCTCTGCTTTCCTTCATCTCCCATCCTGTCATAGTAGTTCATGCTGTTGTCACTCTTGTTTTGTATGCGGACCATGGAGGTTTCAAAAATGTCAACTTTCTAATGGCTTCTAACACCTGAGGTGTTTGTATTGCATTGTACTAACTGATCGTGAGTTTACAGGTTCTGCTGTGAGGAGGAGCACAGGATTGGGGCTTCGGGCGTGGAGGAGATCAAGTCCAATCCTTTCTTTGAGGGCGTAGACTACGACCATATCAGGTGGGCATACTTGCCACGCACGTTAAAGATGGTTGTGCTGACATGTTGAATTCTCAAATGTCTTCATTTTAAATTGTAATAATCAACTTAACATAAACAGAAGAACCCAGAATCTCTGAGAGTTGTGAATGTGCCTACAGGTCAACAGGAAGGCATTTAAAAATGAGTTTCATTAGATGATCTTTGTCTGGCTGGAGTCCTGTGCACCCTCAGATGTCCTTGAGGATGAAGACCCTGGTCCACTGTTTTGTGACCAGGACAAAAAACCCCACATTATTTATCCCGTATCTAAGGTTTGACTAACAGGCAAACCTTGGCGTACACCTTCCCTGACAGGCAGGCGCTCGAGTCCCCTTTCTTAAACATAGGAACCACTACCCCAGTCTGTCAGTCCGGAGGCACCTCCCCAGATCTCCACGTGACATTTCAGAGGCATGTCAGCCAAGGATTAGGGTCACCCTCCCCTCATCCCGAGACGCTGTTTCCTCTATAGAAAGCGTGTCAGTGGGATTACAGACATACTTTCGGCCTCTGCAACACGTTCCCAGTGATCCCTCACTATACACTTGGGTGCACCCTGTCAGTCTCTCTCTTTACGTGAAGGTTCAGAACATACAGCCACAGATCCGATGAAAGAATTCCAAAATCGATCATCGACCTGTGCCCTAGGGTGTTGTGGTGCCATGTGCACTTATGGACATCCTTATATTTGACTGCAGATTGAAATAGAGTCAAGGCCCTCTCTACAAGTCTGGTTCCAGAGCCCAAGCCATGCGTTGAGGTTAGCGCAACTGAGCCGACATCTCTCAAACTCACACGCTAGCTCAGGCTCCTTCCACGCAGGAAGGTTGACGTTCCACTTCCCGATAGCCAGTCTCTGTATCTAGGGATCGGACCTCGGGCCTCTGCCACCGACACACACACTTCATTTGATGCTACTGCGCCACCTGTAGGTGCTGGGCCTAAAAGAGGGTAGCCCAAGCTGGGCACAGCCACCAAACGCTCTCTCTCCAGTTTCTTCCCCAGGCCTGGCTCCATAGGGCGGGGCCCCCGTAACTCTATCCCGGACAGGGTACACTGGTGCCTTGGTCATCTTTTATCAGTAGGGGTCAATTGAATCGCTCTTCATCGTTTGCCTTGGGAGATCCTACCAGAGGTCAGCATGGCCCTTGGGATCACTGGGACACACAAAACCCTCCAACAAAGTAATGCGGCGATTTGTGGAGAGGACCGTTAGCCATTCAGGCAATTTGCTGATTCTGTTTTCAAATGCAAACTTTGACATTCGTTTTGTAACTTTACTGATGTTTCCAGGGAGAGGCCTGCTGCCATTCCCATAAATATCAGAAGCATTGACGACACCTCAAACTTTGACGAATTCCCTGATTCAGATATCCTCACACCTACAGGTACATACAGTGTAGCTCCAAATATTTCATGCTTTGTTGTGAAATCTCAGATTATTAAAATGCCTTACTACTTGTTGTGTTACTCCAGCCACTCAGGTGTCCAATCAGGCTGAAGCTGATCTGAAGAACAAGGACTGGGTCTTCATAAACTACACCTACAAACGCTTCGAAGGCCTGACGGCTCGAGGTGCCATCCCGTCCTACATGAAGTCGGGGAAAAGATGAACACCACCACACGGGTGCTTGTCCAACTCCTCCATGAATCCTGAAGGAGCTGTCTCGAGTCCTGAAAGAACTGTCTGTGTGGTGTCACACAGCTCTTTGCAAATAAAAAGGGGACTACTTTTCCTCTGTTGCTTTCCACAGGAATGTTTCGTTTCACTAGTAGGAACTGCTGCAATCATTCTGCAGCTGTTCGCTCTATCTAATGCTTCCGAGGGTACTTCTCTACTTCCTGCTCACAATGACACTGAACTGGGAATAATATGTCCACTTGTATTTTCCACCAGTGGCTGCAGATGGTTTTCTTCACTCCTGATAGCACCATTGATGTTCCCTGTGTGTAAAATGAGCACACGGTTGTTGGACTTACCAAGTGCTCTTGTCTTTCCAAACCAGCACATCCCCCTCCTTGAAATTATTTTTTTAAACATGTCAACTTGAAGATGGCATCAAATCGTCACGTGACATGAAATAGATGCTTTTCAGGGATTCCCTTCTTATGTTTCCTTTTTCTGGGCTTGTCTAAAGTGCTGCTGGCTTCTTAAGATCAAACCAAAGACTGAACTGAATGTTTGATCTCTCCATTTCTTCACTTCCACTAACTCTGTTGTGCTTGTTTAGGTTAAAGCGTGCATATTTGAGAATTATGAATTTTATGGAACAAACACACACAGATCATGTGACATTTGACCCCATCATGTCTGCCTTCTGCACCTTAAATGATGTGGATGTCGCTGTAGTATAATCAAGCCTCCAGCTCCTTATATTGCGTGCTTAAAATAATAGTTTGGGTTTGACAGGGCAGGGGAAGGAAACGCCCACTAATGGCTGTGCTCATTATTTAATGTGCAACTAATCATTTTGAATTGGTGACTTGTTTTCAGAGTTATAGAGACAAATGTTACAAATGTTCAGGAGAGCCAACCAGCAAGCATCTTTAGTTAAAGGGGAATATATTTTAATTAAAATGGATTATAAGATTAAATTGAAGAATGAATAATTGTTTGAGTGATTGACTAACAGTCTTATGATGGATGTGCGACTGACTAGTTGTTACCAGACACTAGTCGGTTAACAATTTCAGAAACTTTTGTATTATGCATAAAAGTGAGGGTTTTAAGACATGATTATTGGTCCATTAATATGTAGCTTTAAATGGTGTTAACACTTTGACCCCAGGATTGTGCTCCAGCTCTGTTAATGGTTCTTTGCCACCTCTGCGCTTATCACTGCTTTCAAAGCACTTTGGACTGGTTTGATTTTCCTTCAAACTGGTTTGCTGCAGCTTGAAATCTATTTGATGTGATAAAGAGGTGGTGAAATGGCTTGAACATGAGTTTGTCTCCACTAAAGAGCAGACAGGACCAGTGGGGAGTCGGTCCATCCACATTGAGGGCTGAATGATTCTTCAGTGAACACAATATCCAGAATGCTGTCATTTAAAGTGAATGTAAATGAACTTTTTTGGAATTGTGGGAAAGTGCTTTTTGCCACAGTAGTTTCAAAATGCTGTTTGTTTGAATGAGGTGTAGACCTCCCCCCCCCCCCCCCCCCTCTTTTTAACTTCAGCGACTCCAAACTCTTAGCAATGTTGTTAAATTGTATTTTGATCAGATTAATGCTGTGTTTTTAAATGATCAGATGTAATATTTCCAAGATGAAACTCTGCTCGTATAGTTGAAGCTGTATCCAAAGATATCACGGATGTTAGACTGGTTTGTGAAAACTAAATGTTTGGTTTGTTTCTCATGTTTCTGCTGGAATGGTCTTCTGCGAGTCTTAAATCAAAGATTTGACTTTTCTATGTAATATAGTATATACAGGTAGTGGGTAGATAAATCTCAGTACATTTTAGGATACAGTGCTCCTTTTATTTGAATGGCTGGGTTCCATTTTTTTAACAGTCTGTTATGATGCTCCAGCTCTGCATGCTTTAACCAAACCGTAGATGTGGTGGCTTAAAGAAACTGATGTAGAATGACTTGTTTTATTGGGTGTGTGTGCGCGCGCGCATGGTTGTTTTTTTTTTGTTTTTTGTTTTTTTTTTTAAACCAGCAATGTTTGCAGATGCTGTGCTCGTCATTATGCTCTGCATGTCGTCTGAGTCAGATAAGGGCTTTGGAGAAGGTGGATGTACAATATTTATATACCACTGTTTGCTGTTGTACGTTTTCTAATATTTGACAATTAATTATTCTGCACTTCCTGTATTGCTTCTGAACTCTGTAGCATTATATTTTTATTTATTTATCTACTTTTAACCAAGAAGTGAACCTCTTGGTAATTAAAAAAAGTATTTTGCAAGAGTATTATGGGCCCAGGTTTGCAGTATTAATACTGCATATTCTTCGAGAAGTCTTGCACAACTAGAATCGAAGCAAAGACCACAGACACTAAGCTCCATCATAGACTGGTCGTTTTTTTTTTTTCAGCCATAGAGTATGTAGAGCCCTTCACTGGTTCCGTGTCTCGTCATATTTGCAGCCTTATTCCAAAATATGAGCAGGATACGGCTCATCTGACACCTGTCACTGGATCAGCTGCTACGTTTTATCCGAGGAGCGTGCTACTACAGAAATGCAAAAACTAACAGAAACAGAGGCTGCAACACAAATCATGTACATGTTTGTATTCATATTTTAATACTTAATGTTTATTGGTAACATATTTTCAATTTTCTTTTAATAATGCAAAAAAAAAAAAGAAAAGAAAAAAGAACAAGTTGTGTTTTCTGCAGTTGAGTTGATTACAGTGGAGGCTCTGTGGTTCTAGCTGTAGTTCCTCAGGTACACCAGTCTGTGAGGCTGGAACTTGTCCCGACACAGGGGGCACTCTGCCTGTAAAACACATGAGGTCAGGTGAAGACTGCTCTACCATCTATTAATGCTTCAACATTAAGTATCATCAGTCTATCTTTAATCATGGCCATGTACTGCACTTACTGGTAATTAAACATAGATTTAAGATGTCAGTTGACCAGCCTAGCTTAGCCAGTTATGGACCGATCTCAGGCCTTTAGTTTCTATTTCAAAGAGACTCCTGTGCTGTGAAACAGCAGACTGAAAGGTTTACAGAAAGCTCTTGCATGCAGAAGCACACATTTTCATTACATAGCAAAGACAAAGGCCTTGATGTCAGTTGATGTCTAAACTCAGATGATGTTAAGAAACCTTTTGTCTAACTACACTCTGGATGGCTTTAACGACCACGATGTGTAAATATGTAAGACTGCACAATATAGAGTGATGCTGAAAAAAACGAGTTCATATAATGATTACTTCTGGCTGGACTGATAACAATGAACTACGAGTTATTATCAGGTTGTCTCAGAGGGCAGGTAAAAAATGCTGCAGTGAGTAGAGACAGCGTGTTTCTCCTATACTGGCTCCTCTTCATTGGCTCCCTGTTAAATCTTAACATCTGCTCCCACACAAGGTCTTGAATAACCATGCCCCACGGTACCAGGTCACCACAGTGCCTCTTTTTATATACACCCACAAACCGCAAGCAAGCCTGCATTAGTAGCTGAAGGTGTGAAGCCGACGGTGCCACAGGAAGGCAGCCCAACAGGAAGGAAGCATGGTGGAGCAGTTGGTGTCTGTCTTTGCCTACTTTCAGTTTATAGGACTATCCGTTGGATGACGTGCCCAAAAAAAGGAATTAAAAATTAAATGTATCTTTTTTCCCCCATTTCTTGTTTCTATCTTTTAATTAGATAGAAAAGTAAGACTTGCACTTAGGCACCTCCAGAGGACAGAAAGGACTCACGTCAGAAAGAAAACTGCATTCTTTCTGCTGTAAAACTTGGTCACTTGCTTTTTATTTTAGTTGTCAAGTATTGTAAGACTTTATATTAAAAGAAAATCTCAACAATCTCTGATGAGCATCATGAAGAACATTCAGGGAGGGGCAGCCGTCTGTGAAAGCCAGCTGTGGGAGGAGCATAGCACGACCACACACCACAAATCAGCAGAATTCCTGTTATAGGAACAACATCTGCAGAGACCGTCCAGGGTACACCGGGATGCTGACCCTCAAAAACTACCTGTACTCCTGTTCCAGGATTCCCCTGTGTTCATTGGTTAAACAAGCTAGCTTGTAGATTTAATCAGCTGTTAAGTGTCTTACTGGTGTAAATGTAAGCAACGCTGCCCACCACGACTGAACTGGCATCACTGTGGGCAGACTGGAAAATGTCTACATTCAAAGTTTCAAAATTTTCGATCAGTTATTTCTGCCCATTTTAATGTTCAAGTTATTAAAAATGTGCGCTTACAGTGCGTTTCATTAATTATCAAACATGTCAGAAGCCAGTAAAAGGACATTGGCTTGGCTACAAATACCATTAGTGTCAGTAATCTAGTAAGCATTTTGGTTCTTTCTTACTTTATTTTGACAAGACGGCAACAGGAACTTAATGACAGCTGACACTGCTGTTTGTCCAATAACACTGAAGATGGTGCACACTGACCTTGGTGTTGCACCACTCTGTGATGCACTCCCAGCAAAACAGGTGTCCACAGGGGGTGGAGGTGGAGTGTCTCCTCTCCTCCAGGCAGAGGATGCAGAGGGCAGCTCTGGGACCGGAGCTCTGTCTGTGCTGTGGACTACACAGACATACTTCAATTAAATGTTTGTTTTTTGTTTTTTTATAAAGACATGAATTTCATCAGGTTTTATTTCTAGAATGCGTTTTTTGTAGATTAAATCTTGCTGGAACAGGAACGATGCCCCGACATGAGCACATGGTGCTGGGATTTAAGCTGTCACACCAGTGTGTACCTGAGCTTCCTGTGGAGACTCCACTCCTGCCTGGCTCTCTGTCTCTGTCTGAAGTTGTTGAGTTGCAGACACACAGTGATGAGCAGCTGGAGGAGGGACATGACTCCCAGTAACCTGTAACTGCTCCCGACGGTGCTGTCGTTACTGTTCAGCCCTACCACACGCATCTAAAACACACACACACATTCATGAAGATACGAGCTGTAGGATGAAATGTCACTTTCATTGGACTCCAAGTAAAATCAGGGTCACAATTCTGCGAAGAAGAGTAGCACAGAATTCATCCACAGTGATACCAAAGATGATCTGATGCGTCTAAGTATGACAAATATGCAAAAATCAACAAAACGAAAGAAATCAGGGACAAATATTTCCTACAGCACTGGATTTTTTTAAATTACCTACATAACTAATATCAGCCACTCTCTTGGACAGGTGATGGAACGACCCGCTGACGTAAAACAGAGCCGAGTGGAGGCGATAGAGGAGGGTCAGGCTCTGCTGGAGGACAAACACAGCGTTCAGACACGCCCTCCTCTGGGGCTCTGAACACAGCGCCGCCGCTTTCTGGACCCATCTCCTCAGCCAAGACTCGAGGCTCCATGGCACAGACCCCACCTGCTGCCGACGGCGGCTCTCCTGCCCGCCTTCAAGCTCGTTCTCCAGACACACCAGCAGCTTGTCCAACAGATAAGGAACGAAGGCGTGGCAGAGGACAAACACACCTCGTCTGGCTGGAGAGGGGATCTGACGTTTAGTGGGATCCACTTGGACAATGTTAACATATTCCTCACCCAGAGTCTGATAGCCTGGAGAGGAGAACCATCGATCAAAACAGGAAATCTGCTAAATGCCTTAACTAAACATGGTTTATGGTGACTACCCAAAAATGTTGTTAGGCCAAAATATGCAAGATCTGACAACAGCTCGATCTCCTTCCTCCACTCCAGCCATCGTCTGGATCCTACAGGGAGATGAAGAAAACATACGGAGGCTACAGTCACCTCACTTTGGCAATATCATATAATGCCCAGCATGAAATATGTTTGATTAATATCATCCCACAGACAAATATCTTTACAGTGCATATACACATGGATTATACACGGAGACAAACTTGTATTTGTCCGACAGCTTCAGCTTCTGCTTACATGGGTAAAAAGAAAACTCACAAGCTGCATGTTTCTGATCAAATAAAGAGTAGATTATAAATTAAATATTCCTTTATTGGATGAGAAAATCTCACTATATCATAACAGTTTTAGGTCAGATGGGCTGATTTTGGCTAAACAGTCCAACAGAGCAGAGACGATACAAACACCAAACGCTTACGTCAAAACACACACATGTGCAGCAGTATATATACACATACATACATATGTGTGTGTGTGTGTGTGTGTGTGTGTGTGTGTATATATATATATATATATATATATATATATATATATTTATTAGGGGTGCAACGATACACAAAATTCACGGTTCGGTTCGGTATTTTTTCGATACAAAAAAAAAATGTTCATGCCTTTTTAATTTGTCATTTATTAAAATTATAAATATATATTTTAACACAAAAGTACAGTTTTTAAATTTAACCCTAACCCTTGTGCGTGTTGTTTTTTAGCTCGTCATATTGCAGCCACAGAAATTCTTTTGTCCATGAAACCATAAAGCTGCACTTTCTTTTTGCCTTATAGTCTGATTTGTCATAACTTCTCCGTTTTGTGGTAAGCTTTTCTTTGGCTGTCACTTCTTCACCCTGACCTGTCTTATTTGGCTCAGCAGAACTAAAATATATATCTGTCTGTGAAGGTTCTCAATCATCCAGGTCATCGTAGTGAAATATATATCCTGCCGCACTCACATAAGCTCAGCGATTCTCTGCGCGATCAACCTCTCACATGTTTAAGCTGCGGGAGATTTCACTTGTCATGTTTGCATAGTAAGCTAACGATTAATAAGACGATGTCAGAGGAATTGGTGCACAAATTATCATCACTCACAGATCAGTGCTGTCGCTCTCTATACACAGTTCGCGCGATTGCAAAGTGAAAGCAAAAAAACAAGCGCAAATTCAAACACGATTTCAATATGTCACATATTGACAGTGGCTCACCGATGCCAATGACATAATTACCCAGCTACATTTCTGAAAGAATGCAAAAGCATTGACATATATTTTTCCTTCCTACAATAGCCCGACGGGCAGGGGAGAGATAGCCCCGGGACGTCGGGCTAGCGATATTGCGAGCCCTGTATCTGATTGAGGAATCACTCATCTTTGGAAAAGAGAGTTTATTACAGAGAAATGTCTCTTTCCAAAATAAAAGCTATACTATCCGCTTCTTCTGGGCTATATTCTCAGCAGCATATTAAACATATCCGGTCTCCATAAGGAGAATCCTGTGCTAACAGCTGTCTAAATGACTCGGCTAAAGTTTGTAGCATGCATGCTTGTCGGCGTAAATGTGCAGTCATATTCGTTGTGTTCCCACTAGTGCTTTCAGGTTAATCTCGTTGAAATAACCTTAACGCCACAACATGGCAAATCTCCGTTAACGAGCTACCCTATACAGAGGGGCTAGACGGCCAACACGTTAACGAGCTAACTGCGCTAACACACTAGTTCACACCAATGTAATTGAGCATTGCATGGCACATCCAACATACTGTTTTACTTTAGTCCATGACTCGCTTACCTTCAGGGTCATACGTCACATGAAAACCAAAATAATTCCAAACGCCAGATCTGAATGAGAGTGGGGAGGTCCACTTCTGTCTCGCTAGCTTGCCCTGCGCTCTTCCTTCTGACCATGCTGTCTGTGTTGAGCGCTCAGTGAATCTGCGTTCGACTACTCCGCCTAGGCTGCACTCTCGAGCCTAGGCGGAGTAGTCAAATGCAGATTCACTGAGCGCTCAACACAGACAGCATCGTCAGAAGGAAAGTTGATAAAATAAATTACAAATTTTGTATTGTTCTTTTTTTTTTCTCCCCTTTGGTTTTCTTTCTTTCTCTCCCCCTCTTTCTTTCATTCTTTCCCCCTGTCCTATCCCACAGTCATGTCTGTCCCGTTTGCAACTGAAAATAAAATAAATTCATAATTATAATAAAGGTCAATCAAATGGACCAATATGATGATCCACTTAAAATAAATCCTCTTGGCATCTTTCTTGGCCTCAAGACAACAATTCTGATGGCTATAGATCCAAACGGGACACAAAAAAAAAAAAAAAAAAATTGAAAAAAAAAAATTGAAAAAAAATTGTATTGTTCGATACACTGTATCGAACGGTTCAATATCGATACGAATATCGTTGCACCCCTAAAAAAAAAAAAAAATATATATATATATATATATATATACACATACATACATATACACACACACACACACACACACGTGTGTATATATATATATATATATATATACACATATATACACACACACACACACACACACACACACACACACACACACTAGGGCTGAACGATATATCGCATTTGCGATAATATCGCGACATGATCAAGTGCAATTTTCTAACCGCAAAGGCTGCGATTATACTCTGGACATGTCCAAATTCATGGGCTGCATCCTCCTGAGGCCGCATTTGTAGACCGATTACGTCACAGCGACGCGCCGAAGGCTGTCCAAATTACTACCATATCCCAGAATTCATAGCGCGGCCCAGCCAAACTCCAGTTTCCAACAATGGCGGCCTCTACTAAGTTTTAAAATTACTCATACTAATCTTTCTGGGTCACAAAATAAACTTTTAAAATATTTTCAGGCGAGAAAGTAGTTGTGTAAACATCAAATATCTGCTCGGTTTATCAAGATATCCCATATTTGCAAAAGTGCTTCGACGTTTTCAGAGGCGTCTGCTACCCACCAGCTCGACAGCTAGCCGGGAGCTCGAGGGTTACTGATGCGGCCGAGAACGGCACAACTCCCGGCACATCATTTTCAGATCACCGCGGAGTTTCGCTGCTCGGGTTAAACGTAATATATAAGTCACTTAGACAACCTAAAAATGTTATTGTTGGGCTTTTTTCAGTGTTTTGTTTGTTCGTGAGTAAATCGGTTTGGCTGAGATTAAAGTTATTAGATTAGATAAAATAAAACTTTATTAATCCCCCGGGTGGGTTCCTCCTTGGTTTTCACACAGCTGACTAAACGTCAAACAGAAAACTTATTAAACAGAAGTATGAGACAGTCGAGAATTTACACCAGTGTCTGGTTATATTTTAGATAGCAAGAAGCAGACGGCCGAGTTTATTAAACTCCACCGAGACAGCGGTGACGCTAATCAGAACTAGACCGTCCAATTTCACGCCTTTAAATTTTAAAGGCGTGTTTGTGTGTGTGTTTATACAACTGCTATTATGTTTGCACTTTATGTGTAATGTTACTGACTGCAGAGATCAGTAAGATGTGTGTATTTTTTATTTATTAGTTTTATTTATTTAATATTATTTTTTAATTGAATGACTGTCTAGTAGTTCACAGATGTCGAAAAACTGAGTGTGGTAAAGCCACTGATTTTGTTTATGTATATTTCTGCAATCTGCACATTGTACTGACTTTCATTTTAATGTTTACACCAGGGTTCCTTGTCAGCACTTTATGCTCAGATGTTTGTAAGCTAAAAATAAACTATTGTGTATGTTCAAATATACTGTTGTGATTGAAGAAGTTAAATAAAAATGTCAGTCATCAATTCATGCATCACCTCATGTCATCATAACAGAGGTCTGTCTTCCAGGAAAGAACAGTTTAAAATTAATGTAATATAGTATTGGCCATACTATATGATGTATTGCTTGTCTTTGTTTAATAATACAGAAGACAAAGACCTTAAAAAATAATCGCATCGCAATATTGGGGCAAAAAATCGCAATTAGATTATTTTCCATAATCGTTCAGCCCTAACACACACACACATATATACATACACACACACACACACACACATACACACATACATACATACATACATATACACACATATATATACACACACACATATACACATATACATATATACATATTAAGAGTGATCTGGCCAACAACTATAACCACAGATCTATGAAGATATTTTAAGAGGCCAAAAAAGACTGGATTGGTTACAATGTAGTTAAAATATCCCAGAGTCATAAAGATACCGTTTATATCTACAGTTTATATAAAACCCCTTTGTAAATAATCCTGCTCACTAAAGGCTGTTTCCCTATAAAAGTAAAGACATCAGAAGCACCTGAAGTCGCAGACCGTGATTACACCGGGAGACAAACACCTGTCGCATCGCAGGACGAGCCCAAAAGTGAACTGAGTTAAAAAGAAGACTTTCAGTCCTCCTTATACCAGAATGACTGAGTGCCAGCTTAGCTGTGCTTCTCTTACCGGCCAGAGTCTGGAAGGCGTCGTTAGCGCTGTTTCTCAGAGAGCTTCGATAGTAGTCGTCCTTCTGACTGGACCGAATCAGCTGAGCCCGAGTCGCAGGAGCCAGGGGCATCGTCCGGTACAGCCGGTCACACGCTGTGACACCGAGATATCACCGTCCAGTGGACTGCTCTTCATTCACACGCAGGCTGATGTCCAGTCGTCCGGTCACTACACGAGATAAAACGTGACTGGGCTGAAAACAAACTTAACAGCGCTTGTTCTTATCTGGGCTGCATTTTGCACACTCTCGCGTCCACTAACATCCACTGAGAGTGTTCAGAGTAGCTGCGGAGTTTTGAGCCGCTCCAGGAAACATTACTGGAGACAGACAGCCAACACTATAACTCACAGCGCCTCTCAGGGGCAGGGAGGAGCATTACAAGCGCACAAGGTTTGGATTTCATATGATTGTGTTTAACAAGGTATCAAGCTGTCGTCTTATATTATGTGTTCAGCTTTTAAAACATACACTCCTAACCAAACCATGACAGCCAAAAACTCAGTAAAAGACCACCTGACCCTGTAAACTGAGCAACAGAAAGCACATGTTCAGAAGAGCCAGTGTGCATTGTAGTGCTCATGTACAGGGTGGAAACAACTGAAGGAAACAATCAAAATTCTAAAAAGCTGATATTGTAGAGATCTGTGTGTGCACATCAAACAGATGAGTTAGACACAGTGAAAGTACTTACAGGTCTGACTGAAGGAACACGTGACTCACTGATGGACTCGGGCACAGTTAGACATATCCTCTGGAAACCATGGATGCTGTGCTATATAAGCTAAAAATATGGGTGACCATCCATCTAGTTATCATAGCATAGTTCAAAAGCCAACATTCGTGCTAATGTGTATATTTTGGCATGAGTTAGTCTAAGAAGCTTGGAAAGAAAGGACTTCTGGACTTCTTTCCAAGCTCTTTAGACCAGTGGTCCCCAAGCCCCAGGCCTCGGACCGGTACCGGTCCGTGAGTCGTTTGGGACCGGGCCGCAAGAGTTGAGGCTCAGGTGTGAAATGTATGGTTTTCAGGGTTTTTATCGGTTTTCAGCATTATTTTGTTATCGTTTTGATCGTTAACTCGGTTTTCCTGGGTCTTTTCACCTGTGTTATGAATAAATCTTCTTTTTTTCCGGTACCGGTACTAGTTTTATTTTGTTGTATTTATCCGCGACACCTTAAAGGCCGGTCCGTGAAAATATTGTCGGGCATAAACCGGTCCGTGGCGCAAAAAAGGTTGGGGACCGCTGCTTTAGACTACGGTGACCTGGCTGACTGAGAACCTTCACAGACATGCGGCATGAGTTACTTACACATTTGTGAAAGCACCATTAATGCTGAAATATATGAGTCTGGATGCCAAATTGGCCTCATCTAATCTTTAAAGGGAAAGATTTTCATTTTTAAACTACAACAACCTTTTTAATAGCATCACTATATTGCTGATAGAAAGAGGAAGGTGTGAGAAGGAGTAAATCATTAGCAGTACACAAAGAGAGGCTGAGATTTCACAGTTACAACAGAAACATGTCATGTTTCACGAACCTCGTGTTTGTGTACAAACAGGTTTCTGAGACAGTGCACAGTGTATGATGGCTCAGTCAATGAGCTGAAGATTCATAAATGCACAGATCTGTTCTCTGACAGTCAAATTATATAATACAGCTTACAGGCGACTCAGTGAAGGTGAAGGTTTTAATGGCATCATGGATCAAAAGAAGGTGTTTGCATTCACCGTACAATGCCTGAGCAAGCACACGTGACTGTTAGACATGTTATCTGTGACTCACATTGGTGATAGTAAAGAACATACTGCATTACTTTAAAAGTAAAGAGTAAAGTAATGAGTAATACTTTACTGTTACTGAGTAAAGACTTTGACACTGGTCAGTTCACATGAGGGCGATAAAAAAAGACTGAGGTCATTTTGCATGTCAAACAGTTTTTACTGAGTTCAGTATATGCAGGATATTCTCTGAACACTGGATTCAGAAATGAGTTCCCTTCATATTCACTCACAGGCTGATCTTTAAATCACATGCCAAGAATTCGAAATGTAAAACAGCAAAAGCTGACCAGATTACAACACGACAATTGTAAAAAAGGAAAAATCCTTCAACTGGCCGACTAGTTCATTTAGCAGTCCAATTGTACATGCTACTGCTGTTGCACAGGTGATATTGCACAACTTTATTCTGGGTACACCAATGGGCCCAAAAAAATAAAATAAAATACTGAATACAACCAAAGAAGGGAATTCAGGACAATCAGTTCAATCGATTCTCTTTCACCTTGGTTTTTCTGTAATATTACACACTGGTATGTCTGCCCAGCTGCCAAAAAGTTGTGATACAATATGTCATAACCTTAAACTGTACTGCCAAAAGTAATCACTCACCCACTCAGACATTAACCTGATAGAACACCTCTGGGATAAATTCCAGTGGAGAATGCAAGCCCGACTGTCCAACATCAGCGGCTGACCTCATAAATCACTCCTAAAACCAACCTTCTTTACACCTTTGCATAAATATGGAGCCTGTATTTATATCCAGTAAACCCACATGGATGCACACTACAGTATATGTGAAGTCCTGCTATAAGCTGGTTTTTAGTTTTTTCTTTGTATTCTGTGCTTTCTGCCCTAAAAACAAACACTTTGAGCACTTAAAGCACTTTCTGTCATGTGATGATCACACCTGCAAATCATACACTGCACACACAAATATGATGCACATCATTCTTGTTTATGCATAATGCCTTATCACTCATTTGGTGTCCAGATGTCAGAATGAATGAACAGAGTTTAGTCTCCACAGCGCTTTTTAACCGGGTCGCCTGCAATATTTTTTGCAACCAGCAGATGGCACAACTGAGCGACACATCAACATCTTGCCAACACAATGTGGATGCAGTAAGAGGAACGTGCTACAGTCCACGAGGCGTCATTAAAGATGTTTGACACTGAGACTCTGAAGCTTGTTTCATCTCAGCCGAAGCGTCTCGTCTCACTGTGCCGGGGCTTATGTCAGATCTTTGTAATCACATGACCGACGACGCTAAGGCTACGAAACACCAGAGGTGACGTGACTGATTCAAATATTTGGTGCTGTTTCATTTGTCGGGAGATGTGAAATGAATGATCAGTGTTCCCTTCCTGCTTCACTTGCAACAACCTTAGCTATGCCTCCGTAACACTGATGTTGCTGTCATCTCACATAACAGAACAAACCTGTCATATCAATCTAAGTCATGACGGAATAATAAGTAGTAACAGGACAGCACATTTGACATTAGGCCAGACTGACAATGTCCTGCAACAAATGGCAGAGATGCTATTACCTGAAAAGGTTGTTAATTTTCATCAGATTTAACAAAACAAGAATTTAAGTTGAATTTTTAGGCGTTATGAAGTAAAGTTACACATTAGAACAAACAAAATAAACAAAGGCAACAACATATAACACAAAAACTAACACATGTAAATCGTTTCGTTACAGAAGAAGAACTTTATGAAAAGTTAAAAGTTTTTTTGAATAATGGGTTTTATTTGGTGAAATAAAGAAGAAATAAAAAGAGAGCACTCACTGTGAAACAGACTGAACAGCAAACGGCCAACATTTTCAAAGTGACCTCACGGCACAGAACATAACAAACATAGTTTTTCATCATCATCACAATGTTTGCTGGGAAAGGAGCTGTACCTTTGTAAAAGCTTGTTGTTGTTGTTTTTTACCTTGGTGCTTGTTTTCAGCTCAGTTCAGACGAGACTGACAGTAACAGCACTGAAAACAGGCACTTTATCTGTGATAACAGTGACACTGAGGGAGGAAGACTTGATTAAAGTGCCTGAGGGGAAAATGTTTGTTCATTAAAAAACAAACAATGAGACTGTCAGGCTCAGGAGAGACTCGGAGGCAGTCCGTCACTTCAGTTCACAATTTATTTACACACAGACACCATGTGCGGATATATACAGGTGAGGGGGCACAGGAAGAGGGTCTCCGGGGAACACAGGCACGGGAAGGGGATGGCTAAGTACACAATCCTTCACTGAAGCTCAGGTAGCTCGGACTCCGGCTTTTAGCTCACCAAACGGCGGTCCTCAGGCTGGCGAGAAATCTAACACAGGGAGGAAAAAAGGTAAGTTGCGGCACGAAAGAAACTTGGGAAAAAGCTCAGATTAGCGATGACACTGACGAGTGTTACACAATAATCCAGCGAAGAAGCACTCTCAGCAGCCGCCTTAAGAAGTGGATGAGATGATTGTTTGCAGGTGTCCGAGCCGGGGGCTGGAGCCGTCATGACTCCGCCCCGGTAGAGCGCAGTGTGCGGGAGGGGAGAGAGATGCAGCACAACAAAAACACTTGTAGCCATACAGAGTCAGCCGAGAAGGCACAGGGTCATGACAGTACCCCCCTCAACGGGAGCCTCTCGGCGACCCACCCGGCTTACCCGGATGCCGCCGGTGAAACTCGCGGAGCAGACCAGGAGCCAGAACCGCCGACCGGGGCACCCAGGAACGTTCCTCTGGCCAGTAGCCCTCCCAGTCCACCAGGTACTGAACGCCCCTCCCCCGCCGCCGAGAGTCCATAATGCGGGCGATGTCAAACACTTCCTGCCCAGCCACGAGCCGGGCGGGTCGGAGGGGGCCTGGAAGGAGGGCACAACGGGCTGGAGAGCACGGGTTTGACCTGGGAGACATGGAAAACATTATGGATACGCATGTTGCGAGGCAACTTCAGACGGACAGATACCGGATTGACCAGGGCCTCGATCTCGAACGGACCGATGAATGCCGGGGAAAGCTTCTTTGACTCAACACGAATGGGAACGAAGCGTGAGGAGAGCCATACCTGTTGCCCAACCGTATAGGCAGGTGCAGGGACCCGCCGGCGGTCGGCGAGCGCCTTATTGCGCTCCGCCGTCCGCAGCAGAGCGGCTTGGGTGGACCGCCAGGCCCGGCGGCACCTGCGGAAATGATGTTGTACTGATGGGACGGTATGCTCACCTTCCACGGCCGGGAACAGGGGTGGTTGGTAGCCCAATGAGGCGTCGAACGGCGACAGTCCAGTGGCTGATGAGGTCAGGCAGTTGTGGGCGTACTCAACCCAGGGGAGCTGCTCGCTCCAAGTGGTCTGGTTGAGAGAGACGACACAGCGGAGTGCTGCTTCGAGCTCTTGGTTGGTACCCTCGGCCTGTCCATTGCTCTGAGGGTGGAAGCCCGAAGAGAGACTGACCGTGGCGCCGATCTGCGTGCAGAACTCCTTCCAAGCCCGAGAGGTAAATTGGGGTCCCCGGTCGGAAACGATATCCATTGGAATGCCATGAAGCCGGAAGACGTGGGTGGTGAGCAGCCGGGCGGTCTCCAGGGCCGTAGGGAGCTTCGGGAGGGCGATGAAATGAGCTGCCTTAGAAAAACGATCAACGATAGTGAGGATGGTGGTGTTACCTGATGACGGTGGGAGCCCCGTAATGAAGTCCAGCGCTATGTGGGACCAGGGCCGTCCTGGCGTGGGGAGCGGTTGAAGAAGCCCGGCAGGTGGTTGGTTGGGACGTTTGTTCCGGGCACATGTGGCGCACGCCATAACGTACTCCCTGGCGTCCTTGTCCAAGGAAGGCCACCAGAAAAACTGCTGGAGGAAGGTGATGGTGCGGCGGGCTCCTGGATGACAGGTGAACCGGGCAGTGTGGCCCCAGTGGAGCACTTTGGGTCAGACAGCAGCAGGGACAAACAACCGACGAGGGGGGCCCGTGCCCAGGTCGGGGTCAGTATCCTGGGCCTCTCGCACGAGAGCTTCGATCTCCCATGTGACAGCTCCAATAACACAGGTAGCTGGAAGAATCGGTTCTGGATCGGAGTCCCCCTCCGTACTGGAAAACTGACGGGAGAGTGCATTGGGTTTCACATTGCGCGACCCTGGTCTGTAAGTGATGGAGAAATTGAATCTAGTGAAGAAGAGGGCCCACCTGGCTTGTCGTGAATTTAGGAGTTTGGCGGACCGGATGTACTCAAGGTTTTTATGGTCGGTCCACACGATGAACGGGTGTTCCGTGCCCTCAAGCCAGTGCCTCCACTCCTCCAGGGCCAGTTTGACCGCTAGCAACTCCCGATCACCGATGCCGTAGTTCTGTTCTGTGGGTGAGAGACGACGAGAAAAGAACGCACAGGGATGGAGCGTACCTTCAAATCGCTGTGACAGAACTGCTCCCACTCCAGAGTCCGAAGCATCCACCTCCACCACGAACGGTTGCCTGAGGTTGGGCTGACGGAGGATGGGGGCGGTAGTGAACTTCTCCTTTAGTAGGGAAAAGGCCTTCTGAGCAGAGAGGTCCCACTGAAAAGGAACTTTGGGGGAGGTAAGTGCAGTGAGAGGTGAGGCAACCTTACTGTAGTCCTTTATGAAGTGTCGGTGGAAGTTGGCGAATCCTCTGGCGGTTCGGCGGTTGAGGCCAGTCCACCACGGCCCGGACCTTCTCAGGGTCAGGTTTGAGATCCCCCCCGAGAGATGATATAGCCAAGGAAGGCCACCGTGTCGACGTGAAATTCACATTTCTCTGCTTTCACGAACAGCCGGTTCTCCAGGAGGCGCTGCAGGACCTGCCTCACGTGACTCTCGTGCTCCGCCTGGGACTTAGAGAAAATGAGAATGTCATCTAGGTACACAAAAGCACATCGATTAATAAAATCCCTCAGAACATCGTTAACTAGGGCCTGGAAGACCGCGGGCGCATTGGTTAAGCCAAAGGGCATGACGAGATACTCAAAGTGTCCAATATGCGTGTTGAAAGCAGTCTTCCACTCATCTCCTTCCCGGATTCTCACCAGGTGGTAAGCGTTTCGCAGGTCTAGTTTGCTGAACACCGTGGCCCCCTGGAGTAGCTCGAAAGCTGAATTCAGGAGGGGAAGAGGGTACTTGTTCTTTACAGTGATCTTGTTGAGGCCGCGGTAATCAATACACGGCCGGAGCGTCTTGTCTTTTTTATCAACAAAGAAGAAACCTGCCCCCACCGGGGAAGATGACGGGCGAATTATCCCAGCAGCCAGAGAGTCATTGACGTATCTCTCCATGGTTTCCCTTTCGGGCTGTGTGAGGCTGTAGAGGCGGCCAGAGGGGAGAGGCGCCCAAGGGAGAAGATCGATGGCACAGTCATAGGGCCGGTGTGGTGGAAGAGAGCTCGCCTCATCCTTACTAAAAACTGCTGCGAGGTCATGATAGACGGAAGGAACCGAAGATAGCTCCGGCGACTTTGAAGGCTTCCCGGGGAGGGAAGAAAGGGCAGAAGGCGTGGCGGCCCGAAGGCAGGTCATGTGGCAGCCCATACTCCACCCCATAACTTGCTCTTTCTTCCAGTCGATGTGTGGGTTGTGTTGTGAAAGCCATGGATAACCTAGTACGAGCGGGGTCACTGGTGCCTTAAACACACAGAAACAAATGTTCTCAACGTGGTTACCGGAGAGAGTGAGTGTGACAGGTAGGGTGATGTGCGTTATGTCAGGCAACCGGTGACCGGACAGGGCGGACACGCGGAGAGGATGAGGCAGTGGCCGTGTGCCAATGTTGAACTTTGAGACTAGCGACGCATCAATGAAATTTTGTTCTGCACCAGAGTCAATTAACGCAGGGAGGGAATGGGACAACGACCGGAGGGTGAGTTTTGCAGACAGCAAGAGACGGGGAAGAGGCTTGTTGCTGGACAGGTCGCCCACCAGTACCCTCTAAATTACTGGCGGGCGCCTCCTTTTGCCAGCGCCGGGCAGGCAGAGATGAAATGCCCCATGCGACCGCAATACAAACACTCACCCGCGGAAAACCGGCGTTGTCGCTCCGCAGGAGTGAGTCGAGAACGTCCCAGCTGCATGGGTACCTCCTCCTCAGTTCCAAAAGCTCTAGCCTCTCGTGCGTCGGGTTGGGGCTCCCGAGAAGCCAGGGGCTCACGAAACTGCTGTCTTCGTGAGCTCTGGCGCGCCCGCAGGCGATCATCCACCTGAATACACAGGGACATTAAAGCATTTAGAGAAGCAGGAAGCTCCCGCATCATTATCTCATCCTTGAGCTCTTCGCGGATATTATTTAGCAGAGTGGTCTTCAGGGCCTCAGGTCCCCACTTGGTCTGCGCAGCTAGGGTCCAGAAATCAACAGAAAAGTCAGCCATGCTCCGCCTACCTTGCTTCAGATTAATCAAACGATAGCCGGCAGCCTCCGTACTAGAGCCTTTATCAAACACCGACTTGAAGCGAGACAGGAAGTCATCGTAAGACATTCCGGGGCAAGCCTGCAGCTGGGCCTGGGCCCAGGCCAGGGCTCGGTCACGTAGTAGCTGGGTGACGTAAGCGATCTTAACCCCGTCAGTAACAAACACATGAGGTAGTAATTGAAACTGCATGGAACACTGCAACAAAAATCCCGCACATTTTCCCATCTCCCCAGAAAAAACCTCAGGTGAAGGTAAAAGCTTATCCAGCGAAACCGCGGAGGCTACTGAAGCTACTGCGCTAGCAGCCGGAGTAGCTGTGGCTGCTGTAGTGACGGCAGGAGCGTGTGTTACCTGGGGAGGAGCCGCAGGAAGCGGATCGTCGGCCAGTGGAGTCCGTTGGGCGAAAGCCTGAGTTAGAGATGCCACTTCTCCGCTGAGCCTTACTAGCATTTGTTCGTGTCGGTGCAGAAGCTCCTCCAGAGACATCAAAGTCAAAGTCAAAGTCAACTTTATTTGTCAAGTCTGCCACATGTACAGGACATACAGAGAATAGAAATTTCGTTACTCTCAAACCCTAGATGAAATAGCAATGAACATTTAAATATAAGAGAGTGATTAAAAAATGCAAATAAAATAATTAAAAAGTAAAAATTTAAATAAATACAATACAAATTAACAAGAAAGCTATACAATATACAATATACAGTATTCAGGTAAGGGTAAATGACATTGAGTGTAAACCAGGCAGAGTAGTGCAAATAGGCAAATAGTGCAAATGGAGATTTAGTAATGTACAGTAAGAGATAGTATAACAACAAAGTCTTATGAGGTAGTGGCAGTCCAATGCTCCACAAAGTGACTGGTAACTGGTGCAGGCCAGTGAGTGAGCCAGAGTGTGTGTGTGTGTGTGTGTGTGTGTGTGTGTGTATGTGACAGAGTTCAGTGAGACCATGGAGGAGAAGAGGGGAGAGGGGGCAGAATCGGGAGGGAGTTAAGCTTCCTGACAGCCTGATGGATGAAGCTGTCCTTCAGTCTGCTGGTCCTGGCCTGGAGACTCCGCAGTCTCCTCCCTGACGGCAGTAGCTTGAAGAAGCTTTGGGGGCTGTCGCTGCCGAGGCTGGGTCTGCCGAGTCCATAGCGATGGCTGGATTATTCTGTCAGGCTCAGGAGAGACTCGGAGGCAGTCCGTCACTTCAGTTCACAATTCATTTACACACAGACACCAGGTGCGGATATATACAGGCGAGGGGGCACAGGAAGAGGGTCTCCGGGGAACACAGGCACGGGAAGGGGATGGCTAAGTACACAATCCTTCACTGAAGCTCAGGTAGCTCGGACTCCGGCTTTTAGCTCACCAAACGGCGGTCCTCAGGTTGGCGAGAAATCTGACACAGGGAGGAAACTCGGGAAAAAGCTCAGATTAGCGATGACACTGACGAGTGTTACACAATAATCCAGCGAAGAAGCACTCTCAGCAGCCGCCTTAAGAAGTGGATGAGATGATTGTTTGCAGTTGTCCGAGCCAGGGGCTGGAGCCGTCATGACTCCGCCCCGGTAGAGCGCAGTGTGCGGGAGGGGAGAGAGATGCAGCACAACAAAAACACTTGTAGCCATACAGAGTCAGCCGAGAAGGCACAGGGTCATGACAGAGACGATGAAACTGGAGGGACAGAGTAATGCACCACACTATGTGAGGGACACTTTCATGAAACATTTTGAACTTTGGTGTATTCAGTGGATGCCATCACGTCTGCATGTGCTGTGTGGTTGGCAGGGGGATTGGGAAAGAAAGAAAGAGCCATGGTGTTTCTTTGCTTTGGTTTTGGGTTTATAACATCTAGCTCCTGATATATGAAGTGACTATCCCATTTCTCAAATGAATTTAATGAATTTCAGTCCTGAACTGAACAATCATTGCTGTGTGTCTGTTTATGTATGCACGTCTTTCTTCCTCAAACAGCTTAGAAAACCACTGAAAGTTAAACAAGTCAGTCACACCAAAATTCTTCAGTCTGAACCACAAGCACAGGTGTCCCTGCTGATCCACCCACCAGCAAAACCATGAATGGATTATCAGAGCTGTCGGTGTGGCCATGCAGGTTTTAGTTATCAGAGGTGTCTCTGATTTTGTAACAGCAGTTATTGCAAATGGGATGTATTCATTCATTGAATAAAAACTCCTAAGGTCTTGTAAAACAGAGAGTAGTACATTGCTATTCTTGAGGTTGTCTATGAGGAAAAGTGTCATACACTCTTGTGTAAAAAGTCCCAAAGGAAAGATTTGAGTAAATAAAAAGAAATTCATGTGTACAAAGACACAAACATGGAGGTTTTCAAGACCAAAGAGAAACTGTACAGAAACTGTTTTGCATAAAGCAGTTGCTACAATTTTCAGGTTCTACCATGTTTCCTGGTACAATCGTGTTATATGAAAAATGGTTTTGTATTGAATAACTGTTTTACGCAAAGGTCATAATACTAACATTTGCCATAACAGTACAAAGGTTTACAATGAACATATATTTAAAGTACAGTAAAATTATTTATTATGCTAAAAATAGACATATTCAGAATGTTTAGCTTTTCAATTTGGCCACTCTAAACACCGGATGTTGGATAGACTTGCAGACCATGTCTGTACTTGGTCCTTCGTTCCAGGTACAAACTAGGTCCACAATTTGGATGTTCAACCATGACCAACATGGACGTCAACATGAGGTTCAACATTTGAACTTTGGACTAGGTAGTTTTTTGGGATGTCATGTGGGCGTCTATGACAGGTGCGCCTTTATTGTGCGAGACATGAATTAAGAGACGCGGTCAGTCAGTATCTTTTTAGGAATGCCGACTTGGAAAACTAGTGCCATGGCACTGCCTCAGGATATTGTGTTGCATAATCCAGCAGAACTAAATCAAAGTGATAAGGTCTTGCCAATGCACTCAAAGGGACCTCCATTAACAGTAATAGTGCAAAAGAGCTTGGAATGGTCAGCTGGTTCACTAGCTGAGACTGCTGGAAGGACGCGCACCAATGACGCACATCGCTAAGCCAATTGCAGCCTTGACTCTATGTGTTTTGCCCTTAAACTTTTTTTTCTAGCAGCACTGTGGGATATTTGTGTATATCCCTGTTACACCCCGGCCTAGGGGAAACAAAAAAAGAAGGAAGGATAACGTGCCCGCTCCCTGTTCCCAAGGAAAAAAACCAAAGCTGCCACAGGATTGCAGTTTCACAACAACCAGATATTTTATTAATTTCAAAAGGTAAACTTGTTCACGCAGCACACCACAAGACACAGGGCTAAATGCACAGCTTGTTTGGAAGCAGGAAGTAGGCGCGGCTGCCGGTTCGGATGGGTCACAATTTAAAGCCGGCATAATTCAGTCTTCCAACAATGGCTAGCCTCCACCTGGAACTTCGCTAAGCACAAACAGAGAGAAGCTCTGCCACCATCTGGGCCAGCACCTCTACATGCTGTGCTGGTCACTGCTCTGTCATCCCTCACTGGACTGGGTTTCAGCACCACTGTGGAAGTACGACTCATGCTCGAAGCATTAAATGATGTGCTGTACTTGATTTACAGTGCTTTATACAGAGCTAACTGGTGTAGTTTTTCATCTACTAGTGTCTGTGCTGTCTGCTTCCTCTCGTTCCTCCAGTTCTTTTCCTTTTCAGCATCTAGACTCTGGGGGTGTAGGCTCCTATCACCACTGGGATGGGTTATCAGAATGTAATCGCCAGACAGCATAACTGAATTCTGTATATCAATAAATCATGTGCAGTTCCTTCCAATGATCTGTCCTTATTGGAATTCTGTTCCTTTAAGGCTTTCTAGAAATTAAAGGAGAGAACTAATGAGTGAAATATTTGTAATCAGTCGCTCAACACCATATTCAATCCTCTCAAGGTTCATCTTGTGTTACTACAGCACAGCATCCTCTGAGAATAAGTAGCTGTGTTTTCTTGTTGTTATGACAGAAGGTCTAATAAATGTATTACACACTGTTTACAGGTGGTCTAATAAATTAATGGATTGCTTTTATATAGCGCTTTTCAGGGCCCTTAAAGCGCTTTACAATTCCACTATTCATTCACACACTGGTGGAGGCAAGCTACAGTTGTAGCCACAGCTGCCCTGGGGCAGACTGACAGAAGCGAGGCTGCCATATCATGCCATCGGCCCCTCTGGCCATCACCAGTAGGCGGTAGGTGAAGTGTCTTGCCCAAGGACACAACGACCGAGACTGTCTGAGCCGGGGCTCAAACCGGCAACCTTCCGGTTACAAGACGAACTGCCAAATCTTTGAGCCACGATTAGTTAAACATTGCACATAACAACTGGAATGTTGTATTAACTCTTCTTCTGTTTGCCACTTGTAACATGGGAGTATGCAGATTTTACACACAGCTAGTGAGCATAGCAACCAAGGCTGGAGAGAGATGAGAAAGAGAAGAGTACAGAGAGATGAAGGGCGGTGATGGGGAGTAAGGAGAGCTGTGAAGAAGCCTCAATGCAGTCAGGGACGCAAAATGAAAAAGAGAGAAAAATGAGCTTTGTGCTATCATGGCAGAAGTCATTGACCACAACAGACACACAAAGGGAGAGCGAGCAAGCGAGCGAGTGAGGGAGGGAGCTACGTAGAGCTTTCAGTCTGTTTTGGTGTCAGTTGTCTCAGTGCCACAGCAGCAGGCAGCATGGAGCTGGAGCCTCAGAGATTCAGTAAGTAAGCCTTTGCTCCTCTTTTCTGCTCCTGGTTCTGTTTGCTGCTCCTTTTATGGCTCATCAAGCAGTCAGATATAATTTGTACTTGATTTGAAGCATTTGGCTACAATTTAATTGGTTGGACTGGTTTACTGGGGCTGCGTGGCATAATGAAAAGTTATCGGTGTGCTTAAACAGTAACATGATGGTTGAGATGTCTAATTATTATGTTTGATTGTTAACATCAGAAAACTGGCTGATGCTGTGGAAGATTTTGGTTGGCTGCAGTTCTTTTTCATGTGTTACCATTCATGCTCATTTATCCGTGTCAGTACATCAGATGTGTACAGTCTACTCCTGCCTCCAATCTAGTAATGACCTAAAACTGAGAGAGGCAGAGAGAGAATGTGCAGACGAATGGAGATTCATACATTTCTGATGAATCCATCACTTGCTCATTATGTCTTCAGCCTGCTGAGCTTCAGCATGAGGTTAGGCGGAGGCTTGCCTTTTGCTTCTCTCTTTGGTTGTGTAAAGGTCTTTTTTCAGTTATATTCATCCTCTGAATTATGAATTATCTGAATATAAAGACATACACAGTTTAACGTTTAAGACTCAAACTTTTTTTAAATCGATTTGAAAGAAAAATCAACTAATTTTACAAAAATTTGGGACCCAAAAGTGAAATGTTTGCTTGCAGCTGAAGAGCAGAAGGCTTAGCAAATACACATGTAGTATAAGCATATGCTGACTGTCAGTCCAGAGCTCAGTGTGAGCCCATCATGACACAAAGAAACAGTCCAAACATTACTCTAGCCCAGGGGTAGGCAATCTTTCTGATGGCAAGTGCCATTTAAAATTTCCTCAGAGGTCAGTGTGTCATGATTGCATTAGCAATAAATTTAATAACGCTCTATGATAACAGTTATACATTATATAGAACCACTTTATAGAATTATATTTGTTCGCAGATGTTGGCAGCTATCAGTGAATAGTTTATCAGCTATTTTGAAACAAAAAAAGACACTTTTTATCCATAACAAGAACTCCATAACAGCAAATGGACTGTAGACAGGAAATACAGATGCTATTTATGGTCTCCTCACAAGAATGATAAGAAAAATAAACTGGGCCAATATGGCATGTTTGTTAATACACTCTGATCTCTGGTCTCCCACTCAGAGACACAGGTCTCCGAGTGTCCAGCATTCAGACGGCTACCTGAGGACACTCATGTGAGAGAAAATCTGCTCACACAGATATGTAGAGCCAAATACTGTCAATAAGGCCTCTGCAATGTTCTGAAGACAGTTAAACTTGTCAGGTAGTGATGTCCAGCAGGTGAAAATGCAGCTCCATGAACACGCACAGCTGTGGATTCCAGCTGCTTCGATGTTGCATTAACTGGCTTTAACTCAGTCAGTTAATGCGAGACAAATCCAGCTGCTCATTAAAGATTTCTGGTTTGATCAGAAAATAAAACATTGGTCCATACGCCTGAAAGTCCCAAAAATGCATTGTGTGTCAAGTCTACGGATGTATCCGTGTCTCTCTGTGGTGCTGATGATGTGCTGAGCGGAAAGCTCCTGAAGCTTTTGAAGTGTCGGAATGTGGAAAGCTAACAACGTCCCTCTTACCAGTAGGCCAAGTTATTTTTAGCCAATTACAAGTTGAATCTCACCCCAACGGTTGCAGCAGATGGCCGCCCCTCCCTGAGCCTGGTTCTGCCGGAGGTTTCTTCCTGTTAAAAGGGAGTTTTTCCTTCCCACTGTCGCCAAAGTGCTTGCTCATAGGGGGTCATATGATTGTTGGGTTTTTCTCTGTATCTATGAAGCGCCTTGAGGCGACTTTTGTTGTGATTTGGCGCTATATAAATAAAATTGAATTGAATTGAATCTGGTACTTGGGGTTGTTAGTTAAGATACCGTCATTAAGAAGAGGCACAACTAATGTGTCTATGCGAGCTGATTTGCAATGTGCACCGCTGGCACGGCCATTTATTTTTTGATGCACCTTCTCAGATTAATTCACTGCGTGTCATGCACAGGGCTGGACTTGGACAAAAAAACAGTCAGGGCATTTTGACTAAAGACCGGCCCACCAGGTATTAAAGCCATAAAGCCTTTGAATGAAAACAAATGCTGTTGTGACTGTGATGTACAGTCTTGTTGATATATATATGATTTCTATACATTTTACATCAGATAAAAACTTTGTTTGTAAGCTTCAGATAATTATTTAATAACAGCCAGACATTTTAAATGAAAATAAGAAAGTATTTCTTTGTGCCCCCCTTTCCCTGTTAATGCCCTACCTGGCCCCCTGGCAACACTTTGCTAGACCCGCCCCTGCACAGTTACCAGCTGTCAGCTATTTAGAAAAGGATCCTGGTGTTATTTGTCTCTCAGAAACAGTTCATAACGTCCCTTCAACTCATTCATGTCACCTAAAAGGTAAACCTGTTTCTCCATCACCTGTTCAGCTCTGATGATTCAGTAAGAACATCTCCTGGTATCCACCAGATAACCAAACCGACATCATGACCAGCAGCTTTTTTGCAGCTGTGGCTCCAGCAAAAATCAGCTGATACTAGAAATTAATATTAAATAAATTCTAATAACAGCTGATCAAGCTTAAACGTGCTGCTGTTGTTTAGTGCGACATCCGCTGGTTGACTCTTTCTGGCGCAAAGTGGGCGATAAACAAACAAGAGAGAAAAGCCAATCAGCTGATCATTGATCAGTTTCATGATTAAAGTAGCAACAGGCGAGAGAGGGGAGAGAATGAGAGAAGAAGAGGCAGCTGTGCAGCAAAGACAAAGAATAACTCCACCTTTGTGTCTTTTTCATTCTAGCTGAAGTCCGGGACAAACTGCGTCCCCTCTCAGCAAAAACACGAAACATAATGATTTCTCTGAATGCGAGACGATTCCGTCTTTTTACGGGACGGTTGGCAACTCTACTAACTAACCTTATGAATTAAATAAAGTTCAACATCAGTAACATCAAAGCACCCACCCAGCTGTATAGAAACTCCATCATGCTAGCTAGTATGCAGTATGAGTTATTGTAACTGACTGTAAAAGTCAGCACAATGAAAATAAACTCCACCTAAACTTGATTTATATCTGACCCAGACAGACTGCAGGTCATAACTTCTTACCTGAAGTTCAGTTCACCTGACACTTGGACCGGAGGCCGCCTTGGGTCTCTGCTCCTCCTGCCTCCGATCTCCCTCATCCACCTGCTGGCCTCCACCACTTATTAATTTTACTGAATCTGTGGAACCTCCGCGATGCCACCACCAAACAACTGAGTTATTTTTACACACCGGCCAGCATCTGGCCAATCCAACACCTTTCATTGTTTATACCGTTACAAAAACCCCCCAAAAAAACCAAACAAACAAAAATCATCAGGCCACCGAGCAAATACCCGGTGGCCCAATGGCCAGTCCAGCTATGGCCATGCCATCAGTTAACCCGTGCCCAGGGTTACTGACCCCTGCTCTAGCCTCACGCTAATCAGCACTGATCACTGACACCAAGTAACACTGTGGTTTAAAAACAGACAGCAGTGACACTGAGCTCAGTTTTAGATGGCAGTACGCAGTGAAGACCACACTGTGCTGTGCAGGTCACAAAGGTCAAAGGTCTTTTCCACCTTGTATGTGTTTCTGATGGAGTGTTGATCTGTTTGACAAAGAGGCAGAGAAGGAGATGAGCTTTATTGGATGTAGAGAGGTTTGATATTACATCAGTCTCAAGCCCACTGATGAGATGATGGCAGAGACAGAGTGGGGGAGAAATGACGAAGGTTAGTCTTTGGAGACTGAGTTAGCAGAAAGAAGTTCTAATAATGGATGGGTGAAAAGATAAGTGACAGATGAAGAAGATAATGTGTTAATGGAAGGATGGATGATGCAAATGATGGCACAATGGCAGTATTAAAGATGCTCTGAAGATGCCCCCACCCCACCCCCAACCCAAACCCAGTTCAATGTGGTGTTTGAGCATTATAACACACACAGATATATATAACACAGTTATGGTGCAGTTCTCTCATTTCTTTCACACAAAGTAATCGAATTTCGAAAGTGTCGAATTTCCCAGAGGAACCCACCCGAGGGATTAATAAAGTTCTATCTTATCTTATCTTATCTTATCTTAATCAGCTTTACTCGCTGGATGTTCTGCAGAAGCTTGAAGCGTCCTGCTGGGATGTTGACTTTTACAAAACTGGTTTACTGAAGAAACCTCTGTTTTGTTTTGTTTATTTTCCTGAAATCAAATAAAATAGGGTGGGAAATATGACTTTTTCTTTACATTATTAGATTATATTAGTAAAAATCTAATTAATAATTCGATTTTTAAATTGTTATTTAGATCATTATATCTCTCGGTTGGCTTGTGAACACCTTGGACAAGCTGGAAGAGGATGTTATTATTGTTACTAGAAGCAGTAGCAGTAGTGTTATATCCCCATGTATCTCATCATGAATTATTTATTAAATTAAATGAATCATAATGATGATGCATCAGGGTGCTTTTGGTGTTTGTTTTGGTTTCCTGGATCTGTTTGGGTCAGCTCTGTCGGGTTTGGGAGAATTTTATTTGAAATTGTTTTGGGTCCAGTACAGTTCAGGAGTCCAGAGGTAAAATGTAATGCAACTGTTTCACGTTTTGGGTCAGCTCAATTCTCACCTCAGTAACCTTAAACACACAATTTCAAACACTTTTTCTATTGTGAGTAATGCTTCTATTGTAATGAGATACTACATATTTATCTGTTTCAGTGTTATTTAAGTAGAATCAGCCCAGATGAATGTTACCTCAGGGACAGGACCACACTTGACAATACTGTAGAGCAGTGGTCCCCAACCCCCGGGCCTCGGACCGGTACCGGTCCGTGAGTCGTTTGGTACCAGGCCGCAAGAGTAGAGGCTCAGGTGTGAAATGTGTGGTTTTCAGGGTTTTTATCGGTTTTCAGCGCTATTTTGTTATCGTTTTTATCGTTAACTCGGTTTTCCTGGGTCTTTTCACGTGTGTTATAAATAAATCTTTTTTTTGGTACTGGTACTAGTTTTATTTTGTTGTATTTATCCGCGACACCTTAAAGGCCGGTCTGTGAAAATATTGTCGGGCATAAACCGGTCCATGGTGCAAAAAAGGTTGGAAACCGCTGCTGTAGAGAGATGATTTAGTTTGAGTGACAGGAATAAAACAAAGAAACAACGTGAAGCACACATGACGGGATCAAGCTGTCCTACCTTTCATTTCCCAGAATGCAGTTGTACACCCAATACAGAGGTCTGAATATTGTAATAACAAACAAAACATTTACACAAAACCTTCCTTACTCAACTGCAAAATGGGAAACATAGTCTCTTAAATAGACCTTACTATCACAGTAAATTATTCATGAGTATTTCTGTGGGTTTCTGTGGAACAGTCTCCTGTATGTAAGCCCCTTAGCACCAGACAGACTGTGTTATTCTGTTCAGATTAGTTGGTGGCATTGTGTCACCTGACCATAGAGAGATAACCCTCCATAGGGCACTTCATGTGGTTTTCATACAGCTGGAAGAATATTCTCTGTATTAGCAGATTCTTCTGGATCACTGTTGTCTTTGTGTTCCTGGTTTGTTCCAGCAGTCTACAGGGAGTGCAGAATTATTAGGCAAATGAGTATTTTGTCCACATCATCCTCTTCATGCATGTTGTCTTACTCCAAGCTGTATAGGCTCGACAGCCTACTACCAATTAAGCATATTAGGTGATATGCATCTCTGTAATGAGAAGGGGTGTGGTCTAATGACATCAACACCCTATATCAGATGTGCATAATTATTAGGCAACGTCCTTTCCTTTGGCAAAATGGGTCAAAAGAAGGACTTGACAGGCTCAGAAAAGTCAAAAATAGTGAGATATCTTGCAGAGGGATGCAGCAGTCTCAAAATTGCAAAGCTTCTGAAGCGTGATCATCGAACAATCAAGCGTTTCATTCAAAATAGTCAACAGGGTCGCAAGAAGCGTGTGGAAAAACCAAGGCGCAAAATAACTGCCCATGAACTGAGAAAAGTCAAGCGTGCAGCTGCCAAGATGCCACTTGCCACCAGTTTGGCCATATTTCAGAGCTGCAACATCACTGGAGTGCCCAAAAGCACAAGGTGTGCAATACTCAGAGACATGGCCAAGGTAAGAAAGGCTGAAAGACGACCACCACTGAACAAGACACACAAGCTGAAACGTCAAGACTGGGCCAAGAAATATCTCAAGACTGATTTTTCTAAGGTTTTATGGACTGATGAAATGAGAGTGAGTCTTGATGGGCCAGATGGATGGGCCCGTGGCTGGATTGGTAAAGGGCAGAGAGCTCCAGTCCGACTCAGACGCCAGCAAGGTGGAGGTGGAGTACTGGTTTGGGCTGGTATCATCAAAGATGAGCTTGTGGGGCCTTTTCGGGTTGAGGATGGAGTCAAGCTCAACTCCCAGTCCTACTGCCAGTTTCTGGAAGACACCTTCTTCAAGCAGTGGTACAGGAAGAAGTCTTCATCCTTCAAGAAAAACATGATTTTCATGCAGGACAATGCTCCATCACACGCGTCCAAGTACTCCACAGCGTGGCTGGCAAGAAAGGGTATAAAAGAAGAAAAACTAATGACATGGCCACCTTGTTCACCTGATCTGAACCCCATTGAAAACCTGTGGTCCATCATCAAATGTGAGATTTACAAGGAAGGAAAACAGTACACCTCTCTGAACAGTGTCTGGGAGGCTGTGGTTGCTGCTGCACGCAATGTTGATGGTGAACAGATCAAAACACTGACAGAATCCATGGATGGCAGGCTTTTGAGTGTCCTTGCAAAGAAAGGTGGCTATATTGGTCGCTGATTTGTTTTTGTTTTGTTTTTGAATGTCAGAAATGTATATTTGTGAATGTGGAGATGTTATATTGGTTTCACTGGTAAAAATAAATAATTGAAATGGGTGTATATTTGTTTTTTGTTAAGTTGCCTAATAATTATGCACAGTAATAGTCACCTGCACACACAGATATCCCCCTAAAATAGCTAAAACTAAAAACAAACTAAAAACTACTTCCAAAAACATTCAGCTTTGATATTAACGAGTTTTTTGGGTTCATTGAGAACATGGTTGTTGTTCAATAATAACATTATTCCTCAAAAATACAACTTGCCTAATAATTCTGAACTCCCTGTATATGAAGCAGATAACCCAGTCATAAAGTTACACAGCAGAGTAAATGCACCAAACATTAGTAATTAATAAAGAAAATTAACAGTGATGGTGAAGTATTTGTCGACTCCATCATCCACTACGTCACAGAAAACTAAATCTGAACCTTCAAAGGCCAACTTGCTGGTCTTTGACCAGGCCAGCTAAGGTCGCCTTCATTTGACAGTCAGGGTGATTGCTCTCACTCCTCATTGTGCTTCAGTGATAGCTGCATAATGAATTCAACCCTGGCCTGACAGCAGAGACATGTATCAGAACCAGGACAGTACTGGTTTTATGTGATTTAGTAATATCCCACTAAACACAGGACGTGAAACATGCACATCACATCTGTATTGGTTCTGTTGCTTAATGAACAATTCTAGATGTCTATACGATTCCAAACCAGGTCCACAATTTGGACGTCCAACCATGACCCAACTCAACATTTGACCTTTGGACTGGGTAATTTTGTTGGACGTCATGTGGACATCGATGACAGGTGCAGGAAATTTACATTTATGATGTAATTTTTTATATTTAATATCAACATTGTTGTTGTTATCAACAAAACAAACACGATTTATTATGTGTGAGCCTATTCATTTAGTCAGTCCAATTTAATGTATTCTTTGTTGTTATTTTACATTTTCCTGTTTTTCTTTAACTGGTTTATTTCATTTAATTAATGAACTTATTTGAAACCAGGTTAAACTTATGAACTGGAACATCAACTTTGTCAATTTTACAAACTGTCTGTCAGAAGCTGGGGACATTTCTGCTCAAAATCCACCGTGCAGCTTCTCACTATTGTTTTGGCCTCAAGAGCCCGCGCCATCTTGGAGATGTTGGTACCACAGAAGAGGGGCCTGAAGGCTTTGGATCTCATGTCCTCGGGACCACAAGTAAGCCCGCAGCATGAGCGAAGTGCTCCTTTGAAGTGACATCTTACTATGTCTGATTTCTCAGACTTTTTATCTGATTTAGTGCTCAGCTCAGATAAAATAATTATTGTGGGTGATTTTGCCATGTTGACAGCCTCAACATGGCATTTAATCTGTTATTAGACTCAATTGGTTTCTCTCAAAATGTAAAAGAACCCACCCATCACTTTAATCACACTCTAGATCTTGTTTTAACATATGGCATAGAAACGGAACATTTAACAGTGTTTCCTGAAAACTTATGAAGATGATAACTTCTTTATCATCTTCAATGCCCTGTACCAACACAGAGCAGAGCAGCTACCTGAATGCTACTCCAACAGAGGTCGATCATCTTGTTAATAATTTTACCTCCTCACTACGTACGACTCTGGATACTGTAGCTCTGGTGAAAACTAAGGCCTCAAATCAGAAGTACCTGATTCCGTGGTATAATTCTCAAACACGTAGCCTAAAGCAGATGACTCGTAATCTGGAGAGGAAATGGCGTGTCACAAATTTAGAAGATCATCATTTAGCCTGGAGAAATAGTTTGTTGCTTTATAAGAAAGCCCTCCGCAAAGCCGAACATCTTACTATTCGTCACTGATTGAAGAAAATAAGAACAACCCCAGGTTTCTCTTCAGCACTGTAGCCAGGCTGACAAAAAGTCAGAGCTCTTTTGAGCCAACAATCCCTTTAACGTTAACTAGTAATGACTTCATGAACTTCTTCACAAATAAAATTTTTTATCATTTGAGAAAAAATTACCAATAATCATCCCACAGATGTAATATTATCTACAGCTACTCTTAGTACCATTGATGTTAAGTTAGACTCTTTTTCTCCAATTGATCTTTCTGAGTTAACTTCAACAATTACTTCCTCCAAACCATCAACATGTCTTTTAGACCCCATTCCTACAAAACTGCTCAAAGAAGTCCTGCCATTAATTAATGCTTCAATCTTAAATATGATCAACCTATCTCTAATAATCGGCTATGTACCACAGGCCTTCAAGCTGGCTGTAGTTAAACCTTTACTCAAAAAGCCATCTCTAGACCCAGCAGTCTTAGCTAATTACAGGCCAATCTCTAACCTTCCTTTCATATCAAAAATCCTTGAAAGAGTAGTTGTCAAACAGCTAACAGATCATCTGCAGAGGAATGACTTATTTGAAGAGTTTCAGTCAGGTTTCAGAGCTCATCACAGCACAGAAACAGCTTTAGTGAAGGTTACAAATGATCTTCTTATGGCCTCTGACAGTGGACTCATCTCTGTGCTTGTCCTGATGGACCTCAGTGCAGCCTTCGATACTGTTGACCATAATATCCTGTTAGAGTGATTAGAGCACGTTGTAGGTATTACAGGTACTGCACTGCTGTGGTTTGTATCATATCTATCTAATAGACTCCAATTTGAGCATGTAAATGGAGAGTCCTCTTCACACACTGAGGTTAATTATGGAGTTCCACAGGGTTCAGTGCTAGGACCAATTCTGTTTACACTATACATGCTTCCCCTAGGCAGTATCATTAGAAGACATACCATACATTTTCACTGCTATGCAGATGACACCCAGCTCTATCTGTCCATGAAGCCAGATAACACACACCAATTAGTTAAACTGCAGGAATGTCTTAAAGACATAAAGACCTGGATGGCCGCTAACTTTCTGCTTCTTAATTCAGATAAAACTGAGGTTATTGTACTGAAAATCTTAGAAATATGGTATCTAACCAGATTCTTACTCTGGATGGCATTACCTTGGCCTCCAGTAACACTTTGGAGTCATTTTTGACCAGGATATGTCCTTCAACGCACATAATAAACACATAGCCGCCCCTCCCTGAGCCTGGTTCTGCTGGAGGTTTCTTCCTGTTAAAAGGGAGTTTTTCCTTCCCACTGTTGCCAAAGTGTTTGATCATTGGGGGTCATATGATTGTTGGGTTTTTCTCTGTATGTATTATTGTAGGGTCCACCTTATATTATAAAGCACCTTGATGCAACTGTTGTTGTGTATTGGCGCTGTACAAATAAATTGAATGGAATTAAATTGAATTGAATGAGATCCTTAAGATAAAGTACAGCCCGATTATTCAAGACCTCATATGTAATGAGAAGGATATTAAATTTGATTCTGGATTTAACAGGAAGCCAATGAAGGGAAGCCAATACAGGCGATATCTGCTCTCTCTTTCTAGTCCCTGTCAGGACTCTTGCTGCAGCATTTTGGATTAACTGAAGGCTTTTCAGGGAGTTTTTAGGACTTCCTGATAATAATGAATTACAGTAGTCCTGCTGTCTGAGAGTGAAGTGCTCTATTGGGGTATTATAGGACTTTGAGGTCTTTAAGATAAGATGGGTTCCGATTATTATTCAGATCCTGAAAACCTGTGTCTCAATCCAACTGTGGTCTGCAGGAGTATGCATTCATAGACGTATACACAGAGGTTTACCACCTGACGGTTATATTTTCCACATTAGCAGCAGAAGCTGTATAGGCAATTGATTCATCGAATGCTAAGTTAGCAAATGACATTAACATCTGAACGCCTAGTGGGAAGGAGCTGCCACACTGTTTGAAAGCGCTGTGTTCAGTTGGAATGGCATAATGAGCGAGTGTGTAAGATGCAGAATTAGTCCTAAAGTTAATCTGGCATTCATTTATACAGCAGTCTAAGGGAAAGACATACAGTGGGGGGAAAAACTCCATTAAAGAGCAGTCCTATTATTTTTTCCTAGTTCTCTGCAGAAAGATTTAAAAAGCTAACTGCGATGCTTTGGAAGTTCGTTTACACAATTCTGTTGATAAAATGGAGAGCTCTGAAGGCTTCCAGTCCTTTTCTCTTGTGTACGACAGTAAAGGAAATGCTCTACTGCCTCCTCTTGATCTTCTACACGAGTTCTATGTTCAGTGGATGATGAGATCAGAAATTGTGGTTTAGTCTTTGTTAGGAGCTCACTGCAAAATTTTAATGAAGTGGAAAACTGTAGCTCGGAATCGTTCTGCCTCTTTTTTTCCTCCTCTTACATAATTTAAACAAAGTTGTTTGTAGTATGAAGTGATTTGGACGGGCTGTGCAGCACCTGATGTTGTACATGATGTAAAATTGTTTTTGCCAGAAATGACTATTTTACCCGTATAAGCTCTTCATCTGCACTGACACATAAAATAAAACATTAATACAGGAAAGTAAGAAATATATTACTCCTTTTGTTTTTGTGGATAATCAGTGCAGGAGTGCATTGAATTATTGGAAAAATGTTGAAATGTTCGTGGCATTGTATGAAACCATACCTGAATGGTATGGTATGGGGCACAATGGTTTTCCTCATTTTCTTCCTTATGCACTTTTCCAGTAGTTGTTACCTACTCTAGACACACTAATCTGTGTTCCATGTAGATACAGTCCTACAGGAAACCAGCATCAACTGAAAATTCCATCCTCTGGGAAACCAATGGAAATCCAAATCCTCTTAAATTTATAATTGAATACAGCAAAAATGACCAGGATAAAAGTTGTAAGTGCACAGTTTTGGCAGCGCTCGATCCCTCTGGTGTCTCTGTTGAAATTTGAAATTTTACATCTACATCAGGTCGTACACTGTTGCTTCTCTCTCTGTGTCACCTTTCTCATACATGATTTAAAGCTATGCCCAAACATTAAAAATCACTTCATTACATTTTCTCCTTTTCTATGTCCATCAACCTGACTTTCATCAGCTCAATCTCATAAAAATCATCAATCAATCAATGCATTTATGAGCACATTTAAAAACAACACAAGTTGACCAAAGTGCTGTACAAAGTAAAAAGTAAAGCAAACACAAAACAAAAACTCAGTCCCAATTAAAAGTTTTCAGACGGGATTCAAAGATGTCGAGTGTTGGACAGATCCTCACTTGAAGAGGCCGCTCTGTGTTTCAGTCTGCTTCTAGGAACAATCAGAAGCAACAATCAGCTGACCTCAGAGTTCTGCTTGGAGTATTTCTGTCACGGTCTGCGGAGACAGGCCGTGTGGTGGTGTGTGTGATGGACCCAGGTGCGTACACAAGTGAGTAGACAGGAGTGAACTTAACAGAAAGCGAGCCTTTATTATGGCTGAAGACAAAGTGTACAAACACAGCAGGGATAGCGTGACTAACTAGACTATAACTAAACTGGGAAAACTAGTACTGTGACAAACTAAGAAGACTCAGAGACTATGGTGATAACTGCAAAGACTGACCGTGAAAACATGGAGGTGGGAACACAGACGACGCGACACAGACTGCATGAAACACAGAGGCTGTGTCCCAATTAAGAGACTGCACACTTGAAGTACGTGCACTACACGTACTACGTACGGTGCGTACTATAAGTACGAGAAGTGCGGAAGTGAGAGGCTTGTGAAATGGGACGGTATACGCTTCGTTGCGCTGTTCAGGTTGCCTAGCAACCATGATACTAACCGCGAGACACGTTACATACAGCTTTGTTTGACAGAAATGAAGGAGAAAAATGTTTTGTTGGTCATTCATTTTTGTCATGACATCACTTTGATTAGTTGAGTATCTGAGGCTGAGACCACAGGACTGTAAAACATGATAGTTGGGCTTCATTTCTGTGCTGAACAGTCATTTAAGATTAGTTAGTAAATAACAATTAGTTAATGTTGTTCATGAGACTAAAGTCAACTCACTGTGGCAATGTAAATATAATATGGCCAATATTATAGTATTGTCAGATTATTATGAAAAAAAACCAAAAAAAACACCCAGCACGCCCCTGCGGGCGGTTTATCCTTCAAGCTCGGGTCCTCTACCAGAGGCCTGGGAGCTTGAGGGTCCTGCGCAGTATCTTAGCTGTTCCCAGGACTGCGCTCTTCTGGACAGAGATCTCCGATGTTGTTCCCGGGATCTGCTGGAGCCACTCGCCTAGCTTGGGAGTCACCGCACCTAGTGCTCTGATTACCACGGGGACCACCATCACCTTCACCCTCCACATCTTCTCGAGCGCTTCTCTGAGCCCTTGGTATTTCTCCAGCTTCTCGTGTTCCTTCTTCCTGATATTGCTGTCATTGGGAACCGCTACATCGATCACTACGGCCGTCTTCTTCTGTTTGTCTACCACCACTATGTCCGGTTGGTTAGCCACCACCATTTTGTCCGTCTGTATCTGGAAGTCCCACAGGATCTTAGCTCGGTCATTCTCCACCACCCTTGGGGGCATCTCCCATTTTGACCTCGGGACTTCCAGGTTATACTCGGCACAGATGTTCCTGTACACTATGCCGGCCACTTGGTTATGGCGTTCCATGTATGCCTTGCCTGCTAGCATCTTGCACCCTGCGGTTATGTGCTGGATTGTCTCTGGGGCATCTTTACACAGCCTGCACCTGGGGTCTTGCCTGGTGTGATAGACCCCAGCCTCTATGGATCTTGTGCTCAGAGCTTGTTCTTGTGCTGCCACGATTAGTGCCTCTGTGCTGTCTTTCAGTCCAGCTTTGTCCAGCCACTGGTAGGATTTCTGGATATCAGCCACCTCCTCTATCTGCCGGTGGTACATACCGTGCAGGGGCCTGTCCTTCCATGATGGTTCCTCGTCTCCCTCCTCTTTCTTGGGTTTCTGCTGCCTGAGGTATTCACTGAGCACTCGGTCAGTTGGGGCCATCTTCCCAATGTATTCTTGGATGTTCGTTGTCTCATCCTGGACTGTGGTGCTGATACTCACCAGTCCCCGGCCCCCTTCCTTCCGCTTAGCGTACAGCCTCAGGGTGCTGGACTTGGGGTGAAACCCTCCATGCATGGTAAGGAGCTTTCTTGTCTTTATGTCAGTGGCTTCTATCTCCTCCTTTGGCCAGCCTATTACCCCAGCAGGGTACCTGATCACGGGCAGGGCGTACGTGTTGATGGCCCGGATCTTGTTCTTACCATTCAGCTGACTCCTCAGGACTTGCCTGACCCTCTGCAGGTACTTGGTGGTTGCAGCTTTTCTAGCGGCCTCTTCATGGTTCCCATTTGCCTGCGGGATCCCCAGGTACTTGTAACTGTCCTCTATGTCTGCAATGTTGCCTTCTGGTAGTTCAATGCCCTCAGTCCTGACTACCTTCCCTCTCTTTGTTACCATCCGACTACACTTCTCCTCTGTTCTGTTCTGCATAGGCCTGAACCCCCTCAGTGAGATCATTAACAAGACTTATGAATATATATATATATATATATATATATATATATATATATATATATATATATATTTATATATATATATATATATATATACATATATATATATATATATATATATATATATATATATATATATATATATATATATATATATATATATATATATATATATATATGTCAAAATTGACAGACAACCCAAAATGTGATGTCCACATATGTGGATGCCAAGCCCTAGGTTAATTATCCTGGATTAATAATACAACGGCTTCTTTGGGCCCTGCAACCGCAACCAACCACACGTAACATCACCCTCCATACTGACAGAAGATGGCTTATTTTTAAAACTTTAAACACTTGTTTCTTCGTGTTAATGTTCAAAGTGAAAACCACTGCTGCACCCAAAAGGACACACAGGGTATTCTCACACTTCCTGAAACACAATGATGCCCAAGACTATTGGAAAAACACTCTGTGGACAAAAGTTGAAGTTTTTCCAGAGTTCATGTCCTTTAGATCTAGCATTAATTGGAGGCCTATCTCCACCCACCACCACTTCCCCTGCCGGTGGCGGACTCCCTCAGGTGTCGGTGTGTTGGTGGTTCTTTGTGTCTGGGGGTGGGCGTCCGGGTACACACCGGCTCACTCCTTGGCGGCCGCTTGTCGGGGCCTGGGGCCTGGGGCTCGCTCGGGCCCCTTTGGAGGTGGGGTGCCCCCGGCCTCTCGGCCTGGGGCTCGGTCACTCAGGCACAGCTGGGGGCCGGCGGAGCTCACGGGCGCGTCACTGCAACTCCCCCTGACTTCTGCTCCGCGGCTGCTGGGCGAGCCCTCATCTGGGACTCTCCTCAGCTCTTACTGGAACAGTGGCGCGGCTGCCCCTCTGTTGGTCTTCCATGGTCTCTTGTGTTCTGGGGGCCTCTGGATGTCTGGAGTTTTGATCTCCTCCATACCTGCTTCACACCCTGGAGGACGGGGCTGTGGCCCCCCCACACTCCCTAGCAGATCATTACATGGAGAAACCTTTGGAATGCAAGCATGCTGATCCACACAGGTATGCACACAGACGCGGACTAAAGCTTTCTTGGCTGCTGCCTCAAAGCACACTGTGCGCTGTCTATCTTGCGTGCTGCACAATATCGTTTATTATTTAGTAAATATTGATATCTAGGACTAGCTAGTTTATTGTGATGGTGCTTTGTTTTCTCTATTATTATGTTGCTCTTTGTTGTTTGCTGTCTCCTCTGTTTGTTTTTTTTGTTTGTTTTTTTTTTTTCTCCATACAGGTGACCCAGGAGTTCTTTTTTTTTTTTTTTCTCTCTCTTCCCCCCCCTTCTCACCGTCTCTTCTCCCCTTTGGTTTTCTTTTTTTCTCTCCCCCTCTTTCTCTCATTCATTCCCCCTGTCCTATTTATTAAAAAAAAAAAAAAAAAAAAAAAAAAGACAAAGGATGAACTGAAGCTCTGCCATCACGTAATGTCGCATACTGCTGTTTCTGATGTCATTTAGGAAGAAAAAAAAAAAAAAAAAAAAAAAAAAAAAGATCTAGCATTAAACTAACGACAGCAACTAAATGATATCAGTCAGAAATGGTGATGGTGGTGTGATGGCCTGGAGCTGCTTTGCTGCTTCAGGAATGACTTGTCGTAATTAATGGAACCATGACTTCTGGTCTCGACCAGAATCTCTTGAATAAGAATGTCGGGTCATCAATTCATCCCGTGAAACGCAAACTCACTTGGGTTATGCAGCAGGACAGTGATCAATAAACACAAGTCCGCCTCTAAATGGCTAAAACATTAAAAAAAAAAAAAAAAAATTATGATTTTGGAGTCCACACTAAAATCAGATTGAGATGACTCAGGATGTCTTTGTGTAGTATTAGTATGTTTTGAATTATCTGATACAGTTTAGTGTGAGAAATATGCAAAAACTAAGAAAAACAAGAAAATCAGAAAGCAGACAAATGCTTTTGACTTTTTTGTGATTTTTTTTTAAATTGTTGCTTTTCACATAGCTGCATGTGTGCAGGGCTGATTCAAGAATAATTGCTGCAATCTGAGATGTCCCATCCAGATGAGTAGGAGTCAAAACACTTTTCAAATCATACTCATAATGCCAAAGAAATGGAGAAACTAGTCAGTCCAAGTTTGGCCACACAGACTCTGAATCAAAACGTACTTAAACAGGTTGTATTCTGCTCATTTTTAGATCAGTTTCTTTTATATGTGGACTTATATATCTGCATGATTCACAATTCAAAATAATCCTCATTTATTTTTTACTGGGCCTTGGTACAACCCCCAATGTGTCCTCTGTGTGCAGCAAACATTTCCCACTGTGGGACCTAACCTGTTCTGACTACATGACCCTTGGAGACAGAAGGTGACAGAGCTCAAGGCTCCAGCACCGAGCACGAGTGTGTGGTTTGCAGATGCTCTCTGTGCAAAGCTGGCTCAGCTGGCAACATGCAACCATGTCCCACATTTAAAAGCCACATGGAATATTATCCATGCTCTTTCACATCATAGGTTTCTCAGAGCTGGCACACATCTTATATAACAACAGACTCATAAATTAAAAACATTCATTTGTCTACATGGACAGTATACTCTGATAACAAACTATACAGATGAAACAGGTGAGTTTTGTGTTACATAAAAAGGCAGGATGGATTGCAAGCACTTAAACTCAGTTTAAGAACAAATGATGTAATGTTGGCGTTCTCTCTGACATTGACTGAGTCACGCAGACACAGAAATTACTCATATTTCTGTTTCCACACAGTGATTTTTATTATTCAGTCTCAGAGGCTCCAGTTTTAACTTAGTCTTTGTGTTGTGGCTCTGACATCCTTGAACGTGGCTCAAGAGTTGGGAGTTCGCCTTGTAATCTGAAGGTTGCCGGTTCGAGCCCTGGCTCCAACAGTCTCGGTCGTTGTGTCTTTGGGCAAGACACTTCACACGTTGCCTACTGGTTGTGGTCAGAGGGCCCAGTGGCACCAGTGTCCGGCAGCCTCGCCTCTGTCAGTGCGCCCCAGAGTGGCTGTGGCTACAATGTAGCTTGCCATCACCAGTTGTTTGGATGACTGGATGTGAAAAGCGCTTTGGGGTCCTTAGGGACTAGTAAAGCACTATATAAATACAGGCCATTTACCATGAAAGCCATTCATGCGAGTGTGGCTGTTAAATTAAAAGAATGACTTTAGGGGGATGGGCATATCTTTTCATTTGAATATATCCAGTTCTAACTCAGTCCAGTGTGAGCAGGATCCATCAGTGTCCTGTGATGAGAGGTACCCTTTTTAACCTCTTGGAAAAATAGAAAACTAGGCCCGCTGAAACCTGGAGACACAAGGGCAAGTGCACAGACACTGTGACAAAAGACATCAGGGAAGGGGGGGCACAAAATTGGACATAATGAGACAGGGGAAGCAAAAACTGAAGCAAAACTGAACATAATAACAAGGAACGAGGATCAGAATAGGACAGGAAACAACAAACAGAGACCCAGACTTAAGACAGGGAAAGAGAGAGACACCGCGACATGATGGGCTCGGAAGACTGAAGGTAGCAATCACGGACACATGACAGATTTAACATGGAAGACACTAAAGTGAGTGTAAGAGGAGGGGAGGGGGACGCTAAAGAATGAAACACAGAGACAAGACTGACAGGATCGAACCCTTGTTGAACCCTTCTGTTCCTGTAGCACCATCAACATCAGAGTGGGCACTAATGTGATTATTCTGTTTTTCACTAAATGATTAAACTACGACAGATCTGAAAAAGGCTGATGATAAATGTTGCCTGATAAGTGTATTTCCCACAGGACCCTATGGCCTTTTGGATAACTGTACAGCAGTCTTTGTAATATGCTCACCAGTAGATTTCAACACAACTAAAGTCAGGCTTGAAAGGAAGCACATCCTTAATGGAGGCGCCAGCTGCCTTAGGATCATTATTCTAGAGAGCGAAAACAATGAAGGACCAGAGGGACCGTTAGGAAGACAGTTAGAGCTGCAGTGAAACAGGAGTCGGGCTGAGGCAGACAAACTGGAGTCACAGAGTACAGGTGTTCGACTGAGAGCAAGAATGCTAAATGGCTTTAATATGACAAACTGGTCATCAAGTGACAGTGAAGAGCAGGACATACAAGCTCAGTTTAAAATGTGCATTTTATTAAAACATAACAAACAGAATGTATCAGGTTAATTTGTTTAACCTGCAACATTTTATTATGTCATGAAAAATATTAGGACCTTTTGACTTTGACAGTAACACATCTCAAAAAACAACAAGGTGGAACAAAGTAGTGGTGCTAACAAGAAACATCAGGTCATTAAGAAGACAGGGTATAGAAAAGAGCACGTTAGAGAGTTTCTCAGGAGTAAAGATGAAAATTATAACATTTAAAGATTGTTGTTGAAGGAGAGGGTGCACCGTGAGAAAATGTCCAAGATTTTGTGAGAAGTGTTGCTGCCATCAGATTAAAAATTACCAAATCTTTCCACTGGTACATTTTCCCAGTTTAAATATTTGATGATTTGTTTTGAATACCAATAAAATCTTCTTCTCTGCACAAGCACATACAGGATTTACTATTATTCTCCTGTGATCCAAGGATAAAACAGAGAGCCATGACTTTTATTTCTATAGCACAAAATCACTACAACTGTTAACTCAAGGTTCTTTATTTGTATGTAAAGACCAGCAAGCAGCTTTGGCTGCCAAATCTCTCCAGTATCAGTTTTCTGGTTACAGTATTCTGTACCTTCCATTGCCCCCCAAAACTATTATGCACTATGTGTGATTCCATTTCAGTTAGGAATTGAAACGATTGAGACAGGAAACCAATCAAATGCAGTTTTGTGTTAGACTCTGTGTCACCGCAGTTGTGAACAGTAACACAGTGGAACAGTGGAAACTAGCGAGCTAACTTCCTGTTAAATTCTAACTCTGTTAAACTTCATAAATTCTGTTTTCACGGATGCCTGGATGTTAAACATAACTCTTACACCTGGTAAAGAAGCAACGCTGATCAGTTTATGATGAAAGTTTGTGGACAGTTTTTAACTCGCAGTGATGCAGCAGTGTTTGTTTGACTTTGGGACCTGAAGCAGCGTTTGGACCCGGAAACAGCTGATGACGTCAGACTTAAAGACCGGATTGTTCATTATAAAGATGTCTGGCATTCTGTCGCCACTTTCAAGTGTTTGCAACCTTTTTTGCCAGTAAAAGAATTTTCTGTTAAGATTACTTTTTCGCTGTGGCTGTTGATGGCCATACAATAATGATTTTTACAATTACTAACTCTTATTTTGACCAACATACACTAACCTTTATCTGATCTTTCAACCTTATTTCATGATAATATTCTGTGTTTGCTTAATAATGCAAAAATCAAAACAAGGGGATTTACTAACGCACAATCATGTCATGTTGCAATCTTTAAGTTAGTTTCTGTGAACAGTAACTTCTGCCCACTGCTTGTAAAACAGGTTTTCTCGTTGCCACATTATGCCAAAGGGTTGAGGTATGTAATTTAGCATTTTTTATGTGCTGCTATACCTGTTGTGTAAAATAAAATTCTGAAAATAGCTGTGCAAAGATGTAAGTAGCAGTATAACTTGCAAATCATCAAGTTAATCGATGGAAATTTCCATTTTCCCACAAAGACAGCACATGAGATATTGAAACTGAGAAATTGTATTGTTTTTTTTGTTAATTTAAGAACAAACAAACAATCGTGAGTTTGAATTTGATCCTAGTGACACAGGTATGGACTGCTAAAAATCAATCAAGATTATCTTTTCTTGGTTTCTTAGTAAGATTGTTTAGTTAAGTACCCCAGAGAACCCGAGTCTTTCAGAACTAATGATGGGAAGCTGCAGGCTGCTCTGTGTAAGGCTCTACGTGTGAATAGTTCAAGAATTTAGGGGCCAAAAAGTCCAAAAACATGAATTCGCCTCTAATACCACTGCATAAAAAACAGAATATGAAATCACTGCATGAGCAGGTTTATCGCCCCATCGAAGTTCAAACGCTTTAAAGCTATTTATACTAAACTGTGATGCCACACGTCACAGGCTTTTCTCAGTTTCAGAGTCTGCCTAGAGTTCACAGCTATCACTAATTAAAAAAGATTATATATATGTTTAAAAAAATATTTTTAAGCAGCTCTGAAAATCTGTGTTCTGTGTAATTCTCAGTTCTGATACTGGCTATACTGTGTTTGTTTGCTCTAAGTTGTAAATCAGTGCATTCTACTTTTCAATGACATTTTATTCAGTTTCTCAGCTTACTTTGGAAACAGGTTTGTATATTTACTCACATCTCTGTCAAATTCAGCTTGAATGCTATGTAGCGAAAGAAGGCCAGTAAACTGCAAGACATTAGCACATAACGTAATGATCAGTAACAGTCTGAACAGCTCATCGTACTGCACAGTGAGTGTTGGAATCATGGTAGCTTTAAAATGGACGAGAGCATCCTGAAAACTGAAGACACTTTGCTCAGTTTTGAAAAACAGGTTTCATTTGATCACAGTGTTTGAAACCACAGCTTTGAGCATGCAGATTTCTGTTGTGTTGTGCGCTCCTGTCTAAGTTCAAACGACCTCAGAGTTGAAAGACACCGAACCCTCGGCACCCATGAACCCTGTGGTGCAGCAGTAAAAACAACCACAATATGCTGATGCAACTTTTAGACACTGATAAAAGCCTAAAGGTTTCTAAGAGACACACTGTTTGCTCCCTTTGTAGCTCCTGACTCTGACTCTGCTTTCGGTAATGGACGGCTCTCAATCTTTGAAAGACCACAAAGAGCATTACTGTCAGCAACCCCAACAACAGAACATAAAGGTCTATCAGGACAGAACAGTAAGCATGTCAACTGAAGACTTTGCCCAGCAGGGGAATTCACTTTAGATTTATGGAAATTCAATGCAAGTTGACACGTATGAGTCCAGATAGATAGGCCTGGAGACGCGACTACGGCTTCTGATATCCAAACGTTTGTGTTAACTAATAATTACATACTTCTTTATGCTGCAAGACAAAGGACTGATGCTGAGCTTGGCCCTTTTTTGGGGCATGGTTATGGTCCCTACCACACCCTTCTGGATGTTGCTGCCCCACCCAGTTCAGGCGTGTGACTGGATGTTCTGGTGTGGGTGATGACCAGCTCCCTTGGGCCTCTTTGGTGTAGGGGGCAGGTCTCGAGCACCTGGGGCACTAGAACTGTGTTCACGGCAGGTGCTGGGTGGCTGGCCTTTGGTTCTCTGAGACTCTCACCCTTCAGCCATGGGACCATGCTTTTTGGTTTTCTAGGAGTTCACTTGGATTTTTCTGTGTGAAAAGAAATGAAATCATGAGGAAAAGCTACAAGTTTAAAAATTCATCAACTGATTCTGACCAAAGTAAATAAACTATCGGTGTGAAAACTGCACCATAAGCCACAAGCACGTAGAGTACCACGTTTTAGAGAATTTAAAACATGTTGCATCCATATAGCTGGCACTATGTAGTGGAGGAAGGGAAATTAAATTAGCAATGCCACCAGGGTGTTTAGCACGTATCTCACAGCGAGATGTCGGTCTTCTTGTGTCTCTGTGGTCTTCTCTGGCTTCTTCGCACAGACCAAAGAAATAATCTAATGTGCATGTCTGTGGACTTAATTGGTTTTTCTGAATTGCCTCTAGGTGTGTGAATGTCTGTTTGAGCATTTCTCTGTCTCTATTAGCCCTGCCATAGACTCAACGAGTCACATTTTATCTCAGCCTTAATCCTGAATTGGACAGTTTGTTGGGTCAATAGAATTATTTACTTCTTGGATTTTATTTCCGTGATCCTGATAAGGATAAGCATTTATATTTCTCTCTAGTTTTATCTGGTAAAGCTTCAAAACTTCTTATACAGCCTAAGTTGGGATTTGTGAATATTTTTTCTTGCTATTTTGTCATCTTCTCTTCCTCTTACCCTCAGCCAGTTGTCACAGATGCCTGTCCCTCACTGAGCCTGGTTCTGCCTGAAAGAAGTTTAGTTAACCAGCAGTTCTTTTTACCCAGATATATCACAAACACAGATCCACTCAGGAACAATAAACGGTCGTGCTCCTGGTCTCTTTTAAGCTCAGTAAAAAGCTCCAACAAAAATCAACCGCCAGATGCTGCTATAACACATCTCTGACTTTAATCATGTTTTAAAGAGGGAGTGGATATTCTTCATTAAAAAAATAATCATATCTGAACACTTCTCTAATTTGTTTAAAGGAGCAGTATCATCCCATTCTTATCCTACTAAAAAAAAGAAAGAAAGACATAACTGGAAAAGATTTTGGAAGAAAAAGCAACATCACGAGAAAGAAATGCAATAAATCCGTTTATCTTCTATTGCTTATCTGAGGCTGGGTTGCTGAGGCAGCAGACCTCCCTGTCTCCAGCCCCCTCTTCCATGCCAACATTGCCATGCGGGGATACAGCGAGGCGTTCCCAGGTCAGGTGAGAGGTGTAATCTCTGCATCGCCTCCTGGGTTTGCCCGGAGGCCTCCTCAGGGCCAGAAGGGACTCACAGAAAAGTACCCAGGAGGCATCTCTGCTTCACTTTTACGCTCAGTTCTCTCTTCACCATAACGAATTATGAGCATGACCTACAATTTTTATTTTAGGTTACAACTTAATATTTAAACTTTTAAATTGTGGAAATCGTGCACAATAATTGTGCAAAAGCCTTAAGCCACCAATCAATACTAAAATACAACTACTGTCATTTATTATGTGAAGCTTTATGAAGGTGTTTCAGAGTTGTTCTTTGGACGCTGGCCGGCTTTCTTACCCGTGTTCAAAACTTGTTTTTTACTCCAGCGATTCACCAGAGATGTGCAGAGTGTGGAAGAAGAAGAAAATACAAGGGATTCACAGCTGGGAATTTACTGCATTTTAAAATAATGCAGTCTTTACACTATTAATAAAACAGCTGTTAAGACAGCTACGCAATACATGTTACAAATCCTGCCATTAATACTGTTGTTTATTTATTTATTGTCAGTCTGAAGAAAGCCTGGATGGACAGCCAGTTCCTGCATTTTAAGACATAGTTTGTCATACATTTTGCAGGATTTACACCCTCTACATCCATATGATGATGTTGCTTTGATTCCACAATCCCAAAAAACGATACCAAAATGTATAAAATCAACATCAGTTGTTAATAAACTATTGATTGCATAGTCAGCACGTGATTTTCGTTGCTAACAAACAAACTACTGCAGCAGGTTGGACCCTATATTGTGGGACATGTGTCCGTTGTTGCATTTGCATTGTCCCTTTCATAGATCAACATTTCTGAAACAGAGTATGAAACTGAATCACACAAATTTAATATCCCAGGATTAGCGGCAGTAATGCCATCCGTCAGGTAATGTCAAAACTCCACACTGCTCCCCCTGGTGGATTCATAAGACATTACCACCAGTTTTCCTGGGTGCTGTTCTGGGGGTTAATACTTGTGATTGCATAACACTGCAAGTGCAGAACTTCACCTTTTGGAGAGGATCCTTTAGAGTTTTCAGGATCAGTACCATATCATTGTCTCAGGCCAGAGCTGAGAAAACTGTCCCACACGCTGCCAAACACTGAACCAGGGATTATTTAATGTGACTTTTATTACATTTACAAAGAGTTATTGTCTTCTGAAGTGAAGTGATAATGATAAGTCTGTATGCGCGCTATGTCCTCAGAGTCCAACAGAGTCTTACTGTGGATACTCATACAAACGTTTGTACTTGAGTATTTTTTGACAACATTTCACTTTTACCAGCAAGAAATTGCACAAATATCTGTTTAAGACAATTTAAAACTTTTAAGTTATTTGATATTTCAAATCCCTATGTGCCTTCAAACATCAAACTGTTTTGAGTCTAACTGGAGGGAACAGTGACACAGAAATGCTTACTGGTCTTACTGGTGTATCTTCTGTCATTCCGTATCATTAATAGCACTATATCCAGGGGTTAAAGTGGACCAGGATGTGTGCAGATGTCTGTAAGTTTTGGTTGTATTACTTCAACATCTAGCTAGTGTTCGATGAGGCACCAGCATAAATGGAGTAATGTGTTGTCCCATATGGAAAAGATATATATAAATCTTATAAAGTTTGTATCTGTCTTGTATGAAACTTGTATGAAAAGCATACAAGAGTGAAAACACATATAAGATCCCTTGAAAAATTATATAATGAAACTTTTATGTTTTGTATACTTACTAAAAAAATATATGAAAGTAATGAGAAAGTGGCCACTTTCATGAGTAAATCATATATGTTTTTACTATTTCTTTTCCATATGGGGTGGCCAGCAATTTCTAACAGTTCAGTGAATATCAGCAAACACACAAATGTTTTGTGCATTTTGTCTCACAGTTCTAGCTGCTGCATTTCTAAGGGAGAGACAAGGAACAACGAATGCAAGAAAGGTAGGACAGGAGCGAGAGAAGAGAGGTTGCATTTAGATATAACGACTGTTCAGTAACATCTGATAACCTAGAAATCTAAAGCTCATATGTAATGCAATCTTTATAAAATCGGATATTGGGTTTCAGAAGATTTCAGATTTTGATAAATGATGTATTCTCATACTGTGAAATGTCATTCAAACAAACTGAAGTGTACTAACTTTGTATTATTCAAAGGTTGCATGAAAATACTTGGCAGTTCAGTGCAGAGTACATAGTTTAGCTTGTACTGTGGTGTATTTACAGAACTATGTTGGACTGGTGCTATAGTGTTCATAGTCAGTGTTAGGGTACCTAAAATAATCTGTTGAAATGCCTCAATCTTAAGTAATCTTCCCTTCGTCAGCAACACAATCTTCTGTTTTGGGCTATGCTTAGTCTTCACACATCTGCAGTCATCTGCTGGAGTACAGCTACGGGGCTAAGCTGCCCCATCGCTGGTTCATTCAGTGTGTAGGTTCCCCAACTCTAACATAAAATTAATTTACTTTATGTGGATTATTTCCTCAACAATGGTGGTGTACTGGTCTTCATTACATTTTAATGTGCTCATAATACTTTGCCAGCCCCATTAAACATGATCTTCTTTTGTCTTCTGCTGGCTGGTTAAAGTGGTCCAGCCAAGTTTACAGAGCAGATTAGTTCAATTCAATTCAATTTTATTTATATAGTGCCAAATCACAACATCAGTCGCCTCAAGGCGCTTCATAGATACAGAGAAAAACCCAACAATCATATGACCCCCTATGAGCAAGCACTTTGGCAACAGTCGGAAGGAAAAACTCCCTTTTAACAGGAAGAAACCTCTGGCAGAACCAGGCTCAGGGAGGGGCGGGGCCATCTGCTGCGACCAGTTGGGGTGAGAGAAGGAAGACAGGATAAAAGACATGCTGTGGAAGAGAGACAGAGGTTAACAACAGATATGATTCAATGCAGAGAGGTCTGTTAATACATAGTGAGTGAGAAAGGTGACTGGAAAGGAAAAACTCAATGCATCATGGGAATCCCCCGGCAGCCTATGTCTATTGCAGCATAACTAAGGGAGGATTCAGGGTCACCTGGTGCAGCCCTAACTATATGCTTTAGCAAAAAGGAAAGTTTGAAGCCTAATCTTGAAAGTAGAGATAGTGTCTGTCTCCTGAATCCAAACTGGAAGCTGGTTCCACAGAAGAGGGGCCTGAAAACTGAAGGCTCTGCCTCCCATTCTACTTTTAAATACTCTAGGAACAACAAGTAGGCCTGCAGAGCGAGAGCGAAATGCTCTAATAGGGTGATATGGTACTACAAGGTCATTAAGATAAGATGGGGCCTGATTATTTAAGACCTTGTATGTGAGGAGCAGGATTTTGAATTCAATTCTGGATTTAACAGGAAGCCAATGAAGGGAAGCCAAAACAGGAGAAATATGCTCTCTCTTTCTAGTCCCTGTCAGGACTGTTGCTGCAGCATTTTGGATTAGCTGAAGGCTTTTCAGTGAGTTTTTTGGACATCCTGATAATAATGAATTACAGTCGTCCAGCCTGGAAGTAATAAATGCATGAACTAGTTTTTCAGCGTCACTCTGAGACAGGATATTTCTAATTTTAGAGATGTTGCGCAAATGGAAGAACGCAGTCTTACATATTTGTTTAATATGTGCATTGAAGGACATGTCCTGGTCAAAAATGACTCCAAGGTTCCTCACAGTGTTACTGGAGGCCAAGGTAATGCCATCCAGAGTAAGAATCTGGTTAGATACCATATTTCTAGGCTTTTCAGGGCCGAGTACAATAACCTCAGTTTTATCTGAATTAAGAAGCAGAAAGTTAGCAGCCATCCAGGTCTTTATGTCTTTAAGACATTCCTGCAGTTTAAATAATTGGTGTGTGTTATCTGGCTTCATGGACCGATAGAGCTGGGTGTCATCTGCATAGCAGTGAAAATGTATGCTATGTCTTCTAATGATGCTGCCTAAGGGAAGCATGTATAATGTAAACAGAATTGGTCCTAGCACTGAACCCTGTGGAACACCATAATTAACCTCAGTGTGTGAAGAGGACTCTCCATTTACATGAACAAATTGGAGTCTATTAGATAGATATGATACAAACCACTGCAGTACAGTACCTGTAATACCTACAGCATGTTCTAATCACTCTAGTAGAACATTTAGGCAGGCTGAGGCAGTCAGGGGAAGAAAACAGGACTCCAATGGCCTGAATGCATCACTAAGAGAGAAAGCAAGACAGCACATCCCTATACCATTAGTAAAATTATTATTAATACCTTTTCTAACTTCCATCCATCCATCTTCTTCCACTTATCCGGGGCCAGGTCGCAGGGGCAGCAGCCTAAGCAGACATGCCCAGACCTCTCTCTCCCTAGGGAACACCAAGGTGTTCCCTATCTCTAAGGGAGAAGGCAGTCACCCTTCAGAGTAAGCCCATTTCTGCTGCGATCTCGTTCTTTTGGTCACTATTCACAACTCGTGACCCTAGGTGAGGGTAGCGACGTAGATTGACCGGTAAATTGAGAGCTTCACTTTTACATGCAGCTCCCTCTTCACCTCGACAGACTGGTACGGCGTCCGCATCACTGCAGCTGCGGCACCAATCCGTCTGTCAACCTCCCACTCCCTTCTCCCACCACTCGTAAACAAGACCCAGAGATACTTAAACTACTCCACGGAGCGGGCACTCCACCCTTTTCCACGAGGACCATGGCCTCAGATTTGGCTTCACATTCATTCCCACCGCTTCAGACTTGGCTGTGAACCATTCTAGTGTGATTGAGGCCATCACCAGATGAAGCCAACAGAACCACAACATCTGCAAAAATCAGAAATGAGATTCTGAGACCACCTCAGTGTGAGCTTTCTGCCACTTGGCTACACCTACAAATTCTGTCTGTGCATAAGCACAGAAAACAGTCAGGACCCTTTCCCTGCCCCTTCGTGTCAGGGAACAAACCCTCTCATTCACCTGGAGAAACCCCGATGTACAGGCAGCAAGCTGAGGGGATACCCACCCCAGCTCACTGCCTCTCACCAAGGGCAACTCCAGACTGAGACAGAGTTCAGCCCCTCTCCAGGAGACTGGTTTCAGAGCCCAAGCTGTACGTTGAGGTGAGCCCGACTATATCTAGCTGGTACCTCTCAGCCTCACAGACTAACTCAGGCACAGAGGTGACGTTCCATGTCCAAATCACTAGCTTTGGTAGTCGGGGATCGGTCTGCCAGGGCCTCTGTTCCTGGCCTCCGCCTAACACACATTGCACCCGACCCCTACGGCACCTGCTGTAGGTGCAGGAGGATGGGCCCATGTCCCTTTTTCAGGCCGTGCCTGGCCAGGCCCCATGGACTAAGGCCTCGCCAACAGGCGCTCACCATCGGGCACCTTCCCCAGGCCTGGCTAACTCTATCCTGGGCAGGGTGAACTGTTCCCTCGATGTTCTACTCATAAGGGTCTTTTGAATCAGTCTTTGTCTGGTCCCTCAACCAGGACCAGCTTGCCGTGGGTGACCCTACCAGGGGGCAAAAGCCCCACAACAACATAGCCCCTGGGGTCCCTGGGGCTGTAAATTTGAGCTAATGTGATTTTATTAATTTTATACTTCAGATGCTTGGATGATTGTCAGATTGTCAGTTTTTGCTCCTTTATTCCCTGTTTCATGTGATCATGGTTTTTCGTCATTACATTTGCAAACCTAACCTGTCTCAGTCAGTTCACTGGCTGCTTGGAGACTGTGTGACGGCCATTCTGTGGAATTGTATCATCGTGATTTAGCATGGCGTGGTTTAAGTAACATGTCAGAGAAATGTGGGACAACACTTGCAACAGTAGATCTTTGTTTTTATGTTGTTCTGGTATCATAGTCTTTATAATCCAATTATTAAAACTATTGTTAAAATTAACACTGGAAAATATAGGTAACAAACACTGAAATGAAAAACATAAATGTTCCCAAATTGAAAGTGTCCTTCCAAACATGAATATTTTCAGTTAAATTCGTAGCAGTTATTGACACAGTTTGTGTTACTTACTGTGCTAAAATAAGGTCAAGTAGTCACCAAAATGTAAAAGTCATATTGTGGGGTCTATCGGAGCTACAAAACAATAATAATAAGACTTATGACATTTTTTTGGATCAACACATATTTCCAACAGGACATATTTCTTCTGCTGGGTTCATTGCAGTGGTGTGTGGTGATTTTTACAGAAAGAGACGCCACCCACTCCTGCAGCCCATTACAGACATAAATAAAAACAACTTCCTCCACTATTTACCAATCTAATGAGACAAAATGGATCAGATTAAAGCATACTGTTTCAATATGATCCTTTAATCTGATGTCTGCACGGACATCTTTCTGTACTCTTTCCTGGCTGAATGAAGAATTGTAACATATTATTCCTGCTATAATAGTATTAATATGTTATGATTGAAATAAGCAAAGCTTTTAGCAACAATATCTGTCTGAGGCCACAAGATGACAGCAATGTAAAGAAGAGATTTACATAATAAATACGTGGCAGGCAATGAGCTTTATGGCAGCGCTCTCCCAGATCACTTTTCATTGGTACATTTTTATTTATGTCTATTTTTACATTTGACGAGGCAAGCACTGCTTGCTTTGCTTGTCCTGACTGAATGTCACTGGTTAACTGTCAAATCCACCTGGCCTGTTATCACAAGGCCTGTTATCACCAGGTGGTACTGTTCTTTAACCCTATCCCCACAAAACCTTTACCAGCGCCATGTGAACCTACATGACTACTACAGCTGCAGTCAAGCATGGGAACAAATGCAAATATTGTGGCTGCCACATTATTACTGGCTATAAACATGTTGCCAGAAGGGTAGGTTATGCAGGTATTGGGGCAAGGGGTGGCTGTGGCTCAGGTAGTAGATCAGGTCATCTTTTTGTAAGGTAAGTGGCCCCTGATCTTGGCTGATCCAACCTGTATGTATAATATCCTTGGGTAAGATAGTAACTATTTCAAAACTTACATTTTAACTACTGATTTTATCTGCTGTTCTGATTTTATCTACTGTTGTTTTTTTTTAATCAATTTTAAAGACCCTAGGCTACAATACCAAAGTAGTTAGTGATTAAGTTGTTTTTTTTATGTTGGTGCAGCATTTAGTGTCATCTGGTGGTGAATTTTCGTCATGGTCCCAGCCCTTCCCACAGATCTCTCTCTCTCTCCCTCTCTCTGTTTGTGATGGTCGTGGACTCAGACTGAGTCCCCACCCTGCTCACCTGTGGATAGTCACCCATCCTTCTACAGGTGGTGGCTGATAGTCATTCATCGCTAGATTGTTGGCCTACCCCGTTAGTTACACCCTGGCTGATCTCACAGACTGTGCTCCCTGCAACTTCTGGCAGTTAATTGTGTGTTTCCCTGTGCAGAGGGCTTCACCGGTGTTCTGTCCCTGGTGAATGGTGAGACAGAGCCTTCCTGTAAAGAGAGAGTTGTGTGGGGTTTTTTTTTGGATTGAACGTGCCAATTTCCTCCCTCACCTTCCCTCCCTTTGAGAAACATTCTGCTGACTTTTGTGTTGTTTCATTGCCTGTAAATAAACCTTCTGAATCTTTACATGCAAGTCCGCTTCTGAGTCCTGCACACCTGCTCATGATGTGACAGTTTTCAAGTTAAGTGATCTTCGATAATAACCATACTTGTAATTTTGAGCATTTTTATAGCACTTGGTTTTTGATCATATTTTTTTGCAGGTTGTTTGTTTACAATCTGGAATGCGATTGTATACCTGAAACTTGCATTACAGCTACAGTGATGGGCTACAGTTATTGAAGTGTTATTGCTGAACAGAGATCCACAGCATCACAAAGGCTTATTTTATCTCCTCCTTTACTCTAATAGGATTTCCTGTATCTATCTTTTCTCCAGACTTTTCTTCAGACACCCCCCCCACACACACACACACACACACACATGCATGCACACACACCCACCCACACACACGCACACACACACACTAGTACTGCTTACTCCAAAACTTCTGGTCTCAGATATGCTTAAAAACCTTTCATTTAATTAGAAATCCCAGTCTTCAATTAATTCAATACAAAATACTACATAGAGTGCACTATACAGGTCATCGGATGTTCAAGATAGGCTTTACGTCTACCAACAACTGCTCACACTGTCAAACCAATACACCGGACAATTATATCCACGCTCTTTGAACTCCAGTCCTCAAAGGCCGGAGTCCTGAAACTATTCAAGATTCAAGGTCTTTATTGTCAATATACACAGTATCTCTTACCGGAATGCCGTTTCATTTATAAGAATAAAAAAAATATATCTCCAAGAGATATGAGACTAGAATCACAAATGAATAATAACTCACTAACTTTGGGTAAGGTTAAGAGAGAAAAGGTACTATTACTAATTATATCTATGTACAATAAACAAAGACAGGACAGAGACAATGCAAAGTGGCCATGTGCAATTACAGTAAAGTGAGATTATTGTATTGAATACCAGGTTCAAGTTATGGTCAGGGCATTGTAGACGAGACAGGGCAAAGACATGTGCACGATGCAAAATGTGCAAATGTAGTATAATTTAGATGTGACTGAGTGTGCAAATAAGCATATTGTTCCCAGGTCCAGTTTGTAGTGGATTTGTGGAAGTTTTTGTTGCTTTGAGTCTTTTGATGAGTATTGTAGGTGTTTGTAAAGGTGTATGTGTATATCAGTCCTTTTGTGGTAGTGAGTTGAGGGCTCTGACTACTTGGGGGAAGAAGCTCTTGCAGTGTCTGGTCGTTACTGTTTTGATGCTGTGAAACCGTCTGCCAGATGGAAGGAGGGAGAACAGTGCATGTGAGGGGTGGAAAGTGGCCTTCAGTATGCTGTTCACACATCGGATGATGTGTCTGTCGTAGAGTTGGGAGATGGGTGGAAGAGGGCCTCCAATGATCCCCTCTGCTGTCCTCACTAGTCTGCAGAGACTTCTTTTCAGCGAGGGTGCAGTTCCCGTACCAGATAGTGATGCAGTAACAGAGGATGCTCTCAGTGGTTCCCTGGTAAAATGATGGGAGGATGGGAGGAGGGAGACGTTCTTCAGTTTCCTAAGAAAGTGAAGATGTTGTTGGGCTTGATGGCGGTGGTGTTCAGGTTCCAGGAGAGGTCAGCTGATATGTGCACACCCAGGAACTTCACACTGTTGACCATCTCAACAGCAGATCCGATGATGTGCAGTGGGGTGTGGGTCGTTGAGCTCTACCTGAAGTTACCAACCATCTCTTTAGTCTTCTGAACATTTAGAGACAGGTTGTTATTCTGACACCAGTCCACCAGGTGTTGTACCTCCTCTCTGTATTCAGACTCATTGTTGCTGGTGATGACACCCACAACTGTTGTGTTATCTGCAAACTTGATGATGTGATTTGAGCTGTAGTGTGCAGTATAGTCATGTGTTAGCAGGGTGAACAGCAGTGGACTGAGCACACAGCCCTGCGGCAATCCTGTACTCCCATGGGGACAGACTGGGGCCTGTCAGGTGTGTTCCTACGGCAACACACCTGCATAAAATTAGCAAGACTATAGAACATGACTGCATGCTGAGGTGGCAGTTCAGCCATTTGATTCATGTTACAGCAGCTCATTAATGAATGAACATGATGCAATAAAAGAACTGAAGTACATTTTTCCAAACACTTACATTTACTTAAGTTTACTTGAGTAGGTTAGGGGTTGCCAGCTAATTCAAAGAATGAGGTGGGTTCTGAACATACAGTCTTTCAGTGTGCCGTCTGGGAAGCAAAGGGCTCATCCACATAAGACATAATCCTTTTAGTTTCTAGTTCAGAAGCAAAAAATCTTTTCCAGCAGCCTCAGAAACACCAAACATCTTTTCACAACAGGGAAACAAAACAAGTTGAAACAAAAATCTGCTGACTCAGTTCAGATAAATCCACTTCATACTTTGCAGTTGCTGGCTCACTAAAATCAGATGTTGAACAGGTTGGCTCAGCAAGAGAAAACTCTGTCTTTTTATTGTACACAGGATAAGAAACAAAATACCTCCATTTCACTGGCCAGTCCAGGAACAGATAACTCCTCCCCCCTTTATCCCCTTTTGTAAACTCAGAATATACTCATACTTTCATACTTGCATAGATTCTATTAACTTTGACCATTTTTACTATATAAACTTGAGTAAACAAACCACACACTCCCCATCAGGTATAATTTATTATAACACTATCAATTTCTCAATGGAATAGTAAAATTATCTCTGAAACCAGCCACAAACTTAGGAGTGTCGTGTTTGACTGCATTGACTATACTTTACTGCCTTGGCTACTAAAGGTCCTCTTAGTTCTTTTCACTTGTGAGTCCTTCAACAGCACAACTTCCACTTGAAGATTGGGCTTAACTTGATTCCGCTTTCTCTCTTTTTGAAGCATTGTCACATACTCCTTTCTCCATCTTGTTGGAAAGGTTGTTAATGTTAAAATCCCCATCCTGTGTCAACAACACTGATGGGGTGATTCTGGGTGAGAGGACACTGGGACAACAGTCTTGAGTTCATAATGGCAGGAACCTCCACCATCAGAGTGACTAGGTTCTCATTTGTAAGATGCAATGGATTCAAATTGAGAAGAAGAGCATTTAAAATATGTATAAGCGATGCAAATCATCCTCTCCCACACTCCATCCATGTGGGAAGAGTGAGGAGGGTTGAATATCCAGGTGCACTTGTTGTCTTTATGATAAATTTTTAACTAAGGATCTGCTGTGTCGCATCTGCCTTCATTACAGGATCCAGTGAAATTTGTTCATCCGGCCCTTTTATGGCAATGAAACATCTGAGACAACTGACCAGGCTCACAGCGTTCATGGTCTCTATAACCTCAATGTGCACAGCTCGAGTGCTCATACAAGTGAATATAATGGCCCATCGTTTACTTTCAGTATGCCCTCCCGTGTAGTCATGAAACCTTTTTAGTCCAACTTTCCTTAATCATTGTGCTAAAGGTTGCTATTTCAGGGGTGAACTTCTGCATCCATATTTGGATGTAGCAGCTCAAAAACACAAGTCTGAGAAATATGAACTTGTGGATGTTTTAATAGAAATGATAGTCCAGTAAACCAGTTGATGCTTTTCAGAGTCACAGCAGCTGGAGCTCCATGGTCTGCTGGGTTTCTTTCAGTAGTGATATTGAATGAATGTCAATATTCATTTCTTCTTGGATAAAATCTGCCATTTCAGTTGCCGAGACAGTTGTGCAAAGCTCAAGGTGGGGCACGGCACGAGCTGGGTGTAGGGCCAGTTTTATCGTGATAACAAATGCCACATGGATTTCTCCCACTGTAGAAACGGTCTTTAAGTAAGCCACAGCAGCTATGGCGATGACAGACACATCTGAAAAACACACAACTCTCTGTAGTAAGTGTGTGTGGACAAAGAAACTGGAATATAAGGTAGTAGAATCTGCTCTAAATCTTTCATATCGTCTCCCCAGAGTTTCCACTGTTCTCTCTATGATACCGGCATCGGTGTGCCTCAGTCATACCGTTCTACAGAGAGGTTTCTCACTAAATGTCTTCCTCCCCACTGTGGCTGGCGCTACAACATCTAAAAGGGGGTCAAACAAACTTTTCACTGCAGACTAAATGTCCCTTTGGGTCAAAGGCTTCTCGTCCTTAGAAGAAATCTCTTATGAAGTGAGAGTAACACAGAGTAGCGAAGGCATACACAGGGAACTTGTATGCAATCGCATCATTTATTTGTTTCAGAGTTATCCTGGGAGCAGATATGTGTGTGACACTTTGCGTAATTGTACTGAACATGATTGTAACTGCTTCAGATAACAGATGAGGAGGAGCCACAAAGAGGCCTGAGAAGAGGACAGACAGAGAGAGGCATCCCCTCAGCTTACTGTTATGCACAGCTTGCTGCATAACTTGAATATTTGTTCTATCAGAAACACAGATGGTGAAGCTGCGAGACATCGTGATTCCACTCCTAAATCCAGATCCTTCAAATCCTTGACTAGATATTCACGAGGAACGCTTGCATGGCACTGCTGATATTGGATGCAGTTTTGTGTAGCTTAATGTTTGATTTAGCTAGCATCTCTTGGGAAGTCAGCAGGACACGAATGGCTTCTGCTTCACTGGGAAAAAATGCCAATCTGTTGTCAACATAAAAATTGCCTGCCATGAGCTGGTAGTGAAGTCATCTGCTTCCAGAACAGCTCGCCTGAGGTGATAAATGACAACCAATAGTGATGGACTGCTGCCAAATACATGTCCTGTCATTTGAAACTCTTTCACTGGTTTTTGTAGATCAGAGGTGTCAAACCTACGACCAGTAGCGGTTTTTGATACGGGCGACACAGGCGGTTGCCCGGGGCGGCATCACGGGCATCGGCAAAAAATTTTTTTTACTCGTACTCATGCTGCCCCGACATCATGCCAGCACATATTGGGAATGGCATAGGCACCAATCAGTTTTCTATCGCCCATTTGCTGGGAGGAAGGGTGCCCTCCGTTTGCGAGGTGCGCCTGCTGCTTGCTGCACAGGGAGGAAAGGGCGGGGCGGCGGGGGATTCACTGGTGGCTGGAGCAGCATCTAATAACCAGCTCGGAAAATAAAACTAAATAAAAACAAACCAACAAACATGAAAACACCAGACATTATGATACAGACTTATAATTTGCACCGATGTTTTTTTGAAATTCTATATGCGAAAAGTGAGTGCAAGAGCCCTCGGTGCGCCTGCTTGCTGCTGAAGTCAAAGTAAACTTTATTGTCATCTCCGCTACATACAGTCCAGTATATAGAGACACGAGATGATGAGGCTTCAGTTACAGCAGTGCAAGAAAGCAAACAATAAATATAAGAACAGTAAGAAAATATATACACTTTAGGACTGGGGTGAAGGGATCAATAACAATTTAAAATTTACAGTTTGATGATTTAAAGTTTCACACACAACCCATCGAAATGGGAGGGGCTAGCTGCTTCCAAATAGAGCACATTTCATTCATAATGATGTAAATCCAAGTCCATTATGTATTCATGATCTGAATCCTGGGTTGTGTGAAATCCCAGAAAGCGAATCTGTGAACTAAGGTGTAGGTCTGTTAGGTTATGTTGTTGCGATCCTCGAGTTGGTGGATTTGTGTTCATACTGTAGTGCAAAATTAAAACCAATGGAAGATGGACAAGAAAAGTTCAAAGCCATCAGGTGCTGAGTTTAGAAAAAAGAGAAAAGAAGAGGAGGAGAAGCGAGCAAAAGATACAGGTAAGCAGATGTGTTATTGGATAATGGCAGGTCATCCTGAAACAATCAGAATCAGAATACTTTATTAATCCCTAACGAAATTATGTGGGGTACAGTTGGTCCAAGAAAAAATGGTAAAAATAGTAACAGTAACAGACTAAACAACAAACAAACAATACATTATGTTACAGATTTGACACATTTAAGAAATAGCACTAATATAAATAGATAACTCAATTATAAATATCAAGGATTAACAGAGGGGATTATAATGTGGCCAATCAAATGCAAAGATAGACTGGGATCATACCATTATGTGAAAGAAGGAAGTCTGGTTGACATTCCAAAGACAGCAAGTGGAGTGGTACAGGCCAGGTACACAGAGAGACCGGGAGCTGGATTTAAATGCATGCATGTCTGGAAAAAGTAAAGAAACGACGAAAATGTAAAATGAGCAGAATCTGGCTGCATTTTAATGATAGTGGAGACTGCAAAGATAAAATGAGGAGCTGGCCAAAGTGATGCCCATTTTATTTTCAGACATTTTCCAACGTGGAGGACAAAAGGTTATAAACAGAGGTGCACATAAGTGGTCCGCAGGTGCACATTCGCTGTCAAAATAAAAGACGTGCACCCGATAAGAAGTTGCAACGTGCGTTTGAGTACATAAGAGTTTTTGGAGGAGGACAGACGCTTGTTAAGAATTCTTAAAGTTGTTAAAGAAGCAAGCTCCTTTAAGCAATTACTTTCGTGTTCCTCCACCTACAATGAAATTTCAGAAGGAGTCCGAACCGCAAAAGAAGCGCATATTCTCGGAAAAGTGGTTGCAGGAGGTAAACTGGCTTCAAACAAATGATGAACGCATAGAGATGTGGTGCAGAATATGCCATGAAAATCCCACTCTAGCGGACAAAAACAGTGCAAACGCGCGTTGCAACTTCTTATCTGGTGCGCGTCTTTTATTTCGACAGCGGAAACTCCACTTATGTGCACCCCTGGTTATAAACTTGTTCAGGCCTCATGTGTGTTCTCCCCAGTAGTAGTAAATACACTAAAATTGAAAACAAAACAAAACAAAACACTGAATAAAACATTGCTTCTACAAAAGACTACAGTTACAGTTCAGTACTAAATATTACATAAACTACATACAAAGTATCTTTGAATGGCAGAGATGCAGACATGTTTAAATGAGTCTCACAGGCCTAAATGTGCCTTTGACACCATTAATAATACTTAAACTGTTTCATCTGCTGCTCATCAAAAACAGCCACAAGAAGAAATGTTGGACTTTCAACTGTATTTTCAGAAGTTTCACAGCTTTTCCCAGTGACAATATACCTTATAGTAACACAGAGTAAACTCCAACAATCAGATGACCCCCGATGAGCAACAGGAAGAACCCACTGGCAGAACCAGGCTTAGGGAGGGGCAGTTATCTGCTGTGACCAGTTGGGGGTGGGGAGGAAAACAGGACGAAAGACACGCTGTGGAAGAGAGCCAGAGATTAATAATAGCTTATGATTAAATGCAGAGTGCTACAGAAACCTATAGTGAGTAAATAAAGGTGAGTGAAGTCCCCAGCAGCCTACGCCTACGGCAGCATAAGTAAGGGAGGATTCAGGGTCACTTCATCCACAGTATATGCCAGTATATGTCACAGAGGAAGTCCTTATCCTGGAAGTGTCTTTTTCGAAAATCCAAAGTATAGGATGGTTCCACAGAAGAGGGGTGTGAAGGCTTAAGGCTCTGCCTCCCATTAACTGTGAACATCCTCACAAGTAAACCAGCAGTTGAAGTTGAAGTGCTCTATTGAGGTGATATGGTACTATGAGATCGTCAAGATAAGTCAGGGCCGAATTATTCAAGACCTTATATGTGAGGAGCAGGATTCTATATTTAACTCTGTGTCTCTATTCTCTCTGCAGCATTTTAGATCAACTGAAGACTTTTCAGGGAGTTTCTAGGACATCCTGATAATAATGAATTACAGTAGTTAGATATTCATCCCAGAAGGGAATTTTTTGGAGGTCACAATAGCATTTTAAAGAGTAAGGATAGTGCAGTCTACAATAAAATAAATAAATAAATAAACAACAAAGTTAAAATAAAAGTGCCTTTTAGTATGAGATAGTGCAGTAATTTATAAATGTACAACAGTGCTAAAAACATAAAAAAACAGTAAAAGGAAAACTGACATTGTGTAAGAGAGAAGTGCAAAAAGCATAAATAAATAATACATACACTATAAATCTAAAAAAATATTATGTCTTATGCCTGTGTGTGTTCACCTGTCCTAGAATGAGGAGTTATTACTGCTTCCACCTCATCACCGATGATGCTGATGGGCCTGGTCGCAGAGAGATGATGTTTCTAATTTTAGAGATGTTGTGCAAATGGAAGAAAGCAGTCCTACATATTTGTTTAATATGTGCATTGAAGGACATGTCCTGGTCAAAAATGACTCCAAGGTTCCTCACAGTGTTACTGGAGGCCAAGGTAATGCCATCCAGGGTAAGAAGCTGGTTAGATACCATATTCTATCTAAGATTTTCAGGGCCGAGTACAATAACCTCAGTTTGATCTGAATTAAGAAGCAGAAAGTTAGCAGCCATTCAGGTCTTTATGTCTGTAAGACATGATACTGTGCCTTCTAATAAAACAGAATTGGTCCCAGCATGGAACCCTGTGGAACTCCATAATTCACCTTATTCTGTGTAGAGGATTTAGACTAGGTAATACAAAACTCAAGACTAACTAATACAGAGCTTTAACTTAAATATTTCTTAAACCCAAATGAATGAATAAAGAGGCCAGTACAAAAACTCAAGACACTAGGGCAAAGACCCACAGTTATGACACAGATTTAGCAAACACAGAAAAATCAGATTGCCAGTCACTTGTATTCTAATTTATTCATTCCAGTTGTTTACACAGGTATATTTTTGTTTGAGTGTCTGAATATTGTGTCACAGTTATCAGGGAAAACCATGTGGAATTATTAAAGGACCCAAGATGCAGGCACTACTGATGTGAGGGAGCTTTATTTATGGAGCGTGAACATACAACAAAGGCGAGGGTGGCAAAAACAGAACTGAGAAAACCTAAACTGGGAAAATGAAGCAAAAACAAACCTGAAACAGAGATACAGGGAGACACAGAAAAAGATGCAGAACAACGCAGGGACATACACAGATGAATCAGCAATGCACACAAGAAAACACAGGGCTTAAATACAATCAGGGAATGGTAGACAGGAGGGAGACACGGCTGGAATTAATTGGACATAACGAGACAAGCGGAAGCAAAACTAGAAACACTGACAAGAGACACCGACCTTCAAAATAAAACAGGAAAAACACACGTAAACTTAACACAGACTGGGGAGACAGAACATAGGAACATGAAACGTGGAACACGAGAGTACAAAGGACACAAAACGCAAGGGATAACCATAAAAAACAACCCACATAAACAAAACCACAGAATAATAATAAACTTAAACATAAACACTCTAGACCATGACATATTGATGTATTGACCCCTTAAGATTTTGCTCATATTCCACTTTTTCCAACACAATACCATTATTGAATACTTGGCCAACATAATCTCAACATGAAGCCAGGTGGTGTGAGTGATAACAGTAGGTTACGAAGGCTGGAAAACAACAACAACAAATGTCTAAAGCACCATAAAAACCTAATGGATGTAAGCAAAACTCCATTTATTCTTTAAGTATATATGAATAATGATTGTTGCAGCTTTAGTGTCAAAGAACCTGGTTTATAACACTATGACTTAATTTCATGCTACAAGTGGGGATTTCAAAATATTAGTACAGTTGTAAGGCAGCAGGCAGCCACTCGACTATTGTAACAGTTTTCATTTCTTTTTGTTACAGCTAGAGCAGGGCGATATGACCAAAAATATTTATCACGATATACATTTGAAGATTTGCGATAGCGATATATCTGACGATATAATTGATGTGAGACAAAATACTTTACAACTCCACAACTTTATTAGTGCAAAAAAACCAAAAAAACCAACGTATTTTCACTTAAACAAGCAGCTGTTTTTATGTGCATTAAAGTTATATAAAATTTAGCAGTGCAAATGCAAATTCCTTGCTGACAGTTTACCCAAAAGGCATTTCCAGTGGAAATTGGCCGACATATCCTCAGCATAACCATGTATAATATCCACAAAACTTAAAAAGAGGTTATACACACACAATACAGTAATATTATGTTGAAGCACAGTACGTATCACTCCGCCAGGCTCCAGCCTACAATAGCTGTAATGCTCCGACAATCCATCAAGCGGTGCGGCTTCGTAGCTTAGCAAAGTCGTAGTAAAACATTTGATAGATTTTCGAGCGCTGTGTACGACATAAAATCGTTTCGAGGTCAGTAAACACAACCAGAATTCAAACATAAGGCACACGGGATTATAAGGGGCACTGTTGATTTTCAGAAAAATCAAAGGATTGATTTTAAGTGTGCCGTATTTTCCAAAAAAAGGTAATAACGCTAGCATGCTCTACCAAAAATAGTGCTTTGTTGTGTATCTGACGGACGAAAGCCAAACCAGTTCCACACTGAAGTTGCAGCAATTTTAAAAACCAATTCTGGTTCATCTGTTTCATTCAACAATCCGCTTTCACCCTTCTCATTCTCCGTCGCCGCCATGCTTTTTCCGCCATGTGCGTATGAAAACACAGGCACTGCGCATGTGCGTTTTAGCCATATTCTATCGCGATATTTCATTTTCCTATCGTTGCCCAATATTATACCGGTATTACCGTGAAAGGTATGATATGGCCCAGCCCTAGTTACAGCAGTTTTCTGACATTCTTCAACTGAGTTACAAGAGCTGATAAAGGCAAATAAACGAGGGCACAGGAGATCTGTATGACATGTCACTGAAGCAATATCTAGAGAAACACAGGCTGCTCTATAACAAGGCATGTTAGCTGATGCTTGCCTTCATAGCACTGGTTGGGTTTGTGCTGATGTTGCAGACACAGGAGTTATTCCACATGGAGGGCTATTAGATTAAAAAATGGTTGTTTAAGCATGTTGACTCTAGAGGAAGAGGGTTAGAGAAGAAGGCACATTAGGCTGTCCAAGGTTAGATCTAGGGCATGATGGGAGTTCATTCAATACACTGTGTTCAAGATTTAGTAAGTGGAGCATAATAGCATGTGAGCACAATCCCCATATAGAGCTGATACATGTGGTTACCAAGATTGGGCTGTTTTCTAAACACAGGAACAGTCAGTTCATTTCAATGTAATGTCCAATAGACCAAGAGCTGCACAGTTTAGAGCAAGATCACAAACTAAGAGATGATATTCTGTGTTATGGTTCGTTCGATTTAGGGAAGAGAAGAAAGCAAGCCCAGGCCGAAGTAGGTGTCAAAAAATAGTGACCTTTATTACACACTTTGCGCAGTCAGTGTGGGAAAGACAATTTGCAATCCAATCCTTCGTCAACTGGACCATCCCGTCTCCTTATATTGCCATTATGACATCACAGTTGGATCTTTACTGGAAATGATCACAAATGATAACAATTCCCCGCCTATCAAAGAGTTTTCCCTTATATAGACATCAACTGCTACTCTTAAGAGAAAAACAAGTGTGTATTACATTGTGCATTTTGTGAAAGTGTATCTATCAGAGAAACTGTCCTCAGACGATCCTTCTTTTATTACTAAGTGTGTAGGTGAACGTGCGTGTGTTACATAAGTGCGTGCATGTGGTTACAGGCCGGCGTACGTGCAGAACTAAACGCAGGCGGGCCTGGGCCCAACAGGACTGGTGGGTCTGAGCGGTGTGACTGCACTAAAGTGCAACAACTTAAGCAGATAACAAGAATGATACAAAACCTCAATAAACAGTCAGTGTGCATTAATATTTGCTCAGAGTAACACAGATGTAATTAAAAGATTATTCTGTCAACAGATTCCACAATGGTAAATGATTAATCAATGATAACTGATTATGAGAATACAAAATAAAATATCTCCTGATCACATCTGCTATAGATAATTTACTAGCAGGACAGACATAGTTTGTCTATTCTGATCAGAACAACATATAAAGATATGTTAAATGTAGACATACAGTGCAGTGTGGCAGACAGTCATTATAATGGACCAAGGCTTCCGTAACTGACTATTCATAAGCCTGGTTGCCTAAAACAAAAGCTTAAAGATGTCGTTTGTGTTAGCTTTGTAAAATATTTCCAAATTTCAAGGCAAGAAATGGACTGAACAAAACAAATGAGCCATTTATTGAGGCTGAAGAAAACATGTAAAAAAAAAAAGAGCAAAAGAGAACTAAGACCAAACTAAACAATAACCCAGACTGGGAAAACTAAAACTGACCAAAACTAACTAACACTAAAACTGAACACAGAACATGAAAACCTGGATTCATGGATCCATCATAAGCAGACATCCTGACAATGAACAAAGGGAAATTCACACAATATATACACAGAGGGGTGACGAGGGATATGGAAACACAGAGGGAACACTCTCGGGGAACACTCTCGGAACAGATATAACGATATGGGGGAAGCAAAACTAAACACACCGAACACAGGATGAGAGACTGTCAAAATAAAACAGAAAACAGTGAAATGCAGACTAAGACACACGGCTTGACACAGGTCAGAGGAAAGAAACAGACAGACAGAACAGAGAGAGGGTGAGAGAGCGAGGGACACCGAGAGGGCAAGAGACGTGAGGGGCTGGGGAGAACACACATGGATGCACATGACACACAGGGGACACAAGGAATAAAACACAAGGAGGGGAACATGGGAACGGAAAAAAAGGAGACGAAACACACGGACATGACTAACACCTGGAGAACGAGGAAGCAAGAGACATGGAGGGAAACCAAACTCAGACATGACTGAGGAAACATACACAGAGGACATGACAGACTCTCACAGGGGACACAGGGATGAGACAGACAAGAAAACATGAACCAGATATTACAAATAAACTAAACTGTAGAAAGCTAAACCAGTACAACTCAAAGAATCACAAACATACAATAAACTCAAAATGCTGGGTCCAATGACCCATGACCATGACACACTACTCGGGCACGCAAAATTAAACGTTGCAGTTCTGGGATTCAGGAGTGTGGGTTTAAGGATCAAACTGGAAATGTCATGCAAGAGCAGAGTGTTGTTGTTCGATTCCTCACTAGCAACGCAGTAAAAATATTGCATGGTGCATTCATAAATTCCCTTTGGAATTTAGTAGCTCTCCTGTTATATCTCCGTTTCATTAGGTGTTCATCATGTGTTTGTAAAGTTGCCACAACATGAGTTTACGGTTCAGCCAACACAAATCAATACAGAGTAGTTCCGGAGAAGAGCTGCTGACGGTGTTATCTTTAACAGGAGTGTTTCCCAGTGGAGGGGTAGAGCTCACTTTCAAGGGAATTGAACAAAATCATATTTTTCTGAATTTAATGAAAGAAAATAAAAATAAACATAATCCACAACATTCTGCTATTTATTTAAGCAGATCAGAACTTGAGAATTCAGATAACATCATGAAATGTTAATTTACTGGAAGGCTGCACTTTCTATGAGAATTTGAAGGATGGGAAGTTCATCTTATTGTGTCTTCTTTCTCTTATCTCCCTCCGTATGTCACTTCCTGTCTTTGTGTACTGCTGGGACAAACAGATCCCTGTTTGACTGGTTGCCTCTCTCAGCACCTCCCTGTTGAATAAAACATGTGCACCTCATGCTGCTGCTCTATGCTGCTTGCAAATTTATTCTCCCTTCTTTTTCTTAGCAGATGTATCTCAGTTCATTTGCTGTCTCCTCTCTCCTCCTGCTCCTCCTCCTCAGTGAGTTTCCCTTCCCCTTGTTTCTCTCTCTTTTCTACTCCCTGCTTCTTCCCTCCTCCATCTAATAACGCTTGCTTTCCCAGGTAATCGGCATTGAACCAAGCAATTCCCCCTCTCATGCTCGAACTGTGAGTGGTTGACTGCGCTGAGCACGCTCCCAAAGCGCTCTAGGCAACACCTCCCCCCATCCTTTCAGTCTGTACAGTACAGGCAGAAGAAGCAGAAGAAGTGTGCAAGAGCACGCTGTTGTCTTTGCTGCTACCCACCACATTAGCATATAGAGACAGGAGGGATGAGCTTTCATAAAGAGAAAAAGCGAGGAGAGAGGAAACACTGTACAACAAAGGCAGAATAGAAATTGGGGAGGGTAAGTAAGTTGCCCCCAAAGTGTTTTCTGTCACACCTCAAATGACAGCCCCCATGGGGTGAGGCATGTCCGCAGCAGTAGCAACCCTCCAGATGGCATCAGGATGAAACCAGCCCGTCTGTCCCGGGTTTAGCAACACATGGAGCTTGGCCTCTTTTGGGATTACATCAATGGACGAATCCAGCAATATTCGCAACCTGTGCCCAGAGAAAGGTAAGATACGCAAACAGTCCCAGATTCATACTTTCTTTGCATGCACCAGCTTTGAAGAAGTAATCTTCCAGGATGAAGAGCGCCTCGTGCATGAGGGGTTAAAGAGAAGGAGGCGTGACAGAGAGTTTCTCCTCACATTTAACCCACTGACTCATCCTGCTCACTTCTGGTGAAAACACAACATGTGACTTCAGCATGTGTCTGGTTTTGTCAGACATATCACCTTCTTGACTTTGTCACTCTAAACACCTGGCCTTATAAATACTCGTTTCTTTCTCAGCTTGATTGGATGAGGCTGTGAAATCGAATGCTTTCCCTTTTTGTGAGGTTTAGGAACCTTTGAGATCCTCGCTCGAACCTGAGTGAGGATGAGGGCAGACAGAGAGATGAGGGAGGAGATGCGAGCAGATGAAATCCTTTATCTTTGACAACTCCTCATTACTGCTTCCCGCCTCCTCCTTCCCCTTTTCTCCTTTCTCTCCTCTTCTCCTGCTCTTGCTAGCATTCCCTTAAGCCCCAGTAACCATAGAACAACTCATTAGTGTTGGATCACCTTGGCTCTCAGAAGCAGGGCAACCTAAAGACCAACCAAACACTATAATGAGAATTTCACAAAGCCACGAGGTGCAGCTATAATCCCTACCCCACATCTCCATGCTGGGGTGTGCAGGCATGTAGCAGGGACAGCTCGACCCTGATCTGGCCTGGTCCACTACTTTGTACGACTACAATTAACACCTACAGTTTCTTTTTTTGAAAGAACATCTATGGTTCATCTATGGTTGCTTTTCAAAGGGTTTTTAATAATTCACAACTTTGTGTTCGTATTATTTAATTCTTTATGCTTGTTTCTGATTCAGTCGTCCCTATTTATCCTGGCTTGGCACCGACGTTAGGAGTATACTGACCAGTTTTTGAAAGCCTGAATGTGAATTTCAGGATCAACTTTTACTGGTATTTCTGGAAGGTAAAAGCACATAGGAAGCACAGCAGTTGTTGTGGCTTACCACTTTATGTTAAAGATGGAGTCACTGAGTGCTGAGCAGAAAAGCCACAAATCTCCTGTGGTATCAGCATCAGCACAGAAACACTTTTTGTGCTGATGGCATAGGGTTTCATAGCTCCTATAGGTATAATGTGCGGTTGCCCAGGGCGGCATCGTGGTGGGGGGCGGCATCACGGGCATCGGCAAAAAATTTTTTTTTACTCGTACTCATGCTGCCCCGACATCATGCCAGCGCATATTGGGAATGGCATAGGCACCAATCGGTTTTCTATTGCCCATTTGCTGGCAGTAAGGGCGCCCTTCGTTGGCGAGGTGCGCCTGCTGCTTGCGGCACAGGGAGGAGAGGGCGGGGCGGCGGGGGATTCTCTGGCTGGCTGGACCAGCGTCTAACAACCAACTCGCAAAATAAAACAAAATAAAAATAAACCAACAAACATGAAAACACCAGACATGATGATACAGACTTATAATTTGCACCGATGTTTTTTCGAAATTCTATATGCGAAAAGTGAGCACGAGAGCCTTCGGTGCGCCTGCTCGCTGCTGAAGTAAACTTTATTGTCATCTCCGCTACCGTCCAGTATATAGAGAGACGAGACGACAAGGCTCCAGTTACAGCAGTGCAAGGAAACAATAAATATAAGAAGAGTAAGAAAATAAATATACACTTTAGGACTCGTGGCAAAGGGATCAATAACAATTTAAAATTTATAATTTACAGTTTGATGATTTAAAGTCTCACACACAACCCGTCGAAAGGGGAGGGGGGGGGCTGCTTCCAAATAGAGCATTTCATTCAAAATGTTGTAAATCCAAGTTATGTATTCATGATCTGAATCCTGGGTTGTGCGAAATCCCAGAAATAAACCCTAGACAAAGTGAATCTGTGAACTAAGGTGTAGGTCTATTAGGTTATGTTGTGGTGATCCTCGAGTTGGGGGATTTGTGTTCATACTGTAGTGCAAAATTAAAACCAATGTAAGATGGACAAGAAAAGTTCAAAGCCATCAGGTGCTGAGTTTAGAAAAAAGAGAAAAGAAGAGGAGGAGAAGCGAGCAAAAGATACAGGTGAGCAGATGTGTCATTGGATAATGGCAGGTCATGTATCCTGAAACAATCCGAATCAGAATACTTTATTAATCCCTAAGGAAATTATGTGGGGTACAGTTGCTCCAAGAAGAAATAGTAAAAATAGTAACAGTAACAGACTAAACTCCAAACATACATTATGTTACAGATTTGACACATTTAAGAAATAGCACTAATATATACAGATAACTAAATTATAAATATCAAGGATTAACAGAGGGGATCATAAATAAATATTCAATAAATTGACAAGAAACAGGCATCTCTGAAAACGTTAGCGCACTTGTGCAAATATGTGATGTCTTGATAAATCGAGCAGATATTTGAAGTTTACGCAGCTACATTATTGTCACGGCTGGCGGAGGGAGCCGTGTGGTGTGGAGGAAAAGGAGGACCCAAGATGCAGCAAACTGATGATACGAGTGATGTTTTATTTACAAAGGTGGCGGTGACAAAAACAGGCAACGAGGTATGAGTACTTTACAAACGGAAACCTAAACTGGGAGAAACTAAATAGCAAACCTGAGACCGTACAAAGGGGGTGCGGGGCAGAGGGACGCAGAGACAGGACACCATGGAACGCAGATGAATGCAGAGATACGCAGAAATACACGGATGAGTGCAGACGACCCGACGAGGAGCACAGGCAGACACCAACTATAAATACACACACCAGGTAATGAGGAAATGGCACACAGGAGGGGACACAGCTGGAACTTAATGGGCATAACGAGACACAGACCTACAAAGTAAAACAGGAAATCTAGAACCCGAACCGGACACAAGGGGGGAGGACACAGAATAACTAGAACAGAGGGAAATAGTCACAAAACACAAAACGCTGGGTCAACGACCCAGGACCATGACAATTATGGCATGAAAATATCTTAAAAGTTTATTTTGTGACCCAGAAAGACCAAATATTTCAAACTCCGCCACTCTGTGTTCCTCCGCCACTGCCTCGTTTGAGTTTTGGACAAATGGATTCTGGGATATTGCATTTCGTCATTACGAGCTGATTGGAGACCAAAACAGCCAATCAGATTTTTTTGCATCCAAGTCTGTGATTGGCTGGTTGTGTGGCACGAATATAATGGTGTACAGAAAGAGTTGAGCGCGCACAGGCAGAAATGTTGAGAGCGCGAGCAACACATTGCGAGCGAGCGCAAATGCAAAAACTGAGCGAGAGGGGCTGCTATTAGATAAGATAAGATAAGATAACCTTTATTAGTCCCACACGTGGGAAATTTGTTTTGTCACAGCAGGAAGTGGACAGTGCAAAAGTTATGAGGCAAAAATTAGAATACAATAAGAATAAATACAGTACACAACTGTACAGAATAGAATAAAATAAAATACTATATACAGTAGAATAAAATAAAATAAATATACAATAAGATAAAAATAGAATACAAATACAAATACTATATACAACTGAGTAAAAATACAACGATGACAGAAAGGATTATTGCACTTAGTATTATTGCATATGTATGGATGTGTGTGCTTGATCAGTTAAAGTCTTTATTATGGAGTCTGACAGCAGTGGGGAGGAAAGACCTGCGAAATCTCTCCGTCCCACACCGTGGGTGCCGCAGTCTCTACATACACACACTCCCTATTGTGTGTGTATGTATGGATAATAGCAAACACTGAAATACATTTTTTGCACGCAGCAATGAATTTTGTCCACTCAAATTTAGCTTTTCTTCGCTCAAAATAAAATTCTCCTCAAAAAGCAACACTTGCACCTGCAATTTTCTTTTACGTGCGCTCAGAAAAGTGGCATAAAAATAACGCCATATTTAGTGCGTTTTCTCTTTTTAAATAACCAACTGTGTTTTTTACACTTCAGTCACTCATGTCAAAGTTTATCTCAGGACCCGTCCACTCCACTCGTCACTGATATTACTGAATATCTCTGACGCCATAACAGGAAGCTGTAGAGGATGTTTCAAGATCACAGTGCCATTTATACACTGTGTTCTAGAAATAAAGATAATAAAAATAAAGACACGTAATAAACTATTTGTCAGTGGGTGGCTGTTCCCTCAGGCATAAATGCAATTCTATATTCTATGAATGATAATGACTCTTTGGGATTGTGCTGTGTGGATTTAAAATACCTGACACTGTCAATGAAATCTATTTCTGAGCATGTGGAAAAGGAAGTATGCAAACTTCTTATTATTCAGATCTTCCTGCATAATATTCTGAATGATGACTCAGTATTGGTAGTTAGATGTGAACTCTATTCATTATTATTAATATGTGACTCTGGTGATTCAATTCAATTTTATTTATATAGCGCTAAATCACAACAACAGTCGCCTCAAGGAGCTTTATATTGCACAGTAGATCATGCAATAATACAACAGAGAAAAACCCAACAATCATATGACCCCCTATGAGCAAGCACTTTGACGACAGCGGGAAGGAAAAACTCCCTTTTAACAGGAAGAAACCTCCGGCAGAACTAGGCTCAGGGAGGGGCGGGGCCATCTGCTGCCACCGGTTGGGGTGAGAAGTGATCTTATGTTGGTTATTGTCCTGGTTATTACTCAAGACATAGTTGTGATAGCCACTTGCACAAATGATCAGGTTAGGGCTTTTTGTTTGTTTGTTTGTTTGTGTGTGTGTTTAAAAAATGATTAATACCTTGGTTTACTTGCGTAAAACCAAGGCATGTAATGCACAACATTTCTGCTAGGCCATCGCCAATTTGCATAAAAAATGTTTGGAACCAAAAACCGACTGAAGTCCGAAACAACGTTTGAACAAAAATATCTCAAAGATATTTTTAAAGATAAAAGCCTGACGTTTTCACCAATGACTTTCAACAATAAGGGTGTAATCAAATTGAATCATCATCTCAGACAAATACATCAAACAGTGTCTGAGTATTGGTTAGTTTAAACATGAAAAAACTCCAGCACTTCTGCAAGGTCTCTGATTTGAGCACACAATAATGAAAAACTTCAAAATGAAAACCCAATTAGCAACAATTTCTGTAGTTGAATTATTCTTGTGCATCTCAGACACCAAAAACAAGTTTTGAAACCTAAGCTGATAAGAAATCTGTTTGTTTGTTTGATTTTTAATTAATCAATGTAATTTCTGAACAATGACAATTAAATGAAATACAACGAAATACTTGTTGTGTCTCTGACAGTTGCTGCTTCCTAACCCTCATTAGGCTCTTTGACCTAAGGTTGGCTGCTAGCACTGGCATCAATAAGGGTGTAATATGGACGTATTTATTTTCCAGTGGTCATCATAATTTAATGTTTATGCATTTATTTATATCATGGAATACATGAACAATTTAATGCATGGGAAAATATGATTATATGATAATATCTGAAAGTATAAAGTACCGGTTTTGAACCCAGCTGCTGCTTTTCTTTATACCATGTGACCTTTAGTCTGATTTGGCTGAATAGAATAAACACATTGTGGTTTAGGAGGAAGTTAAGGTCACTTACTAACTGGAATGTTGGACTTTGGATCCCTGTATACTCCAGTCTGCGTGCCAAAGAGCCTCAGGCAAGATGCTAATCCCAAGTTGCTCTCCAATGCATGCACTAGAGTATGGATGACTGTTAGATAGAAAGCACAGAAAATGTGCTCGTATGAATGGGGGTGAATGAGGTTGAAAGCACACTGAGTGCTACATAAGTACCTCTCTGTCATACCCAAATACAGTGCGCTGTAAAATTTGGGGGACAAATATGCAGATCTTGGAGTTTTGCTTCAACACACCACCACAGTGAACTGTAAATCCAACAATATGTGATTGAAACTGAGACTTTAGCTTTATTTCAAGAGATTTTAGAAACATTTTTCAATAGTTTCATTAGAAAAGCACAGTATGAACCCACAGGCATCACCAAATACTGTGTTTCTCCCAGAGGTCGGAAGTAACAAAGTACAAATACTTCATTAGTATACTTAACTTTTTTTTCAGGTATCTGCACGTTACTTGAGTACTTATTTTTAGGACAACTTTTTACTTTTACTCCCTCCATTTTTACACAATTATTTACATAAATGTAGTACTTTCTACTTTCTGGTTACTTTTGGTTTAAGACATTTATTATTTTGCGTCACTTCCGATCTTCAAACCACAATTTGAATCTGAACAGAGGGAACCATACCACGACTGATGGTGTGACGCAGACGATGCAGAGACGAAAGATGCAAAGCACAAGCAGGAGTATGGCATAAGACATGTCTGTCACAGTGAATAGTACAGTACTCCTGGAGAATGCAGTGTGAGTACACAGATAATACAGTAACTGCTGACATTCAAGAAATCCCCATTTGCTGTAAGAGGAGTCATTTTTTTATTGTTATGAGTTATCTTATGTTCTCCTTTCATAGGTTTGCAGTGTTTGTAATACTCAGAGTGTCATCAAAGCATGTTAGCAAGGTTAAGCTAAGGCTAACCCTGTAATGAAACTGAAAAAAAAAAAATTACAATGGTAATTATATTATAGCAATTTAAAAGTAAAATACTATTTTTTATGTTAAAACTACCAATAGTTTTAAAGTTGTTACGTTTAATCAAAATGGTTTGTCCAGTAATTTGAATGTTGGCAAACGTCACAAACAGGAGGCATTTATTCTGCAGTGAAACACCAATAACAGTTTTCATAGCACAGAAGACCCCACGGGGCCTTTATGGCCTCCTGACAGTGTTTTTAGCTTTCTCTTAAATATGGGTAAAAACCCCTGTAGGATGAAACACTTTCCACATCAGGCATTATAACTGATATACAGCTAGGAAATATTTGTCATACAATTCATTATTTCATTCAAACATTAATTGCAGGTTTTTGTTACCAAACACAAAAGTGAGTTCTTTTGTCTAAAAATCCCCCACAACCACTGAGAGAAGGGCAGATGAGGCCAAATGAGACAAGGTGGAATTCTTTTTCCTGGCTGTGGAGATGATTATAAGAATCGTGAAAGACCAACGAGGAGGAAGCAGTGAAAATAACCGTATATGTACCTACAGATTTATTTTCAAAGTTACAGCAATAAAAGATGGTCATATATATTAATATATCTTAAGGGCAAATTTTGATCTTTATTATTTATGAGTAATTAATGTCCTGTGTGCCAAAAGTGCATTATAATACAGTTTTAATAATTGTGAATATATTTGTTACCTATAAACAGGAAATGACATCTAGAGTAGTTTTGTCGTGGTGTGTGGATGGAGCGGACTCGAACACAGATCTCCTTTTGCAATGAGACAGTGAATTTATTTAGTGTGAAATAATAACAGTTCAGTGTGAAATCCTGCGGCCGTGGCTCCCCGTAGTCAATTCACCCGGCTCGCGATGGCAAAAAAGGCGACACTCCGTGTGTTAATTCCCCACTCGTGATTCAGCTCCAGTGTTCTCCTCTCCACCTCCTGGTACGAAAGACAAAAAGTGAGAAGCAAAAAAAAGAGTGAGAAGCAATCTGAAAGGGCATTTGAAAGAGCACACGATCTAAACACTAACGAGCTTAGTCTAATGATCCAGAGCTGACTGAAGCCTGGTCACAGCGTTAAATACATCGGGGTCTGATGGCGTATAATTCACGGCAGCTGGTGAGTGTTGATTAATCGCCGGTGTGCAGAAACTCCGAACGGAGCTACTTCCGGGTCGGCAGACCCGCCTCCTGGGAAGCCGCGCTTCCCAGGAGTTCCCAGTTTGTTATTTTGGCTCCATCAAAATAACAAACATAAACGAGCAGGTCGCCCAGCAGGGCTGGTCAGACCATGACAGTATCCCCCCCTTAACGGGAGCCTCCCAGTGACCTACCAAACTTGTCTTGTCTTGTAAACTTTCACCATGCCATCATCAAGAATCACAAACCGCGGCACCCAAGAGCGCTCTCCCGGACCATACCCTTCCCAATCCACCAAAAATTGAAAGTCCCTACAGGGACGCCTTGTATCCATAATATGTGTTATGGAATAAGCTGGTGCGCCGTCGATAATCCGGGGAGATGGTGGGGCCCTGGAGGGTGGGCATAATGGGCTGGTCTGGACCGGTTTCACCTGAGACACATGAAACACATTGTGAATACGCATATTGCGAGGGAGGGTTAAATGCACAGTCACAGGATTAAGGACTTCTTGCACAGGAAACGGACCGACGAATCTAGGAGCTAGCTTCTTAGACTCAGTCCGCAGCGGGATGTATTTAGAGGAGAGACATACCTGCTGCCCGACATGGTAAACGGGAGCCGGAACGCGACGACGGTCTGTCAGCTTCTTATTCTGCTCCACTGTCCTGAGCAATGCTGCCCTGGTAGTCTGCCATGCCTGCCGGCAACGCCGCATGTGATGTTGCTGATGTCACTGATGGAACTGCCAACTCACCCTCAGTGATGGAAAGGAGCGGGGGTTGGTATTCCAAGGACGCCTCGAAGGGAGACACCCCCGTGGCCGTCGAGGTGCTAGCGTTGTGGGCATACTCCACCCAGGCCAACTGCTTGCTCCAGAACTGGTTGGAGGAGGCAACGCACCGCAACATGGCTTCCAGCTTTTGGTTGGCCCTTTCTGCCAGGCCATTAGTCTGAGGGTGAAAACCAGACGACAAACTGACTCGGGCCCCCAGCTCAGAACAAAATTCCCTCCACACCTGGGAGGTGAACTGGGGACCCCGATCAGAGACAACATCTTGAGGAATGCCATGTAGCCGGAACACATGTTGTGTGAGCAGCTGAGCCGTCTCCAAGGCAGAGGGAAGTTTGGGCAAAGCCACAAAATGCGCTGCCTTGGAGAAGTGGTCAATGATGGTGAGTATGGTAGTATTACCTGCTGACGGCGGCAGTCCAGTGACGAAATCAATGTGCGACCATGGGCGTTTAGAGACGGGGAGCGGTCGCAGGTGGCCCGACGGTGGGGAGCTTGGCACCTTGTTTTGAGCACAAATAGGGCAGGTTGCCACATATTCCCGGACGTTCTTGGCGAGGGAGGGCCACCAAAACAGACGCTGGAGGAAGCTAAGGGTGCGATATACACCTGGATGGCAGGAGAACTTTGCCGTATGTGCCTAATGGATCACCTTGCCCCGAACGGCCGCAGGGACATACTGTCGGCCAGCCGGGCCTGACCCAGGGTCAGGATTCTGCTGCAGGGCGTTTCTGATCAGCCTCTCAATCTCCCAGGTGACTGCCCCGACGGTACAGGAAGCAGGAAGGATGGGTTTGTCCTTGTTCTCTACATCCTTCACCGATGAAAATTGATGTGAGAGGGCATCGGGTTACGTGTTGCGTGAGCCTGGCCTGTAAGTGATCACAAGGTTGAAACGGGTGAAAAACAAGGCCCACCTGGCTTGTCTGGCGTTGAGGCATTTAGCCACTTGAAGGTAGGCCAGGTTCTTGTGATCTGTCCAAACGAGAAGTGGGTGCTCGCTCCCCTCCAGCCAGTGACGCCACTCCTCAAGGGCCAGTTTGATAGCAAACAGCTCTCGATCCCCCACATCATAGTTTTGCTCGGCCTGAGACAGACGACGTGAGAAGAAGGCACACGGATGTAATTTACCTTCCAATCGCTGTGAGAGGACCGCCCCCACACCAGAGTCCGAGGCATCCACCTCCACCACGAATGGTTGAGTAAGGTCCGCCTGGATGAGAACAGGCGCAGAAGAAAACAGGCGTTTCAGCTGGTCGAAGGCCTGCTGCGCCGCCGGTGACCACAGGAACTGCTGTTTGGGAGAGGTGAGGTGAGTTAAAGGGGACACCACTTTACTGAAATTGCGGATAAACCGTCGGTAAAAGTTAGCAAACCCCAGGAACTTCTGGACCGCTTTGCCGTTCCGGCCACTCCACCACCGCCTTAACCTTTGCAGGATCCGCCCTCAGCTGCTCCTGTTCCACAATAAAGCCCAAAAAAGAGACAGGCTGCACATGGAACTCACATTTTTCTCCCTTCAAACAGTCAATTCTCTAGTAGCCGCTACAGCACCAGACGCACGTGTTTAATGTGTTCTGCACGGGTTTTTGAGAAAATGAGGATGTCGTCTAGATAGACAAAACCAAAGTGGTTAATGAAGTCCCGAAGGACATCATTCACCATGGCCTGGAACACAGCTGGAACGTTGATGAGGCCAAATGGCATAACGAGATACTCAAAATGCCCCAGGTGAGTGTTGAATGCTGTCTTCCACTCATCCACACGACTTTAAACATTGCTCGTGGCATTTAACACTCCATCCTGTCACGCAGCCAGTCAATCTGGGGGTTGTGCTGCTGTAGCCATGGATAACCTAATACCAGAGGAGTTTCAGGGGCTTTGAATAAAAGCAGACCGATCTTCTCAACATGGTTGCCGGAGAGTATCAATTGGATCTCCTGAGTACGGTGTGTCACTTCGGCTAGTAATTTCCCATTCAAGGCCGAAACTCTTGAAGGTTCCTGTAGTGCAATTAATGGGATCTCTAACTCCCTAGCAAGTGCAATCGCCGGTGTGCAGAAACTCCGAACTGAGCTACAACAGGACCGGCGGACCCGCCTCCGGGGAAGCGCGGCTCCATCAAAATAAAAACAAACATAAACAATCAGGTCGCCCAGCAGGGCTGGTCAGACCATGACAGGTTTTCTTTTAGAGTCAGACAGTTTTGGCAGTAGCTGCCCAGTTATGGGTTAGATCATGTCTGACATTTTCTGTTCTTATTCATTTCTTTCATATTTTTTCAAACAGGCTCACACCTGCTGAGCGTTCCATTCTGCAGACTATGTAGAGACCATTGAGCCCATTTATGAAAGCAGCTGTCCTTTAGGGAGAGGCCAGTGTGCAGGACAGGATGGCTAAAACTGTTTAAGACCAGCACCTTTGCATTTCCTCCACAGTAATGTGTGTACTTTTGTGACCTCTGGTTTTGTCTCTTGTGTTGCTCCAGCACACCTGTTTGTGGTTCTTTCTGCATTCAGTTTTGTAAAAACAGACTCTTTTGGCTTGAGATCAGTTAACTGACATGTCCGTGGAAGAATATCCTATTTCCTGAGATGCTCTTGAAGTATGCTTTGGGTCATTATCCATTTGCACTGTGAAGCACAGTGTGAGCAGTTTTGGCTGATAGACTGTAGTCCTGAACATGTCAGAATTCATCCAGTTGCTTCTATCAGCTGTCACAACAAACAGTAGTGGGCCCGCTCTACTGTGGGCTCTATGTTAGACAGATTATGTGGCATGCTTTGAATCATGAGCCATTCTTTTTGATACAACATTTCATCTATCTAAAGATGTTATTCAGTTTTATTTCAGGTATTTTATATGTTTTCTCCCTAGTCTGACTTTCCTGGTCCTGAGTGTACTCAGTGATTTGCACCTTGTAAACTATGCATTTTTAATCTATTTCTAGAATGCAGAATCAAAATACAGTGGTCCCTCACGATAACGCGGATCACCTTTTGTGGCCTTTGCATGCTTTTTCTTTCTTTTCTTTTTTTTTTTTACAGCACATTGTGTTCTGCGTTCTGATTGGCTGTAAACCATTGTCTTTTTTTTTTTTTCTTTCTTTCCCCTGTCCCATTTGGCTCTTTTGCCATCAGAATTATTGTCTTAAGGCGAAGAAAGATGCCCAATGGATTTGCTTTACCAAATGGACCATCCCAGCCTTGCCGTAACGGTCTATTTGATTCACCTTTTATTGTTTATTTTATTTTATTTTCACCTGCTAAATACGGAACAGACTTGACTGGAGAAAAGAAAAGGGAGAAAGAAAGAGGGAAAGAAAAACAGTGTGGAAGAGGGATGGGGATAAAGGGCAAAAAACAAAAACCAACAAAATAAGCAGACAAAAAATACATATATCAATCACCTGGATCACCTGTTGAGAAAGAAAAAAGAGAAAACAAGCAGAAGAAGAAAAAAAAGAGCAACATAATAAACAACATCACGATGATCTATGGGAATATAACAGTAAATACTAAATATTAAACATTATTGTGCAGCACATAAGATCGACAGCGCACAGTGTGCTTTGAGGTGTAGTTTGTGTGTGTGAGCACCCGTGTGTACACCTGTGAGCATAAGCGCGCTTCTATTTAAAAGGTTCCTTCATGTAATGATCTGCTAGAGGTGGGGAGCCACAGCCCCGTCCTCCAGGGCATGAAGCAGGTATGGAGGAGATCAAAACTCCAGACATCCAGAGGCCCTCAGAACACAAGAGACCAAGGAAGACCAACAGAGGGGCAGCCGCGCCACTGTCCCAGAAAGAGCTGAGGAGAGCCCCAGATGAGGGGTCACTCAGCAGCCGCGGAGCAGAAGCCAGGGTGGGTTGCAGTGACGTGCCCGTGAGCTCCGCCGGCAGCCAGCCGTGCCAGAGTGACCGAGCACCAGGCCAAGAGGCTGAGGGCAGCCCACCCCGAGCGAGCCCCAGGCTCCAGGCCCCGACAAGCAGCCACGAAGGAGTGAGCCGGTGTGTACCTGGACGCCCATCCCCAGACACAAAGAACCACCAACTCACCGATGTCTGAGAGCGTCTGCCACCGGCAGGGGAAGTGGTGGGGGGAGATAGGCCTCCATACCTTGGAGGGCCTGAGATGTCCCTAGAGATGTGGCGTCTGATACCCAACCTGACATATAGACACAGACATACAGGCACACACAGATACAAACATCCATTCCCACCCTCATGCTCTCATATGCAATTACTCAACACTCACCCATTGTGGAGACAGGCATAAAGAGACACTGTACACACAATCACACTCCCCAAGCGTACTCTATACCCCAGGTCTAGGTACCCTTGCCCCTGGAGGGGGAAACTGCACCCAGACCCAGGTAGTGTTACCCTTTTCCCTGGGCCAACAGGGAAAAGGGCAACTCAGTCATGAAGTGGCAGGTCTGGAATGATACGCTTCTCCTGATGGACAAGTCTGGGTTTAGCAGTTGCCAGTATGTGTCTAACTGCAAGTGTAACTGCAAGTGTACACTCTACCCAAGTGTAAAGGTTGGTGGAGGGGGGTTTATGGTGTGGAGCTGTGCTTCAGGAGTTGGCCCCTCTGTTCCAGTGACAGGAACCCTTCATTCTTCAGCATTCCAAGACATTTTAGACAGTTTCATGCTCCCAGCTTTGTGGGAACAGTTTGTGGATAGCCCTTTTCTGTTCAGACATAACTGTGGACCAGTGCACAAACCAAGGTCCGTAAAGACATGGATGTCAACTTGACTGGCCCCTTGAACCAGATAGAACAGCTTTGGGCTGAATAAGAGCAGAACTGCAACCCAGGCCTTTTCCCCATATACATCTCCTTTTTAATCAGATTTTAGGAAATGTTTGAATTTCAAAGATAAACTGACATCCGTAAAACAGTCACATGCAATGAAATTGCATTTTATGAAATTAAGAGAGAGACCTTTTCCTGTTTGTTACAGCTGTAAAGTGGGCCTGAATGCATTCATTGAGCAGTGTGTATGTTCACTCAAGCTTCAACAACCTCCTGCTCTGTCCTGTTGATTTGCCATCAACCAGAATGAAGTTGGCTTGCAATCACATCCATTACACAAATGCAGCTTGTGGATTTGGCAACACCACTAGCACATGTAAATTCTAAGTGCACAGAAAAGGTGCAGAGTTTAGTAAGTATCTTAAGTATAAGATACTTATATTTAGTTGCCAGTCCAATTAGAAAGCAAGAGGATCTAAGTATAAACACTCTATCCTCACAGGACAGCCAAGGCCAATCTAGATCTAGGGTAACATATAGATGTGTGACAAATTATATAACAAATATCAACTCTAGACCCTTCAGCATGGGAATGTGGTAGTTAGTTTTGCTTTTTTCATTCATTTTCACTGCTTTTCAATATAAAACTCATCTGGCTATGGGACTGGTCTCTTCCAAAATTAACACCCTTTGAATATTGTGGACTGATGTGCACAGCATTGTCATCATCAGAACACCAAATGAGGGAATATCTATGGCAAGTGTGAGGTTCCACTCCTCCAGCAGGATCAGTGTCAGGGAGCACCGAGACTGTCAACACGTCACACGAGACAAACTGGGTTAGGAAGGGCCTGCTGCTGCTGAGATGCAGAAAACGGTGTCTGTGTTAGCAGTTAATGTTTTTTACATGCTGTGTGACTGTAGCTCAGCAGGTAGATCTGTTATCTACTAAGGTCGGTGGTGCAATCGTTAGCTACTCCAGTCTGCATGGGCAAGATACCGACCCTAAGTTACACTCTGATAAAGCCATCAGAGTGTAATTCAACTTTGTGTTATATGAATATAATAATAAAATAATACGGGAATAAGATTAGAATACATAAATGAGAATATACATACATATGTGCATAATACTGCAAGCTAACCTGTTTATCCAGCACAAAGCTACGGAGTGTTTTCATGACTGATTAACAAAGTTAGTCTACGTCAGTTTGCAGGAGACTTCACAATGTGAAAATGTATAATTTATATAGAACATTTAAACATTATAATTTAATACAATACTTGAGATGTAATCAAAACACCTTCTATAGAGATCGACTATGTGAATGAAAATGATAACATTACATGTAATTTTTAAATTTGAAGTTTATTAAGTACTACTACCTTTAATATGAGCTCTGTTCTTCCTCTCCTCTGGTCTTGGGCACATACTCGACAGGCAGACATATATTCACGGTCCCTCAGTCCTATTCACAGACCGGGGGATCATGGCATGTACGCATTTGGAGTCCTGTGCACATTCTGGTGTGTGAATTAGCACGTGATCTGAGAGTGAGAATAATATTTTAAGGGATTAGTGAATCCATACATTTAGAATCAATGTATAACAAGTTTTTAACTTAGTGTTAACTTGGCATCTGACAGTGATTATTGAGTTTATTTAGTTACTGTTCCATCAGCTCTGTATGTAGAAGCCACTGGCTAAACTGAAAGAATGAGCCCTAAAGGCTTTGATAGTGACAGTTGGGCTTTATTTGGTAGCACTTTACAACCATTTCACACTGTTAAGCATTAGTTAAGTATTAGTAAGGTTTTGTAACTCAGTAACCCTCCAACAGATATGCATAGTTATATATGCATACACACACATATACACATACAAACATACACATACATATACACTTACAGTGTGTAAATACGGGTAAGAACATCAGACCAAAGACCCCCAGTAATATTGTATTTTAATAATATATGTCATGTTTTAACATGTAACATAATATTACACAATATCACAGAAGCTCTTCATTTGCATGTCAGAATGTTTTAATCTAATCTAAGTTGTCAGGCAAATACTAGTAAAAACTTAAGGTTATGTATATAACCCCGGTTCTCTGAGTAGCATGAGTGAGTGTCTCACTATGGGGAACGCCTCCTGCGTGACCTCATCAGAAGCTCAAATACCATTACGCCAGCCCTTACAGGCTGGCTAGGTGACGCCCATGTCAGGAGGGGCCAGTGCCTCCCTATATAATAGGCTGACATAGCGTCAGATGTCATTCAAAACAAGCCCACCTCTTCCTCGCTTCCATAGCAAGGAGGGCGGTCTGGTGAGACACTCACTCATGCTACTCAGAGAACCGGGGTTATATACATAACCTTAAGTTCTCTTTCATAGCATTCGTTTCGTGTCTCACTATGGGAGAAATACTGACTCCCGGATTGCCAGACATGCCTGTTAAGAAGACAACTGTCCCCAACAGCACTTCACAGGGGAGAGGCCCCCACCCGGGAAGAACCTGCACGGAGGACTGAACGCGCTAGGTTAGGTGCTGTCACATTTAACCTGTAAAACCTAGCAAATGTATGAGGTGAAGTCTAGCATGCAGCTGCACACACCTCCTGAATAGAAACTCCCCTAAAGAGAGCCCATGAGGTCGCCAGACCTCTAGTGGAATGTGCACGTAAGCCAGCAGGGGGCTGAAGGCCCCTGCTAGTATAGGCCAGGGCAATTGCTCCTACAATCCAATGGGAGAGGCGCTGTTTAGACACAGGCTTTTCCATATGTGGTTTAGCCCAGGACACGAACAGCTGGTCACTTTGTCTGACACTCTGGGTTCGGTCCATGTAAATGCGCAGAGCACGGACTGGACATAAGGTATGCAGCCGCTGTTGCTCCTCTGAGGAGAAAGGCGGTGGGCAAAAGGCCGGCAGTTCTATTGGTGAACATGTGCCGACAACCTTCGGGACAAAGGCAGGGTGAGCCGCATACTGACCCTCGTATTATCCGAGGAGAACTGAATGCATGACTGATGCACTGAGAGAGCGTGGATCTTTCCCACACGTTTAGCAGAAGCTAAAGCAATTAATAGAGCCGTCTTCAAGGACAGAAATTTTAACCCAACCTGTTCCAGGGGTTCAAATTGGCAACAGGAGAGCGCAGCCAACACTGTGGGAAGGTCCCACGATGGAGCCAACAGCCTAGACGTAGGCAATTTACGCCGTGCACCCTTCATGAAACGGCATATTAAGGGATGCTGGCCAACAGTCTTTCCCTCAAAACCAATATGGCAGGCTGAAATTGCTGCCAAATACACCTTGATGGTGGAGAAGGCTTTACCCCTATTAATCAGGGCCTGAAGAAGTGACAGAATCACAGCCACAGAGCACTGAAAAGGGATGGCCTGTGATTCTAAGCACCAGCTTTCAAACACACGCCACTTGTGCTCATATAGCGTCCTAGTAGACGATGCCCCAGAACACTGAATAGTGTCGATAACACTATGAGGGAGCCCCACCGTGTTCAGGTTAAACCACCCACGGGCCAAGCCCATAGAGCTAGCCTCTCTGGGTGGGGGTGGAATATTCCCCCCTGTGTCTGAGACAGGAGGTCTCTGCGTAGTGGTAACGGCCAAGCACAGCTGCTGAAAAATCACCGCCAGCCAGTGCTTCCCTGGCCAGTGCGGGGCTATCAGGATCATATAGTGACTTCTCCCCCTCACTCTGGCCAGAGTTGGAGAAATGAGGGCCACTGGGAAAAGCATAGAGGAGGGTTCTCGGCCACTCGTGAGCTAGGGCATCCACCCCGAGTGGAGCTCTCTGATCGTGCAGCGAGTAAAACAGGGGACACTGAGCATTCTCCCTGGATGCATAAACGTCCACGGTCGCCTGACCGAATCGCAGCCAGATCTGCTTCACCACCTCTGGGTGAAGCTTCCAGTCCCCATACAGTGGGTTGCCCCTGGAGAGAAGATCTGCTCCAAAGTTCAAGACCCCCGGCACGTGAGCTGCTCTCAGTGACAGCAGGTGGACACTGCTCCAGACTATCAGTCTGTGTGCCAGTGTGTGTAACTTGGGGGGACCCCAGACCCTGCTGTCTGTTGATGTAGGCCACAACAGTGGAATTGTCCAACCTCACTAAAACATGATGACCTCACAGCCAAGGGAGAAAGTGTTTTAGCGACAGGTGAACCACCAGCAGTTCCAGACAGTTTATGTGGGTGGAGCGCGTGTGAGGGCCCCATTCCCCATTCACTGTCCTGCCCTCGTGGGTGGCCCCCCCTCACCCGGAGGGAGTCTGGGCTGAGCCCTATGAAAGTAATGCATTGAGTTGGCGTCAATGTGCTCTTTTTCCATGAGTGGGGCCACTGCTGCCTCGGTGCACGTCACACACCCTCGGGCTCAGTGAGAGACCAAAAGGCAGGGCTACACACTCTTATGCTATCCCCTGGAAAGCAAATCTTAGATACTTTCGGCGTGGGGGATATATGGGGATGTGGAAATAAGCATCCCTCAGGTCGATCGATGTGAACGAGATGCCTGCTTGTACAAACCGTAGCAGCGAGGCATGCATCAACATCCTGAACTTGTATGTCCTTCAATGCCGGTTCAGGGCACGGAGATCCAGAATGGCTCTCATCCCCCTCCTCCCTTTCTTTGGCACAAGGAAATACCTTGAATAAAATCCGCTGTGCATTTCCTTGGGAGGGACAACTCCTATAGCTCTTTTGTCTCTCAAGGTGGAAATTTCCTCCAAGAGAAAACTGACGCCCAGAGCATGAGAGTAAATGATTTCTTTGAAATGTGGTGGAGCGACATTGAATTGCAGCCTGTAGCCCTATTCCAGTGTCTTCAACACCCATGCTAACTGAGCACAGGTGGCCCAGCTCTTCATGCGAAGAGACAGAGGGCTCACTGGCCACTCCACCGAAGATGGCGTTTTGGCGCCCCCTTGTGGTCGCAGCGCGAACCATACGCCATTTCGGTGTCCCGTCACCTCTGTCACAGGCGAGCGAGGTGACGGGCTCATCTGCGTCATCACAGCCGTGGAAACGCGAGTCTCCACGGGCTGCGTTATGGCAGACGTTGCTCTTGTTTTTCAACTTTTTTTATTATTTTTTTTAATGTGTTTTGCAACACTCGACAGCGCCCTCGGCAAACTGCCTGGATGCACGTGTCGGGGCTTTTTAATACAGAATGCACGAAATAAGTGCTAGTGAAACAATACTGTGAACTTTGGCTCTCTTTCCCTCTGGCGGGTCCGGTGACAGGAACGCCGGCCCGAGTTAAGCACTCTGTGTTGAACTCGCTCTGGAACGGAGCTGGGAGGCGGCAGGGCGGCCCATGAAGGGGGGAAACTGGGTTCGCTCCCGCCTAGAGGAGAGGCTGTCAGGCCGGCCGCTTCTTCCTCCTCACGATCGCGGCAGCGGGGGGAGGAGGAGGGGCCGCTTGAGGTCTGGCCTGGGGAGATTGCTTCCGAGTCCATGGATTCTTAGGGGCCCCAGCAGCCTCGGGGGCTGCCTGCGTCTTAGGCACTTTGGGAATCCTGAAAGCGGGGACCGGGCGAGACGCTGCCTGCGCAAATGACTGGCACGGCGCTGCTGGGGTGGCGTGCTGGGCCCTCCTCAGCAGGCAGAGTTTCAGAGCCTCATCATCTCTCTTTTTCTCCTCACATCTCTTCTGCATGGATGTAACAGCCGCACCGAAGAGACCTTGAGGGACGACAGGGGTGTCGAGGAGTTCCTCTTTCTCCTTGGTCGTCAGGTTGGTGAGCCCGAGCCAGCGTGCTCGCTCCTGAAGAACCATGAGGCCCATGGCTCTCCCAGTAGCCTGTATGGCTACCTTGTGGAGGCGGAGGACGTGGTCAGTTATAACGCAGATTTCTTCCCACACTGTGGTATCTGTGTTAGCTGTCATGTCCTCTTCTAGCTCAGCTTGGTAAGCCATTAGCATAGAGGAGGCGTTGTGGGCTCTTACTGACAGAGCCGCTGCCTTGTAGCACTTATCTGTAAGGCTAGACTGGAAGCGGTCTGCTTTGGAGGGGAGAGACGGGGCCGATGAGGACAGAGACGTCTTCGGGTGAAGATGGCTCGCTACCAACGGCTCCACTTGTGGCATCTGGCGGAGGCCGACAGACTCCATCCCCTCACAATCCAACAGGGAGCTCCCCGCGATGGGGTGTTTCTCGCTGTAAGGTTTTGCTTTCCACGTCACCGCTATCTCATCGAGTAGCTCGGGAAAAACAGGCAACACATGCTTCCCCGTCTTTTTCGCCTTCGGCAATTTCTTACCGTCAAAACGAGACTTTACAACCTCTATTTGTATGGCGGGCCACGGGATGTTGAGCCTAGCGGCTGCGCGCTTGCACATGTCCTGCATGTCGAGATCCAGGGGAGACGGCGGTGTCGGTTTTTCAACCTCGCCGGTAGCCGAGGGCTTTGCAGCCCAGCTGATGCTAGCCAAGGAGGTGGAATCTTCCTCCTCGCCGTCGTCAGACAGCAGGAGGTCCGAGTCCGCCGACTCATCTCCGTCCTCGTTAGCATCTCCTCCCCAGGTGACTCCAGCATCGGGGAAAAACACACGATCTCCGTCTGCCTCTGCCCAGCTCGGCCCTGGCGTTGCGGCCAAATCATCGGCCATCTCAATTTCTCCTTGCGCCGCAGCAGCCTCACACAGCAAAGGGTCGCCACCCGACAGGTTAGCCTGGCGAGCTAACCTGCGGCGGAGTAGTTTGCGTGGGAAAGCCGCGCAGTGGATACAGTCTTGTGCGGGTGTCAAGGCAGCCTGAGCGTGAGATAAACCCAGGCATGCCGCACACACGGGGTGTGTATCCCAGGCAGAAATCTTCTTGCCGCAAGGACAAAGTTTTGCAACTTCGTTGGCCGTCGTAGCCATGGTTAGCTAGAGGGCCGCGCACGTTAGCGAGACTGACACTGAGTGCGGAGAATATTGCTATTCCTCGCTAACGTGGGGTGAAAAGTGTTGCTACTTTTCTACAGGTATTGCTACCTAATGTGTAAAACCGCTAGCGTCGAAGGGTATCGCTACCCGATGGTGAAGCTAGGGTACCTTTATTAGCAAAGTGTTGCTACTTCGCTTTCGGGAAATATTGCTACTTCCCTGGGTGAAAGTATTGCTACTTGGCACCAGCACTAGCTACAGAACAGTATTGCTACTGCTTGTATGCTAGTGGACAACTGAAAAGCTGGGAACAAAGCGCCCGGCGACCGAGTTGTTCACTCGAATCTGTGGACAGTTTAGCTTTAGCACCCAATAGCACAGTTGTCTACAGGCTTCTGTGAGAAGCGAGAAGAGGTTTTTGAATGACATCTGACGCTATGTCAGCCTATTATATAGGGAGGCACTGGCCCCTCCTGACATGGGCGTCACCTACCCAGCCTGTAAGGGCTGGCGTAATGGTATTTGAGCTTCTGATGAGGTCACGCAGGAGGCGTTCCCCATAGTGAGACACGAAACGAATGCTATGAAAGAGAACCACAGCGTAGGTTCTGTCTGCTCACATGCTGGTCGGCTGTGGTTTCTTTTAAAACTGCAGGAGCACATCTGCAGATTTCAGTGTCATCACATTATACATCACTGTGTTTGGGGCTTTAACTGTGAAACACATGCATATTCTGCACACTGAACCCTCCCCTGCAATAAAAAGTAATAATGATGCTAAAGTGCACAAGGGCATTACAAACCATGCAAAGTGACGCTGGTCTTAATATGTCGTGTGCTCCTGCAGCTGTTGATGTAATATCCTGTTCCTGTTATTTATAGCTGCCAAGAGGGAGTTCAGTACTCTGTTTCACACTCTCTCTATCACACACACACACACACACACACACACACACACACACACACTTATTCTCAGAGAACAACAAACTTCAGCTACAAGCTTTCTCTTTTAAAGGTACGTCTAATCTGAACAATGTCACATTTCTCAGGCAGACTTTCATCTTGCATTGACATCTCAGTAAACTGTCATTACCTGCTTCCACCCTTATATCTTGAGCTTTCTAGAGAAATCCTCATACCAGTTGTCAGGATTTCTGTCTGCAGTGTTATCATTATTAAAAAGTGAAAAAACATCTTATCCTTATCAACATCTCTACAAGATCATCAGACAGCAAACGGTTTCAAACCAGGTGATCTGACACTGTGAAAACTGAAGGTTTAGACTGTCAGAAGAATGAGACGACCTCATTAGAAACTTTCATGTTAAATTCAATTCAGTTTGATTTATACAGCGCCAAACACAACAACAGTCGCCTCAAGGTGCAAATGAACTATTGTTAAAAATGACTTTTCCACTGGGATATGAATAATTATAACTCATCCTTCTGGGTCTGAAATTGTATGATTATCCCTATATCTCCTAACACTTACCGAGGTTTCCTCCTGGAAAAAAAGTGGAATTACACATCTTTGTCACGTCATCCAAAGTAAACAGTAGTCATTGTGGTTGTTCATGGTGGGTCAGTGGTCGTGGATATTGCCATTATTGTTGGCATTATTGTGGTTATTGGTGATGATGCTGATGTTGCTTTGACTGTTGTCCTCGTTTTTATAGTTCTCTCATGGATTGCATTGATCATGACTGAATGGAACACCCTCACACTCACACTTGTATTGTTTTTCCTACCGGCTCTGTCTCCTGTGCACATTTCCTAATAAATGTGCAGACATGAAAGTTTCTTTTTTTTAAAGAAACTTTCAAGTAGATATAGAATAAATTTATTAGGGTTCGAGCACTAAAACTCCCAGAGCCATTTTGTATCTACTCTGTTTATTTTTTCGTCACATGAATTTCCTTTTGTGTGTGTGTGTGACTGCGTAATGTGTAATGTTTGTGACAGCGTTTCAGTAATGTGTGTGAGAGCGTTTCTGTATTGTGCGTGAGAGCGTTTAAGCAGTGTGTGTGACAGCGTTTCAGTATTGTGTATGAGAGCGTTTCAATTGTGTGTGTGAGACCGTTTCAGTATTGTGTGTGTGAGAGCGTTTCAGTAATGTGTGTAAAAGCGTTTCAGTAATGTGTGTGAGAGCGTTTCCGTAATGTATGTGTGAGAGTGTTTCAGAAATATGTGTGAGAGCGTTTCAGTAATGTGTGTAACTGCATTTCAGTAATTTGTGTTAGAGCGTTTCAGTAATGTGTGTGACAGTGTTTCAGTAATGTGTGTGAGAGCGTTTCAGTAATGTGTGTAACTGCATTTCAGTAATTTGTGTTAGAGCGTTTCAGTAATGTGTGTGAGAGCATTTCAGTAATGTGTGTGAGACCGTTTCAGTAGTGTGTGTGAGAGCGTTTCACGTTTAAAATCACTGTCCATTTTAAAACCCAGGTCGGTAACAACAGGTTTAAAATAGACTTCCAAATCTACAGAGGAGAAGTCAGAGGGACCACTGGGTCCAAACACCAACACCTCTGTTTTATTTTTATTAAAATGTAAAATGTTTAGAGCCAACCAGGCTTTAATGTCATGTAGACATGTCAAGATAGGGTTTATGGAGATGTCATCCTTCTGCTTTAGTGGCAAAAAAAATTGGCAGTCATTGGCATAACAATGAAAAGAGATCCCATGTCTTCTAAGGATGGAACCCAGAGGCAATAAATACAGTAAAAACAGCAGTGGCCCTAAAACTGAGCCCTGTGGGACGCCGCATGACAGAGAAACAGAAGATGATTCGGAACCGAGAAGGCTGACAGAGACAGTTCTCTTGGCCAAATAAGACCTAAGCCAATTAAGTGCAGTGCCACCAATACCCACAGGATCATTTAATCGAGAAATTAGAATATTGTAGTCTACTGTGTCAAAGGCAGCAGCTAGGTCAAGCAAGACCAGAACAACATGGTTACCAGAATCACATGCCAGAAGGATGTCATTAAAAACCCTTAATAATCCTGATTCTGTGCTATAAAGGGTTTAAAAACCTGACTGAAAAACCTCAAGGATGCCATTATCATCTAGAAAATCTTTCAGTTGACTAAAAACAATTTTCTCTAAAACCTTGGAAAGTAAAGGCAGCTTATAATTGGCTAAAACTGTGTGATCAAGGCCAGGTTTATTAAGCAATGGCTGCACTACTGCATGTTTGAAATTTGCAGGAACCACACTAGAAGACACACTGCTGTTAATAATGTCAAGGACATACTGTCCTATACTAGGAAAAATTTCTTTAAAGAATTCTGGAGGGAAAGGATCCTGTGGGGAACCTGCGGGCCTTATACGGCAAACCACATCCTCTAAAGTGGAGAGTGTCACAAAATCAAACTGAGTAAAAACGGCAGTGCAAGGGACAGAGATAGAGGGGTCAGAGTCAGGAGCTGACACCTGCAGTTAATCCTTTTCCCACCTCCATTCTGCTCGATGATATTCCCTCTTAACAGCACCAGTGCTCTCATTAAACCAAGGCTCGGGTTTAGCCTTGGGCTGCCTGGTTTTTAAAGGAGCTACATAGACTATGATTGTTTGACAGCAAGTATAAAACCAGGAATTAGGCTCTTCTGTGTCAGAGGAGACGAAGTCAGAAGGGCCACCGAGCTGATTAAAAGCAACAGAAAATTGTGCGGCAGTGGAGGGATTAATAACCCGACAGCGCCGAGCAGAATTGCCAGATTTAACTGCAGTATGTTTAAAAACAACGTTGAATAACACAGGCATATGATCTGAAAGTGCACACTCACAAATCTCCAGGTTAGTGACAGGCAGATCATATGACAGGACAACCCATATGGAAAAGATACATATAAATCTTATAAAGTTTGTATCTGTCTTGTGTGAAACTTGTATGAAAAGCATACAAGAGTGAAAACAGATATAAGAGCCCTTGGAAATGTATATAAATGAAACTTGTATGTTTTGGATACTTACTAAAACAATATATGAAAGTGGCCACTTTCATGAGTAAATCATATAAGCCTTATATGATTCACTAGATGAAGTAAGCCAAATCTTATGCAAGTCTTTTAAGTTTTTCTATTTTTTTTCGATATGGGAAGATCCAGAGTGTGTCCGTGCTCATGTATTGTGTGTGAGAGCGTTTCAATAATAATGTCCCTTACAGTACATCATAGACAGGCACCAAGCAAATGGTGGACACCAGAGGTGAGGGGAGCCATTAGAGCAGGGCGATATGACTAAAAATATTTATCACGATATACATTTGAAAATTTGCGATAACGATATAACTGATGATATAATTGACACTAGACAAAATACTTTACAACATCACAATTTTATTAGTGCAAACAAAAAAACATCTATGTATTTTCACTTAAACAAACAGCTGTATTTTATGTGCATTAAAGTTATATAAAATTTAACAGTGCAAATGCAAATTCCTTGCTGACAGTTTACCCAAAAGGCATTTCCAGTGGAAATTGGCCGATATAGCCTCAGCATAACCATGTATAATATCCACAAAACTTAAAAAGAGGTTATACACACACACAATGGTAATATTATGTTGAAGCACAGTACGTATCACTCCGCGAGGCTCCTGCCTACGGTAGCTGTAATGCTCCGACAATCCATCTAGCGGTGCGGGTTCGTAGCTTAGCAAAGTCGTACTAAAACATTTGACAGATTTTCGAGCGCTGTGTACATAAAATCGTTTCGAGGTCAGTAAACACAACCAGAGTTCATACATAAGGCACACGGGATTATAAGGGGCACTGTCAACTTTCAGAAAAATCAAAGGATTGATTTTAAGTGTGCCGTATTTTCCAAAAAACACGGTAATAACGACAGCCCGCTAGCATGCTCTACCAAAAATAGTGCTTTGTTGTGTATCTGACGGACGAAAGCCAAACCAGTTCCACACTGAAGTTGCAGCAATTTTACAAGCCAATTCTGGTTCATCAGAATCAGAATACTTTATTCATCCCGAGGGAAATCAGGGTTACAGCGAGCAGCACGCTAATGGCGCATGCGCACTTACAAAGGAACCTTCTGACCAACTTTACACAAACATCACATTGGGCAGACATGTCAGAAAGGTAGGCTGATAGGAAAAAACAACGAAAATACACTACATGAGGTAAGAGGAGGAGAAAAAAAACTCCACTCAGACTGAGCTCCTAGTGGGAGAACAGTTTGATAACAGAAAAAACACCTCAGCACAAAAGCACATGACTATCAATACACCATAGAAACACAAGACAAGCAACAGGGGCGGGTAAAGGGTGAGAGAGAGCCGGTGTAGACAGCGCATCCGGTCCTGCAGCATCTGTGCTGGTCCAGTTGACTGCTATCTTCCCCGGTAGGGCACAAGCATCGAAGGCGTTGGAAAGGGAGGGGGGATGAGTGAGTGCTTATCAGTGTAAGTGTATGTGTGTGCGTGTCCATAGTTTAGCTGAGACAGTGTCCTTCGGCCTATCAGGCTAAGTAAACAGTCCTCCAGCCAATCCAGGTGTCCTTGCATGGGATGGGAAGAATAGCCGTAACACAGTCATTATCAGGGAGTGATTGTTCGGCTCCAGCCTTGGGCCTGCAGCTGGCGCCGTGATGGGGATCCGCAATGTTTATGTTGGTTTTGTTCATTTCCATGCGAGCAGCCCAGGAGAATTTTTCAGGCTGCTCTTTAACACTCCAACACTGGCCTCTCGATCTCCCGTTGGAGAGCCGCGAGCCTCCCCATGATGGTATCAAACTTCTGTTCCATGGTGTTATCGTTCTTTTGATTCCGAGACCTCACAACTGCAGTGATCCGTTCCGCGATGTTTTCCAACTGTCGCTCAAGGGTCTCATTTTGAGCAGGCCTCTCTCTGATGTTTCCCCTCATACGCTCAATGGTGTTGTTTTGAGCCTTCACAGCAGCTGCAAGCGTCTCCAAGGTGTTGACCATATTACGTTCGTTGTGAGAGGTTGCGCCTCGTTCCATTTCAATTCCAGCGGGCAGCCTTGGGGGGGGGTTTGAACAGCCGGTTCCGCTCTCTTATTTCTCCGATAAACCAGGGCTAAGCCAACTCCGATCAGCATGAACCCTGTTATCATGGTTCCGAATAGGTAGATATCTTCAGCGTCCTCGATCAACAGTCCCGCCAGGCACATGATCCTCCAGTTCTGCCACCCGTCCATCGTGTATCCGGCAGGGAAAGTCCCTCCAGGGCACTCAGGCTCTCCCGAGCCCAGATTCTCGTTGAGAAAAGGGTGTCAATAGCATTCAGAGACCAGTTGATCATCCGTTTCATTCAACGATCCACGTTCGCCCTTCACATTCTCCGTTGCCGTCATGCTTTTTCCGCCATGTGCGTATGAAAACAAAGGCACTGCGCATGCGCGTTTTACCCATATTCTATCGCGATATTTCATTTTCCTATCATTGCCCAACATTATACCGATATTACTGTGAACGGTAGGATATTCTGGGAAGATGGCGGAGTGAGCGGTTCAACTTGAGTGGGCTCCGAAGCTTTTCCTGAAAAGAACCTCCTTTATGTCTTGACCGCAATCAAGTAAACCGGAATTAGAAGCAGACTAGTTATACTTCATCTCTAAAACTCAAAAACGTCCTCCCTGTGTTTCTCTCCGTCATTCTCGGCCACCTTCTCCGAAGCGGCGAAATGGCTAACATTAACAAAGATCATGGCTACCACCTAGCGGCTCTTCGACAGGCGTGCGACGAAGAAGATATTGAATGGATGGATCAGCAGCACGACTTATCACAAGACAGACCGCAAGCTGATCGACACCACACACCGGTTAAAAGTCCTGTTAAGATCTCCCAATTCTTTGAATCTTTGGGCTGAAGGAAGGACAATACTCGGTGTATAAATGCTCAATCAACAATCATTTATTTCCATACAATGAGCATAAACCATCCGGATGGGGAGACATGCATGCAGAGGGTCACAGCAAATCTCAAAATGGTGACTGGTTACTCAGCTTCTTATAGCCTCTAGTGGCCCCCACCTAGTCGTAAGAGCCTAAACATTCACATTCTTTCTCTGTTATGGCGCCTAAGTTATGACCTCGGCTCCCTGTCTTTCTGCTCTCTGTAAAGGTGGGGGTATGGAATGTGGTCTGTTTCTTCTATTATCGGCACAAGGTCCTCTACACACAACATTCTCTTCATGATTTAGCAGTCTGAAATGTCAAGAAACAGTGTAACACATTCACAGTAGATCAAGGGTACAGGGTAATGTACACCTGTCTAACAAATCCAAAAATGGTCACATTCTTTTAACCCAAAAATATAATGGAAACTAAGCTACATACACAGCACACAATCTAGACGAAAGGATATTATATGACCTACAGCAGTTACCATAATTCAACTATTTTAACTACAAATATAAGATAACATATGATAACAGAATAATCTCACAGTCCAAATCCTAAGAAAATGAAGGCTAACGAATCACAGACGCAAAACGAAGTTTCAAACACAGTTCTCCTCAACGCTATCCAAAAACTGGTATGTAAATTCAACACCCAAAGTGAACATTTAAAGAATTATGAATTCCAGCTGCAAGAAAACACAGACGCTGTAAGAAAAGTAAAGGAGTCTGTGGATGCTAATACGGAAGCTATTAAATCTGTGGTGGAAGATGTGAAACGTATTAAAACGCAGATGGCGACGCTGAAAAAAGAGAACGAGGCTCTTCGGGAAATGTGTCTGGAGCATGCTAGATACAAACGGAGATGGTCTTTGCTGCTAACTGGCGTTCCTGAAAAGGAGGGGGAAAGCATGAGAGAAGAAATAATCAGAATTCTGACCAAGATCATTTCTGCGAACGCCGAGCAGCTATACAACACAGTGGATACAGTGCACCGGCTGGGTCAGAAGGGACGAGTTGGTGACAAACCCAGGCTGATTGTCATACAGTTTGCCATGAGAACTGTTCGAGACCTAGTGTGGAAGATGTCCAAGGAGGCGCAGTTCTGCAAGGAGAAGAAGATTCGGTTTAGAGAGGACTTTTGTAAGGAAGACAGACAAAGCCCGCAAACGTCTGTGGCCGAGGGTGGAGGAGGCAAGGAGCAGAGGGCTCAAAGCTTTCCTGAAGGACGGATATGCTGTCATCGATGGTCGTCAAATCAAAGAATGAAAGAACTTTATAACGACCTAGATAAGAAGGTATAACTGTTCAACTAAATTTAAGCCGGTAACTTGCTCAATGGTCCTTAACTTTCACTGGGTTTATTAGTTAATAGGAGGTAAAACGTTCCATTGCCCTACTCTAGTTATTACAGCACTTTCAAGCTATATTCAATGGTTCTTTCAATATTTTCTTTAAATGTTCGAGGTTTAAGAAGTAACATAAAGCGTAAAGCGATTTTTCTTTTTTGTAAGGAACAGCCTAACACAAATTGTTTTTTATTTCAAGAGACACACAGTAGTAAAGATGATCATATATTTTGGAGAAAGCAGTGGGGAAGCGGTGATATTTATTCATCTCATGGTACCTCTCATTCAGCAGGAGTGGCTATTTTTCTACATCGTTTTAATGGAAGAGTTATTGATCATAAAGGTGATGAGGAAGGTCATTGGTTAATGGTTAACATAGAGTTGGATGATACTAAGTACATTTTAGTAAATGTTTATGGGTTCAACAATAGAGCTAAAAACCGGAAATTAATTTCTGATTTGAAAAAAATGATAGAAAAATGGAAGATCATTTATTCAATTGAAAAAGTCGTTGTTGCAGGTGACTTTAATATGGTACCAGATGAAAAACTGGATAGATTTCCAATTAAATATAACTCTTCTCATTTTAACCAAATAATAATGGATTTCTCCTGCACCCTCAACCTAATCGATATCTGGCGTAACTTAAACCCAGAAAAACTGCATTACACCTGGAGTAATTCTGAGCGCTCTCAATGCTCAAGACTGGATTATTGCTTAATAACTGGTAGTCTCTTCCCCCTATCATCCAACTGTAAGATTCTTCACTCCCCTGTTACTGACCATTGTGCCATAACACTTTCAATCTCCCCGGATAATAGATTATCAGAACCGAAGAATTCTCACTCGAAGTTTAACAGTAACCTCTTAAGAAGCTCATCTTTTTGTATAAAAATTAAATTCTTAATAGGAGAGGTAAAAGCAATGGAGGATTTTTCTTCTACTAGTAAATGGGAATGGTTGAAGTTTAATGTCAGAAAAATTGCCAGTGAAGAAGGAAAATTAATGGCTAATAAAAGGAGACAGAAACAGGCTGAAATCACCGCAAAAATAAGTTCATTGTGCAATTTATCACATCTGACAGAGGAAAACTCTATAGAACTAAACCAGTTGCAGTACAAACTAGATGAACTTTATACAGACAAAGCAAAAGGTGCCTTCATTCGTTCAAGGGCTAAATAGATTGAGGAGGGGGAAAATAATTCTTCTTATTTCTTTAACCTGGAGAAAACTAGACAAACAAAAAAAAACTATAATGAAGTTACAAATTAATAATACCCTGACTGAAGACCAACAGACTCTAAACAACTATATTACCGAGTTCTTTTCAGCCCTCTACACTACAAATTATTCCAGTTCGGAGACTTATTCTTTTTTTAGCTCTATCCATGGAAAAATTCCTCAAATTGACACACACTTTAAAAATCTCAATGAGTCTGAAATCACTTTAACTGAATTGGATACTGCTGTTTCCCAAATGGCGAGTGGTAAATCACCAGGTCCCGACGGAATCACGATTGAATTTTACAGATATTTCTGGAGTGACATTAAAGATCTATTACTAGAGGTGTTTAATGAATGTGTAAATAATCAGATGCTATCTCCAACTGAAACGAGGAATAATTTCTTTACTTCCTAAACCAAACAAGGACTCTATTCTTTTAGATAACTGGAGACCTATCACACTTCTTTGCTGTGATTACAAATTGTTAGCTCATGTCTATGCCAACAGATTAAAAACAGGAATAACTCAAATAATAGATGAGACACAGTCAGCCTTTATAAAAGGACGTCATATCCATCATCATACCCGTTTAGTATTAGATATGTTGGATTACAATCATTTAATTCCTCATGATAGCCTTATTTTATTTCTTGATTTCTTTAAAGCTTTTGATTCTTTGGAGCATAATTTTTTATTTAAAGCTCTGGAGGCTGTGGGTTTTGGTCCCAGATTTGTTAGTGTAGTGAAAATGTTGTACAGAGATATGACAAGTAGTATTGCACTCAATCAAGGGTTTTCTAATAGTTTTAAAATTAATCGTGGCATTCGGCAGGGATGCCCTATTAGCCCGTTATTGTTTATTGTTGCAGCAGAAATGCTTGCCATTTATATCAAACTCTCTTCAGATCTGGAAGGCATAAACATTCTTGATAAAGAATTTAAAATTAGTCAATTTGCTGATGACACTGCCTTATTTCTGAGGAATGTAAATATGGTCTCTACTGCAATTAATAAAATTCTTTCATTCTCAAAAGCATCCGGCTTAACACTAAACCTTAAAAAATGTGAAATCTTAGCTGTACACAGCTGTAATCACAGTACTATTAACAATATTCCAGTAAAGAGGAGGTAAAATACCTTGGTTTAATAATCAGTAAAAATACTAATGATCGAGAGAATAATAACATAACTCCTAGATTAAATGTAGTTAAAAAAATATTTAATCATTGGTTAACACGTGATTTATCCATATTAGGTCGTATCTTACTGTCTAAAGCAAGACTCATATACCCCTGTTATTCAATTTTTACATCTCCTAAAATGGTTAAGCTGTCCAATTCTATTATATTCAGCTTTATCTGGAAGAATAAAACACATTATATACGCAAATCACAATTAGTTAAAGACTATGAAAATGGGGGCTTGAAAGCTTTAGACTTTGAATCCATTATTGCTGCATTCAGGCTCAGATGGATAAAAGACTGCATTTCCTATCCTCAATCTATGTGGTACCATATTCCAAACAAACTCTTTAATAAGGTCGGGGGGTTAGATTTTCTGCTCAGATGTGATTATGAAATATCTAAGATTCCTCTTAAGTTGTCTAGTTTCTATAAGCAAACTTTGAATTTTGGGAAACTAATTTTCACCCACAATTTTTCACCTCACAATTCTGTGTTGTGGAATAATAGGGTTATAGTCATCAATAAGAAGTCCTTATTTAAATCAGACTGGTATGATAGCGGTGTATGTTTTGTTGTTGATCTGCTTGATAAAAACGGAAACTTGCTATCTTATGAAGAATTTATTGATAAGTATAAAATAGACATTTCATTTAATAATTATAATAAGATTTGTAAAGCACTACCCACACCGTTGTTAAATCTTATCGTAAATACTTTAAAGTATTCACTAATAAGAACATGCTTACCTTCACTGACGATAGGTAATACCTCAATAAAGGACAAACAATTTAATAATAAGTTAATCTCTAATACCTTTAAGCAAATGGTATTCTGCAACTACAATGTCAATGTCAGACATGACCTTGATAGCATGTTGAAAGAAAAGTCATTTTCTTTTTACCTAAAATACCCACTTGCGCCTAAAATGAAAGAAACACACTTCAGAATCATATCCGGCATTTATCCAGTTGGAGAATTCCTGTATAAAAGGTTTAATTTTGAGGCCGACTCTTGTGCTTTCTGTTCTTCCGATCCAGAAACACTAGAGCATCTATTTTTTACTTGTCAGTATGTTAATGCTTTTTGGTTTGAAATACACTGTTGGGTTTCACTCAGAATTTCCAATATACCTTCCTTCACATCTAAGGATATTCTTTACTTTATGGACAATCTGGATTCTGAAATCTCAGATGTTGTCAATTTTGTAATAGTACTATGTAAGTTTTTTATTCATTTATGTAAGTGGAAGAATGCCTCTCCTATGTTTACTGTCTCCTTGAATTACTTTTGTCAATATTTTAAGTGACTTAAGCTTATTTCAAATATGAACAAAAAAAAACTGCTGTACTATACTGTAAAATCACAAAATACTTGCTATTCTAATTTTCCTTCCTATGTCAAAAGGTCTATGTTCCTTATTACTCGACCCTAGAAACTTTTATTTTCTCCCTGTAAAGTTATGATGACTTGCTGCACCATCTTTATAATGTAAATTGTTACAATTCTGGTCTGTTTCCTTGACTTGTTTTGTATATGAAAATTTCTTTCAATAAAAAAAAAAAAAAAAAAAGTGAACGGTAGGGTATGGCCCAGCCCTTGGAGCCATCAAGCTGAAGAAGGTTTCCTCTACAGCTTGGTTATCCTATGGATGGGCACCAGCAGGCCAAGCAACAAGTACATGAAACAGCAGCTGATGCAAAATCTTGGATGGTATTTTTTTCAGTTTTTCTGTCCCATAGTACAGGTTTAGTGCTGCTGGAGGTTTTTAGCACCACAGTCAGTGAACTCCACACCTAGTGCACAGGCTCACACACAGCAAACATATTTCTGTGAGGTGATAGTATTTAAATGACAAACTACTGATTTTCCACTCCCCCACTCTGCCCACAGGGAGCTTTCCCACTGCTTGTCATCAATCATCAGACTCAGAGGGCCACTAATGTGTCCGCTGCAATAGACAAGAGTCTGCACCCTCTCAGAGTCTCTAAAATCAGATTCTAGCACGATTAAACAACACAGTCGAAGGAGACGTTTCACCTGGTAAAATTAGTCACCTGGGTTTTGTCCTACTTTTCTCTGGACTACCTATAAAACATCAACATTACATCTAGTTGACTTATTTTTTAAGGTCTAATACCAGCACAAAGTGGTGTTTTTAGAGAGAAACACTTTAGAAAACTAAACTGAAAGCTGGAAATGTACTTTTCACTATTCATCAGAGACTTTCTGCATCTGACAGATTAGAAAATATATCCACAACTCAGAATTCCAAAGAGGAATACCATCCTTTACACTAATAATTCCATTAAAGTGATGTCAGTGTGTCAAGGTGTGATATATGAAATCAAACATCCCTTTAGTAAAATGAAAGGATTAGACTAATAAACGTTTGTAAAACTGGGACAAGAGTGTGTATTTTGTATTTTTTTTTAATAGGAAATACTCTAAACACATGCTTTAACATTTAATATTCACATTGTACACAAATGTTGTGTTATAGAGTTTATATTTCCGATATTCTAAAGTGTGCCTCAATGCGACATGCGCATACACGTGCAGGACCCGGCTGCAAAATGACATCCGGCATAATGTTGTTCTGCGATTTGACCATCTGTGGATATGAATACGACAAATTATTAAGCCGCTTTCGTCGCATCTTCTTTCTGTTTTTAAGGCTTTCATAATATTGAAAGTGAAAAAGACCGGCAAGCCCGGAAGTGGACGGTCTCTTTTTAGTCTTATTTAATAATATCCAAAAGCTGTTATGCCACAAATTGCGTCCTTCCACCATTCGGCATGTCTTTGGTATCTCAGGGATGAGTTCCCTAAGTTTCATGTTTATGCCACTCGGGCCAACGTGCGCAAACGAGTATATTATAAACCCAATTTGCTGTCTGAAAACAGTGTTTCAAAATGTCTGCCTGGCAGAATCGTCAAGGCCAAACGCCGAGGTCATGGTGAGTGATCGACCGTTATTTGTACTCCAGTTTTCTTAATCTGCTCAGACTACATACCACACTCCATCACTAATTATGTAAATTTTTATGTCTGTTGTTATTAGTAAATTACTCACTTGGCAGGATTGTATTATATGTTAATAATAATAAGACATCAGGGCAGGTTTTGAGTTCTTGGGTAACATTTTGCCATGTAGTAGTAATAATAATATTAATATGTGTATGGAATGAAGTTAACGGTGTTCAAAGAAGGGTTGGTTGTAGAAGCTCCGCCTGTATTTGTTCGTTAGGTCAGCTAACTAGGTCAGCGATCAGGCTAGGCTGTTGCCAAAGAGTGTTTTCTAACTTCAAGTCGACCCAGAGTTTTCCAATCTGGTTTTGAACTTGTTCACTTGAAAGAGGCGATGTTGAAAACATCAGACCAATTTCAAACATGGACAAATATACTGGCATATTGGAAAGATGGGACAAGATTAAACCCCCAGTACAGACTAAAAGCGCTGACAGATTTCTGTCATTTATTCCAGCAGCTTTTCTTTATCGTGTAGAAAAACTGAGACATGTATTGAGCTGAAGATATCGCACGGATTAAATATGCAGTTTACATCTTTACACTTACAGGGGAATTTTCCTGGTCCATATGTAGGACACCGTGTAAAATGAGTTTGACATCTGTTGTACTAGTTTCTTGTACTCAAATGGCTTCCAGCAAGTCTCAATCTACTAGAGGACATTTGGGATGAGAATAAGAGATTTGCATGGTTGATGTGCAGCTGACAAATTTGAAGCAATGACATGATGACAAATCTTAGATGTTTCCTGCACCTTGGTAAAACTATGCTGCAAAAAATTTAGAGTTCTGAAAGTTCTGAAGGCAATAGGGGGGTCCATCCTGGTACCAAGTTGTACCTAATAAAGTGGCTGGTCAGTGCATATCTTGTGTCATAATGACGAGGCTTGTTATCAACGTGGGCTCAGTGCAGAGAGATATTGAGCTAAGACTGTGCAAACAGTGACAATCCCATGTCTCAACAGTCTGAGACCAAACAGTGGGGTTTATCAGAGATGGAGTGGCCACCTGTTTGTTTAGCTAAATAGAACATAGGATTTCATGCTGGAAATTTTCAATTCAATTCAACTCAATTTTATTTACACAGCACCAAATCACAACAACAGTCGCCTCAAGGCGCTTTATATTGTAAGGTAGACCCTACAATAATACATACAGAGAAAACCCAACAATCATATGACCCCCTATGAGCAAGCACTTTGGCGACAGTGGGAAGGAAAAACTCCCTTTTAACAGGAAGAAACCTCTGGCAGAATCAGGCTCAGGGAGGCGGGGCCATCTGCTGTGGCCTCAGCTCATTCTGCCTTTAAATTCCTAAAATACACAAACACATTTGTACAGTCATTTCGCATGTAAATCAACTGGGTCCAGTTCTCTTGAATGGTGAATGGGAACACGTGATATCTGCATGTTACCTGATACCTGGTGCCTTTTAGAGAGCAGAGCTGTTATGGCATCACCATGTGTAGCATTTCCTGTGCTTGTGGGCATCCTTATTTTTTCATGTGGTATAAGGCGTGTGCTGCCACCATCACCTCCATAAGAGTTGCAGCTGTGGTACATGTGCTGCCTACATTACCTGTGGTACCAGAAAAAGAGGAAAAGTCAAACTGCATCATACGTTTAGTTTTTATGCAATCTGAACATAGAAATAAAAATTCCAAATATTATCAATGTAATCTTGGTTGTAGTTTCATATGGTTTTGTCATTTTTCTACATTAAGCTGTTCTGTCTTCAGTATCTGGTATCTGTTTGTCAAGCTCAGGGATTTCAATCCAAGCCTCTGACATTATTTTGACTCAGTATGCTCACACTGCTGCATCACACAGTCACGAGCCTGGAATTTGACCTGTTTTATGATGAATTTATTAATCTGGTGCAAGATAATGGTAAACTCCTCATATGTACCGATATCTGAGCCCCAGTAAGACGGCAGCTAGGTGCTTTGATTTAGCTGGGACTATGCGATATCTGCAGATGGGTGGGGGTACCTGACACCTCTCTTTCAGAAGAAATGTCCGTTGACGCGACTCATATTAAACAGACTTTTTAATTGGTTTTGGAACATTTTTATTATGACCTTGTTAAGCCTTGCTGACTTTTCTCACTCTCTTCCTGTTGGTTGTTGCATTTCAGTTCACACATTTAGCAAATCTCCTGGACTGGGATTACAGCTTGCTAGGGATTTAGGATTTCTGCCTGCCCAACACATGTTGCACAGTTACCTTTGTGAGTTGTGCTTTCATGTCTGTTCTGCTGTCCATTGCTGCATTCTCTCTGTCTTTCATGAGAAGCCAGCCGTTTTGGCTGAGTGTATCCTGGGGACTAAGGAAACAACGACACGGCACCAAAGCTGCATCTTTTTGCTCTGAAATGGAACAATATTGAGATGGTTTTGAGATGAGCAGGTTTGCTGATGCAATAACATTTGAAGATTATTGATAAACTGTTTTAAGTGTTCAGAGAGTGATTTATTTATTTATTTATTTTTTTACGTGTGCTTTTTTCTTTGCATCTGTTTTGAAGCTAAACATGAAAGCAGCCCCTGATATTACTGATAATAATCCTTTTGTTCTTGTGGTTAGTGGAGTTGGATGGTTTACCCGTAAAGAACGTTCACTTTAAAGAAGTTGTGACTTCTTTTTTTTGCAAACTTAATTGACCCAAAGATTATCCACATTGATTCAGATTAACTGTCTGTGGGAACATTTCTGCAACTTCGAGGCAGCATCAAAACCAATCTCTGTTATAAGTGAGCAAATCCGAGATGAACAGCATCTTCAGTGTCAGCCCGCTGTCTTCAGCCCTCGTGTGTACCACCGCTGCTGCAGCGACTGGGGACAAGCCTGGACTTTTGGCTAAAGGGGCTTTTATCACAGAAGAGGACAAAAACAAAGATGTTGTTCCCAATAACAGCCAGCAGCAGGTCTTTCTGACACATGTGGTGGAGGAATTCTTCTGGATAGGCAGCAGCATTGTGGCCTTTTCCAAGTGGAGACTGGGCTACATGGGTAAGCTTAATCACATGTATGTTGCACAGAGGTAGTGTTTCCACAGCTGAGTGGGTTGGGTCTGTTTTAATGAACCCAGGCTGATTCTTTTATTGTGGGAAAGTTCAGAGTCAAACTTTGGTGTGGACCAATGACCAGGCTGAAGAAGAGCTTCATCTACAGAATATGTTGTGGAAGCAAACAAGACCAATCACAGAACTGTAGGATTTGGTTAGTGGGTTTGGCAATTCAAAAGCTAAATTAACCACTCTCTCCTACAGTCGTCCTTCATATTCTCATAACCAGTGACCAGTAATGTGCTGTTTATTAACTGCTATAAAATGCATCTTAAACTTTGTACCAACAGGAAGTTTAAACTGTAGAGTGGAAATAACCCCAACTCTAACAACAGATGATGCTGCAGCAACATTCTTTATAAGAAAACTGGTTCCCAATATTTAACATGTAGGTGCTGTTCAAACGAGATCCCTTTGCTAATTATAGGTTTACTGTAGTCTCTAATTCACTGACACAGTGACTTTGTCAGTCTTCATTATGTCTGTTGCCTCAGTTGGCCCATCTACAGATGGTTCGCTCTGGGCTTAACCCAGTGACCTGACTGAGGAGAATAGCCAAGTCCATCTCCTCGGCCCACATTGTGACTGTTGCAGCAGGTCAGTGGCCACATTCAGGTCATCCTGCCACGTCACTGAGATCCAGGCCTCAACTTTACTTCCATTGCCACCTGTTGTCTGGTTACTGATTTAACTCACAAGGACCACTAATGCCTGTTCAGTTCAGTTTTATTTATATAGCAGCAAACTGCAACAACAGTGGCCTCAAGCTGCTTTATATTATAAGATAAAGACAAAACCCCCAACAAGCATATGACCCCCTATGAGCAACCACTTGGTGACAATTGGAAGGAAAAACTCCCTTTTAACAGGAAGAAACCTCCGGCAGAACCAGGCTCAGGGAGGGGCGGGGCCATCTGCTGCGACTGGTTGGGGATGAGGCAAGGATGGCAGGACAGCAAACACGCTGTGGAAGAGAGACAGAGATTAACAGCACCTCCATGGCTGTTGTGTGGTTTTACTGATGCACATATTGGAATGCCACCCGAGTTTCTTCTGTATCCCACTGTTCAGGCTGCAGGACAGCAGGGACAAGCAGGTCCCCTCTCCAGATTAAGTCCATGTTGGTCAAACTCCCGACTGGACAGCCATTTGTTTTTGCTTCTCATAAGCTAAAATTTAATTAAAGTAAAATGCCTGCAAAAAGATGCAGTTTTTAACAATTGTATGTTTAATTAACAATATATGTGAACATTACATAAAGATAAAAACTTAATAAAGATAATAAAATTAAACCAAAAATAATGGCTGATCTACACGATCTCACCGGGTGTCACCATAACGTAAAACAATATAAAATGTGGACCAAGGAAGGAAGGAAAAAAAGCTGCTGTGTTTGCTTTTTCTATTTATTCTTCATAATGGTAACATTTGTGCATTTAACGTTTTAATAATCTTCAGCTGAGATTGCTGTTTTTTTTTTTTGTTTTTTTTTTAAGGTAATCAGGTAAAACGATTATTGTGCTGCATCTCAGTGATGCTCTTTTTCTTTTCACCATTATAGCTGGATAAAGAAAAGTTCTCTTCTTAGGACTTCTGTAGTGTCATTAATCATACATTCAGAGTCTGAGCCTGTTTCTTTTTTTTTCTTTTTTTTTTTTTTTTATCCATTTGAAATTCCAGCACTTTAAGTGTGAGGTTGTAACCATGGCAACAAGCCCAGACACCCAGTGGTGTCGACTGTACAGCTTTTCTGTGTGACTCATGCTCTAGTTTTGTGTCTAAAAGCTGTTGTTCATGTTTAGGATGCGATTGTCGTGGTTCTGAGCAGGATCAGGCAGCTCTGTAAACATGTCGTTACTGTTAGAGCAGTTACATGTTGAGCTGTAGTTGAGGGCAGATCAGTAACACCACCTGGTTGGAGTGAGAAAACAACAGAGCGGAGCATAAAGGGCATTTTTAATAATGATGGTGTTTTTGATCAGCTGATAATGGGATTGATAACGTGCCAGGATCAGTGGCAGGATCATTTTCTCAAATTCTAATGGACCATTGTCCATCTGCATACAGAATGATAGACGAGTGGGGTTGAGTTTTTCAACTGCACGAAGAAAACCTCGATTTCTACTGGTGTGAAAGCACTGAGCTCTTTGTGGTATTTTGAGTTTTAATGCATAAAAACAACCAACAAGAACAGCTGTGTACCTTCATGTAGGCACAGTTTCCCTGTCATCTGATCTGTGGACTTACTGGAGCTTAGACTCCAATTGTGAACTGTTCAAACTAAGCCAACAGACTGATGCTGTGTTGATTACAGCAGCTTGTGTTACCCGGGCTCAGTCAGCCTCCCACAGGCTGTGTTACCAACAGACAGATGTATTCCTTCATCTCTGTCCTGTGAGGTCTCTGTTATTATTTTCTTACATGATTTGAGGATTTATTGGTGTCATGCTACATTTGTACATTATTTAAATGCATGATTCAAACTGGTTGATTCATGATTTTACTAGCAGGCTGTAGCCACAGGCTACAGTGTTGAAAAGTAACATTTAATTTGGAAACCTGTAACTTTCCAAGCTATGCTACTTGTCTGTGAGCACTCTTTAGCTAACTACACCAGGAAGAAATTTCAAATACTAAACTTCCCAAGGGATTTTCCAACATTGGCCAGCTACAGGATGTCAGCAAACATATTGTTCTTTTAGCTGACCTGCAGGGGAGGGTGAGCAGAGCATGCTTTCCTTTGCTGCGCCCTCATATGTGATTTAATTGTGTTTAAGCCAACCATAAAGCTGAGTGTGTTCCATCTTGAAATGGGTCTCTTTGAAAACAGTTTGATTAGATGTGTTGAAATGAAACATGCTCACAAAATGGACAGTCTGCTTGCTCTTCACCTTATAGACATCCTGACAGTTTCCCTCTAAAATCAGTGAAGAGCTGACTGTAGAACTCTCGATGTATGCAGCGATGACTGCTAGAGTGGATTTATTTCAGACTTGACAAAGGGTTGAAGATGAGGCTTTCGATGGGTTTCAAGGCATTGTTTTCAGCAGTGTGACAGTCTGCCGTGAGAGTCTGGATGCTGTGACAACAGATCATTTCATGGATAACTGCCCTCTGTTTGGCTAGAAGAGTGAAGATCCCCAGCTCTGTTACAGCTACTAGGCACTAAGAAATTTGTACTGGAGTTTGGCTGCCTTTAGTCACTTATACCCAATTTATGCTTGTTCGATGCAGCCCATGACTTGACTGTTACTGTAAAACAGACATTCAAAATTTGTATCTAAATTGTAACAAAAATCTTTCATCAGAAAAACAGAAATCAATGCTGTTTCTGGTGTACGGTGTGAAAAATGTGTGAGTGGTGCAGCTCAATAGGCATGCTGTGATGAAGCATTGGTCTGTGGACATTGTTGTGGCTTCACTATTGATTCTTCAAAAAAATAAAACTTGTGTTCGCTTAAAGCCAAGAGGCCGCTCACTTCTTCTCTGCCACACAAGATTATCCAGTGCATTAGTTTCCATGATCACAGCGGGTCGTCTGTATGTCCACAGCTCCGTTTCTGCTGTACAAACACTATCTGCATATTTTTGGTGAGAATTTATAGCACGAACACTTTTAAGGACAGATTCCCACTTTCTTAATAAAAACAGTTTGCCTGCCTCACATTACCTTCAATGCAGCATTACTAATGCAACAGGCATGTTAGGTGTCCTAACATGGTGTGGATGTGTGAATGCGGATGTGGCCTAGTTTCCTGCATGCTGCTGTGAAAACAGTGGATGCTACAGAAAAATGAAACTGATGTGGTCAGGCGGGGTGTAACCACGGCACAGGGACATGTGGTTCCCACACCATCTAGTGTGGCTCTACTGTGATTACCACACCATTCACTTGCTTTGGAGGGAGCAATTGCTTTGCTTTACAATTCTGATGGATTTTGATGAACTACACATATATATATTCATGTGCACATACATACTTCTTGAATGAAAACATGCACTGTATGTACATTTCTGTTTCATGCTTTCCTGTGAATTTCAGTGCACATTCCAGCAGTTTCCCTTTTGACAATATTCCGTGTTTTCGTCTGTCTGTTTTGTTTTGTGTTTTCTTGCCTGCAGTGGAGAAATGCATGAGCTCCATGCAGATGGGGACCCAGATGTTGAAGCTCCGCGGCAGCTCCAAGGGACTCGTGCGGTTCTTCTATTTGGACGAACACAAGTCCTGCATCCGCTGGAGGCCGTCACGCAAGAATGAAAAGGCCAAGAGTGAGTGTTGTCTTCTTAAAGGCACAGTAAGAAAGCTGTGTGTCGCTACTCTGGGACTTTAAATATACACTGATCAAGCGTAACATTATGATCACTGACAGGTAAGGTGAATAACACTGATCATCTTTTCATCACGGCACCAGCAAGAAACTGAATAAATTATCAAAGTTCATGTTAGAAGCAGGAAAAATGGGGAGGCATAAGGATTTGGATGAGTTTGGCACAAGCTAAATAGTGATGGCTAGATGACAGGGTGTGAACATCTCTGAAGCTGTTGTGGGGTATTCACATTCTGCCATTGTCAGTATCAAAAATGGTCCAATAGAGCAACCATAGTTGACAGAGTCATGGGTGGCCAAGGCTCACTGCTGGTTCTGATAGAAAGCTGTCAGAATACACAGTCCATCGTGGTTTGCACGTGGGGTTGCATAGCTGCAGACAGGAAACGCCTGCAATGGGCATGTGATTATCAGGACTTGACTTAACGTCATGTGTGTATTACCTGGGAACACATGGGACCAGGAAGTATTACAGTAAAGAGGGCGTACATCGTGATGCTTTGGGCAATGTTCTGCTGGGGAACCTTGGGTTGTGCCGTCCACGTTCTCAGAATGGTTTGAGGAGAACAACGAGAAGTTCAAGGTGCTGACTTGGCCTTCAAATCAAATTCCATCATCTCAGTCCAGCTGAGCATCTGTAGGATGTCCTGAACAATCTGTGGAGGGCCCACAAAGGTATGTTTGAGCACACCTTTAGGGGTGTAGTGACAGCAAACTATGGACCAACATAATATTGGCAGGTGGCCTTAATGTTGTGCCTGAAGCTACCGGAACCATATTTTTAGTGAGAGGTGAGGCTTTATTGAAATTTCAGAGCTATTTCTACATGTTGTCCTTGCAAAGATATCTCAGCTTGATTGTCCTGAGTGTGAGCTACATCTTCAGTGAAGGATACAACATAAGGCCGGGCAATACGGACAAAGAATTATATTCTGAAAGATCATATATTTATAGTCTGAGTGGCAGCGTACAGTCTTTTATACAATACCAGCACTTTGACCAAATGTAACTTTAAGCAAATATGTTAAAAGAATATATGAGAAGATTTATTCCTGCATGTCATTCTGAAAGCTGAACACAGACCGGCTTAGTAGTAGCAACAATACTGCTAGCACAATAGACACAAACTAAGTTGAAAGAAGAAATAAGAACTGATTTCAGGTGGATAACAAAAGAGATCTAAGGATAAGCAGATCAATGTAACTGGAGGAGGCCCAAATTAGCAGCAATACCAGAGTTTATAGAAAATACAGAAAAGTGGATGTCAACAGCACAATCAATGAGTATTAAGTATAAAAAAGTGAATAAGATTCATAATATTATTTCTTAGCTAAGTCTGAAGTAAACAAGGAGGAAGATATTACATGCTAAACAGCTGAAAGCTAAAACAGAGTAGCTTGTCATTGCAGAATCCAGTGCAAGGATAAAGTGTTTGAAGAGTATAAAGCATTCAAATGGCCTCTGAGTCAGCAGCTTGTAAAGCATTGACTACTTATGCTTGAGAAGTGCACAGTCCCCTCAGTAAAGCTTCTATATAAGTTACATGAAAAGTGGAGAATGACAGCCTTTGAGACTGAAGACTAAGGAGGAGGATGGGCAAGCTTTGCAAAGCTGGTCGAACAGCATAATGGATCGGCCCATTAAAAAAGCTTTGCCTGTTAATAAGAAGCCAGTTATGGACTATTGTTCCATATGTTTCTTTTAATTTTTGGCACAATAGTATTATCATGTGCTTCTGAGACCTTTTGGTAATTGTTTTGCTTCCTCCATGACCAGTTGGGGTCAGAAAGGTACGAGTCACAATAGTAATATATGAGGTTACCTTTTATACATGCTCAGCATCTCAGATCTGCTTCAGTTTAACTGCTCAGCTAGAAACAGCAGATCATCTCCAAAGATCTTTGACAGATTCATGGTTAAGTGCACATTGTTCCCCTGTTTACCTTTCACTGTTTCAGGCTTTAAAGGTCTTATAGGTTTAACTCTTGCTCCAATAAATTTCCCCAATGGCCTGAAACACTTCCAATCCAAAAGAAAACAACAACGACAAAAAAGATTTGAGTGTTTTAGAAAAGAATCAAAGGGGATTTTCAGCAGTAGCTCTCAGTAGAAATGAGGTCTCATAGCAGCTTAGGGACTCGGTTCCCTGTTGCTCTGCCTGCTCCATCCCTGGATTTAATGAGCTTCTTAAGTCAACTTAATTATTCATCAGCTTTAATCTGCCCGCAGTGTCCTACACACAAAATAACACACATGCTCCCTTGAAAGTTAAAAACAATTAGAGCTTTATTTATTTATTAGGTTTTTTTTTGGAGGGGGTTGTGGTGGTGGGAGAACATCCTTTCTAAAAAAAAAAAAAAAAAAAAACGTTTTCAAATTAAATTAGGCAGTTTTTCATTGATTCAGCTCGGGTGCAGAGCTCTGCTCTGTGCAGGGCTCGCAAAATCGCTAGCCCGACGTCCCGGGGCTAGCGATTTTTCCAGTGGGCTACCAAAATCTAACTCAGCCCTGCCCGTCAGGCTATCATAGGAAGGAAAATATGTCTATGCTTTTGCATTCTTTCGCCAATGTAGCTGAGTAATTATGTCATTGGCATCGATGAGCCACTGTCAATATGTGACATATTGAAATCGCGTTTGAATTTGCGCTTGTTTTTTTGCTTTCACTTTCATTTTGCAATCGCGTGAATGGTTTGTAGAGAGCAGCAGCACTGATTGGTGAGTGACGACTAATTGCGCACCATTTCCTCTGACTTCGTCTTATCACTCATTAGCTTACTGTTCAAACGCGACAAGTGAAATCTCTCGCAGCAAGCTTAAACATGTGAGAGGTTGAGTGCGCAAAGAATCGCTGACCGTTATGTGTGTGCGTGTGTAAAAGCAGCAGGATTTACGCTGGTATTTTAGTTCTGCTCAGCCAAATAAGACAGGTCAGGGTGAAGAAGTGACAGCCAAAGAAAAGCTTACCACAAAACGGAAAAGTTATGACAAATCAGACTATGAGGCAAAAAGAAAGTGCAGCTTTTTTGGTTTCATGGACAAAAGAATTTCTGTGGCTGGAATATGACAAGCTAAATAACATGATGTTCTGCCAGGTGTGTTGTGAGTTTCATTTGATTTCTGAGTCGACAAGCGCCTTTGTTACTGGGACTAGTAGTTTTAAGAAAGACCGCATCAGAACCCATGAGAAATGCAAGAAATGCATTATTGCCCAGTCTGCAGTATCTTTCCAGGAACAAACAGCAATTGCAAAAAACATACTAAAAATAAACCAAGCACAACAAGAACTCCTGAAAAAGCTGTTTAGAACAGTGTGCTATATTGCAAAAAGTGAACTACCATTGGCAAAATTTAGCAGTGTTTGCAAACTTCAAAAAGCAAATTTTTTTTACACAGTTCTTACAAGTTCATAGAAATTTCTGTTCAATTTGAACCAAGTATTTGAGTTGATGATTGTAATTTGTATACAGTTGTTGTGATTTTTATTTGAACAATTTTTTTGATGAATTTTTGTTTCCATTACAATATTATACTTTAATGTATAATATTGTAATGGAAACAAAACATTAAAAAATTGCTTTCTTTTTTATTCGGGCTCCTTAAATTTATTGTGGGCTACCAAAAACTGAAGAATGCCTGCCCGACGGGCTACCAGAGATTTTGAAATTTTGCGAGCCTTGCTGTGGTCTACAGCAGTGACTTGCCCACAGACACACCCACTGGTTCAGTGTCACATGCTGAAGCCAATCAGCAGACTGTTAGGCTAACAGGAGTAGCAGCAACATGTAAAGTACCACTAACTTTAAGCATCTTCTGTAACTGATTATGGGGATGTGTCATGCTGTATCATACCGTCCTTGTATTCATTTTTACTGAAAAATCAGTCGATTACATGGTGTCAGCGTGTCATTAGCCCAAACATGGCTCAGAGCAAGAGCCACCTGTCAGCCTGTGATGACCAGAGCTACAAGAGATCGGGCCTCCACCAAAGCACAATACTGCTTAAAATATGCCAGGAAGCTGTTCCTGCTGAGAGTAAAAACACCAGACTTGTTTCAACACTAGTGGCATAAACAATTACAAGTGCAGCCACTCAACACTCAGCTGAGGATTGCTGCACTCCATATTACAGGAAGTGCAAATGCTTCATAGAAGTTACTGATGTGGCTGCATGGCAGAAGAGATGGGTTGAAGTAAGTGGTAAAAAAAAGCCCCACCCCACGTAGAAAAGTTTTATTTATGTGAGGATACTGTGCAGGCTCCTAACAACGTACGAGGTTAACTTGCTGTTATTTATAAACTAAACATTTAAGCAGTCGTGTTGTACTTCACATTTCCAAGGTAAACACTACTAAGGCTACATTTCTGCTTACATTTCCTATACTTACTTTATACTGTGTCACTAAAGTTGCACAATAGTGGACAAAGAAGATGTCATTAGCCCCAATGGATGTTCCCAGCAAAGACGTTTCTCTTGCAAAAAGTGAACAAGCCACACAAATTCAGTGTCTGAGTGGCAAAAACATGAGAATATGCTTACAATTAAGTTAGCAGTTAACCTCAGAACAAACCAGAATTAAGAAAACAAAGAAATGCAGCAGACAAAATTACAGGAGAAGAGAAAATAAGTGGTTCCTTCCATCAGGAAACTGAAGTCATGTGATGCTCTGATGCTCCTATTTCTGCATCAGAGCATCTACTACAGATTGTTGTTGTTTTACGAAGCAGCAGTGTGACGACCTGAGGACAGAGATTCTGTCTGTGATGTGGTCAGAACTAAGCATCATTTGTTTAAAACTTGAATGTTATCAGTAATTAAGTGCCTGTTCTATCAGAGAGCGCAGGCACTTAACTGAACTTTATTTGTTTTGGAGTTTAAACCAATCCTGAGCTGTTAAAATGCTGAACTGTAGGTGAAATACAGCCTGCTGTACAAGCGTATAAATGGAAAAGTTGTGACTTGTCCGGTCCTTGGAGGAGGAGGACAACTGACGTTATCATCGCCATCATCAGCAACAGACAGTGATTCCAGACGTTCTCCTAATGCTCAACACTCTGAACACAGTTTACGCTTGTGCATAATTTATAAAATTATAGCAATAAGAAGAACTTGAATTTATTATAGTAACTCCCCCTGCGAGGTATGCAAAGAACACTAACAACCAGATGGCAGCATACACAACCCAGCAAGAGTAAGGCTCAAAATAAAGTTAGAAAAACGATACACAAGAACAAATGACTCAACAGCCAGAGTACATCAAATTATTATTATTATTATGAATATTATTATTATACCTCATGGTCTGTTTACTCCCATACTGTGTTAAAGTTACCTTATACCGCTAACTCACCGACTTGTTGTGTCCTCCAACAGTTTCCATCGACTCCATCCGGGAGGTGTGTGAGGGTAAGCAGTCTGAGATCTTCCAGCGCTATGCAGAGGGCAGCTTTGACCCAAACTGTTGCTTCAGCCTCTACTATGGAGAACACATGGAGTCCCTGGACCTGGTGTCCACGACTGGTGAGGAGGCACGCACTTGGATCACAGGCCTCAAGTACCTGGTGGCTGGGATCAGTGATGAGGACAGCCTTGCTAAGAGGCAGCGCACCCGTGACCAATATCCTTTTCATTGTACTGTTTGCTTTCAGCCTCTTCACCTGTATCGTGTAACTGCATATGTTACATACTATAGAATTTCAAAACATTAATAGAGGGCAATTTAAAGCATTGACAGGCTGAACTGACCCATTGCACTGACGTTACACTGCTCTGGTTATAAACGATAAATGTGCTGAACTGTTGTGGTGACTTTCCTTAACCAGAGTGTCACCACATGGCTAAAGCAGACCTTCACAGAGGCTGATAAGAATGGCGATGGCAGCTTAAGCATCAGCGAAGTTCTCCAGCTCCTGCACAAACTCAATGTCAACCTGCCCCGACAGAAGGTCAAACAGATGTTCAAGGTACAGAGCAAATTAACCTGAGTGACCTCCAGACTCAGGAGGACCGTACGGGACACAAAGGCATGTGTGGGCACATGGTTTAGTGAGGTGTTTAAAGACCAATAGCACTTTGATTTATCGTAGCACTGTGAATGGAAAACGTGTCTTCTGTCAGCAGCTGCTGAAATCAATCTTTCTCACAGTCAGAGCTACAGTCGTCATGTGCTAACCCTGTGGCTGGGCCTCACCTCCCTCAGTCACTGAACATGGAAAGAAATCTTTACACAAATCTTTACGCAAAATTGCAAAAGCAATTTTAAAAATGTGTACAGCCAAACAATAAATACTGATCGTGTACGTACGATTTATTAGTTCAGCTCATAAATCTGATCATTTTACCTTCTGAAAACTGTACAAATGTGTAAAACTACATGCAGCTCTCTCTCGGTCACTTACAAAACCTTAAATATGTGTGGACGAATCGCCTGATACGCACAGTGTCCACCATCTGTTTTGAGACAAATTTAATGCTGCCATCTTCTCACCGATCCACAAATGTAAGATACATTCAATTTCCAGTGTAAAACTGGGACATCTGAGCTTCCACTGCATCTTAGTTTGGGGTTCTACATCTTGGTTTACGCCTGTGGATCATATATAACTCTTTTGAGGCACTTCTCCAAATCTCTTTGTGCTGCTGGTTCCTGTTGGAGCATTTTAATGCAAGTAACTGACAAATAATATGGCTTCCTATGTGGCCCAAGATATCTGTGCTCCATTACTGCTGAGTATTAAGTAATAATGACCAGGTATGTATGGCAGGGAGTGACATCATATTGACATCTATGGACACTAATTGCGGTGACTATGACTGTTATAAACCATCTGATACTGCAATGTGTTCTTTCTTTGCATTTGCACAGTCATCAGACAGATAGTGTTTTTTGGTCAAAGATGTTGTTAACACTGCTAAGAAAGTTTGGAAACTCTACATTTCATTGTTTTAAATGGTCACCTGTTTACAATTACCCTGAACCTATCAAGCCCAGCACTGGTGTAGTGGAGTTACTACTACACCAGATCTGTCCTGTGAGTGACGGTCTGTAAAACCCATCTGAGCTTTGGCCTGTGTTTTGTCACAATTTAAAATACAGAGACTCATAGTTCTGCCTGTGGGGAAAATTCAAGTAAAAAATTCTAAATGGACTGTTTATTCCCCACCTATGCTTTCTGGCATTCACATGTCTAATGCATCGGGGAACAACCTGCATATATTTGGATATTTGGCATGCAGACTGGAGAGGCCAGGGGTCGAACCACCAACCTTGCGATTAGCAGTTGACCTGCTCTACCTCCTGAGCTACAGCCACCCCGAGGGCAGGGTCAAGGTGCAGCTAACAGCTTGAAATTGCTAACAAGCACCACCATCATCTTCTGCTGCACTCATGCCTGCTTTCGCGTCTTCTGATGCAAAAATATTCCACTTGTATCCATATCCAACCTCGATCTCCCTGCACTGGCCAGCTTTATAGGATTAGGTAAATTATTCAATGCATTGGATATGAGGCTGAGAGCTAGGGGGGAGATTATGCTTTTAAATTAAAATGTCCACATTTGATATTATTTGGTACAAATTAATTCCCATGTATAAAGTGAACGGTTGTAGTATTCCTTTAAAGAAACCTCACTCCAGAGGCTGTTGGTTAATTTACTTACAGCAATGCAACAGCATCTACAAGTGGATGTGATCCATGACTTACTAAGCTTGCTAGTGCAAAGGCTAATGCAGCTTGTAAAATGTGTAAAATATGATCCACTGTCAATCCAGGTCAAGAAAGGTGTTACTAGGTCACATGAGACAGCAGTGTGTGAGTGAGCAGGGAACAGACTGTGACTAATATAGATGTTGGCTAAAGGATTAGTGTGCTGAAGGTTGATTTGGCCCTTTTAGCCGGATTCCTGTCACTAAGTCAAACGATCTATTGACAGTCAGCCATATGGTGCTGCTGGGACACAGATGGCCTCTGGCGTATTGCAGGTGTGTTCTGACACTGATGAGGATTTGTGTGTTAATGATCTCTAAACTCATTCTTTGGTTTAATCTACTTACAATGAAGATAAATAATAGTGTCCTTACCTCTTTCTCAGTGTGTAGCGATACTACATATGATCACATTCCACACGTTAGTGAATATACTTTACCACACCAAGAATGAACAGTAAAAGGCACACAGAGAGAACAGATAAAGCAGTGCAGTCATGTAAATGAGGGTAGACCAGTGCACCACAGACTTCATCATCAAATCTAACCATAAATAACTAAACATTTCCATGGATGTATTAGTAGTATTGTATCAGACAACATTACTTTTCTCTACTTGGGAAACTAGCAAGTGAATTTTCAGTAAAACTTGTTAGAGGGAAAAAGTTGCAGTGAACCACTGTGGAACAGGGCAGGTGGGTGTGCATCCAATTAACTTTTTCCATACGAACACCATGGATGCCCGGGTTACAAATGAATAAGCTCTTGTCCTTAAAGACAGCGTTTATTTACCCAGTGGGGCAATTTTTTCACTACTTTTGATTTTACCTTTAAAAACTATTTAGCTTGCCTTATTTGATATCATTCTTTTCACCACATCCTCACATGTCTAAATTTATAGTTACATATACATACTGTAGAGAACTGATCTAAACCACATAAAAAACAAAAAACCTGAGTAGGAAATGGTTAGATTTTTCTTTTACTGTAAAAACCACAAAGATGTTTATTGAATCATCTTCATAACTTGAAATGCAACTGTAATTTGTAAATTAAAAAACTTCTGCATAAAGTAAGCCAGTACCTCAAGTCTTTTTTTTTTTTTTTTTTTTTTCTTTTTTTTTTTTTTTGGACAACCATTTAAAAATATTCCTACCGCTAAAATTACAGAACAATTAAGATGCGACGCAATTTATTTGTGCCACTCTAAAAATAGTTTCTGTCCACCACAAGACAGAGGAACACATCGCAGGGCTGAAACCTGCCGGCCTCACATCTCAAAACTCGTTATCACTTGCTCTCTCACCATTGTCACTCCTAAAACGTTCTTCTCTTCAAGCATTCAGCTTGGTCTGCTGATCTGCTGTGTCCAAAGTCCCACTAGGTAACCAAGCCCAGTAGGACTCCTCCTTCAGTTTGATGGCTCCCTTCTCCCTTCACCTTTTTGGGCTCCTTGTAGCAGCCTCAACAATAGAGGTGGAGAATGTGGTCCATTTGGACTTAATGTCCCCAGCCATTTCAGAATGCTGTTGATGTTTTGCTGGAGGTGGGAGTCGAAGATCTCACGGACCTGGTAAGACAATACCAGCACATTCTCTGTGCTGGTAATAAATGCATGAACTAGTTTTTCAGCATCACTCTGAGACAGGATATTTCTAATTTTAGAGATGTTGCACAAATGGAAGAAAGCAGTCTTACATATTTGTTTAATATGTGCATTGAAGGACATGTCCTGGTCAAAATGACTCCAAGGTTCCTCACAGTGTTACTGGAGGCCAAGGTAATGCCATCCAGAGTAAGTTGTTTTTGTTTTTTCTGGATAGCATTACCTACGATTTTTCGGGCTGGGTTTTATCTGAATTTCAAAGCAGAAAATTAGAGGTCATCCAGGCCTTTGTCTTTAAAAACATTCCCACAGTTTAACTAATTGGTTTGTTTTATCCGGTTTCATGGATCAATAACATGAAAACTAACTGTACAGCCAGATATGAGGTTGTGCTGAAAAAAATGATGCCAAAGAAGGTAAACTGTTTTTAAAACCGAAAAATAAATGTGAAGTTAAATTAGTGAAAAACTGCCAAATTCATCCTGGACCCCAAAGGATTAATGGCACCGGAAAAATCCAAAAACATCATTCTCATAAAGCCCTGATGTGTCTTTTGTCCTGTCTTCTTCTTTTCACCCCAACCAGTTGTGGCAGATAGCTGCTCCTCCTCGAGCCTGGTTCTGCTGGACGTTTCTCGCTGTTTAAAGGGGGAATCTTCTCGTTCCTGCTGTCACCAAGTGATTGCCAGAGGGTTTTCTCTGTATTGCTGTAGGGTCTTAACCTTACAATATAACGGGCAGTGAGCAGTTGTGATTTGACGTTATATAAATAAAATTGAACACACATGGTTTATGTAGCTGAGCCACAGTCAGCAAGCCTGAAAAATACAAGATTCATTGACAACCATACAAAAAGCTGCTGCAACAGGCGTCCCTCGCATGGTACCATCTGATCTAGCCTTGTTGTGTATTTGTTCCAGGAAATGGAGACCTGTATACATTTGTAGTGACAAAGCAGAGCTACATCGTTATTGACACAGGTTGGATGTAACAGCTGGAGGTGTTATTGTACTAAATAAAATGTAAAGAAGCACGGCTCTTCAGCAGGGGATTTGCTCACTGATTAATCACAGTGGAGTCTTGCACATGTGCATGTGGGGTGCAAGCTTTGTAGGAACAAGAAGCGGCTGGACTGATTGGTGAATTAGTGGATATTAGCTGTCGAGTATATTGGTTCATAAATAAGAAATGGGAGTCAGTAAGGCTAGAATGATGATGATGCCTTTAAGCTGCATTTCCCTTACGTGCTATTTTCACTGTTTACAAAGAACAACACAAATATTATTTAATTTACTGCATCACACGTGACAGACTTACTTTAAATGCTGGACCTAAATTCATTTATTAGACAGATTTTATATAATCCCATAAATTAACTTGTTACAGCAGTACAACAGACTGAAGGAAAGGTGAATTAGAATAAAACCCTACGTGGCCCTGTGTGGGAAAAGTGATTGCCCTTAGTTATAACATAAATGAACTGTGTTGTGTCACATCTTTGGAAAGCCACACCCAGGCCTGGTTACTGTCACACTTGCTCTCAGTTACCCAAATAGGGCTTGCCTGATCAAGTGGAATATTCAGGAACAAGTGAGAAACTAATTGAGGTTATAAAGCTGTGGGACTCCAGCAAACCACAGTCGTAATATTTCTTTTTAATATTTAAATGTGTGTCATGATCTGAAACATTCAAGTGTGACAAACATATAAAAAAATAGGAAATCAGGAAACATGCAAAGACTTTTTCACACCACTGTATCCTAAAAAAATTCAATTTCAACATAATTCAGTTTTGTTTTATATCATCTACAGCAGCGGTCCCCAACCTTTTTTTCGCCACGGACCGGTTTAAGCCCGACAATATTTTCATGGACCGGCCTTTAAGGTGTCGCGGATAAATACAACAAAATAAAACTAGTACCGGTACCGAAAAAAAGAAAATTTATTCATAAAACACGTGAAAAGACCAAGGAAAACCGAGTAAACGACAACAAAATAACGCTGAAAACCGATAAAAACCCTGAAAACCATACATTTCACACCTGAGCCTCAACTCTCGCGGCCCGGTACCAAACGACTCACGAACCGGTACCGGTCCGAGGCCCGGGGGTTGGGGACCGCTGATCTATAGCGCCTTTGGGTCAGGGAAGGTGTTATTTTTAAAATAATAATAATAATAATAATAATAATAATGATAGTAATATTATTATCATTATTACAGGTTTTAATAATTGTATCATCGGTGGTGAGTTGGATCATTTGGAGATTAAAGATGCAGAGCTGGCTTGGCAGAGGCCCCAGTCCATAAGATGTTTAGCTCCCACTGCCAGCACAACTTGGATGGGACTCTAACGGAGGCTCGGTACATTGAGTCTGAACATATTATTTGGATAAAAGTCTTGAATTTACATCACTTAAGATATTTGGTACAAACTGATTTGAAAAATGTGGCAGCAACAACCCAGGCCTTGAGGCCCGGTGTCCTGCAGGTTTTAGATCTCACCCTTGGTCTACACACCTGAATCAAAGTATTAGTTCATTACCAGGCCTCTGGAGAACTTCAAGACACGTTGAAGAGGTCATTTAGCCATTTAAATCAGCTGTGTTGGCTCAAGGACACATCTAAAACCTGCAGGACACTGGTCCTCGAGGCCTGGAGTTGCCCACCCCTGCCATAGAAGCATGTGTATAAGTCTCTAATGTTGTGAGCCCAGTGTGCATGAAGCTGCTCTGCAGACAAAAGACAAAATCAGCTGTAAATATCACAATAATCAATTCTGATCTTTTATTATTATCTAGTAGGCAAACAAGGAAACTCTGTAGTCCTGCTTGAAGCACTATAAAGAGTATTAAGTATTGCAGTATTACAGTATTAAGACAGTTTTCTAACACTGGAAATTTGTCTCGTGCCTGATGTGTAGGAGGCAGACACAGATGACACCCAGGGAACTCTGGGCTTTGAGGAGTTTTGTTCCTTCTACAAGATGATGTCGACCCGCAGGGATCTGTACCTCCTCATGCTTAGCTACAGCAACCACAAGGACCATCTCAACACTGATGACCTGGCCCGCTTCCTGGAGACTGAGCAAAAGGTACAAACTGGTTCTAATGGGACTCAAAGTTACTTTGCTTATTGAAGCGGCTCTTTTTTTTAAATTTGTTTTGTTTTAAATTATTTCTCGTGGTGTTCTTTACTGTGAAAACCCACAATGCTACTGATCTGCAGACTTAGAAAATAGAGTTGCACCAGTCAGTTTACTGCTGATCAGAGCCAAACTAAGATGTTGCTGATTGTGCTTTAAATCCCATATCCTGCACTACAGCAGGTGGGCACATCTCTGTGAGTCTAGCTACAAATTATCACCTCAAACGTCTACACACAATACACATTAATGACAAAGTGAGAAAAGTTTGCTTGAAATTATTGAAGATGTATTAAAATAAAAAGCAACAGTAAAGTGTGTACATAAGTATTCACAGCCTTTGCCATAACAGTCAAGACTGAGCTCAGGTTCATCCTGTTTCCACTGATCATCAGTCGGATGTTTCTAGAACGTGATTGGAGTCCAGCTGTAGTAATTTCAGTTAATCGAACACGATTTGGAAAAGGCCCACACCTCAAACCTGATGGAGCTGTTTTTCTTAGCTTTGACGTTATGGGTTGTTGTGCATAGAATTTCCGTCGATGCAGACTCCAAACGTAAAGGTCCCGGCCAGATGGTGGAGTCGAATTCAAGACTTCCTTGCTGTGAGGCAACATTGCTTACCACTGTTACACCATGTACAACAGGAGTCTTGTACTTCAGTCCTCGAGAGCCGCTGTCCTGAAACTTTTCCATGTGTCCCTGTTGCAACACACCTACAATTAGTATGTCATTAGCAAGACTCTAGAACTTGACTGCATGCTGAGGAGGCAATTCAGCCATTTGATTCATGTTACAGCAGCTCATGAGGGAATGAATGTTAGGGGTTGAACCAAGTTCTATAGTTCCAGTTCTATACTCTTGCTAATGAGCTACTAATTGTATTCAGGTGTGTGCAACAGGGACACATGGAAAGGTTTCAGGACAGCAGCCCTCGAGGACTGGAGTTTGAGACCCCTGATCTAACAACATGGAGTCAGTTATCTTTCAGTGCAGCTGCCTGATAGTCTGAGAGAGTTATTTTTTATTTTTTTATTTTATTACACATCAACTTGAGCCAGCTGTGACCTGATTTGGGGCTATATAGATAACATTTGATTGGAGTGGAATAAACTGAAATGAAAGTAAGTACATTCTGCATTTGTTCTAACTCTTTTTCTGTTGACATTTTAATTTTTATATGAAATGACATAAAAAAGCTGAACACAGCAATACCACAGCTAGTGTTTCTGAGCTGTGATTACAGGACAACATACAGAGGAAAACAGAATTATTAGTCCCTCTATGAACATATATACACACAAAAATGCTTGATGTCCTGTTTAATGTAAGATTTTTCTTTACTTGTTGTTTCCAATTTCCAATTTTTCAGTTCAACTTTGTCTTATTTTTGGACTTTTGTTTAAAGACACCTTTAACAAGCTAACAGTGTCAAGACATTGTAAAAATGTCAGGTCGAAATCTGATTGACCAATGAGGACAGGTGCCAAACAGCTGATTCCTGAAGCCAAGATGAAAATAAAAACGTGCAGCCAGATCACCAATTGGATCAAAGAGGTATTTGTGACATGAATTTTTTACATTTTATAGATGGCCAAGGTGAGTAAAGACCACTGCCTGGACATCATCCGCAAATTTGAGCCGTGCTCTGAGAACCAAAAGCACGATGTTTTGGGAATTGATGGTAAGTTCCTCTTGAATTTTTGAATACTCTTAGTTTTCTTCTAGTAAATGGCTTCCCTGTTGCATTATACTGCTTTTTGAAGTGCAGTCTTATAGTGAAGAACCAGGCTGTGGTTGATGTGTTAAAGACTTTCATCTTCAGATTCTAGCAGCTTCTTTTCATTCAGTGCTTACATCGCTTCTGGTTTTAGGCAGTGATGGGAATAATGGCGTTACAAGTAACGGCATTACTTTTTTCAGTAACGAGTAATCTAACTAATTACTATTTCTATCGTTACAATGCCTGTTACGTCCCCACGAAGGGGTCTAGGGGTGTGAGTGTGGGGACCAGTAACAAATGGGTCTAGAAATAGAATGAAAAGGAAAACAGACAGAGGTGTTCTATAATAATATCGTTTTATTACAAACAATATGGCTTTATTACAAATAACCTTAACTTAAAGAGCCGGCAACACCGGCTTTAACAAATAAGGGAGGCACTTCCCACACTTCTTCCTTAACTCCTCACCAAGGGGAGACACTTCTGGGGCCCACAAGCCCGCCTACTCACTACTCGCAAGGAGGCTGTCTGTCCAAAACCTAGCGGAAAAACGTGTAGAGCCACAGAGGGAAAAACCACCTCACTCACAGTTCATCCCCAGCTTATATAACCTCAGAGGCAGTGATGGAAATAACGCCGTTACTTGTAACGCCCCTTGTAACGCCGTTCCTTTTTTCAGTAACGAGTAATCTAACTATTACTATTTCTATCGTTACAATGCCGTTACCATTACTAACAAGAAAATGCGGTGCGGTCGCGTTACTATTTTTTAACAAGCAGACATCGAAGCTGTCTTCAGCTTACCGCATCTTATATCAGTTGCACGGAAGTAGCTGTCTATGTAAGTAATCTGGGCACTACAGCTTTAAGTAGCTGCGCGCGCTCCCGCGGGCGGTAATCACTTTCTGGCCGACGATCACTTTTTGACACAACACCTGGAGCTAAGGGGGCAAAACAATCGCATGGGTGCTGCTGTTTGACTGAGGAACAATAAAGTAGTCGTGGTAAGCCAATCACACGACCATTTCAAGATGACAAAGCAACAAGGTGATATATACCAGTTTTTAAGTTGTGTTGATAGGCTACGTAAAACCAGAGTCATGATAAACAATATACGTGTGTTTTTCCTCAATAGTTTCATCACGTTTACTGTCTAAGGACAGCGCTAGCAAGCACTCTCTGCTTATGACCAAAAAATTAAAAAAACAAACCAAAAAACAGCCCTTTCGTGTTGGTGGAAAAATGCCCCATGTTGACCAATCAAAAATGATATGGTAACATGACATTTGGTTGTTGGTAGAGAGAGAGAGAGAGAGAGAGACACCCTACAGTACTGCATTCAATATTTCAACGAAGGTCACTCATATAGTCCAGCGAGCACTGTCAGGGTAATACATGTAACGAAGCGCTGTGAGGAGTTAGTTTCTAGACGTTTGTTGACATCCAGTGTTTAGGTGCTGCTTCTTCTTCTGCCGCTAATTTAAAGGCCACCTGCTGGGCTGGAGTGGTAAATGGTAAATGGACTGATTCTTATATAGCGCTTTTCTACTCATCTGAGCACTCAAAGCGCTTTACACAACTTGTGCATTCACATTCACATTCACCCATTCGCACAAGCACATCTTTCTAAGACCCACACATTCATACTCCGATGGATGCATCGGAGAGCAATTTGGGGTTAGTACTAGGGGAAGCCAGGAATCGAAACACCAACCTTCCGATCAGTAGATGACCTGCTCTACCACCTGAGCTACAGTCCCCCATGTGGACGATGACGGTTTTAAGGCCTGGATATTTTCTTAAGAAAATCCCCGTGACATTTAAAAATCTGAACATCATTGTCTCACCCATACTCTTTTGTAAAATCTCTTCAAACATTAACTGAACACTACCTCTCTGAAAACTTTGTTTGCAAAACTTGTGCATAAGATTTAAAAAATTGACAATTTATATTTGCATTTAAAGTTATGAAATATGATTCATTAAACATGTTTGGTTGTTACAGTAAAAAATAACTTTCTACTCGGATTTTATGTTTTTTATTATTATTAATAATAATAATAATGGATTGCATTTATATAGTGCTTTTTCAGGACCCCTCAAAGGAACCCCCTTTTTTTTTTTCTTAGATCAATTGTGTTAATACAGTATGTCAAAATGAAAACATAACTGTAAATTCAGACACGTGAGGTTGTGCTGAAAAGAATGATACCAAACAAGCCAAAATAAATAGTTTTTAAGGTGAAATGTAGAGAGAAAATCAAAAGTAGTTAAAAATGGCCAATTATACCCTGGACCCCAGAGGGTTAAACTATTTTTTTTTTTAAAGTAACGCAATAGTTACTTTTCAAGTAATTAATTACTTTTAGAATCTTGTAACTTAGTTACTAACTCGGTTACTAACTCAGTTACTTTTTTGAAGAAGTAACTAGTAACTATTAGAGATGGACCGATCCGATATTACGTATCGGTATCGGTCCGATACTGACCTAAATTACTGGATCGGATATCGGAGAAAAATAAAAAAATGTAATCCGATCCATTAAATATCACGAAAGCACCTCACAAAACTTGCAACACGCCGTAACTCACCTCAGAACGTTAGCACGTCGGAGCAGTATGCATCACGTGATAGAGCGGCTGTGGCATGTAGGACCTGTCGGTGGTCTGGATAGCATTTGGAGCTTCGCTAGCAACCCGGCATTTCATCTCCAACAAAGTTATCCCGAGAGAAGTAAAGCAAGTATGTAAGTCCATCTCTGAATGTTTGTAAAGCATTCCTGCGTTAAGCTTAACAAGCGACTGCCTCTCCTGCTGCTACTTCAATCATGAAACTGCTTAACGATCAGCTGATCGGCTTTTCTGTCGCGAGTCCGTGTCTCTTGTTTGCTTTTGGCCCACTTTGCACCAGAAAGAGGAAACCAGCGGCTGAACAACAGCAGCACGTTTAAGCTTGATCAGCTGTTGTTAGAATGTATTTAATATTACTTTCTACTCCAGGATCTTTTTCTAGTAGCTGACGCTGGTAACTGTGCAGGGGCGGATCTAGGAAAGTTTAGCCAGGGGGGCCGATAGGGCATTAACAGGGAAAAGGGGGCACAAAGACATACTTTTCTTTCTTATTCTCATTTAAAATGTCTAGCTTTTAATAAATAATTATCTGACACCCAAAGTTTTAATTTGATGTAAAATGAATAGAAGTCAATTACTGTATATAGTAACTATTAAGTCTAATATATATACCCTAGTAAGCTATAGTACTTTTTCCTTTGGGAAGGTACCATCTGTGCAGTCTGCAATTTTGTTGAAGAAAGATGTTGAATCTATTTAATATTTCTTGAAAAATAATTGATTTCTGTGCATTTTTTTTCACACTTCATCAAATTAAGGTTGATTACGTCGATTAAGCATCATGAGGTGGAGCGTGAGGGGTGGTTCCCTATTTTTTATTTATTTATTTTTGTTGTTGCTGGGAGTTGGAACCCTATTAGTTAGGTTGCTTAATATTTATGCTAAGTACTCTTTAAAATACCAGAATAGGGAGGATGGTGTAGGTTTAAGTTTATTAGATTGATCAGTATTGCTGAACTATGAAATATTTTTTTTTGCATAGGGGTATAACAGAATAGCTTTAGTGTAGTTGTTGTTTTAAACTTGAGTATGAACTTATACAAAATGCAGCAAGATATTTAAAAAACAGTTTTGTTGATTAAAAAACACTATATCGGATTCATATCGGTATCGGCAGATATCCAAATTTATGATATCGGTATCGGACATAAAAAAGTGGTATCGTGCCATCTCTAGTAACTATAATTACTTTTTCAAAGTAACTTGCCCAACACTGCTCAGAGGTGATTGTTAACTGGGCCCTGGTGGCAAACGAGGCTAATCAAAAACAGCTGTGTCCTGAGGAGAGAGAAGAGTGAGAGAGACAGAGGGGGTAGGAGTGGCAAGAGAGGAGGAGGTGGAGAGAGCGGGCAAACACCCTACCCACACACTCCCAAAGCCTCACAGGATGTAACATTCCCCCCTTATATTCAAGCTCTACCAAAACAACAAAAACACTTCATTGTGAGCTGCATGAGAGTGCATCAGCTACGATATTGTCAGTGGTGTGTGGTTGCACATCCGGTTCAGAAAAACGAGGGGATTGTGATCTGTGAACACGGTCACCGGCGAAGAGCTAAAGCTTCCTTCCTAGGGGCTACAACTAGGTTGTGCCAAGCCGTTTTCTACTAGGTACTCAACTTCCTTTCTCATCACCTCATGTTTGGCGACGGGGCAGCGGTATGCATGCTGCTTGATTGGGGCTGCGTCGCCAACGTCAATGTCATGCTCACAAACATTGGTGCGGGAGGGCACATCACTAAAGAGAGACTGATAGGAGTGCAACAAGTCAAGTACATCCCTACACTGAGACGGAGGAAGATGAGACAGGTGGGTCTCGTCCTTGGCTAAAAAAAAAAAAAGAATTTGACAACCGCCCACATTGCTGTCCCTCGGAAAGGGTACCCAGATCATCAACGCCCTTGACTTCTACACTTAGCAGGGAAGCAGGGACTGAACCAGGGACAGCGATCCCAGCGGTGTCTGCCTGTTCTGTCATGCTGGTTTCTGTGGTGCGGTATGGTTTCAGCATGTTAACATGGCATAGGCGAGTCTTCCTCCTGCGTTCTGGGGTGTTGAGAAAAATAGTTGGTGTCAGACACTTTCTTCACTATTAAATAGGGGCCTGATAAATGAGCCATGAGGGCAGAATTAGGCGCGCGCAGCAACACAAGCAACAGGCTGAAATTGTCTTTCCACTGCCTTCTGATCAAACCGTCTCTTCATATTGGCCTGGGATACACAGAGAGCCTCTTTTGCTAACAAAGCAGCCCATTGCCACCTGTCCTTGCATGTTTTCACAAACTCCACCACATTAGTTTTAGGCATGCAACCGCTGAGAAAACTCTCCTTCAGCACTTTTAGTGGACCCCACACATCATGGCCAAACAACAGGGTAGCTGGGCTGAACCCCAAAGACTCCTGCTTCACATCACGTATAGCGAACAATACAAAAGTGACACCTTCATCACAGCTTTTTGGTTACACATTATGGTTAAATGGTAAATAAATGATAAATGGCCTGTATTTGTATAGTGCTTTACTAGTCCCTAAGGACCCCAAAATGCTTTACACATTCAGTCATCCACCCATTCACACACTGGTGATGGCAAGCTACATTGTAGCCACAGCCGCCCTGGGGCACACTGACAGAGGCGAGGCTGCCGGACACTGGTGCCACTGGGCCCTCTGACCACCACCAGTAAGCAACGGGTGAAGTGTCTTGCCCAAGGACACAACGTCCGAGACTGTCAGAGCCGGGCTCGAACCGACAACCTTCCGATTACAAGACAAACTGCCAACTCTTGAGCCATGATTGCCCAACAAGAACGGATTCCCTGCCCGCGTCTTTGGTAAGGGGCCAACACAGTCTACCTGGACATGCTCAAATGGTTCACCGACAGCAGGGATAAGACGTTGAGGGGCGGGGGGCACCACCTTCTTCGGTTTACCCACAAGCTGGCAAATGTGACAGGTGTTACAAAACTGCACTACATTTGCTTTCATTGCCGGCCAAAAGAAATGCTGCAGTATACGGTCATATGTTTTAGTGACACCCAAATGACCTGACCATGGTCTAACTGTAGCACATGCTGCCGCAGACTTGTTGGAACCGCTATCTGCCACACTGTACTCCAGTCTTCTCCAGGCCTTTGGGTCCATTTGCGCATCAATAAACCTTCCCAAATGAAAAATGTCTGCTTCTTGATCCCCTCACCCCCATCATCCTGAGCTGCACTTGACTAATGAAGGGTCCTCTTTACTAGCCTCCACAAGTGCTTCCCAAGTGAGCAGAAAAGGAGCTTCAGACTCAGGAGCTGGCTCAACCACACTTTGAGCCGACTCTAAGGCTCCATTATCTCTTTCATCAGTACAGGGCATCACATCCTTCTCTAGAATAGAGGCAATCACTGATCCTGACAAATCAACCCCCCCACCTTGTTGCTGGGCACGAGAACAAGTAAGAACATTCACAGGGAACACATCTGGGTGCTGCTGGCTCAGGGCATCTAAAACAGGCTCTACAACAGGATTGTTGGTCACCTCAGGGGTAGGATAAACTTTCCCACCCGCTATGTCATTTACCATTATAAAATCCAGCCCATTAATTGGAAAACAAGGCTGCACAGCCACTGAAAAAAACCCGCCAGCTCACTTTGTACCCAAATACAATGAAGGGGAGCAGGCACAAAACTCATCCCAACACCTCTTACGATGATGCTAGCATCACAGTCAGACTTCTCATCAAATTCAAGCACACTAGCTAGTATGAGGGACTGTGAGCCACCAGTATCACGCAGAATGAGCACTTCACGCTCGTCCCCGGGCTTACCAGACAGCGAAACTGTCCCCTTAAAAATGAAAGGCTTAAAACATTTATCTGGGGTGTCAGGGGAGGGGGGCCTACTGACAGGAGGCATGGTTTTAATCAGCCCCACGTGAAGTTGAGACTGATTGTTTCCGTTTATAAGCTTCACAATCTGCGATCAAGTGGCCAGACTTAAAACAGAAAAAACACTTTCGGTCTGCCTTGGGACGAGACACAAGTACCTCACTCTTCGGGTACTGCACAGCTGGCACCTCGCTAGCCTTCACTGGGGCATCGCATCGGTCATACCTACTGACACTAGTTTTATGGACAAGCACGAACTCATCAGCCAGCGTTGCATCCTCCTTTGGCGAGGAAACCTTATGTTCATTAATATATATTGCAATGCGCTCAGCAATGCAGTTCTTAAATTCCTCTATGAGCATTAGTTCACATATCGAAGCCAGGTCAGTAGCTTTGCAGGCCACACACCACCGATCGAAAAGGACACTTTTTTCCCTGGCAAAATCCAGATAGGACTGACCCTGTCCCCTTTTCAACCTCCAGAAACACTGCCTATAAGCTTCTGGGACCAGCTCATAAGCCAGCAGGATAGCCCTTTTCAGCATGTCATAGTCCAGGCTGTCCTCAGCTGACAACGAGGAACAAACTTCATGAGCCTTACCTGCCAGCCTACATTGTAGCAAAATAGCCCACGAATCCCTTGGCCAGTGCAAGGCTGTGGCTATTCGCTGAAATGACTCGAAGTAACTGTCAACCTCAGTGTCGCGGAACACCGGAACCAGACGACTGTTTTTCCCCACGTCAAACGGTGCGTCTGCCTGCCGAATGGAGGCAGTCGCAGGAAGGGAAGCCTGCTGGAGTACCAAATGTCGCAACTTGACAGTTGTCTCCGCCTCCACCTTTTTCAATTCAACCTCCCTGGCTCTGGCAAGCCCTGCCTCTAAACGCTTAAGTTCCAACTCCTTCTTCAGCTGGACCTCCCTCTCCTGATCCTTCCTTTCCAACTGGACAAATCCCCACCCAGGATTACTCCAAAAACAAAAAAGGCAAAATAAAAAATGAGTGCCTGAAGAAGGAGCTTATGCTCAGCTACACACACTCCCCTATGCTAACTGGAGAGAGCGTAGCAGATACAATACAACTAATCAAACGACTGGCAAACAACACACCAAAACTTATTAAACTTACTAATCGCTGTACCTTCCATTCTTATCCTGGACGAGCCCCCACATTGTTACGTCCCCATGAAGAGGTCTAGCCGTTACCATTACTAACAAGAAAATGCGATGCGGTCGCGTTACTATTTTTCAACAAATAGACGGTTGAAGCTGTGTTTAGTTTACCGCACCTTATATCAGTTGGACGGAAGTAGCTGTAAGTAATCTGGGCGCTACAGCTTTAAGCAGCTGCGCGCGCGCTCCCGCGGACAGCAATCACTTTCTGAGCAGAGTGAAGCTGACCCCTCACCCACTTGAAACGTAAAGGCAAATAGGCGGAGCGGTTAGTGCTACGTTTGTGCAAATTTGTGCAGGTAAAATTATCGTTTGTGCTGCTATGGTTTTTCAGATATTAAACTTTATTTTATAGGTCATTCAAAGGTCACCATCCCCCCAGACTGCTCCAAAGCAGACCAAAGTGGTCTACTTTTTTAGTGCTACGTTTGTGCAGATTTGTGCAAGTAAAATTATTGTTTGTGCTGCCACGGTTTCTGAAATATTAAGTTATATTTTTGGCTGATGACGTCACCATCCCCCCAGACTCTTCCAAATCGGACCAAAATGGTCTCCTTTTGTAGTGCTACGTTTGTGCAGATTTGTGCAAGTAAAATTAGCGTTTGTGCTGCTACGGTTCCTTGAGATATTAAACTTTATTTTATAGGTCACTCTCAAAGGTCATCATCCCTCAAGACTGCCTCGAAAAGGACCAAAATGGTCTACTTTTTTAGTGCTACGTTTGTGCTGATTTGTGCAGGTAAAATTATCATTTGTGCTGCCACGGTTTCTGAGATGTGCTGTTATGGTATGAAAATGTTTTTTTCAAATGACTTTTCGCTTTGTATGTTCATTTGTTCAATAAATTTCTGTTAAAATAAACTTTTCTTAATGTATTTAATCAGCTAAATTTGTAGAATGTAGTTTTTTTATTTTTTATTTTTTTTACTTCAATTTCTTTACTTCAATCACTTTTCATTCCTAAAACTATGATGCAAATGCTTGAGGATTTATTGTTTTTAGAGTGGATTAAAAAAACCCTATATTTGGCAGAAAAAAGTATTATTTGGCATGACTATTTCTGAAGGATTCTTACAACAGCGTGTTAAATCTGATTTCTGAACAAGGTAAGCTTACATTTAAAGGTTTTAGTTACGGAGTTAATACATGATATGGCTGGATCAAAGTGATTTTTTTTCAATGTTAAACATTTTCAAAAATACAGCAATTACAAATGTGCAAATCCAAGAAAACTTTTAAAAAAGAAATTATGTTTCTAAAGCACTTTAAAAACATCTGGTACACTGGACCTAAGTGCTGTACAGTACATGTTAATGGGTTAAACACTCAGACTCAAGTCAATAAAACTCACAAATTAAATAGCTCCATCTTAAAAACAAGAATTCGACAAAATATGAAAGTGTAGATTCGTGGAGAACTTGGGGGAGGGGTTTCTCCTTGCTTAATATATAGGTCAGAAGTCATCTTTTGCTCCATCCTAAACATAGTGTGGGTTTTTTTTGTGGTTTTTTTAAAATTTATTTAGATGGTTCGAAAGCCATCTGTAGACAAGGTTTCCATTTTTCCAATTCTTTGCAATTCAAAAGAGGCCATAGTCCAAAATGGCAAAATAGCCACTCCAGCTGCCCCAGTCTGGAAAGAGCTGAGTCAGCAGCTAGAAAACAAGATGTCAGCAAAGGCCCTGTACACTTTTGTGAAGCTAAATAGACACATCTGGTCAGCTTTGGAAATCACTGATCAGGAAAGTAATCTGGAAAGTAATAGTGAAGGAGAGTTAGATTCACGTTGCATTTCTCCTGGACAAGAAAACTGTCAAGCTTTTGAACTTGAAGTACCTTTTGAGGACTGGGTTAAATTTATTCCTGAAAAGGTTAAATACAATGACAAGTTTTCTCCTTCTCAAAAAAGGGAATACACAATTTTGAAGCCTGGCACTTGGACTCATATCATCAATGACCTTGTATGGAAGAAAATCTAAAATACATGTACACTTGTGTTCCGAAGAGCAAAGGTCCATCCAGCTGTCACCAATAATTATCTGGACATTAGAGGCAACTGTAAGGAGTGTCATGGCCAGTTAGAAATGTCATGTGACAGACAGCCAGCAATTAATAGTCCAATGGTTTCATGAGAAATACAGATCTCTCCCTGCACACTGGCCACTCCAAGCGGTTCATGTCTGGAAACCTGCGTGAACAGATCGCTAAAGAGCTGTGTGAGGGCAGAATGGAACCAGCTGTATGGAGTTCAGCGAAGGCAGCAGATTTGATGGCTGTTGGAGATCCTGAGCCAAGCCACCTTCCAAATTTGGCCACTCTGCGAAAGGTCAAACAAGAGAGAAAAGACTTGGAATTAGGAGATAAGGACCCCATTGCATCTCTGCAATTATTAAAATATAGTGTTCCTCACAGTGGTAGCATCCGAGATATTGGACTGGACAGGTTTTTCTGTAACTACTAGAGTCAAACTCAGATCCATGTGTACAAGACATTGTCAAAAAAATCTCCCCCAACTGTGTGTTTTGATGCAACCGGTTTAGTTGTGAAAAAACTGCTGAGACCAAATGGCAAATCTGGCCTTATCTTCCTTTATCAAGGTATCCTGACAGAAAACAATTGCCCCGGTGTCCCAGTGGTGCAAATGCTATCAGAGAAACATGATGTTTTTTTGGGGGTTTTTTTGGGTTTTTTTGCCTGTCCCGTTTGGCTCTTTTGCCATCAGAATTGTTGTCTAAAGGCAAAGAAAGATGCCCAACGGATTTACTTTACCAAATTGACCATCCCAGCCTTGCCGTAATGGTCCATTTGATTCACCTTTTATTGTTTGTTTTATTTTCACTTACTGAATACGGGACAGACTTGACTGGGGGAAAGAAGGGGAGAAAGAAAGAGGGAAAGAGAAACAGCTGAGAAGAGGGACGGGGGAGAAGGGCAAAAAACAAAAACCAACAGAATGAGCAGAAAAGAAAAAAGAAATAAAAAATGCATATATCAATCACCTGGATCACCTGCTGAGAAAGAAAAAAGGAAACATGAAGAGAAACATGATGTTAATGCCATCGCAAACTGGTTGACAGAATGGATTCATGTAGGTGTACCTGTACCAAAGGAAGCTGTGAGTGACTTTCGTCTGGCAATTCTGGGAGCTCTGGTCAAGGTTTTCACTCCTCATCCTGATCTGAAGTCCTACCTTAATGAATGCTTTCATGTCCTTCTTGGAACCCAGTCTGCCAAACTCCTCCCTTGTTTTATCAGGGTTGATGTTGTGCCCTGAAAGCCCAAATTGCTCAAGACTCCATCATCATTCCAGATGAACAGACCGAGGAAAGTGAGAGAGTGGATTCGGTGGATGAGATCCAGACTGACCTACGACAATGGGTAACAGAAATATGTGAGGAGAGCAGGTCACTTGCTGCAGCAAACGGAGATAGAGATAATATTCACTTTCTCCTTGAGATTATTCCTCATATAATAAGAGTGGCAAGTTACTTGCCACTCTGGACAGGAATAATGGTCCCTCTCTTCCAAAGCACCAGCATCACAGCAAGGTCAGCCACTGTTGAAGCTGAGTTCAAAAAGATAAAACATGGCCTTTTCAGACATGAAAACTTGCCTGTTCGAGTCGATCGCTTTATTGCTCGTCATCTTTCCTTCATCAAGGGAAATATGCGGATTTGTTCTGCAAAAGAAAAGACCAAAGATGAGGCAACAGTGGGATCACTGGAAGTCACAGATGCCAATTCTGGATCCATGACAACTCACAGTGCAGAAGACAAAATAAAAAATGGATGCTCACCTGTTTGTGGGATCTGATGCTGCCACAAACATTCCTCCAGCTGATGAAGATGCAGCTGAGAACTGGAGGGGCCTAGCTGTTCCACCCAAAAAAAGGAAGAGGACTTCCTACCTCTCTCCATGTACCGAATGGCTCCATGCAGATGAATCTTTTTGGGCCAAAAGAGTGAAGGTGGGATTATTAAAAAATGGAAACCTTCATCAGCCTATTAGATTAGAGGAATCAACAATCTCTGTGCTCAGTACCTGTGCATTTGATGCATTTTTTTCAGTGCTTATGTTGTGCCTTCTGTGACAGCTCCACATTTTAAAATGCTGTTCTGAAAGACAGTGAAAACCCAGTCTTGCAGCTGGTGAAAGCCATTGCCACAGATGGTGTGACCCATCAAACATACAGGAGGGCAGAGCTGCTTAGTGCAATGTTCGAAGCTGACCAGTTGAGGTCTGGTGCGATCCAAATCGATGCTCAGTGCAATATCTCCGCTGTAATTACTAAGACAGTGAGGAACATATTAAGTGTTTATTTTACAAAACGCTGCTCTTCACAGCACTGCTACCTCAGCAAAGGAATGACAAGGGAAGTGCCATTTGTTTCTCCTGCCATCTCTGTCCTCAAAGAGTCTGCTATAGTTCATCTTGGCACTGCTGTGGAAGCAGGAGCGTGGCCTACCTGAGTCTACCTGCCTCAGGCCACTCTCCAATCCATCTCTGTGTCCATCAGAATTCAAAACAGAAGACAGCACCACAGCAAATGAGCTCTGTGCAGGGACAGTTACTCACAGTTATACTGTTATACACAGTATAATGAGTGTTGCCTGCATTTTTCTGTTTTATTTGGTTCATTACAGTTGCATGTGTTCAATATGGCTAGTGTGTGTGTTATCTGTAAGTTCAGTTTTGCATATAAAGTTAAAGTTCAAAAGTAAAAATCTTTTAACGCTCTTTTCTTTGTCAGTCTGATGTATATTTGCTTTTACACACCCATTCATCTTCACCTGTAGCCTCTTGAAAGTAACCGTTCCATTTTTCTGTCAATAATTTTTCTGTATTTGTTTTGTGTTGACCTCATGGCTTAGGTCAGGGGTCAGCATTCTTTTCAGTTCAGTTTTTTCCCTGCTGCTACAAAACATGTCTAGAGCCTAAAAAAAAGAAAGCGCTTATAAATATCTAGAAAATTAGTTGTTGTATCGTGAAAGCTAGGGCTGTGCGATATGACCAAAATCTCATCGTTCCGATAACGTTTTAACCGATGCATGAAACGATAAATTTTTAGACACAAGTTGTTTTCTTTGTGAGTATTTATTACACGGCGTGCTGCAGGGAAAAGCCTGTTCTAACGTTTGAGTCTAAGGTTTATTTTTTAGCATCTGGCGGCTCTTTTTTACTTCTCATCCGTAAATAATCTGCTCTTTCACGTGATTCAGTTTATTTTGAAAAGTCTCAACAGGATCTTGAGCTTTATTGTGAAAGGTTTATGTAGAATATAAACAAGCGGACATGCGATGGTTTTACCGTCGTTGTTGCTAACAACAACGCATAAAAACAGGCGCTTGTCCGTCCGTAGTGTGGTTATATTAAATATAAGAGAAAGAGAGAACTTTAAGAAATTAATACAGTGACCATCAAAACGATGAAAAAATATTGCCGTAAAGAGTTTATTTTGCGACACCACGAAACAAACGATAGCGTAAAATGAAACGATAGACGTTTTTATATCGTCATCCGATATATATGGTTATATCGAACAGCCCTAGTGAAAGCTATGGAAATGTAAATGAAAATGTTTATCTTTAGATTTTCGAAGAAAATGAGTCATCTAACCTTTACAACGGGAAAAGTATTTGTTAAAATGAAGCCAGCTAAGTGAGTCCTTTCCATAAAAATTGAAAATTAGGAAAGATGGGAAACCAACCTGAGATTTACAGTAAATAGTTTTGAAGCTAAGAAACATTAAATCACTTTTAAAAGCCTTGTACATTCTGTGAATAGTCAATGCAGATATTTCATAAAAAACAAACTGCTAACAGAACCCTTTCTTGTTGTCTTTATAATAAAACAGAACTTACTTGGTCTTAGTGGAGGGGCCAGAGAGCCACATGTGGCTTTAGAGCCGCAGGTTGAAGATCCCTGGCCGAGGTGCTGTGGAATATTCAATTTTCTACATGTAGGTGACAACCTATGAAACCAAGCACTTCATTTTTTCTGAGACAGCTACAATAATAATAATGAACATATATAATTCAAAATGGAATCATAGAGACAAACTGGGTACGTGAAAAAATAATAATTTAGGTATACATGAATCACTTCACATGTAACTCACAGTTTTCCACAGAAAAAAATAAAAACTTTAGCCTACCATGTGTACGTTTCTGCACTGGTAACAAAAGAAATATCAACCTTTCCACTGACTAAATTGGTTTACTAAAAAAAATAATAATAAAACTTAATATGCAGCAAGCCTAAAAGAAGTGGACAGTCTTCTATAAAAGTGGTCCACTCCACAGCTGCTGAAACTCACTGCCACAGACACTGTTGTTAAACAGCATAGGCTGTAAGAATTAAAATCGTTATATCTCAGAAACCGTAGCAGCACAAACACTAATTTTACCTGCACAAATCTACACAAACGTAGCACTAACCACTCCGCCTATTTGCCTTTATGTTTCAAGTGGGTGGGGGGGGGGGGGGGGGGGGTCAGCTTCACTCTGTTCACTTTCTGGCTGATGATCACTTTTTGACACAACACCTGGAGCTAAGGGGGCAAAACAATCGCATGAGTGCTGCTGTTTGACTGAGGAACAATAAAGTAGTCGTGGTAAGCCAAGATGACACTTCATGATAAACAATATATACGCTGTGTTTTTTCCTGAATAGTTTCGTCACGTTTACTGTCTAAGGACAGCGCTAGCAAGCACTCTCTGCTTATGACCAAAAAATAAAAAAAAAACTAAACAGAAACAGCCCATTGGTGTTGGTGGAAAAATGCACCATGTCGACCAATCAAAAATGATATGGTAATATTACATTTGGTTGTTTAGGAAGAGGGGGAAGTTTAGGAGTGACCGCGAGAGAGAGAGAGAGAGTTTTGAAATGTGAGAGATTTGTGACGTTTAGCGTGTTTGGAGTGTGTAGTTAATGTGTTGTCTTGTGTAGTTAGTGTGTAGTGTTGTGGATAGTTTTGTGTTGTGTGTCAGAACAATGAGGTAACTGCTGAATGAAAACAGGATGAGTGATACACCTGCTGCTGTCAGACCTGCAGGTATCAGGCTGTGATGTTCTCCTTTATAGTGGACAGAAATATTTGGAGTGGCACAAATAATTTGTGTGGCATCTTATTGAATGCAGAACAGCTGATTGTTATGTAAATAGTTTGAAATGGTTATTTAAAAAAATCAAGGTAAAAGGTAAATGGCTGCAAATAACTTTGTTTGCAAAACCTGTGCATAGGATTTTAAAATTGACAATTTATATTTACATTTAAAGTTATGAAATATGATTCATTAAACATGTTTGTGGTTGTTACAGTAAAAAATATAACTTTTTCTTCTCGGATGTTATGTTTTTTGTCTGATTTTAGATCAATTGTGTTAATACAGTATGTCAAAATGAAAACATAACTGCAAATTCAGACACGTGAGGTTGTGCTGAAAAGAATGTTACCAAACAAGGCAAAGTAAATAGTTTTTAATGTGAAATGTAGAGGAAACATCAAAAGTAGTTAAAAATGGCCAATTAAACTAAAGTAACAAAATAGTTTCTTTTCAAGTAATTAATTACTTTTAGAATCTTGTAACTCAGTTACTTTTTTTGAAGAAGTAACTAGTAACTATAATGAATTACTTTTTAAACGTAACTTGCCCAACACTGGTTTTAGGAAATGCTTCTGAAATTTGATTTTGGTCATTTTGCCATTTTGCCCAGTCATGTGTCAGCTAAAGGTCTACATCAGCAAAAGACCAGCTGATCTCCAAGAAGCATAAAGTTAAAGATGAAACACTAAGAAGCAGCAAGCATGGGCGAACAATAGAAGTGATTTTTTGCAATAGAAATATTTAGTTTAAAACTTTAGTGTAAAACCATATTTTTTTTATCATCATAGTAATATGAAGGAAATGCCCCAATGTTTTGCTAATATATTGTAAAACTACACGCAGTATAATCCAGCTATGTCAGCATCTTTTGTCTAATACTGAAAAGTATTTTTGTTCTCTTAATGTTGTGATTTTTTTCACTTTTGTTCTCATTTTCTTTTAAATAAAGGAACGAAAGTTTTATAATATTTATCTGTATTATATGTCTTGATAAAATATTGCATTTACTAATTTCTATATTTTATGTTTTAATTAAGCATTGTGAATGACATATAGAATCTGAGTCTTTAAAGTTAACATATTTCCATGTTTCCAAACTCAGAGCTATACCTGTTCAGAACATACTACTACATTAAAGTACTAAGATTTAACAACTTCCAATATAGTTGAACCTACACTTCAGACTAGACCTGAGACCAAATGATTGGATAAATGGTTAGACGAACCCTGTAGGAAAATTCTTTGTCCAACTTCGTTCCAGGTTTTACAAATTATATGCGCAGCCCAGCAGGGGACATCTTCAACCCAGATCACTACAGCGTGAACCAGGACATGACCCAGCCCCTGTGCAACTACTTCATCGCCTCATCACACAACACTTACCTGATGGGTGATCAGTTAATGTCACAGTCCAGGGTGGATATGTATGCCTGGGTGCTGCAGTCTGGCTGTCGCTGTGTGGAAGGTTAGCATGGACTCATACATACACTCACAGTACACAGGTACAACTTAAATAGTGTCATACTCTTAAAGGCAGGCAGTGGTCCCAATTTTTGCATTGCCTTGTTTGTTTAATTCAACAGTTTACAGAATCTGACTCAGACAACACTGTAACACCAATAATGTAACAAGCTGTGTTCTTAATTTAGCCTGAGTATTGCACTGTCTTGACCTTTACGGCTGGGGCATTGTGTTGACACACCCCTCAAAGCTCCAGACCAGCAAACTACCAAAACTAATGCTTTTATTGGAGTGGTTACACTTGCTGTGTATTACGTGTCAGAGACTTTGGGTTTTTGTAGTATTTTTTTATTTTTTATTTTTTAGTTAGTCATTAGTCATCTGGGTCAGCTCTGTTAATAAAAGGTTACTGATACAGTCTTCATAGTTATATAAGATTATATTAGTGTGTAGTGTAAACTCACATTCAGGGTGCTGTGTGTGAACTTGCCTGCAGGCTTCACTTATCTTAGTTTTGTCATATAAACGAATAAATGGTAATTAGGGAACACGTTGTCTTTTAAACTCTATCCCATCATTGTCTTGCTTTTGTAAGTTTTGCACATTTCAGTGCCAGCTTTGTCTCTTCTTTGCTGTCCACAGTTGATTGTTGGGACGGTCAGGACGGTGAGCCCATTGTCCATCATGGCTACACCCTAACCTCCAAGATCCTCTTCAGAGATGTCATTGAGACAATCAACAAGTACGCCTTTGTCAAGAATGAGTATGTTTGCTCTCATTCATGCTTCCATAGTTATCCTTTTTAACTGACTTGCACTGACGACCGGGTTGTGCCAGTGAAAAAATTGCCAAATCTTCTCTGCTAATGCCAAACACCTTCTGCTGCTATTGACTCTTGTTTTGAGAGTCTGGTACCTCAGGTTCTGATTATCTGGAGACTGTTTGGTACCTTATTAGCAGCACCTGTTAGCATGGACCCTGCTAAAGCAGTCAGATGGTGCATGTCATGTTCAATTGATCTGGATAGGGCCTGTGCTATACAGCAACTTCAAACTGGTGTTCTGCAAAACCAACTTGCAACATGATGTGGAGCGACCCCTATTACCATCTCCACATTGAAGGCTAAGTTCCATACAATGATGGATTTCAAAGACAGACCATGAAGTTGGCAACGCAAGAGGACGACAGCACAAAAAGAGTTTCCTCATCAGTACTCGTGCTCTCTACCCTGACAATCTGGAACAGACTGCACAAAGCCTTTTCAGTCCGATAGAGAGGCCTGCCATGACTGCCCTTCTCCATCGGGGCCTGATTGCACTGGTGCTGGCAATGTGTACATTTGAACCTGGAGATGTGGAGGAACCTTATGCTCAGCAATGAGTCCAGATTCTGGCTATGGCAGTTGGACTGTAGAGTTAAGTAGAAGACGTGGAGACTGCTATGCTGATTGCTGCACTGATAGTGTAACAGCTTTTGCAACATAAAAACAAAGCCACACCTCTTGGCATGTAACACCCCCACCCATTAAGAACCAAACTTGGGGTTTGGTGACATATGTAAATAGCACGGCAGAGTGTGCTTCAAAGTTTTCCGAACCTTTTTTGTGACGAGAACATAGTTCTGAATAATCAGTGACCAACGCATAGGACGCTGGTTGTGATTATATATCCTAGAGAGGAAAACCAAAGGGTGGTGATCTGTGAACTCTGACTTGACTCTATATAAACTTCAAAATGTTGCAACGCCCACAACAAAGCAAGTGTCTCCTTTTAAATGGTAGAATACCTGAGCTGATGTTCATCAAACTTGCGAGAGAAGTAACTCGCAGGATGGTCAATGCCCTGGGTATCCTCCTGGAGAAGCACTTCTCCTGCCCCAACTGCGCTGGCATCTATTTCCAGTTTGAATGGTAAAGAGAAGTTAGGAGTAGACAAGACAGGAGTGCAACAAAGTAGGCCTTTAAGGCTTTCAAAAGCTTGTTGGCAACCCTCAGATCAAACAAAAGGCTCTGAGGGACTGATTAAGTCAGTGAGAGGGGCAACAACAGAGGAAAGATTTTTACAAAATCGCCAGTAATATCCTGTTATCCCAACGAAACAGCGCAGTTCCCTCCTAGTGGTTGGTTGGGGAACTCCTTAATTGCAGAGACTTTGGCATCTGCAGGGCACACATTTTGTAGACCAACCTGCTGGCCAAGGTAGAGGACACTGCCTCTAGCTAAGTTGCACTTGGCAAGGTTCAAAGCGAGGGATGCATTTTCTAGGCTAGTGAAGACTTCTTTCAACGTAGCCGTGGGGGTTGCCCAGTCACTACTATACACAACTGTATCATCTAGGTATGCTCTACAATTGGGGATGTTTCCCAAAACTTTGTTGACCAGTCTCTGAAAGGTTGCAGGAGCATTACAAAAGGCATAACTGTGTACTGCAGGAAGTGGTCAGGAGTTACAAAAGCTGGAGGAGTTTACCTTTCGAAAGTCAGTGCAGAATCTTGGAGTTCCATCTGACTTTGTGTCTAAGAGACATGGTGAACTCCAAGAGCTGGAGCTTGGCACTGCAAAGCCATTCTGAAGAATATACTCAACTTCCTGTTTTATGATTTCCCTCTTTGCTGGGCTAACCCAATAAGCGCGCTGTTTGATTGGTGTAGGTTTAGTCAGCAACGCGTTTTATAACAGTGGTTTGAGATGGGACGTCATTGAACAGAGATGGGAATCCCAACATGAGTGTTATGATATCATTGCTCTGTTCATCAGGAAGGTGGGACAGGTATTGTGATAGTGTTGACAATATCAGGGAATTGCCTAGTCGAGTACTTTGAGGCTCAGCACCCCGTAACACCAACCCTTCTTCATCTTGCGTAGCATCCACCTTGGAAACAGAAGCCATTGGGAATGTAGCCACTTGTTCTTGGGCCACCTTTTTGTGAAGGTTCACAAGAGCTGTACAGCTTCATCATGTTGACGTGACACATTCTAGTAGGACGTCTAGGTTTGGGGTCTGAATAATGTCGTTGGTCTTGCTGAGGTTTTTCTCTACAACATAAGGACCAGACAATTTAACAGAACGAGCTGAGCCAGGATAAGGCAGGAGAAGGAGCACTTTGTCACCTGGCTGGAATAAACGGTCGACTGCCCTCTGCTCAAAGTGTCTCTTCATCTTTGCTTGTGAAGCGGCTAGTGCATTCTTTGTTAGGTTAAAGAGGGCTTATTCCCTGTCATTTAGTGTTCTGACATACTCCAGAAGGCTCTTGGTGTTGTCAACCGGATTAGCCAGCCTCTCTTTAAAAACCTTTAAAGGACCCCTCATCTTACGCCCAAACCCCAGTTCACCAGGACTTTGGTGCCTAGAAAAGCGCTATGTTAATGCAATCCATTATTATTATCATTATTCAAAGTCTAATGAAACCTCTCTGGTGCCCCCTGACTCTCAGGATGGTAAGGACTAGAGGTTATGTGTTCGATGCCTAATGTTTCAAGGGCTTGGTCGAATACTCTCGACTTAAAGTTGGTGCCTTGGTCTGTTTGCACAACCATTGGTGAGATTCTTTTCAACATTTGGTCTGCCAGAGGTTTGGCAACAATCTGAGCTGTAATCCTCTGTAGTGGGATTGCCTCAGAAACCTAGTTGAAACACACATAACCGTCAACAGAAACTGGTTTCCAGTTTTAGATTTAGGTAAAGGCCCCACACAGTCAACAATCACTTTTTGAAATGGCTCCTCTACTACTGGGATAGGACAAAGGGGAGCTGGAGGAATTATTTCAGTTGGCTTGGCAGTTATTTGGCATACATGGCAGTATTGAACAACATCCGATTTCAGTCCTGGCCGGAAAAAATGTTTCAAATGGAGATATGGAGATGAGACTCTGCAAACAGTGGCCCATATTTCCACAGTCCGGGACCAAATGTTACTCTCCAAGATGACAATGTTTGGCTCCGCAGAGCGGGGTTTATTAGACACTACCTTCAGAGTTTGGAAGTGGAGAGGATGGAATGGCCTGCCTCCAGTTCTGCTAATACATAACAGAACCATACTGGCTAACTCACAACAAATGCTGGTTGAATAAAGTGATGCCATCCCATGGCAGTGGGTGACCCAGCTGGTGACCAGTATGAGGAGAAACTGCCAGGCTCTTATGGTTGTCTATGGTTCTTCCACATGCTACCAATATGTTTTGTTTCTTCAGACTTCAGTCATCCAATCCAGGAAACGACACCAAACAAGTCAATAGCAGAAGAAGCTGTCTGGCACTGATGGAGAAGATTTGGCAAGTTTTTCATGGGCGCAACCCACATACTCAACTTTGCTGCTCAACCCACCCACTGCTAAATCCACTTTCCTTGCAAATGTAGCACCAATGAAGGGGAAATAAACAGGCTTTCCAGTGGTGTAAGGTTTATTGCCAACAAGAACTGTTATAACTAAGAAACACAAATTGTGAAATCAAGAAACAATGTGAAATCACATTGTTGTCCAGAATGTTTTTTGCTTTACTCTCAGTATTGAACTATAATGTATTAGACTTCCAGTTTATCTCCTATCAATTAGCATACAGACTTCTGCTGTTAAAATTGATGAATAATTTGTTGTACATTTTTGTGGTGTGATTACTGTTCATCACTGTAGTAGCACCAGTTGTTGCTGATGTTGAAGAAATTCTTCTCTGGGCCTGTATCCTCCCATAAAGAATGTTATGGTCCATGTATAAAAATGTTCTCAGTTCCTCCACCAGGCCCAGAGTGGCTTTCTGCTGCAGTGTGACCGTAGTGATCTCCTCTGTCAACTCTGTGGCTTTTTAATACCATCACCTTACTGCGCTCTTGTAGTGTTACCCTGGAAACCTGCCAGCTAGTTTGCCAACTAGTATCCTGCTTACAAAATATTGCAAGGACTAATAATTTAAACTAAGTAGTGTTAAAATGGGGTTGGTATTAGTCCACCAGCTGTAATCCAAAATTAAACCTCAGTAACACAACAAATACTCCAAACCGGATACAGAGAGTAGTGTAAACAAAAACAAACAGGCATCGTCAAACAGTGAACAACACTGTTACACAGCCATGTATGTGCCAATGCTTTGCCATTACTGTAATTTACAGTATTCTTCCACCTGTACTGACGGTAAAATCAAGAAAACTCAAAGTGTGAAAAGTGTGAAATAATTAAGCTGTGCTGTAACAACCAGCTGACACAGCCCTCTTTCTCCAACCTGTGTGATTGTCTGCTAGCTACCCAGTGATCCTGTCTATAGAGAACCACTGCAGTGTTCCCCAGCAAAAGAAGATGGCTCAGTACCTGATTGAGATCCTGGGGGACAAGCTGGATGTCTCCAACATCAAAGCTGATGAATCTGGGCAGCTGCCATCCCCAGAAGCACTCAGGGGCAAGATCCTTGTGAAGGTAAAATCCCAATATGGATGTTTGAAAGTGACAGATTTTCTTTGGTGTGAGGAAGCAGTCCTCCGGCAATTATCTCATCTTACTGCTTTTATTATCCAGAGTCTGAAACTCACAGAGTAACTTCAAAGGTATATGATATAATGGGGTGATCAAAGTAGTGAGACAGAAGCAGAGAGTGACATATGAAGCCAATAGAAAGAAAACAAAAATCACTTTGGACTATTTGTGTGTGTGTGTGTGTGTGTGTGTGTGTGTGTGTGTGTGTGTGTGTGTGTGTGTGTGTGTGTGTGTGTGTGTGTGTGTGTGTGTGTGAACACTAGATGGTAGCTGGATTATTATCTGGGTGTTTTTGTTATTGTACAAAAATATCTTAAGTGCAGACTCTGCAGATAACTGGTTGCAGGTGCACTTCTGGGTCATGAGCTACATTCAGATCTCTGAAAGCTCTGAGGGATGAAATGTTGATAGAGATGTGTTTCCCTCATTTATTATCAGATTAAATGTAATTTATGACAGCTGAGATGGATTGCGGCGCCCTTACAACCCTTAATAGAGTAGATACACAGAAACTGCAGTAGCCTTCAGAGCCAGCTTTTTCTTCAGCAGTGGAGTCTTGTGTGATGCATACAGGCCATACTTATTGTTTTCTTTGAGACAAATGTACCTGCTGATTCCAGGTCTTTCTGTAGCTGTCCACAAGTGCTCCTCTGATTATTCACTCCTCTGTCTGAATCTTGCAGGGGGCATGTGGTCGTGGCGGGTTTATAGTGAAATTATGTTTTTTCCTCTTCTTCTGGATTATTGCCCCAACAGTTTTCACTGGAACCTGGAACAGTTTAGAAATTATTATCAGTATGTTTTGCAAAAATAAGGTTGTAAAGATCTTGAGAGAACTCACTGGTTTTACCCATCATGAGATGTTTCTTGTTAGACACCTGGTTAATGAGCCCCTTTAGAAATAGTTCAATACTTATTTCATATATACACCAAAACAAAACAGTATACAGTATATACTGCATGCTTTGATCTGGAGCATGTATCAGAGGGAGCGGCAGGAACAGGTTGTGACCATGGTGTGATGGTTTGCAGAGCTGATGTCTGTTCGTTTCTCGACTCTTGATTTGTACTGAATGAATTTGGCAGCAGTGATTTTTTTTTTCTGCTGTCCTCACTGTCCTCTATAGTCTGTCCTTGTCCTGTTTGGTGGCTGATCCAAACCATACAGTGATGGATGAGCAAAGAACTGACTGTGTTATTGCAGAGCACAAATGTTTCAACAGCTTCTAAGACTGGTTGAACTTCCTGAGCTGGCAGAGGAAGTGGATGCTCTGCCAGGCCTTTTCTGATGATTGTGTCTCTATTGGGGGACCACTTCAGATCCTGGGAGACCGTGGATCCCAGACACCTGGAGGTTTCCATAGCAGACACTGTGCTGCTGTGCATGGAGAGGGGTTCCTCCTGAAGGCCACGGTCATTCCTACAGTTCTGAGCGTATTCACCTCGAGGTTACTCTGACTGCACCACAGAGCCACACTCACTGCCGTCCTAGATGAGTCTAAATGCTGTCATGTGATCTGCAAACTGTACTGTGTACAGGGAGAAGAGCAGAGGAGAGAGGACACACCCCTGGGGCGGATTGGTAAACCTGCAGTGAAACTCACTGAGGTCGTCCCACTGTGGTGGGATGGTCATGTCCCGGAGAGCGCTCTACACTGACGCAGCTGAAAACCAATTTTTCTGCTTTTCAGACAAAAACCAAATTTTGGGGCAGTCCTTTTCAGAACACGTACTCCACCTGTCTGAAGTTCCATCCATCCATCCGCTTCCGCTTATCCTTTTCAGGGTTGCGGGGGGCGCTGGAGCCTATCCCAGCTGTCATAGGGCGAAAGGCGGGGTACACCCTGGACAGGTCGCCAGTCTGTCGCAGGGCCAACACACAGGGACAGAATATCCAATTAACCTCCAACCCAGTGCTCTACATTAAAACCACCATCGATGTGTATACTACATTGACATGCACATTGTGATCATACTATATGGTGAATATCTCTTCTGTGTTAGAATATAAGAATCTCGTGTGATTTATTTTGTCCACTCTGACAGGGAAAGAAACTTCCTCCCAACATAGACGAGAATGCAGAGGAGGGAGATGTGTCTGACGAGGACAGTGCTGATGAAATGGAGGATGACTGTAAGCTGATCAATGGGGATGTATGTACCTATCTGGTATCTATTTGTTCAGTCTAGCAAAACAATTTGCGTCCTTTTGTCCAGCTGATGAAATGTGAGGTATGCTTGTATTTCTTGTTGCTAATGCTTCATGTCCCTCTCCCATTTTGCACTGGTTCCTTAATGATATCCAGATTCTGATCTGACTATATGTATAATTCATATTATTATGCAGAGTCTTACTCCCACATCTGAAATGTGTTACATCACTAACATGAATTATGTAATGTTATGTGTCGCTGCATCTTTGCTCCTTGTTTGAAATATGGGTTTCTGCATGATGGGTTTTTTCCCCCCGTCTGCTCAGACCTGGTTATCGTTATCAAAGTATTCTTACAAATGACATAATGCCTGTCAACCTCAATGAACACTCATAATATAATCCTGTCGTTACCTCCTAAGACCTGAACTCTTTCATGGCATGCATTTTTAATTTATCTTTGATATTTGAGCTGATTGGGACCTGATGAATGGAAAAACAAAGAATTACCAGATTTTTCTTTTTTTTTTTTTACCTGATTTTTGTTTCTAAGAACAATGAGAGCCACATATGAGGATATTTGTTTAAAATTTCGATAGAACAGTAGCAGTATAATGTCCTCGAAAGTGGCTATCAGGCCCTTGTAGAGCAAAATTTAGTATTTTGGTCTAAATAACCCAAAATGTGATGTCCACATATGTGGACGCCAGGTCCTAGGAGGTTAAAGACAGTATATAAGAATGACATTTTACACCACATCTGGAATGGGTTATATCACTGACACAGTTGTGCTCTGTGTTATGTAACATGATGAAACCTGACCTTTGGACGGCCTCTGGAGGAATGCTGCTGTGCTTTCGCTTCCTGTTCTTTCTAATCAGACAAATAAGGCCATGATTCTCTGAAAACAGTATTTCTTATAAATCAGCAGTATAATGCATCATAAAACAGTGTAATGATTTCACAATCTTTAATCCAAGGCATAATGTGGTCTATATGATTAGAAGTATAAGGTGGCATAAGATAGTATAATAATCTCACAACTCTAGGATGTTGATTTAATCAGTTAAGTAGCAGCCTGGGTTGTTAACAAGTTTCAGCATGTGCTGATGGAATTAACAGCAGGTTAGTTTCATTAGAGGAGCAACAATGAGACCACCCTCTAAACAGGAATGGATGCACAGGTGGAGGCCACTCACATTCATTCTCTTCGTCTGTTCTGAACGTTTTTCACTACCTTTGCATTTGGCTAGGGTCAGTATCAATACTGGTAACATGAGGCAGTACCTGGACCGTACAGAGGTAGCACAGGTAGTCCGACTCCTCCAAGATAGAACTTCAGCATGTGCCATTCCCAGAAGTTTTCCTTTATCTGCCAGCACAGTCTCAAGACCATGGAGGAGATTCCAGGAGACAGGCAGCTACTCGAGGCACTTGGACAGGGTCCTTAACCCTCAGCAGGAACAGAATCTGCTCCTTTATGCAAGGAGTCACAGGATCAGCACTCCAAGAGCTACAAACTGACTCCAGCAAGCTGCTGGTGGGAATGTCTCTGACAACACACCGTCCTCTAGTGCGCCCTGTGCTCACTGCTCGGCACTGTGGAAAATGATTGGCATTGTCTTGTGGTGGCAGGTCCACTGCTGGTGTCCTGTGCTTTGTACATGTGACAGATATGAAAGGGTCTGGAGAAGCTGTGGAGAACATTATGCTGCCTGTGACATCATTCAGCATGATCAGTTTGATAGTGGGTCAGTGGTGGTCTGGGGAGGCATATCCAATGGAGGGGCCCACAGACCTGTATAGGCTGGGCAACGACACCCTGCTTGTCACTAAGATGAAATCCTGGGACCTGTTAGACCCTACATTGGTGCAGTGGCCCCGGGTGCATGAACATCCTCGTGTGTTGAGAGTATGCAGACAGTTCCTGGTGGACGAAGGAATTGAATGGGCGTTTAACAGCCAGCATGTTCGGCTGACCTAAATTCAGTAGAACACCAGAACTGTTTTCAAAGTGAGCAGTGTTAATGATACTGATGTGTTACTGTGTTACCAATATTACTGATACCATGATGCTTAAAGGTTGTGACAGGGAAGAAAATGATACATAAAAACAAGAGCGCAAACAGCAACAAAAAGAGTGACCTTAAAAATATCATCCCAGACCTGTGTACTTTGAGGTCCTCTGGGAAAGTGTCACAAAATAAATTAATGTCCACATTACATATCCTGTAATTCATTACAGATGATATAAATCTATCTCAATAAGACAGTTTTAGAGTTGCTGACTTTTTCACCTGTTGTGTCACAGCTGAAATGAATCTGTTTAACTCCTCCTCCAGATGTCAGCTGACAGAAACCAAATAGAGAACATGGCCAAGAAGAAGCTTGACAACTTGATGAAGGAATCCAAGATCCGAGACAGAGAGGATCCAGACAGCTTTACCATCACAGCCCTCCCTCCTGCTGGGAAGACCATGGATAAAACTGGCAGTAAGGTAAACACAGAGAGCAAATATTTTGTCTCAGTATCCATTTCAACCACCCACAGAGGGCGCCATAGGGGTCGGGTGAAGTTTGTGCTTGGTGGCGGCCAAAGGCAGAGGCCCCGGCAGACTGATTACTAGCTTCCAAGTCTAGCGACTGGGACATGGAACGTCACCTCTCTGGTGGGGAAAGAGACTGAGCCTGAACCGAGCTGTTTGTGAGGTTGAGACGTAACGCCTAGATATTGGCTTGGGTTCTGGAACCAGCATTGTGGAGAGGGGCTGGACTCTGTCCCAGTCTGGGTTTGCCCTCGATGAGAGGCAGCGACTGGGGTGGGATACCAAGATTGGAGTTTTTGCCAGTGTCCAATAAGGTTCGCTCACTGCGCTTTTGGGTCAGGGAACGGGTACTGACTGTTCTCTGTACTTATGTGCAGAATAACCGGCTTTCTTGGAGTCCCTGGGTGGGGGTGCTCGAGGGTGCTCCACATGAAGACTCTGTTGTCCTACTCAAATATTTTAGCTCTCACATGAGTGGGGCACAATTGGGGGAACGCCCTTCTTGGCAATCCAAACTGTTCATAACGAACACCATGCTCGAACATAAGAGTGTACATAAGTCCTCGTGGCACCAGGACACCTTAGGTCACAGGACCACAGGACCTCCTTAATCCCATTGACATGTCTTCTTTAGAGAAACAGACTCATCCATCACTGGGGGCGAAGTCACTGAGGCAGTTGAACAACTTCATCAGGTGGCCTCCAGTTTTCACTGGTGTGGTTCACAGCTGAGTGTGAAGCGATGGGAAGAGAATCATCACCTCCAAGTCGCAGGCCATGGTCCTAAACCAGAAAAGGGTGGTTTAAGTATCTTGGGGTCTTGTGAGTGAGGGTGAGTGGGACATTGACAGACAGATTGGGGCTGCAGTGGCAGTGATGTAGTCGTTGCACTCGTCTGTTCTGGTGAAAAGAGAGCTGAGTGTAAAAGCAAAGCTCTCGATTTACTGGTCAATCCAAAGGGTGACTGGCCCCTCCCTTAGAGAGAGGGTGAGGAGGTATGCTGTCCGGGAGGGGCTCAGACTAGAGCCGCTCCACAACGAAAGGAGCCAGTTGAGGTGGTTTGGGCATCTGACAAGGATGCGTGCTGGGCACCATCCCACCAGGAGAAGCCCGGGGCAGACCCAGGACACACTGGAAAGATTATATTCAATGCAATTTTATTTGTACAGCGCCAAATTACAACAGGAGTCACCTCAAGACTCTTTATACTGTAAGGTAAACCCCTTACAATAATACAGAGAAAACACCAACGATCATGTGACTCATATGCACTAAAAACAAGTTATTTAGTGCATATGGGACAATAATCTGTGTATGAATTGCACTCAAATTTTAAAAATCTATTGAATTTATGGACCCACAGACCAGTGAGTACAACAAAAAAGTGGATACACCAAACAACTAATAATTTCACTGTGTCTCATGTTTTCTGCTGATCTGGAAGTCCAAATGAGACGAGTAGGAAGAGTACAACGTCGAACCGTGTAACACCTTCCAATAGGGTTGAAACTTTGTGGGAAACAAATTCCGAGGCAAGAGAACAATAATTTCATGTTTGTTAAAATAAGAAGGCTAAATCAAAATGATCTCCAAGTATAAAGTCATGATTGACATTAAGTTTGATTACACATAGCTTTTATTTTTCTGTGTTTCCTGTAGTTTGCGTGTGAGGTTGGGCACCACTGTGGGAGAAATCAGTGCTCTCCGACTTCACTGGCATATATGTAATAATTCATGTTTTCTTCCTTTAGAATCTTTGAGATGCACCTAAATTATCTCTCCATATCTATCGTGAGCCACAGTTTTGATGGATTTTTTTCATCTCTTTAAAGTTGAGATTGTGTTCCACATTTAAGTATTTGCCTTCCAGTATGAGGTGGAAATGTAGCTAGTGATACCTTTATTTTCTTTATTTCTTTAAAACATACATTACTCCTCTCTTGTCAGGGTAAACGTAAGGATGCGATGGACACAGCAGATGAGGCTTTTCCAAGCAGCAACAAGCGCTCAGGCCGCTCCTTCATAGAGAGCTTCTCTAAACGCAAGGTAAACTCTCCTGTTGTCTCATTCAGTTTTCTGCTTCTGTGAGGACGACAAACACTGACACTGTAGAACTGACCTGTTGACACAGAGTTTGCATTATTATGAGTTATTGCTTGGTTCAGGTGAAGACAGCATATTTAAGCATATTTAAATATAAGCACACTAATTAAGAGAGTTGCTTTTTGTTAATTAAAGTAGGATTCAATTAATCTATTAATGTCATCTTTATGTATTTGATATTGACTAGACTGCCACTCTTACAAAAGATGGTTAACCTGCATTCATTTATTTGCATCCTTTGTTGTGATGACTAAAAGACTTCTTTAAAATTAAGTTTATGTCTGTTATTATACATTTAATCAAAAGCGTCCATGATGGTTTAAAATGTCATCTTCTTGTCTTTTCAAAATGAAAGAAAAACTTTGAACAGTCTCGTGTGCTTCCTCACTCCTCACAGAAAAAGGCATCCAAGCTGAAGAAGGTCTCAAGCTTTGAAGACACAGACACAGACCAAGAAAGCACAAGTAGTGCTTCACGTGCCCCGCTGCATCACAACAAGTATGACACACCAACGCACCAGTGTTTCATTCAGACACGCAGTCTCCATGCAGAAAGGTTAACAAAGAAGTGCTGTCAGTAAAAAGTTCAGACGGAACTTTTGAGTCTGTTATATATTCAGATCATATTTATTTTGTAACTGTGGGTATTGTGGAAAAATCTGATTATCAGACAAATCTGAAACTTACCAAATGTGGCAGCTTGCAAAGGGTCTGAACATTTTCAGAATGCTTCACTGTGCTGATCACATACAGGCATACCCACTGCAACACAGCAGTGCCGCCAGTCTCTAGTCTCATCAGGTTATTTTGACGAATGCTAAATCACCAGAAATATAAGCTTCATGTGAAACCATTGTGAGACTTTGCCTCACCCTGTCATGTGACCTATTGAGATCACCTGACGCAAGGTGTGAGTGGGCGTTAAGGCGTCTGGGAAGGATTTCAAAACTGGATTATAGATGGCAGACAGTTGGTGTCATAAGCTGTTCAAGGATGGTCATCCACAGTGGACATAGATGCTTCTTTCACTCCTCTTTCAGTCTTCTCTGTCCAAAATGTGAACATTGGATTCCTTTGACCTTTAGATGCAGATGGACAGCTGAGTTTTGTCCTGTTGAGGTGGCTCTTCTGTGTTGTGCTATGTGTTTATAGAGTAGCTGTTTGGTTTCTCCAGTGTAGAGGTCTGAGCACTCCTCGCTGCACAGCACACACTGTGTTGTTTACTTTGTGTTTGGGAGTTTTGTCTTTGGGATGAACCAGTTTGTGTCTGAGTGTGTGGCTGTTTGTCATTGTTCTGTGTGTCGTACTGTTTCTCCCTAGTTGCTTCTTTCCCACCACTGTACTAATTTGATGAAAACCCAATTAAGCCCAATGTTTTAAGAGCTTTCTTTACATGTGTGTGTTCCTTTTATTTCCCTTCTAGCTCTTTCTGACTGAGGGAACAGTTTTTCCCCTATGTTCAGGGTTCTGATGATTTTGTGTTCCAGAGGTTGGTGGGAGTCAAAGAGTTAGGTACTGGTCTCTGCGTGTTTGCTTCCAGTTAAAAAAAATAATTGAATCGTCTGATTATGTAGACGAGAGGTTATTTTGTTGAGAAGATCAAACACTTTATAAGGAAAAGTCCTGAAAATCTGTAATGCTGTACCACCATTTTCCTGCTCCTGCATATGAGCTGAAATCAGCTGATTGTAGTGTAAGTGTGCAGAAGCAAAAGCCACTCAGTCTGTGTGAGGTGTGTCTAACTGGTTCCCTTTGTCTTTCTTTTTAGTGGTCCAATATCCACAATTTTCTAGATAGAATTTTCACATTTTGTGTGATGTTAGATCAAAAACAGCTTGAGCTGATGTAATTTTGTTGAAAATCAGGTCAAGGTCATACCCAATGTAAAAAGAACTTTACGTTACTGACAATTTTTTATGGATTGTTCAAAACATATACCAGGCCTCGAGGGACACGAACACCTTGGTTGGCTAAGCGTTTGACTCTGACTGTCATGGCTGGTGCCCGTGTTCAAAGTTTAACTAAAAAAAAGAAACTATATCGAGTAAAATATCATAAGAAAGGGTGTAGAGAGGGGTGTACACCACACTTTCTACTTTTTCAATACAATGCCTAATACTAGCCTTTTGGGATATTACATCTTTGTGTGGATCTAAACAGACCGTAAGCAAGAACAGTCATTATTTACACACATGGACAGAGGTCCAAAAAATAAATGAATGAAACTACAGAAACACACTTTAGGTTTGAACCCTGTTCAGCTCTATCCTATGATGAAACATTTCTATCCTGATGGGAGTGGTCAGGGTGGCAGTGCATCGCCTGGAGGACCTGAGCGCCCACTAAAAGGTTTCAGCTCAAATGAACAACTGTGTTTTGCTGACACGTTCACCAACACTTGAATCAGCCACATCCCCTGAGACTTGGAGACTCAAAATCAACTCTGTGTGATGTTTTTTCCTTATCTTGCCAGCTGTTTCCACACATGTGTCACCTTTTGTCTTTTGTCTATTCTACAGAAAGAAGAAAACCATGAAGCTGTCCAGAGCTCTGTCAGATCTAGTCAAATACACGCGGTCTGTGGGTCTCTATGACATCGAAGCACAAGGTTAGCAAATGTATTTTCACTGCACAAAGCTTAGTTTATGGTGACAGTGCCCTATAAGTAGGGATGGGGAATTGATCATTATCAGCTATTGATTTGATTATTTATCAGTTCTCTTATCGATTCTTGTTGGCTCTGCTTTGAGAGTCAACCATTGCTAAGCAGCATGTCAAAGGGATTACATTTGTATAAATTCATTGCTTGCTGTGAGGTCAAATATCTGTGCATGTTGGAGGTAGTTCCACTCTGTTGTTGGTCCTTACTCAAAAAATGAATGCATTACACAGAACACCTTTCTTAAAAGTAATGCAGCATGTTACTTAATTGCTCCCAGAGAAAAGTAACTTATTACACTACTCAATACATTACTTTCCTGTGAAACTCTTCATTACTATTTAACAGTATAAAGCTATACGCTACAGTCCCACACACCGACACAAATCTCTATCCTAATGCTATTTTGTTGATAGCATGATGCAGAAATGAAAACCAGGGCAAAGTGATTCTACAGTAGAAACATGAACAGGTAGCAACTGAGGCTGCAGCCTAACTGCTCATCACTGCTGGTTTTACCAGTTGAAGTTGAAGGTCTGGCTGCTGGGCTGTGATCGGCAGCTTTAACATCACTCTTGGTTCTTGGCTAGCTTAGCCAAAGTTATATTAGCAGCATAATGCAGTTTCTTCTGTGCTCTATGCACTCGCATCCTTTGCGCAGTAAAAATAAAATAAATGTCCCTATGCACTCGGTGCACCATGTTGTGATTTTCCTCTTCCTGCACATGAACTGAAGTGTAAGTGGAACTGAGATCAAAAGGCAAGCAGTCTAACAATTCCAAGGAACTGAACCACTGGTTCTCTACAAAAACCAGTTCTCAGTTTCCCATCCCTAACTATAAGTGCAATGTACCTACTACTGCATTTTCTTTACTTGGAAAGTTTATGAGCCTCAGGAAGAAAACTGTGCTATCCTTGGCAGCTAACTGTGGCTGGCAGGTGTCATCTCTGAGTGAGACTAAAGCCCACCAGGTGATGCAGCAAAAAGCATCGTCCTTCATTCAGTTCAACCAGCGGCAGCTGTCCCGCATCTATCCTTCCTCGTACCGTGTGGACTCCTCCAACTTCAACCCTCAGCCCTTCTGGAATGCTGGGTGCCAGCTTGGTATGAATGTTGAAACTATATTCAGTATGGCCAAACATTTAGTGTAATAGCAGATTATGAGGGATGCTTTCAGTTTGTCATGACTAAACTAATGTAGGTGGTGCTCATGCCAATTGGTTTTCCCTCAGTGGTTGTTACCTAGCATATTAAAGGTTTCCAATCTATGAACAATGAAGTGAAATGCTTTGATTTCAGTTGCACTCAACTACCAGTCTGAAGGCCGGGTCCTCCAACTCAACAGAGCCAAATTCTATAGCAATGGCAACTGTGGCTACATCCTCAAACCGGCCTTCATGAGCGAAGGTATTTCACTAGTTTGTCATTTTTCAGTGTGTTATCAGTTTCATTGCCTTTCATTAGTTTTGATGCTTATTTTTGGTTAATGTGAGAGTGGAGGAAGATGGAGAAAGAGATATCATCCATAACTGTACAGGTCATGTAGCAAGCAGACGAATTAAAGAGGCTGTGCATCTTTCCATGTTTGTTTGTTTGTTTGTTTTTAACTGAGCAGGTCCCTAACTGCTTCTAATTTTTCAGTATTTAGTTTATTTAATGCTCTCCCTCTCCTCTACTGTTCTTTAGTTCACTTGAGTTTTCCAGTGTTTTGTGTAGAGAACCAGGTAGGCTCAGACTGGATGTGTGTGTCCTGCTTTTTATAATATCACAAAATAAAGTTTAAAAAATTCATAGTTGAAGTGGTTGACATTTGTCATTTTATTACAATAAGTGAAAAATCACAAGTAGAGTGTAATCATTTTACCCACTGCAGATGCCTTTAACCCCAACGTGGAAGACCCCATTCCTGGTCAGATGAAGAAACAGCTGGTGTTAAAGGTCATTAGTGGACAACAGCTGCCCAAACCCAAAGACTCAATGCTGGGAGACCGAGGAGAGGTAGGACCACAGACTAGATTTATAGGATTGAAGTTCCACGTTGAACTGAATGAATATGGGATAAATCTGTAATCATCCTTACAAGCAGCACCTCCTCAAAATGTCTTTTTGCAGAGAAGGTGCCTTACTTTTAGTCTGAATGATTTATGGGCAGGCCAATGTAAGCTATTTGCTGTTCTATGGGTATTTGTAGGGCTGGGTATCACCACTGATTTCTACAACTGATTCAAATTCACAAGGTTTCGATTCGATTTATAATCCTGATCATTTATCTTTTATATGTACTTCTAAATTAATGTTACGTCCCTCTGCAGCCCCTAATCTCTTCAGTGGGTTGAGCTGTTGCTAATTGACCACACCTGACCAGGTGTGGACAAAAGGATACCTGAGGCAGGCTTTCAGGAAGCCTCACTAGCCTTGCCTTGGTGGTACCAGCCATGTTAGCCAACCTGCTATGCATTTTAGGATTAAAACCTCTTCTCACCTACAATCTGGTGTTTGTCTCCTTATTTATGTTGCGGCTTTTGAGACGGGTCGTAACAATTAAAAATGTTAAATTTTAAACAATTTGACTGTTTTTTCTGCAATTACAAACTCAGTGTAAACTATCAATGTATAAAAACAAAGCTGACACTGTGAGACTTCATCAGAGGTGTGAGGATCACAGCAGATGCCTTTGTGTCAAAGTAACTGTGGATAAAAACAGAAAAGCATGAAGGAGATTTTCCTGGCCTGACATTTTATAGCAGATAACCTAAATTATTCTGCAGTAGATCAAAACTGAAGAAAACCATGAATCAGCATCTGAACATTACCTGAAGCTGCTGAAGTGAAGCAGAGCAAAGTTAGAGATGTTTGATTACAGACACAGCTGAGCAATCATTTGTAAAAGTTAAAGTTTCTTAGGTATTGAACAGCAGAAATGAGATTTCATGGTCCCAACTTTGTGGTAGCAATTTGGGGATGGCTCCCTCCTGTTCCAACATGACTGCACAAAGATATGTATGAGAGAGTTTGGGGTCGAAGAACTTCGTGGACCTGCACAGTCTTGACCTCAACCTGATAAAAACCTTTAATTAAAGCAGAGACTGCAAGTTAGGCCTGACCTCTGACTGCTGAAAGAATGGTCAAAATTGTAGATGTCTTAAAACTGTGCAATGTCTTTCTGACAGATCATTGATCCCTTTGTGGAAGTGGAGATCATTGGCCTCCCAGTGGATTGCTGCAAGGAACAGACTAGAGTGGTGGATGATAATGGTGGGTCTCCATTTAGTCATGAAATGTCAATTGTATTTAAATGGTGCATTTCAATTTCTCAAACTCAATGTGCTTGACACACAGAAGAAAACGACATAAAAACCGATGTAGGTTTACAATGAAAACAGATAAAATAAACTTTACAAAGAGATAAAATACATATAAATATATACAGCTAGAGTGATGCCGTCCATTGATTTCTGAAGTCTTGACTTCAGCACTTCTGCCAAGGGGCGGATCTGACTGAGAAACAGACTGCATGCTTATTAGCTGATGACTGATGATTGACAAGTCGTTAGCCAATGAGTGTGTGGTTTCATACTACAGGTAATCATCCATCTTAAACATGGTAAAAAAACAGTGTTTTCTCATTTAGTATGAGTCAGAACGAGTGGCTCAGCCTATAAACTCAGCCAAGAAGAAGTGTTTAAAGAGGTTAGGTCATGACTGGAAGTCTTTTTGCAACCACAGCTGTTTCCATCTGTTGGATTTTAGATAAAAACAAGTTTCCACATGACATCCCAACATGAAGCTGTTTATGGACTCCAACTGTTTTTACCTTTTAAACTCTGCAGAATTTTTTTTTTTGTTTGCCTGTCCCGTTTGGCTCTTTTGCCATCAGAATTGTTGTCTAAAGGCAAAGAAAGATGAATCCAACGGATTTACTTTACCAAATTGACCATCCCAGCCTTGCCATAATGGTCCATTTGATTCACCTTTTATTGTTTATTTTATTTTCACTCTGCAGAATTTTCTGCTTCCTGAGCCTTTGATGCCATAAATGCAGTACATAGTTAAGTGTTTGGTTTAAATCTGATAAAGGTCAGACCTGTGTCCCAGCATTGCTAAACAGAAATGTTAACATTTGGGGCCCAGCTCTTTAACAGTTACCTGTGTTTTAAAGATGGGATTGAATTCATTTTGAAAGAGTGACCTTAGCCTCAGTATTGAAAGGTTTATGTGCTTTGAAAGACATCACCGTGGGTGTAAAGGTAACTGCAGTTCAGACATATTAAACTGAATGAACTCATTCATACAGCAGTTTGAAAATACAATATCACCACCTGAAATAATTACAGGAACACATTCAGAAAGCTGAATGGGGATCTCATTAGACAGTTAATGGTGCTCAAGATTGCTTTTGTGACGCACACAGGCAAAAATTATATATATAAAAAACAACAGAGGAGCTTTGCTATCAGTGATGTAGTTTCTTGCTAATAGATGCTGGGTTTTTTTTGTTTGTTCTTTTGGAACAGCTAACTAGTTTTTGCTGACCTCTAGTGGTGTGCAAAGCCATGTCAGGGTGAACTTGTAGGAGTAATGTCAGGAAATTCAACTAAACATGTCAGCTGAAAGCACCGTGCAAATGAAGCTTACTGCAAGTTCAACCTTGCAATTCCTGTGAAGCAGACGCTTCTTGCAGCTTCTAAAAGTAGTCGAGAGTTTTCTGTGGACACTCGCAGTCACGTCAATGTCCAGGTGTTTGCATGTAGACATCTGTGGTTTGTTGTTGTGCTTTGTACATATATAATATAATATAATATAATATAATATAATATAATATAATATAATATAATATGGTGAATCTGTGTATATAGTTTGACAGCTTTCTGATATATACTTGAGGAGCCCAGCAAGACGAGACATGCACAGGCAGCACCAAAAACTCTCTCTCTCAAACACACCCTGAATAATTGATGAGTGCAAAGATAATTTGCTGCCCTGTCTCTATTACTCTTTTATATGCCCGTTTGCCAAAATGCTGTCCTCTTATCTGCCTTACTCTTATTGTGCTATCTATCATATTATTTCTCCTATCTGCTCTTCCTTTGCACTCACCTCCCACACATATCTCCCCTATCCCATCCCTTCTGCATCCCTATTTGGGATGGTTCTGTAGGTTTCAACCCGATGTGGGAGGAGACTTTGGTGTTCATGGTTCACATGCCCGAGCTGGCCCTGATTCGTTTCCTTGTGTGGGATCATGACCCAATTGGCCAGGACTTCATTGGCCAGCGTACCATTGCCTTTAACAGCATGATGCCAGGTAAGACATGGTGCTGCTTTTGGATGGCACTAACACTCGTTCAAGGTTTTCTGCTGTGTTTTAGTGATTATATACTTAAACAAGGAACTCAAACCGGAAACTCACTGTACAAACTCACTATACATCTACTATATATAACTAATTTGGTGCTCTTGATTCCGAGTCTCTGCTAACATCATGTCAATTGATAGTTTTGCTGCTGGTTGAGCTGGTATTTATTGGGTATTTGGCTACAGCTATTCCTTTGGGGCTGTTATATTTGAGTCCCTGATAAGGCAGCTGTCTCTGACATTTTTGTATGCAGGCTATCGCCATGTGTACTTGGAAGGAATGGAGGAAGCTTCCATCTTTGTTCATGTAGCTGTTAATGACGTCACTGGTAAGGTGGGTATTACTGCAGAAACCAGCTTAAAGTCTTGCTCACTTTGCTCTCAAACAGAAATGTTCATGAAAGCGTTGTGCACTGACAGCTTTTACAGATGTTCTTGTAATAAGATAAGATAACCTTTATTAGTCCCACACGTGGGAAATTTGTTTTATCACAGCAGGAAGTGGACAGTGCAAAAGTTATGAAACAAAAATTAGAATACAATAAGAATAAATACAGTACACAACTGTACAGAATAGAATAAAATGAATGAATATATATGAATAATGAATGAATAAAATGAATATACAGTAATGAATATACAATAAACTTTACCTTAGGTTATTTCACCAAAAACCAAATAATAATACCAAAATCTGTGTTTTGGTATTATTATTATTATTATTATTATTATTACTACTACTACTACTACTACTACTACTACTACTACTACTACTACTACTAATAATAATAATTTAAATTGTTATTAAACTGTTTTTCTACAAAAACTTCTTTTCATTTTCTTTTTGAAATATTGTTTGAAAATACAAAAATCCTAGAAACAAAACAAAACTTGTCAGTACTTATGATTAGGAGACTTTCTAATAGCAGAATATCCACTCCAATCTTAGCCACTCGTCCTTGCCTCCTTTTGTTTATTGCTTTGTGGTTATTTCAGCAAAAACTGAACTATGAACTATGTAACCTAGACCATATTCAGACATGTAAAATATATACATTATTATTGTTATTATTATTATTGTTATGCTTTTAAACTTCAGTGTAAATTTCAGTTTTCTGTTCATAAGAATATACTGACTGCACCTGTTTTTGCAGATCACACTAGCTTCAGTGTTATTCCTCATTCAGCCCATATTTTCGATGCCCTCAGCTATCAGTAGCTATTTAGTAAATGACCACTTTGTTGTCCACATTGTCCTTGTTTTGAAGTTGCCTTTCTTCGAGTTGCTGTGTGACTCCTGTTTGAAGCCACAGCCCACCTATTTTTTTCTCCTTTTATCATTCTCCTTTCTCATTTCCACTCTCTCCCCATGTCTGTTTGTGATTGCAGTGGACCTCTCTTTTATGAAATGCTCAACATAGAAGCAGACAATGTTTAGGAGTCCTGAAGCTGCCACTCAAAACTTGGGTGTAGTAAGATCCAGTCAGAATCTTGCATGAGCCACATACCCTGCATCATTCTCCTCAGTGCACACCCCCTCAAATTGTTCAACTGTCCATTAAATTAAAGTACTGAAAATTGTAAGGTGGTAGAATGCGATTGTTCTGGTCCCACTTTTTTTTCCCCAGCCTCTGCAGTTTTTGGTCTAGGCAGTGAAATTCTTTCAGTATAGGTGTCTATGTACTAGACGTTCCAGAAACTTAAAGAAGCCCAGTTGCTTTCTTTCCAAGTTCTCTAAGAATGAATTGCTTTGCCAAGAACTCTTTCTACAATAGTCAAGATCCCGAAAAGATGAGGTGAGTTAGCCTGCTGACATGGTCTTTGTTCCTTTGGTTATACAGTACTGTCCTAGTAATTTGACTAGTCAGCAAATCCGTGGTCTACAAATGATCTTCACAAATTATGATCTCTAGGCTGGGACTGTTTTTGAATTTACAGCCATCTTGATGGAAGTTAATTTTAGTTAGTTTAGTCAGTTAAGACCCCAAGACACTGAGTTTCACAATCATCACGGCCACAGTGTCCTTCTTTTGTTCCAGTCATTGTAACCTTTGACCTTCTGTTTTAGTGAAAACATCCATGCAGTGTTGAGAAGGTTTTTGTTCAACTTTGCCAGTTACCTTCAAGCATGTGTACATGTAACTGATATTTTGCTACAGGATCTTCAGCTGGTTGCTTAAAATGTCTAACACTTTGAATCCAAGTGGATTTCAAAGCTAGTCAGCATGGTTGCAGCTGGATGATCATGTCAGTGTGATCTATGAGAGATCAGTCACACATGTGCGTTTCTGTAGGAAATGTGGATTTAATTTACTTTCCTTATTTTAAGCATGCTCATTATACTAATCCTATGTATGTACTACTCCAGTAAATTCATTGGGTGCAATGAATTTAGTGTAATATGGCAGATTGTTTTCAATATCTTCAACTTATTTGGGAATTGTGTTTGGCAATGATGTCCTGTTGTGTTTTTGTCAGGCAAGAGCAGCCAGCGGCATAAAAGGGTTGTTTCACAGAAACCCAAAGCAGGCTTCCCTGGACAGTCACACTGCTGTACAGCACAGCCGTAAGAACCCGTTTGGGGCCCACCTCCTGCGCCGCACGGCCAGTGCACCTACCAAAGGTCAACCCAAAATCAAGAAAGGTTTACCAGACATTGCAATTGACACCAAAGACTACAGCTCAGAGGGAGCTAGTGAGGAACGAGAGTCCGGGGAGGGAGAAAAGGCTTCTGCTGCTACCTCTCAGCACCACAATGGGGATTCACTGGCACCCCAACAAACCAAGGGACCGTGGAACCATTCCGACACAAATTTTCATCCCGAGGAAGGTAAAGGTAAGCGCTCGTTCTACACTCAGCGACGACCAATGAGTGAACCTCTCAAGCGCGCCATTCGGCTCCGCATTCATGATCCGCTGGACACGAAGCCAAATGTGTTTGCACGTTTCGCTGTTAGCAGCTCGGGCAGTGTGGGGATGTCCTCCAACTGCATCACATGTGTGACTGGCTCAAGGGGGAGCCCAGAGGCTGAAAGAGAGGGTCAGGTTGAGCAAAAGTCCAAGGTGACAGATGGGGAGAGACCAAAGAAAAGTAACCACTCTTCCTCATCAAAGAGACAAGTCCAGTCAGAACCTGATGCCATGCCCCGGTCCCTAGGTGCCCAGCCCAACGTACAGCAGGTTCCTCCCACACCCAAGACTTGTATGGAGGCCCAATTTCAGTACTCGCCCATGCCATTCCCCAGATCTAAGTTCAGACAAACACTTGGTGCCCAGTATATCCACAATCGACCTGGTACGTCACAGAGGTACACCCGTTCCTGCAGCATTCCCCGCAGACGATCCTCCAATGCTGTTACACCAGCACCAAGCCTCGCACCAGACTGCAGGAGCACTCACTGTTGGCAGCAGGCGACACCACCCAACTATGGTGCTGTTTATGGCTCTGTACTCACTAAACTGACATACAGTGACATGAATTCAGGTCTCTTGCTCAGTGACAGTAGTAGCTGCCAGAGCTTTGGCAGTCTGAGCAGTTTGGAGTCTCTTCCTACGCTGCCCCCTTGTTCTATTCTTGACACCCGGAAGAGGGCTGTGGGTACCCTTCAAAGAGAGATGAATGCCCTGTTTGCTCAGAAAATGGAAGAGTTGCGCCATAAGTCTCCAATGTTCTTTGCTGGTAAGATGTATCTGAGGCAGATGTAGAACTCACCAGGTAGATGGTGTGCTGTAGCAGTATTAGTAGCACGTGCTGTCAGCTTTCCCTTTTGCCGTTAGTTAGATCTGTGTTGTGCAACATGCCTCTGATAAAATGAAGTCAAATCCAACCCTATCAATCATTTCTTAGAGTTCAGTAGCTTTCATCAAAGCCTCATGATTGAAATTGTTTCAAATTTGCTTATGTCGTTAAAATCCTCTTACTTTACCCACATGCTTGACAGATGAGAAAAATGGTAAGTTTTTTGTCTAGAAACAATAGTAATCATTCAATTTGAACAAAGTACAAAAAAACTCAAACTAGACTCTTTTAATTTGTCAAGCAGGTGCTTGTCCTAAACTGTTTTTAGAGAATAATTCAGGGGTATTAAAGCATTTAGTTCAGTTCAAAACATTTCTAAAGATAAGGCAAAATGTGGTAGTAGATCTATTAATTACATAAAATTGCTCTGTAGGATGCTTTGGTTAATGTTTGAAAGGTTAGCTTTAGCAAAGTCTTCATAAAAGTTTAAAAAGATCACTTTTCATGATTTTCAACTACTGTATTTTTTGCACTAAAAGGCGCACTTTAAAGCCTTTAATTTTCACAAAAATTGACAGTGCTCCTTATAATCCGGTGCACCTTATGTATGAATTCTTGTTGTGCTTACTGACCTAGAACCGATTTTATGTGCTACACGGTGCTCAAAACTCGACTTTGGTAAGCTACGAAGCCGCACCGCTTAACCCTCCGGTTACGTTCACCCCCACCCCTTACTTTAGTGTTCCCGGTCAGTTTTAACAGCTCTTGGGTTAACATAAGAAACATTTTTCACCACCAAATTCTGTTCAATGGGTGGGTCAATGGGTCGTTCAGCCTCGCGGAGTAATCTGGGTCCTAAACGCCGTCAGCCTCAGGTCCCAAAGTCAATCACTGATAGTTAAAAACTGTCTAAAATCTTTCATCTTTAATAAAATGATCAGCGTTGCTGCTTTACCAGGTGTAACAATTAAGTTTAACATCCAGGCATCCATGAAAACAGAATTTATTACATTTATGAAATTTAACAGAGTTAGAAGTTAGCAGGAAGTTAGCTCGCTAGCCTCCACCTAAACATGATATAGCATGTTCTGACTGAGAGATTTCTGAAACAAATTAAAACGTACAGCTCTGTTATCACTTCCAACATAAATGAAGACAGAAAACTAAACAGCAGTGACGTTTGTAGAGTTACTGAAGTTGGGCTAGGTGGTATATAATGATGTGCTACGTGATCGCTAGCGACACAGCTATGTTAGCATAACATAAAGACAGTGAAGCTGGAGGATGAACGTGAACTTTTTTCCAATCGATGAAAGTTAACGTGAGGGTTCCTGATGGTTAGGGACAAATGCAATCGCATGGCAGGATGCTGTAAATAAACCAAATAAACCAAACTTCAGTCAGGAGAACAACTGAGATAATCCATCCACAATACGAGGTTGGTGATTAATATACTGCAACAACATGGGAATAGAGCAGCTGTGATAGAATTCAACATTAATGAATCAATGATACGGAAGTGAAGGAAGCAAGAAGAATGAGATGAGTAAAGTTTGACTTAACTGACTGTTTTGTTTCATTTAATGCACCTTATAATCCAGTGCACGTTATGGTCTGAAAAATATGGTTTGTGTGGATGCGAAAGAAATTATTTTTTGATCGGGCAAGGATTGCCCACATCCATCTTAGAAAATGTTGTTCAAGGACATCTGGTGCTTCAGAGATGTGTTCTTCTATTTAAAATATAGAAATACAAAGAATTTGCCACCAGAACAACTATCCATGGAATGTTTCATGGGTATTTGTTTCGGATTCTGGATTTTGCATTGAATCTTATAAAACCCTTTACTTTACTTCACCATTGCATTTAATAGCAATCAACATATATTCAGCTTGAGTCCTGAAACCGAGAATATTTTAGGTACTTAATTGACAACCGCTGAGTCCTGCGAGTCACGAGGTACTGGTGTCTGAGTTATGTCCACACAATCCCCCTTTGAGCCACACATTACATTTTTTAGAGGAGTTGACTTCCTTATAAACACCAGCTGTTCTACCTAAACTGACTCCCCTTGAGCCCTTTGCAGTTCATCATGTGATTGCCATTGCTGTTTGATGAACCTTATGGGGGAAGCAAGTTTGTGTAGGGAGCTGAATTACAAGTTTTCTGGCCTGATTACAAGCTGACATCTGTTAAGTCATATGATGCTGGCAGATAAATCCTTTCTAGCAGCGTTATCTATTATCTTTCTTTTCAGTCTAACATGGAGAGAGATTTGTTCTGATATGGAGACCAGTTTTTGTGAGGATGTTTTTTCTTCTGTCCAAAAAGCTGTTTCCTTGCTTACAGTCTTTCTCTTCTCAGTTTGTCTAAATTACCCTTTTCCCTCTGTGTCCCTTTTTGCATGCTCTCTTTCCATCCTAGTGCAGAATTGAGAGGATGACCAAAGTCAGGTAAACTTTGTTAAATGCATGCAGCCTCTTAAATTCATCCATCACCAACTTTTCTCTTTCCCACCATAGTTGTTTGTTCTCATCCTGTTCTCAAAAATACTGTACCTCACCAATGCACCAATTCAGCTTCATCTGTGTTTAGGGGTTTAAATAGAGACTTGGTGTGGACAAGTGGAAAAGACAATTCATTAAACTAATGTCACAGGACCTGCATGATGTAGTACAAAAAACCCTTAAAAAATTTAAAATTTAAGTTGGTCTGTAATTATCATTTAAAAAAAAAAGTGGCTAAAATATTTGAAAGTCCTTATATATTTCCTGGAGCTTTTAAGGTTATAGTGAAGTTGATGAGCATTAACATCAAGCTATGGGAAAGTGCTATTGAAGCTAGGTTAAGAGGAGAGGTGATCATCATATCTCTCCTATGGATCACGTTGAACTTATATGGCTGTAAGACCTAGATACCAATGGTGGTCTGGGATTGGAATATTTAATGCAATAGAGTCACTGCATTGGGGCGTGATTTGAGCAAAGGGTCCATGAGCACCCCAGGACGTAGGAATAAAGAGAGACCACCACCCCAGAGCCAAGCGCTCTTTTTCAGGTGTGCTACAGTAAGTCTAACACTCACAGTTTTCAGCTGAAATACACCACAGGGTGATCAGCCCTTTTTCCTGCTGCGACAAAACTACCCCCAGCCCTGTGTGCAAAGTGTCAGTCCTCAGAATAAACGGGAGGGAAGAAGTTAGGTCTGGAGCAGGGTTTCACATGAAACACCACCTGGCATTGCTGCATCCACAGGACCAAATCGGGGGCAACTTTCTGGGTGAGGTCTGTTAAGGGACTGGTCTGCTCCCCAAAGTTCGGGACGAACCAGCCAGCCCCAAAACTGCCTCACCTCCGTTTTGGTTTTGTTACAGACAGGATGCAATGACTGCTGGCCTCGCCATCTGAGGGCGCACCTGTCTGCCTCTCAGGTGGTAACCCTCATACAACTGCAAACATTTTCAGGTTGGCCATGAACCCCGAACCCCCACCTCAGCAGAGACTACATGACTGCAGCCACCTGCTGCACATGCTCTGCACAGATGTTACTGTGAATGATAACATCATCCAGGTAGGCGGCAGCTTATGCAGTGTGTTGCTGCATCACCTGGGCCAAGAAGAACTGGAATGTGGCCATGGCTCCATATACAACCATATGGAGTAGAGAAGGCTGTTTTTTCCTTAGACTCTGGAGACAAGGGAATCTGCCAGTGGTGCTTGGTCAAATCAAGTATTGTGGAAAATTGAGCAGTTTGTCAACCTGGAGTATGGGATACGCATCAAACTGTGACACCACATTTACCTTGTGCTAGTCTACACAGAACTCTACAGAATCCTCTTTTCACCACAAGAACCAAGAGGTCATACCATCCACTGTATGGCTCTTATATTACTCCCATCTCCAGCATATCAGCCAATTCCTTCTGAAGTATTTGCCTTTGTTTGTAGGTAATTTGTAGGGCAGTGAACACATCGTCATGCCAGGGTGAGTTTCAGAATGAGAAACTCACCCTTTCTTAATTAGGTCCAACACTCCCCCTGGCTCCCTGCCAAATAGTTTAAAGGAATAACATCTTGTGGAGTCCTGGGATGATAGATGCTTGTCTGAATAGACTTAATGCCCAATAATTCAGCGCACCAGTGTTTGCCGCACTGGCCAATCAGTCTCCAGACACCTACATGATTCTGCTGTGGCATTGAAGATGTCCAGGAATGCAGATAATCTGTCTCCCATCTTGTCCAGCATGATAGCTTGTGCTGTGGGGAGCTGTGAGGGTGGACCCATATCAAGCCACCAGGTTGTCCAGAACCTGAGTTTCACACTTGGCCTGGACCTGCAGGTTCTCCAGCTGCTTAAGCTGCACTGCCTCCTACTGTCGGTGTATTGAAGCCAGTTCTACCACCACCTGAACCAATGTGTGCACCAGCTGCACGGGCTGTCGGTCCAACATCTTCACGTTGGGGAAAGTTGTGTGCCAATTTAGCAAATTGCTGCTACAGGAGCTGCACCATCACACACTGTGTCTTTGTTCAGTGTTTTCTCTTTTATTTTCACACAATTTATTTTGTACTGTTTGCTTTACATCACTGCCCGCCAGCTGTGGTCACTCTCCTCTTCTGCCAGTTCCATTTCTTCTACTGCATAGTAGTCCCACACATCGTCCCTACTATTGTATAAATATGAGAGACATGGTTTGGCAACTACTGACAGAAGCGTCTCCCAGCCTTCCCTGGCAATGCCCCTGAACCCACCTCACTGCCCCTCCCCTGCAGTTAAGCCATACACCAATCCTGCCACCACAGCAATAGCACTAACAACAAGACAGGAGGCAGAGCTAGAGGAAGCAGAATGATCAGGAATAAGAATGAGTACATCAAAGGGATAGCTTAGGTTGACCAAGTTGGAGAGGACAGGTTGAGATGGTTTGGACATGTGCAGCAGAAGGATAGCAGATACTTTGGCCAAATTATGTTGTATATCAGGCTGCCAGGGGGGAGGAAAAGAAGAAGACCTCAGACAAGGTTCATGGGTGTAGTGGCAAATGTCATGCAGAGAGTTTGTTTGACAGAAGATGATGCTAGTGACATAATGAGATGGAGCCACTGTGGTGAACCGTAAAGGGAGCAGGCAAAAGAACAGTGCAAAAATTCAGGTCTTACACTGGGACGCCATTATTCTTGCTAGTGTTAGCTAATACTGAGATTGTAACTTTAGCTTTCTGTCATTTTACTGGCAACATTGAGAATAAGCCATTGTGCCACACAGCTAAGATACAACTGCCTGGTTATTGTTGTTTGACAACTTTAGTGCTTTAGGGCATGCTACTCATTTCTGAGCAGAAATGAGTAGCATGCCAGATTATTTCATCAGCTTCATGGTACTGACTTATGTATGATTTCAAAAGCATTTATTTTAGCCAATATTAAATTATGCAATATACAAATCATTAGCATGTCAATATCCAAGCTGATACCAAATACATCAGATCAAAAGATCTCCAGTTTTCAAATTGATTAGGTTTTATCGCCACTAGGTCAGTATTGTGATCAAGCTTATAGAGTTCCTTCTTTTTTTCGACAGATTGTTCTACAGTACACAGACCAGATGCCCCTCTTCCATTTCTTGCACTAAACCCCAGAAGACACCGAGAGCATTCGTTCTGTTCATCCTGCCTCCACTCAGGAAGAATATTCACATCGCTCCTCATTTACATCAGTACATTCAACACAGCACACCATTCCTTCAAATGGGATGGTACACAGTCCTATTGTGGTGAATGGAGATGCTATGAAACCTTCTACAGTTTCCAAAACCACATCCCTCTTCCTGGCAAACCCTGTTGAGAAAATGTTACTATCAGGATACAGTAAAGACCCCAAAACCAACAAAAACACTTATTTTTACATGGAGCACAAATCAAACCAAACCAGGACACTACAGCAGAAACAAAAAGTGATTCAAGAGTTAAAGTCTGATGACCAAGCAGAGCTACCTCCTCATGCAACCGTGTCGGCTAGAACTCCTGCAGTCCCTCCAGCTCAGATTAGGAGAGCTTCTTTTAGCCAAGTGCCATCTCACATTCCAATAAGAAGAACAAAAAGTGAGGGCCATGCTCAAGGAGATGTAACCTCAGCTAGGTTGGCTCAGTCAGCAGTACCAGAGATCTGTGCAGATGCTACCGTGAATGATTGTTTTTGGAGGAAACTGGAGGCAGGCAACCACCACGGCAGCATATCATCCTCCTCTAGTATCTGTTCAAGTGACACTGCCATTGAAATCTCTCTAACCTGGCCAGAAAGAGTCTCAACAGTCTATCTACAGCCAGCAATACCTGTGACGCTTCCTGGGCCAGCTGCTGTCACCCAGCGTTTGTCTGCGACGATGCAAGAGCAAGTCAAACCTCAATCTTTAGCAAAATGAGTGCCCCAAAGATCAGCTTAATCTCTGTCTTCTGCAGAACCACTGGTAGAGTGAGCCAGCAGAGTGAGTCAAAGGAGCCACACCTGGAGCCAGATCTTCATAGAGGAACTGAAGCAATCTTCATCACCTCCAGCTACATCCACAACAGCTACAGCTTCTTTGTCCAAAAAGCCTTGGAGATCTGACCTCTGATGACATATGGTGCAACTTTGATAGTAAGTACCACAGCATCATCTGCAGTTTCACTGTTAGGCAAACCAAAGACCAATTCCCAAATGGCAGCCCACAGAACTCAGCCAGTCACTTTACAGAACACTTACGGAAGCTGACTGATGTGGAGCCCCTGACTGCTGGAGATTTCGCTTCACGGGTCTAAAGAATTCCCAGAAGAGCAAGGTGATAAGACCCTGGTTCGAGGGACTGCCTCCAGGAGCCAAAGCAGAGTGTGCTACATTACAAACCGGGCCAGGGAGGCCCAGGAAAGACTGAAGCTTCAAAGTGTTCCAGTACAGAGGTGCAAGCTTTAGGCTTACTCTTAGCACTGGTAGTAGCCCCATTGAGGAGCTTGGAATCCCCGAAGGTGCTTGTTTCATGTCCCAGAGTCCTTGCAGATGCCCTGCACATGCCTCCCCTATACAATCCCAAACCTCCACCGACCCTGAAAACATTACAGTTTCTTTTTTGCTCTCTAAGAACTGGCTGACTTTAAACTGATTGTAAGAGAGAAAGCCTGAAACTAGTATGGAATAAATTTGCTCCAGCAGAAAACTTTTTATTTTATTTATATTATTAATATTTTCTTTCTTGTAGAAAAAGCTGCAAATCTTGCAAAATACTGGTCTAAAGAAAGGTGTTTTACCACTTATTAGTAATCCATGAACAATCTGTTTGACATTTAAATGTTGTATATTTTGAACCAATGATGTACATTTTTTGTGCAATCAGGAAACGTCTTGAAAATGTTCAACAAATACTGAAATCTGTTTGCACAAAATGTTAGATATTTTCCAGAATGTGTTTAGTGACAAATACCAGGAATTTTTTTTTTTTATGTTGGTTTCGTTGGCTATCATTTGCTCTCATGTTCAAGGGTTTTATTCGTTGTTTCTTTTTTTTTCTTTTCTTTTTTTTTTACAAATACAGTAGCAATACACGTTTACATGTTTTTCAAAGACGTGTTGTTTTTATTTACTTGAAGTGGAATAACTTACTTTGGCTGTGGTAAAAGTTAGATACTATATGCATTTTTATAAGACCGTTAATCCACTAGCAATATTTTTTAAATTGATGGCATGGTATCATTGTGGAAGATGTGTAGTTCAATGCTAAAAGCCAAGGTTCATCTCATGTTTTTGCTGAAGAAAGGAACGATTCTTAAAGTTCTTCATTTCTCTTTGTGTAGTAGTTACAGTGTAATTTGACCAGGTTTTGCTAACATTCTCATCTGTGGCATGCTGCAGCATTTAGATGCTGTGTTTTGAAGCAGTGCTGTACTACCAAGTTTTAGCCCTTTTATGCTGACTGCATGTCTTTTATGTACTGTAACCTTTATCCGAATCTTGTGCTTTTTTTTGCAAATATATTTTATATGAAAATTAATATTCTAAACACTGTTTTTATCGTCTAATGATGATCAAAATGGCATCATGTTTGAAACCCTGCGTTTCCAGTAGTTTGTGATACTAAAATAAGATGAAAATTATGCATTTCAAAGCACGTTTATTCATCAGCATCCTGTATTGTTTGTTTGATTTAGACATTGTGAATTAATGATCTGAATAAATCTTAAGTTAATAATACTGAACATTTCACAGCTCATTTATTTAATTTGTACTTAATCTTGTCTGCAGCCGTCTTAGTTTTTTGACAAAGTCATTAGCTGGGTTAATTCAGCCTTGCACAAGGTGACATGTAAAAGCCCTTGGCCTTGGTTTTGGCAGTGTGCTGGCTTCTCTAATTATGGACTCTGCTTGGGTCTGTGTTTACCAGCCATCACCCCTTTCAACCTTTGGAGGGGAAAAAAAGAACTAGACCCCCTGCAGGAAGACAAAATGTTCCTTGAAGCTTCACAAGAGAGACAAACTTGTTAAGAGATCAGATATTAAAAAGAGACAATACTGTGCTTTTGGACTGGTTTTGGAATAGAGTTGTTGTTTAACTCGGGTTATTTTACTTGTAGCTAAAATATACATTTGCACACAATCATAAAGTTTCTGTTTGGAACACTTCCTAAATTTGGATTTGTGCCTGTTTCCTTGAGACTAGCATTTTCACACTCAAACAACTTTTTTCGTCACAAGTTCCTAGCCAGTGAGTTAGGAAAAGGTCGTGCTTTCTGTAGTAAGGTTAAGACCCTACAATATTAGAGTTAAGACCCTACAAAACACCAACTCTGCTTACCATTTTCCAGAGCTGAGAATCCATGCACTGTTTTCATGGTTTCTCAGGACACTGGCATGTCAGTCAAAGGTTTGTCCATTGTCAGGACTGTGATTTCCAAAGCTGACAGCCACCTCTGGCGAGCTGTCAGACACTGCTAGGCCTCTTTCTCAGCTCTGTAAGACTTTGTGTAGCTCGACATGCTCATTTTAGCGCTGCAGACTCTGCTCCAGCCAGCACACAAATACAAAAGACAGCTTCATTAGGATTCCAAGAGATCTACTGAGTCCCTCTTAAAGCTGTATTTATCTCGACAATTTGGCAAGTTTTGGCCTCTCAACTGAAACCTCCAGGCCCTGTCTAGCACTTAAGGCCTGAGAGAATGTTTTTTGTCTCACAGAATGAATGAAGTCTTTCCTTTCAAGATGAAATCACTGCCTGTTTTGTACAAATAAATCAGTTTGGTTTGCAGCTTATATGTAGAAATTTTTGAGACAAAGAAACGTGGTAGGGAGTGGGTGTTTGGATAGTTTTAACAAACTGCTGAAGATTAATAAAACATTTGTCCTAGCAAATTAAACAAAGGACATAGCTTCACAGTCACCTCTGTTGCTGTTTTGCAGGAGAGATTGAATTTATGATGACGAATCCCTCATGGTTGGTCAGGAGTGAGAGAAAATGTGATGTGCTCCAAAACAAAATCCCCCTTCCTCTGAGCCACTGGGACATTCCAGTCCATCCATATGTAAAGCTTACTGCACCACCACACTGTTAAGCTCCCAAAACCCTTGACCCATACCCCGCCCTCCTTTGTTGTTAAAGATCCTGTTGTGTAACCGTGCAAAAACACATGGTAACTGTTTAAAAGTCTGAAAATCTAAGACATAAAGTGATTCTGCCTCAGAAAAACACACTCAGCTCTAGGAAATTGCATACCTCTCAAGACTTTGTAGTTTTTTTGGCCCAGCAGTTGTGGGTTTATCTCCCTGTGAGCCCTTATCTCCTCCCTCTCTGTTTCCCATATAAACCCTCCACTACTTTCAGCCGCACTAAGTCTTTTCAGTGGCCTGCTCACAAGATATTTTTAATTTCTTACTCATTTTCTTGGACTCGCCCTGTGTCCACAATCTGTTTCTGCATACTGTGCCTGACAGAGCAGAGGTAAGGAAAGAGGTAAGGTTTTTTTTTCCTTCATGTGCCAAGTAAAAACAACTGCAAAAAAACCTGTTTAAAAGTGTTGTGTCTGCAGATAATTTCAATGTTAAATCAAAGACATCGCTCGTCATAAACATGGTCATGTTTTCACAGAAGTTTAAAGTAGTCTGTGTCATTTACAGGACGGAAACATGAAACTCTGCATGGCTTTATTCGTTTGTGTGGCAGTCCTGACTGCATGGTTCTTTACTGCAGGTAAGAATAATGCTACATCTGAGAGATGTGCAATCAAGGAAATTGCCATTAGTTCATGAGTTGCATTAGATTTCTAAGCAGGTTTTTAATAATGTTACCTATGATCATGAAACCATGATCTCTTCCTCACTCTTACAAAGAAGTTTTGTTACCTGAACCACACCAAACAAAGTCTCAAAAATAAAGCAAAGTCTGAAAATGACAGTTTAACATGGGACACAAACCCAGGTCTCCTGGTTAAAGGTCTAGTAACTGACTAATGTGATCTTTTACAAACCCTTGTTTGATGTGTAGGGATGTTTTCTGATGAGGCAAAATGTTCTAAGTAAGAACAAACAACACTTCAGCTATCAGGGAATTATACATGGGCACTTGTTATTGCTCAATCTCTGCTCTCTTCCTCAAGTTGTGTTTGCTAATCTTACAAAGTTATTTTCATGTGCATGGGGTTTTTTCAAGTGCTTGACCACATTCTTGTCAGATTTATACATTTTTCTTCCCAGCTTTGTAAAAAGTAGCTGGTACACAAGATGAGGTCTATTACTTACAGATATTTCCCTTAGAGTCGCGTGAAAAGAAGTTTCTTCCAGAGCTAATAATCAGTGTCAGTACATTGTCTTTGTTGTGCCAAGCTTGAAATAATGGTGAGGTACTGATGGGCTGATTAATCGGCACGAGTTTGTGTCTTAGGTCTCCAATTGTTTTTCATTCGTTTAATGTACCTGGAGGCAACTATATAAATAAAACTGAATTGAATAAAAGTTTTAAATCCATCCAACTGTCCCTTAATTATTGCAGCCCCACCCCACAAATGAATACTGGGTATAAACATTTACAATTTCAAAAAAAAAAAAATCAAGATCTGGGCCAACTTTTGATACTTTGTTAACCATGATGTTCCCCATTATCCATTTCTCCATTAGGTTTTATTTTAAACAAGCATTGAAAACACCTCCACGCCTTCAAGTAAAACATTTTCTGATTGGACTCTTAGCATTTTACTCTAACTAGCATTAAATTACAACTTTAATGTATGCTATAACTAAAATTCTGTGGCAAGATTTAGACTGCTGGAGGCCTATCAAACTTCACACAGGGGTCCAGTCCACACTGACAGACTCCTATTTCTCACCAGTGGAGGGGCTACTGCCCTACTGTGCTCCAGAAAGCACTGTGATGAATCAATTAACTGTGTGAGAGGAGGACTCAGCAGGCAGGCAGTGAAGTGACAAGCATCTCCGCAGATTGTAGGTCCTGCCATCATCACTAGAGGAGACTGGCATCGTGTCATCAGCTTTATATTACCCAAACAGAGCTGTTTTTGTTGTGGTACGCAATTATGAAAAACTTGCACCCCTAGCACCTCTGCATGCCCCACATCCCCGACCCCTACCCTCCCATCATTTTCTCTTCTCTGACAGACCTTGGCAGGGCATGTTAAGTCCTGGCATGCCACTGCTCACAGTTAGAGCAAGAAGAAAACAACTGTGAGTGTCATGAGTAATGATGGGATTGGCTGGGGGGTTTTATCCCCTGATTACATGGTGAAAAGGAGTTGGTCAGTGGTGGTGGGAGGGGATGGTTAGATTAGAACAGGAAAACACATCCTTTAAGACCTCACTTTGATCCCATCAAATGAGCCTTGTCCCCCCCACCTATTGTATCTCGCAACCTCCCCTCACCATGGAGCCAATTTCTCAGCTCTACTAAAAAACAACCGAAAACAAGACTGTCATTGTCCTTCACTGGCTGTTTGGCTGATTTATTTGCTATGGTTCAGAGAAAAAACACATGAAGGGAACTCAGCAGAACAATATGCTTCATTAGGCTTTTTGAAGCCATACTTTCCATAAGCCTGTAGACTTGAAACCAAACCACAAATCAGACTGAATCCTATTATTTTGATCTGATGCTTAATTACTTTTTTCCCAAAAGTTCAATTCTGTTTTTCTTTTTCTTTTTTCTGTTCTAGATGCCAAGGAGTTATTCATCACAACCATAAAGGTATTCTTTCTTTGTCTCTTGTTCCTGACTAGAATGCCAAAGTCCAGCTGTGATACAAAGTCAAGTCAACAATATAAGAATTTATGCCTCTTATATACAACTTCATTGTATGTTCAGAATAGCTCTTAACTCATTCACTGCCATTGACGTCTATAGCCGTCAATTGCAGTGAATGAGTCAATGGGTTTAACTCATTCACTGCCAATGGCTGGCAGTGAATGAGTTAAATCATGTAATACATTATTTTGGAAGACTGGGAATTGATCTTACCCTTGTTGAACTTGAACAAGCAAGCTAATTATCACTAGTTGCACAGTGTCTCTTTAATAGTTTAAAACATTGTGTTCTGGTTTCAAAAACAGACATAAACACTTGTCCTTTATATCGGCAAAGTTGGGTTTTCTGTCCTAGTCGCCATAATTCTTACTGACCCACTTTACACTTCACTGTCAAGTATAAAATAAACCAAATAAACACAGTCCATATGCCATCTTCACCATTTTCATATCGAAGGAAGCTTTAAAGTCTATCTTTACATTTTCAAAGTTAGCTTATATATATATATATATATATTATATATATATATATATATTATATATATATATATATATATATATATATATATTATATTATATTATATATTATATATATATATTATATTATATATTATATATATATATATATATATATATTATATATTATATATATATATATATTATATATTATATATATATATATATATATATATATTATATATATATATATTATATATATATATATATATATATATATATATTATATATATATATATACACTCTTAACATAAGGTATTGTACAGTCTATCTGATTAAAATATGAGTAAACAGATTTTTTTTTATTAAGCAAACACAAACAAACAAAAAACAACATAGCACAGTGTCTGCCACCTTTCAAAAAATTAAAACAAAATAAAAAAATTCAACAATTCCTTGCAGGCAGTCTTTATCCATCAAACAAGGGTCCTGCGCAGTAGCTTTGCTGTTCCTGGGACTGCGCTTTTCTGGACAGAGATCTTGGATGTTGTTTCTGGGATGTTCTTTAGCCAGGGCTGGACTGGTAATCTGGCATACCTGGCATTTGCCCAGTGGGCTGATGCACTTTTGGGCCGATGGCCGTGCACCAGTGCTGCATGCACTGACATAAGCCCATTCATTAATTTTCACTACTGATACTGTATTGCCCAATCAAATCTCTCTACACAACCAGGCGCTCCACTTGCCTTTGCTGTACTTCACACAACATGTAGAACAGAGTTTAGTGAGAAAGAAGTGGAGAAAAGCTGTGGAGCTGCTAAGACAGATAAAAATAAACTAAAAATAAATGCAGCAAAATGTGTCAAATTAACCGACATGTTAGCTGTTGGGGCTGCTGCTGCACCATCAGCAGTATTGCCAACAACAACTTTTACAAGCTCTCACAGCCACAGGAGGCTGCTGTTAATAGCACCAACAAGAAGTGCAGGAAGAGGGACAACGGTCCCAACAAGAGAGTGATATAATAGATGGAGGATATAATTCCCCACTCGCCCCTGCCATCTATCCTTCAAGCTCCTCTACCAGAGGCCTGGGAGCTTGGGGGTCCTGCGCAGTATCTTAGCCATTCCTAGCGCTGTGCTCTTCTGGACAGAGTTCAAGTTCAAATTTATTTATATAGCACTTCTAAAACAACAGGTGTTGACCAAAGTACTGTACAATAAAATGGACAAGGCAATAAACATAACAAAAAAACAGAATAGTGTTTTAGAAGAGAATAAAATCATAAAAAAGAGAATAAAATCATAAAAAATAGAATAAAATCATAAAAAAGAATAATAGTAACAAACTCATGATGAATCAAAAGCCAGAGAATAAAAACGGGTCTTTAGATGACTTTTAAAAGTATCCAGTGTTGGGGAGGGTCTGATATGCAAAAGCAATATATTCCAAGGTTTGGGGGCAGTCACAGCAAATGCCCGGTTTCCTCTGTGTTTTAATCTGGACCTAGGGACAACAAAAGCATTTGGTCTGCAGACCTCAAGGATCTTGGGGGAGAATACCAGGTTAGGAGAGCAGCAAGATATGTAGGGGCTAGTCCATGCAATGACTTAAAAACAAGTGTTAAGATCTTAAAGTCAATTGGAAAGCTGACTGGCAGCCAGTGTAGTGATGCAAGCATGGGAGATGTATGATCTCGCTTGCGTGTGCTAGTTAGAAACCGTGCTGCAGCGTTTTGAACTAGCTGCAGTTGGCCAATTGATGAAGAGGTGACGCCAGAGTAGAGACTATTACAGAAGTCGAGGCGAGATGAGATATAGGCATGGATCGCTTTCTCAAAATCTCTGAAACGGAGAAAGGGCTTAACTTTTGTAATTAGGCGAAGATGAAAGAAACTGGTTTTGACTACATTATTTATCTGTCAAGTGCTGCCAAAAATCACTCGTAAATTTCTTGCAAAAGGTTTTTTTTTATATAATTTTCTAAGGGGCCAAGGTCGTAATGGTCAGAAGGACCAAAGACAATGACCTCAGTTTTCTGTTCATTTAGATTTAGAAAATTTAGAGCCATCCATGCCTTGACATCTTCTAGACCACAGGTGTCGAACTCCAGGCCTCAAGGGCCGGTGTCCTGCAGGTTTTAGATGTGTCCTTGATCCAACACAGCTGATTTAAATTGCTAAATTACCTCCTCAACATGTTTTGAAGTTCTCCTGAGGCCTGGTAATGAAATAATCATTTGTTTCTGGTGTGTTGACCCAGGGTAATATCTAAAACCTGCAGGACACTGGCCCTCGAGGCCTGGAGTTTGACACCCCTGTTCTAGACAATCAAATGGTCCCTTCAGAGGATTCACAGATTTTCATTTTAGTGGAAGGTAAATCTTAGAATCATCTGCATAACAGTGAAACAAGATTCCATATTTTTTAAAAATAGATCCCAACGGGAGCATATAAATTGAAAAAAGGCCTGGACCAAGGATAGAGCCCTGGGGGACCCCGCAAAAAAGGGTCATCTTTGGAGGCTATGTGTCTCTGAATCTAACAGAGAAAATACGATTAGATAAGTAGGATTTAAACCATTCCAAAGCAAGCCCTGTAATTCCAGCACATTGTTTCAGTCAAGAGATAAGAATCCTGTGATCTACTGTGTCAAAACGGTGGTGGTTCACCAATGTCGTGTTGGTCTAAAAAGGTCTGGAGCTGCGGAGGGACAATTTTCTCCAGAACTTTTGACAAAAAGGACAATTTAGAGATTGGGCGGAAATTTGATAGTATTGATAAGTCCAGATCAGAGATGGGCAGTAACGCGTTACTTGTAACGCGTTACTGTAATCCGATTACTTTTTCCAAGTAACGAGTAAAGTAAGGGATTACTATTGCAAAAACGGTAATTAGATTACCGTTACTTTCCCGTAGGAACGCTGCGGAGAATGTCTCATGACAGTGACGTAAGCAAGTGCGACGTTCTTGACAACAGCTGTCTGCAGATCAACAGTGGATAATATATCAAGTGCGGGAGAGAGTATGAGCGTGCAGCGTTTAAAGCATGGAAGTACTGACCTTACTTTAAGTTTGATTCCATAAAAAGTGACAAAAACATTAGTGTCCGTTGTGCGTGGGAAGAAAACTTCTTTTTACAGCGAAAAAAACCCCCTAAACTTCCAAGCAAGCACCGAGTGCGCTATGATGTAATGGGAATGTAATGAGTATTTCCAGACAAGCTGAGTTGAACAGGGAAAGCAGTCGAATGAGTGGTACTGTTAGTAGGTAATGCCTGATTACCTGGTAATGCCAGAGATCTCAGATGTTGTTCCTGAGATCTGTTGAAGCCACTCGCCTAGCTTGGGAGTCATTGCACCTAGCATCTACCACTGTTACCTTCACCCTTCACATCTTCTCCAACTCTTCTCTGAGCCCTTTCTCATGTTCCTTCTTCCTGATGTCATTGGGAACCGCTACATCTATCTAGTGATGTGACGTTCTGTAACGAGGCTTCGAAGCGTGTGTCGAGTAAGGGAGGGGGCGTTTCCGCGAAGCGCGTATCGAGGCTTGCTTCATTTATGGGAGGAGCTGAAAATGATGACGTCCGAAGCCTCGCTGCCCGGCTGTACCACGTGACTGGTTCAGGAAGCGGTTCGAACTTTGCCGCAAATAATCATTTTCCATACTGCCAGCATAAATATACACAGTATACTGCCATCACTACAATATAGATGTTTTACACACTCCTTTTGTTGTTGACATTTACAGGCTGTGTGCAAAATGCCACACTCTTCAAATTCATGCCAACTAATATTTTTACGTCCAGTAGGTGTCCTGCTAGAGCAAATGAAGCTTCAAGAAGCTTCGCGTTGGGGTGAACCAATTGGATGAAAAGCTTCAGTGCTTCATGAGGCTTCATCTGCCCATCACTACATCTATCACTACAGCTGTATTCTTCTGTTTGTCTACCTTCTGTTTGTGTTTGTCTACCACAAACAGGCCATAATCGGCACAGATGTTCCTGTATCCTATGCCTGCCTGCTAGCATCTTGCACCCTGTTGTTATGTGCTGGATTGTCTCGGGGACATTTTTACATAGCCTTCACCTTGAGTCTTGCCTAGTGTGATAGACCCCAACCTCTATGGATCTTGTGCTCAAAGCTTGTTCCTGTGCTGCCATGATTAGTGCCTCTTTGCTGTCTTCAGTCTAGCTTTGTCCAGCCACTTGTAGGATTTCTGGATATCAGCCACCTCCGCTATCTTCCGGTGGTACGTACCGTGCAGGGGCCTGTCCTTCCATGATGGTTCCTCGTCTCCCTCCTCTATCTTGGGTTTCTGCTGTCTGAGGTATTCACTGAGCATGCGGTCGCATCCAGATGTATTCATGGATGTTCATTGTCTCATCCTGGACTGTGGTGCTGACACTCACCAGTCCCCGGCATCCTTCATTCCGCTTGGCGTACAGCCTCAGGGTGCTGGACTTGGAGTGAAACTCTCCATGCATGGTAAGGAGCTTCCTGGACTTTATGTCAGTGGCTTCTATCTCCTCCTTTGGCCAGGTTATTATCCCAGCAGGGTACCTGATCAAGGGCAAGGTGCAGGTGTTGATAGCCCGGATCTTGTTCTTACTGTTCAGCAGGCTCCTCATGACTTGCCCAACCTCATCATGGTTCCCATTAGCCTGTGTAATCCCCAGGTACTTGTAGCTGTCTTCTATGTCTACAATGTTACCTTCTGGTAGTTCGATCACCTCAGTTCTGACTACCTTCCCTCTCTTTGATATCATCCAGCTACATTTCTCCAGTCTAAACAGCATTCCTATGTCATTGCTGTATATCCTGGTGACATGGATCAATGTCTCGTTCACTCTTGGCATACAGCTTGATGTCATCCATGTACAGGAGGTGGCTGACAATTGCTTCGTTCCATAGTCAGTATCCGTAGCCAGTATCCGTAGCCAGTCTTGTCAATGATCTGACTGAGGGGGTTAAGGCCTATGCAGAACAGCAGTGGGGACAGGGCATCTCCTTGGTAGATCCCGCACTTGATGGTGACTTGTGCTATGGTCTTGAAGTTGGCCTCTAGAGTGGTTTGCCACATCCATATTTAGTTCCTGATAAAGGCTCTTAGGGTCCTGTTGATCTTGTCTGGGCATTCCACGATCCAGGTGTGGGGCATCAAGTCATATGCCTTCTTGTAATCAATCCAGGTACAGACCAGGTTGGTCAGTCTGGTCTTGCAGTCTCGGCTGACTGCTCGGTCTACCAGTAGCTGGTCTTTTGCTCCTCTGGTATTCTTGCCAATTCCTTTCTGTGCCCCGCTCATGTATTGAGCCATGTGCCTGTTCATCTTAGCCACCAGATGCCTGACGGGAGCTTCCAGCAGGTTATTGGCCAGTAGTTGGATGGGACTGGTCCCTTCTGGGGGTCCTTGGGGATCAGAACTTTCCGGCTTTGTGTTAGCTATTCCGGGTGTCTCCCATCGACTAGCAGCTGGTTCATTTGTGCTCCCAGACGCTTGGATGGTTGTATGGAGAACAGTTGCTTTATTCTCCTGCCTTCAATCTCCCTGGTGTACCTCTTCAAGCGGCTGGCCAAAGCTCTGAGTCATTGCTTGTCAGCTTGTCAGGATGTATCTATTGTTTGGATGGATGCTTTTTTAGTTCTGGTTCCTAAATCTAGTTATTTAAAAACTTTAAATGCACAAAGACCGGTAGGCATCACGTCAATTGTGATAAAATACTTAAAGTCAAAGAAAAGGTTAAGGGTGAAGTTAAGGGAAACTGAGGATGTGCTTGACTCCACAAAGTTCATAAAGGAGTGGAACATGTCAGATTGACCTTCTTGAACCTGACTGTTAAAAACTCAGAGTGAAAAGTTCCTCAAGTATTTCGGTGCAAAAAGTGAGACTGCCTTACACATAGCACTTTTTCCTTTAAACAGTCATTTACATACTACAATTTTAGGATTCAGAACTTAAAACTATGCGACAGACTGGCGACCTGTCCAGGGTGTACCCCGCCTCTCGCCCTATGACAGCTGGGATAGGCTCCAGCACCCCCCGCGACCCTGAAAAAGGATGAGCGGAAGTGAATGGATAGATGGAACTTTACACAAACTTCAAGTTGTAAGAGCATGTTGATTTCCTTTAAATTTAAAGTATGCCTTGCTTGCTGCCTTGTGTTTTGTCAGGATGAGCCATATGCCATGAGCAAGGGCTCTGAGCTAGAAGGCTACTGCATTGATCTGATCTCAGAGCTCTCCAAGAAGCTAGGCTTCAAGTACAACTTGCATCTGGTCAAAGACAACCGCTATGGCGCCATGGACTCCAGCGGCAACTGGAATGGCATGATTGGTGAAGTCATCAGAGGGGTGAGTCATAGAGTTATAGAGCACTGAAACAACTCTACCTCAGTGTGTTACAGTATGTGAACACTGTAGTATGTGTCTTTAGTGTAATGTGTTTCGTTGCTCTTGTTAAATTAAGTTTGATACCCTCCTGTTCAACCTCAGACCTTGCTTTGATGAATGTACACTTTAAATTTAATGCCACCAATGTCTGAGCCCTCCTAATATTATGCATTATAGATTATCCGAGCCACAATGCTCTTTGCAATTTTACATTAATTACATTAATTGGCAAGATTACTCTTAAATTGTCAAATTAATTTAATTTATCCCTCATAATGTCCTCCCGATTTCCATACACCTGTGGTCCTCAGGGGTCATAAATGTCCCCACTTCATTTGAGTGTTTTTTAAAATATAAAATATAAGTTGTCAATCAATTCAGTGTTACACCTTAGTTTTACTTAAGACCAATACATCAACACAAAATTTACCGTACATTATACATTTCAGGGCCACCAGACCTTGTTTACATAAAGTACACTCTGTTTTTGAGCGAAAATAAAACGAGACAATAAAATATTTAATTGTTTAGATAATTTTGACTATTTGTCTAACTACAGAGTCCTGTATGTTGAACTTCAGTAAGAAAGTTTTTGAAGCATTTGAAGCATTTAAAATTTTTAAATGGCAGCACATGTGACCTCCATTTTTGACCTCCTGTGGTCCACAGAGGTCAAAAATGTCCCCATCTGGTTTGAATGATACTTAATTAATATGAAGTGGATTTTCCCCCACTTTTAATTAAAACTTAATTCAAATATTTTGACACAATTTTTTTTATTCCAATTCAAATTTAAGTCTGATAAAAACCTCATAAAAATGAATTTTTTCTTTGTTTTCGGGTAAAAAAAATTAATTAAATCATCAGTTATTGTGATTGGTATATGACGTATACGTATATATTGGTATATGACGGGTATATGTCAAAGTTAATTTAGAAAGCGGTTCTTAAACTAATTCAAGTTTTTTAATGGCAGCAAATCATCACATCTGTTGTCCTCTGGGCTCAAAGATGACCCCGCTTGCTTTGACTGTTTATAAAGCAATAAGTATAAAATATCATCCATCTCTGTGTTTAAAGGTTTTATTCATCTTTATTCCAACTCATTACCTGACATTTTTCTATATTTTGGCATGGTAGGACACCAGGGCATGGATCTGAGTGAAGGTAAACTTTCATGAGGACAAAGGCGTCTCCATATTTGACACAAGTGCAGGAGGAAGCTCAGGTTTATTCCTCTGCACTGGTCCCATCATGGACAGCTTTCTTTTCTGCAGTTGCAGGCCAAGGGTCATATACAGTAAACAAGTTGTTACTGGTGATTGTTTTCTTTTGGAAACCTTCTGCAATGTTAGGGACAACTCGCGTGTCCTGACTGCAGGATAGACTGTTTGCCATCGTACACTAGCATGTTCCATGTACAGCTGGACCTGGCATCACATACTTCCCATGTTTTTATCTCATAGTTCCCCGGTTTACTTGGGATGTTCTGTTGGAATGGACAGAGTCCTCTGAAGGGGACTTGCTGCTCATACACAGTCACATCAGTACCAGGATCTTACATCAACAGCAGGAGAAACATCCACTTGTTCCATACACCTCAAATGGGAGCACGTTTGTGTCATGAACAACGATCATCTATTGTGTCTTTATCAAGAAATTATAACCTTTTTGCGCTTCTATGATTAATCTTGTGTCACCTTTAAAACTTCTCTACCAGACTCAGGATGTCATAAACTGGCCGTAGCGACTTTACTAGATGCACGGCAGTAAGAATCAATATGCCCACATATGTCTACAGCTGCATTCGATCCATTTTTCTTCCTCTCTCGTTGTCCCTCCTCTTTTGTCATTGAGTTGGCTGTAGAGCAGGTCATCTGCTAATTGGATGGTTGTTGGTTCAATCTCTGTGTGCTCTAATCTGGAATTCTTACCAAGGTGTCCTTTGGCAAGTTACTGAACCCCAACTTGGTCTCTGATGCATCCAGAGACCAAGCTACTTTTAGTACCATTGAAGTTAAGTTAGACTCTTTTTCTCCAATTGATCTTTCTGAGTTAACTTCAATAATTACTTCCTCCAAACCATCAACGTGTCTTTTAAACCCCATTCCGACAAAACTGCTCAAAGAAGTCCTGCCATTAATTAATTCTTCGATCTTAAATATGATCTACCTATCTCTAATAATCGGCCTGGTAGACCTTAGTGCAGCATTCGATACTGTTGACCATAATATCCTATTAGAGCAATTAGAACATGCTTCTAACAGACCAAAATTTTTGAACATTGATGATCATTGCCGGCCGTAACTCACATAGTGTGTCATATATTGCTGTAGGTATTACAGGTACTGCACTGCAGTGGTTTGTATCATATCTATCTAATAGACTCCAATTTGTACATGTAAATGGAGAGTCCTCTTCACACACTGAGGTTAATTATGGAGTTCCACAGGGTTCAGTGCTAGGACCAATTCTGTTTACATTATACATTGGTCATTTTTGTCCACGAGGACCACAGGTGTTATAAAATCCAATAAAAACCCCATAAATAAATCAAATTACTTAAAACTTATTCCAATCATGCATAGCATAGTAATGAATAACGTCTGTTATTTTCAGACCATTTGATGAACAAAAAACACATTTTTGATAGCATAAGCTCTTACCCTATCTGTGTAGCAGTGAGCATAGGGTTATATATATTTCAACATTTGTTATGATGTTTTGTGCTACTTACAAAACAAATGCTGACCATAAATTATTTAAAATTGTTACTCCTTTCTATCTGTACTCCTTTCTATCTGTACTCACATTGTACAGAGTTTTAACTTTTCTTTTCTTTTTTTCATTGATTGTGTCCCTGGTTTTTCATATGTGTTGCTATACCTTGCTTCAGGAGGCTGACCTGGCTGTGGCCCCGCTGACTGTCACTGCCGTCAGAGAGAGGTTTGTGGACATGACCACCCCCTTCATTCAAACTGGCCTCAGCTTCATTTTGCGCGAAGCAACAGACCCTGAAGACAGCACGTTCAGCCTGCTGGCACCCTTCTCCACTGACATGTGGATTGGCATTATCATTGCCTTCCTGCTAACAGGTTTCTGCATATTCCTGGTGGGCAGGTCAGTGCAACAAAACATCCCTAAAACACTAGGGATGTATACATATATGTGTATAAATAAAAATAGAATTAAATAAAATAAAATTAAAAAAATATATATATATGTATATGTATATATGTATAACAAAAACACCCAGCACGCCCCTGCGGGCGGTTTATCCTTCAAGCTCGGGTCCTCTACCAGAGGCCTGGGAGCTTGAGGGTCCTGCGCAGTATCTTAGCTGTTCCCAGGACTGCGCTCTTCTGGACAGAGATCTCCGATGTTGTTCCCAGGATCTGCTGGAGCCACTCGCCTAGCTTGGGAGTCACCGCACCTAGTGCTCCGATTACCACGGGGACCACCGTTACCTTCACCCTCCAAATCCTCTCGAGCTCTTCTCTAAGCCCTTGGTATTTCTCCAGCTTCTCGTGTTCCTTCTTCCTGATATTGCTGTCATTCGGAACCGCTACATCGATCACTACGGCCGTCTTCTTCTGTTTGTCTACCACCACTATGTCCGGTTGGTTAGCCACCACCATTTTGTCCGTCTGTATCTGGAAGTCCCACAGGATCTTAGCTCGGTCATTCTCCACCACCCTTGGGGCATCTCCCATTTTGACCTCGGGACTTCCAGGTTATACTCGGCACAGATGTTCCTGTACACTATGCCGGCCACTTGGTTATGGCGTTCCATGTATGCCCTGCCTGCTAGCATCTTGCACCCTGCTGTTATGTGCTGGATTGTCTCTGGGGCATCTTTACACAGCCTGCACCTTGGGTCTTGCCTGGTGTGATAGACCCCAGCCTCTATGGATCTTGTGCTCAGAGCTTGTTCTTGTGCTGCCACGATTAGTGCCTCTGTGCTGTCTTTCAGTCCAGCTTTGTCCAGCCACTGGTAGGATTTCTGGATATCAGCCACCTCCTCTATCTGCCGGTGGTACATACCGTGCAGGGGCCTGTCCTTCCATGATGGTTCCTCGTCTCCCTCCTCTTTCTTGGGTTTCTGCTGCCTGAGGTATTCACTGAGCACTCGGTCAGTTGGGGCCATCTTCCCAATGTATTCTTGGATGTTCGTTGTCTCATCCTGGACTGTGGTGCTGACACTCACCAGTCCCCGGCCCTCTTCCTTCCTCTTAGCGTACAGCCTCAGGGTGCTGGACTTGGGGTGAAACCCTCCATGCATGCATGGTAAGGAGCTTTCTTGTCTTTATGTCAGTGGCGTTTATCTCCTCCTTTGGCCAGCCTATTACCCCAGCAGGGTACCTGATCACGGGCAGGGCGTACGTGTTGATGGCCCGGATCTTGTTCTTACCATTCAGCTGACTCCTCAGGACTTGCCTGACCCTGTGCAGGTACTTGGTGGTTGCAGCTTTTCTAGCGGCCTCTTCATGCTTCCCATTCGCCTGCGGGATCCCCAGGTACTTGTAACTGTCCTCTATGTCTGCAATGTTGCCTTCTGGTAGTTCAATCCCCTCAGTTCTGACTACCTTCCCTCTCTTTGTTACCATCCGACTACACTTCTCCAGTGTAGACTCACAGCCTTGGCCAGCCGCTTGAGGAGGTACACCAGAGAGATAGAAGGCAGGAGAATAAACCAGCTGTTCTCCACAGAACCAGCAAAGGTGTACTCTCAGTGGCAAGGGAACAATAAGAGAACAGCACCACCAAGGCTGGAGACGGAGCAATACTGGAAGAGCATATGGGAGAAGGACGCAACCCATAACGGCAATGCTCAGTGGCTAGAGGATCTGAGGGCAGACCACAGCGACCTCCCTGAACAGGGTCCAGTAACCATCACAGTGGCAGATATCCAAGAAAGGGTCTCCAGTATGAAGAGTTGGACAGCACCAGGGCCCGACATGGTTCACGCCTACTGGCTGAAGAAGCTGACTGCACTCCACGAGCGTCTGGCAGCACAAATGAACCAGCTGCTAGTTAACGAGAGACACCCGGAATGGCTAACTGAAGGCCGGACGGTCCTGATCCCCAAGGACCCCAAGAAGGGACCGGTCCCCTCCAACTACCGACCAATAACCTGCCTCAGTACTACATGGAAGCTCCTGTCAGGCATCATATCAGCTAAGATGAACAGGCACATGGGTCAATACATGAGCGGGACACAGAAAGGAATTGGCAAGAATACCAGAGGCGCAAAACACCAGCTACTGGTAGACAGAACAATCAGCCGAGACTGCAAGACCAGACTGACCAACCTGTGCACTGCCTGGATTGATTACAAGAAGGCCTATGACTCAATGCCCCACAGCTGGATACTGGAATGCCTAGAATTGTACAAGATCAATGGGACCCTAAGAGCCTTCATCAGGAACTCAATGGGGATGTGGCATACAACACTAGAGGCCAACTCCAAACCCATAGCACAAGTCACCATCAAGTGTGTGATCTACCAAGGAGATGCTCTGTCCCCACTGCTGTTCTGCATAGGCCTTAACCCCCTCAGTGTGATCATTGACAAGACTGGCTACGGATACCGACTACGGAATGGAGCAGTTGTCAGCCACCTCCTGTACATGGATGACATCAAGCTGTATGCCAAGAGTGAACGAGACATCGATTCACTGATCCACACCACCAGGATATACAGCAATGACATCGGAATGTTGTTCGGACTGGAGAAATGTAGTCGGATGGTAACAAAGAGAGGGAAGGTCGTCAGAACTGAGGGGATCGAACTATCAGGAGGCAACATTGCAGACATAGAGGACAGTTACAAGTACCTGGGGTTCCCGCAGGCGAATGGGAACCACTGAAGAGGCCGCTAGGAAAGCTGCAACCACCAAGTATCTGCAGAGGGTCAGGCAAGTCCTGAGGAGTCAGCTGAATGGTAAGAACAAGATCCGGGCTATCAACACCTACGCCCTGCCCTTGATCAGGTACCCTGCTGGGGTAATAGGCTGGCCAAAGGAGGAGATAAACGCCACTGACATAAAGACAAGAAAACTCCTTACCATGCATGGAGGGTTTCACCCCAAGTCCAGCATCCTGAGGCTGTACGCTAAGTGGAAGGAAGGAGGTCGGGGACTGGTGAGTGTCAGCACCACAGTCCAGGATGAGACAACAAACATCCACGAATACATCACGAAGATGGCCCCAACTGACCGAGTGCTGAGTGAATACCTCAGGCAGCAGAAACCCAAGAAAGAGGAGCAAGGCGAGGAACCATCATGGAAGGACAAGCCCCTGCACGGTATGTACCACCGGCAGATAGAGGAGGTGGCTGATATCCAGAAATCCTACCAGTGGCTGGACAAAGCTGGACTGAAAGACAGCACAGAGGCACTAATCAAGGCAGCACAAGAACAAGCTCTGAGCACAAGATCCATAGAGGATGGGGTCTATCACACCAGGCAAGACGCCCCTGAGACAATCCAGCACATAACAGCAGGGTGCAAGATGCTAGCAGGCAAGGCATACATGGAACGCCATAATCAAGTGGCGGGCATAGTGTACAGGAACATCTGTGCCGAGTATAACCTGGAAGTCCCGATGTCAAAATGGGAGATGCCCCCAAGGGTGATGGAGAATGACCGAGCTAAGATCCTGTGGGACTTCCAGATACAGACGGACAAAATGGTGGTGGCTAACCAACCGGGCATAGTGGTGGTAGACAAACAGAAGAAGACGGCCGTAGTGATCGATGTAGCGGTTCTGAATGACAGCAACATCAGTAAGAAGGAACACGAGAAGCTGGAGAAATACCAAGGGCTCAGAGAAGAGCTCGAGAAGATGTGGAGGGTGAAGGTGATGGTGGTCCCAGTGGTAATCGGAGCACTAGGTGCAGTGACTCCCAAGCTAGGCGAGTGGCTCCAGCAGATCCCGGGAACAACAGCTGAGATCTTTGTCCAGAAGAGCGCAGTCCTAGGAACAGCTAAGATACTGCGCAGGACCCTTAAGCTCCCAGGCCTCTGGTAGAGGAGCTTGAAGGAGTGGGGACTTTTTTATTTTTTTTATATATATATATTTTTTTATCTATATAAAAAAAAAAATTCAAGCTCGGGTCCTCTATCAGAGGCCTGGGAGTTTGAGCGTCCTCTTCACCACAACAGACCGGTACAACAGAACCACATCATCCACGAAAAGCAGAGATTCTGAGACCACCCAAGTGAAAGCTTTTCTCCACTTGGCCATAAAGATTATGAACAGAATCTGTGACAGAGGCAGCCCTGGCGGAGCCCATCACCCACTAGGAACGAGTCTAACTTATTGTCGGCTGTGCGGACCAGGCTCTTGTAACGGTTGTATAAGAATCGAATGGCCCGTAGCAATGGGCCAAACACCCCATAATCTCGGAGCACCTCTCACAGGACACTCTGAGGGACACGGTTGAATGCCTTCTCCAAGTCCACAAAACACATGTAGACTGACTTATAATTAAAGGCAACATGGATCAGCCACAACATTACCTTCCTGATAATGTGTAGGTCTTGCTCATGTTGCTCTTTGGGCATAGATACCTTCTGACTCTGCATTGGCACATTAGCTTTAGATCCTGTGGTGGGTTAAAAGGGCATCCTTTGTGGATCAGGCTTCTCTTGATACATCCCACTATGATTGCGAACCCAAATTTAGAAGCTTGACAATGCCCTGGACTCTTTATCATGTTTCTTAGGCCAGCGGTCCCCAACCCCCGGACCTCAGACAAGTACCGGTCCGTGAGTCGTTTGGTACCGGGCCGCAATAGTTGAGGCTCAGGTGTGAAATGTATGATTTTCAGGGTTTTTATCGGTTTTCAGCGTTATTTTGTTATCGTTTTTATCGTTAACTCGGTTTTCCTGGGTCTTTTCACTTGTGTTATGAATAAATCTTCTTTTTTTCGGTACCGGTACTAGTTTTAATTTGTTGTATTTATCCGCGACACCTTAACCCTTTAGAGCCGATCGGAGCGGGAACGCTCTGTTATGCGTAACTATTTTTAAATCCCAGTAGCACTGCAACCACGTAAGCTAGCGCAAAAATTTTTTTTGCATATGAAACCGGAGGAGTTGTACTTACATCTGATGCCATCAGCTTGTCCTAGGTCACGGTTTCCTTCCACATAAAGCTTTGCAAAAACTGCATAAAAAGCGCTTGCAGGAACAAAAACATAATATTCCAGAAACACGCTTTACAGATCTGATCAGCTGTTCAAAACACTTCCTACGTTGGAATAGACGTCAGCGCGAACTTTTGCATTTCCGCCATTACCTGCCCGAAACCGGAAGTGACGTCATTTTCGCGGAAATGTAGTCTTTTTTGCGATCAGGGCCTCAGGGCCTATACTGCTCTTTTTAAAAGTTATCTTTGACTTTATGACTTTCTGTGTCGTTTCTGGGATGCTTAGGACTCATATTGCACTGCTGGAAATAGTTTATTTTGATGCATATGCTGCTTTTTTGCAAATTTGCAGTATAATATTTATTTTCGTTTTTCCTGCAGTGTATAAAAATTGGTGTATTTCAAAAATAAAACTATGAAGACACTCAAAATAAATTTCCTGTGGTAGGAAACTATTTTGTGCAACTTTTTTGTATTTACAGTTTTGAGGGATAAGACTCTTAAATTTCTCTAACTACAAATATATGTTAAAAAATCAAAAACTATTTTCAATTTTTTTGTAGTTTATTGCACTTTTTTGCAATTTATGTAATTACTATGCACTTAATGAATACATATTATTAAAATCTGGGGTATAATGGTTGTATTGATGTATAGCAACTTGAAATGCTCCCAAAAATGGCTCCACAGCATGTAAAAATATAATATAAGCTCTGGCGGACTTGGTTCTATGGTAGGTCTTAAAGGGTTAAAGGCCGGTCCGTGAAAATATTGTCGGGCATAAACCGGTCCATGGCGCAAAAAGGTTGGGGACTGCTGTCTTAGGCCATTCCTGGGCAGTTTTTAATATGGCAGAGTGCTTGGGGGTGCTGGGGAAGGCCACCATTGTCAGGTGTTGCTGTTATCATGATGATGGTTGGTTAAGCAAAAATATGCATGGATGATTACACTCCTATAAGAGAGCTACCACATAGCCAACTCACAAGTACCTGTTTTACAAACCTGAATTTGACAACTATTGTCCCTATGAGGAATTGAACAAAACCAAAAACATCCAGTTACCAGCAAAGCAAACTGTAAAATATGTAAAAAAAAAAAAAAAAGTGATCTACATGAATACCAGCAGAACATCCTAGCAGAACATTGCAATGTTGCATTGTAACAGGATCATCCATGTTATTTTGTTCATCTCAATGATTTTGTTGTTGAGGTTGAATGTTGTATATACAATTGAATCTTGAATTATGTTATGAAAGCTTTCATTTGTTTTATCCTGCAGGATCAGTCCCAGTGAATGGGCTGAGCCAGACACAGAAGAACACAGTTTCACTTTGCTGCACAGCTTCTGGTACATTACAGGAGCTCTCACCCTGCAAGGTATTGCAGCAGTCCACTAAATTAAAGCACAGAAATGCACTCTTCTGCTGCTTGCCACTTTCTACATGCCTTAAGACAAATATGTAGTAACATGTTTTACGGTACACGGATCATTTTGTAATACCTATAGAAAGAGATCAAATAAGGAAAATGAAAATGACAAGTTCCACATGCATAACAATTCAATGTAGTATATTGAGACTTGTATCAATGTCTGCATATAGTCAACAACTGAATGTCAAGTAAAATAAAGAAGTTACAATTCGCTAGTATTATGTGTAAACGTGTGATGGCTGTAGTGCAGGAGGTAGACCACTTCATCAGCTAATCAGAAGGTTGGTGGTTTAATTCCTGGCTACTCCAGTCAGAATGCCAAAGTGTCCTTGGGCAGGTTAGATAGAAAAATGTGCTTGTATGAATGAGTGAATGACGCAAGTTGTTTGAAGTGCTTTGGATGCATAAGTTGAGTATAAAAGTGCTCTCTAAAAATCAGTCAATTCAGCATCTACTTTTCATTTTCACAATGAGCTGGGGGTATTTTATTAATAAGAAACTGCAAATAAAGTTTGCATTGAAAAATAAAGCTGTTTTTAAATAAACTGCTTACTAATAACTAACAGGAGTAGTTAGGATTCCCTCAAGTTTTTTTCCCTCAAGTTTATTTGACATGTAAAAACTTCACAGTAGCTTTAACACTTCTTTTCTCACTCTTCATGTTGCTCTCAGTAATGATTTGATTGGCTATGTAATGAATAGTGAAGAGTGCAAATGACTAATCTGTGTATATACACTGACTACTGTAAAGACAAAAGGAAAAATCTATGCTTTTTAAAATAACCCTGCTGTAAATATGAGAGAATTGTGCAGAGTGAAACAGCATAAAAATATTAGTAGAAAATATATATTTCAAGTAGCTGAACATCAAGAGTAGGCTCTGTTTGAATAATATAAATACATTATTTTCCGTTGAAACTGCAACTCTGTTTCTTGGTTGATTGTTTGTCACCTGCTGACTGCTTGACCACTTTCTTTGTCCTCTCAGGAGCCGGTCCTCACCCCAAGGCATTGTCTGGACGTGTAGTCAGTGCCATCTGGTGGCTGTTTTCTGTATTGCTGCTTGCCTGCTACCTCTGCAACTTAAAGTCTGCGTTGAACTCCAACAGCAAACACATCTCCATTAAGAGCTTTGCAGACCTGGCTAACCAGGATGTAATCAATTACGGCACAATTGAATCTGGATCTACTATGCTCTTCTTTAAGGCATGATCAGTTACTCCTAGTTAGCATTCATAGTCATTACTGCTGCTACATAACATATGGGAAAGGTTCAATAAACATGATAAATATTTTACTTTACTTTCCTAGAATTCCAACAATCCTGTGTACCGGCGTATCTACCAGCACATGGAGCGTAAAAAAAGCTATGTGTCCAACGCAGAAGAAGGTATACGCCGCACACAGGAAGGAAACTTTGCATTTATTGGTGAAGCAGTGTCCTTGGACTTGGCAGTGGCTCGGTACTGTAAACTGACCCGTTCACCAGAGGTCATCTCTATGCGGTCCTACGCCATAGCAGCACCTCTAGGTGAGTTGCTTGGATCTGTCAGGATGCTGCTTTCTAGCTTTCTTCTTTGGTGGCCCACACATGGGCCAGCACAAGGCCAGTTGCAGACACACTGCTGGCCCTGTGCTGGCCCAGAACAGTTTCAGCTCTGGCCCCAGATGTCAGCTTAATGTGTACCTTAATCAAGCCATGTAATAACAACATGTGCCGGAACATAATAGTGCAAAACTAACATGATGAAACTCTGTTCAGACACTGAATCAACTGATTCTTATATAGCCCTTTTCTAGTCTCCCAGATTACTCAGAGTGCTCTATACAACATGCCACATTGACACACTGGCTGTATCCCAATTCAGGTTCTGCAAGCCTTAAAGTACACAGCCTTAACGGTCCACAAGGGCCGCACACTCAAAGACTGCTAAGGCCGGAAGTGTGAGTTTTGTGAAATGGGACGGTCTAGCTCCTGTCTCGCTGCCCAGGTTGCCTAGCAACTATGATACTAACAGCTGGAAACGTTTCATACAGCATCGTTTGACAGAAATGAAGGAGAAAAGTTTTTCTGTTAGTTCATTTTGTTTATCACATCACTTTGATTTGATAAGTATCTGAGGCTGAGACCACAGGACTGTAAAAACATGATTGTTGGGCTTCATTTCTGTACTGAACAGTCATTTTAAGATTAGCTAGTTAATAACAATTAGCTAATGTTGTTCATGAGACTAAAGTCATCTTACTTTGGTAATGTAAATGTAATATGGCCAATATCAAAGTTATTATTATATTAACCATTATTAGTTATTACAGCAGTGAACTTGAACTCTGTGTCAAATACTGAGCTTCAGTAAAGATTCAAGTTGCAGTTATTTATATTTCCTATCACCTTAAATCTTCACTCAAAGACAAGCATCTTTGACAGTGTGTATATAGATATATTAAATATAATAGGCAAATGCTGTTATTTTATTAAGATGGCATTACTAAATTTGGCTCAATGCTTACATATATGTGTAAAAAGAAAATGTACGAGCTGTGATAACTGTTTCTGATAGAATGAAGAGTAGACTGATATATTGAATATTCCTTTATTGGGTGAGAAAATCATACCATGTCATAGCTTCTTTAAGTCATACAGAATAGATATCAGAGCCTTAAAAAGGCTGACTTCTGCTAAATGGGTCAAACTGGGCAGAAAGTATACCGAAAGTATATATCATATCATCTTTATAGAATATGATGTAACACTATAGACCAACTTACCTCAGAGAATATATAAAGCATATAAACGATTATGATGCAACAAACACAGCAGTACTAATCCAAAATACTCAAAGCTTCATAGAACTGAAACAAACATTTATTTTAGGTCCATTCTGCTGCTGATACATACTTTAGGTTTCTGAATATTACACTTGTTGCTGCCTTTCATAGTGTGTAACTTGAAGGCCCTGAGTACTTTCTCCCACACTGAAAACACTGGAATGATATAATTATTTGAACATTACCTAATAAGACTGATTCAGGACAGACAATTAGTTATTTTCAACTTTTCTAGCAGTCCTTCACAAACAGGGAACAGTCTGTCTATTCTCTCCATCTGTCAGCTGCTGCTGGCTCTTCCTCCTCCTCTTCCTCACACACTGCTGAGTTTGTCCTGGTGGATCATCAGGGGTGCAAAGCCTCACAGATGATGTGCAGCAGTGGGTCCCTCAGTCTGTCCTCACTCTGGACACTTGCAGTTGTCACACATGGAAATCAAATGTGTGATAAGCTGCAGGATTCAAACACAAGTGTAACTTATAAACACATGTTCATACTTTTATTACACAATCAGAGAGAAAGACAAAGAGAGAGAGTGCAGGACAGATAGACAGGTGACAGTCTCAGGTGTATACACTGCTACAAAACAGCACAAGAGAAGGAGGATTTAGTGTTTGTGTTATTACGAAACAAGAAGAGTTCCCAGATGGTACAGTGGACACATGTGTGATTCCTGTGATTAAGGCATCTTTCTTTCAGCTTAACGAGTGAACCGTCAGCTCGTTCAAACAAACATTAAAGTCCATTTGGCTCGACACCACCAAACAGAGGCAGCAATATAACATAGCTAACATTAACAGTGCAGTGAATCCTGCTTGTGCCGTGATATTCAGGATTGCAAACCGAGCAGCATCACTGACTTTCAGCTTGTGTTTGTGGATATATGACTGACTTTAATTATCCATAAAATCATCACAATCTCTGTAAGATTGCATAGTGCAATATTTGGCTTGGTGATATTGTATCAATACAGGGACACCAAAAGTTCATATTTTATGAAATACATTAAAATACTCTGGGAATACTACAAACAAGAGAGTTCATATCACTACTTCCCTCCTTAGACAATCTTAGCAGAGCAGATTCACATTAAATTGACTGAACTGACAAAACATTGGACACACTTAGCGTTACAAAGCTACCTCCTAGTTCAGACGGAGCTACTGGTTCAGTCACACAAGTAAAAATAGGACAGCAACCTACTTGCATCTGTCTTATGGCAACATTTATGGCAGGTTTTATTGTCAGTGTGTATGCTTGAAAGTTTCACTTTGTTTTCACTTTGAAACAAAACCCCCAAAAGACAAAATGAGACAATTTTATCTGATTGAATAAAATCAGTATTGACAAAGAGGTGGCTGAGGTAGATCAGGTCATCTGCTAATCGGAAGGTTGGTGGTTTGATTCCTGGCTGCTCAGGTCTGCAGGCCAAATATCCTCAGGTAAGATCAATGTGAATGTGTGGATTCTTAGAAAGCACTTATACAAGCACTTTTTCTATGCTTGAGTCCATTAGCATTTACAGAGTTTAACCCTCTCGGTCATAGATATACCTTTAAAATTAATTCACCTTAAAAAACTGACTGACTTTATAGGTATTTTTTAATTTTGACATAGTGTATTACCCTAAAATCACACAAAAATGAAAGAAAAAGATAGATTTCTTACTATGAAAACCACAAACATGTTTAACAAATCAGTTTTCCCTTCAGCCATTAAATGGACAGGATTTTGTAATTCATACCATAATTGCATTGTTACCTGACACAGTGCTCTGGTAACTGTTGAGACATGTTTACTTACATACATATATATCCACATGTACAATGCAGCTCGATTTGGCACCAGTGTTTCTGCCGTGATCAGCTTTCCAGCTGCCTCCACGCTCCTCTCCCGTCCCTGGCGTCACTAAAAAAGGGAAAAAAGTTCATCCGCCTGATTACCTCGAGTCCGCTGTACCACCTATCCCCTGCAGCAGAGACAAAGACTGGGCAATGGCATTTTTTAAATAACTATTTACAAAACAATCAGGTGTCACAATAAGATTCCACCCAAATTATTTGTGCCACTCCAAAAAGTAGTTCCTGTCATAAGTAGAAAAACGAAACTGTAAAGGTGGTGAGTTGTGCCACTGTGGAAAATGGTAAACACTTATGGTAATGGGGTGAGACATTCAGAAACCTCTTTCTTCACTCAAATCGCATGTTTATTTCCTGCTAGGATCCCCGCTGGTGAAGAATCTAACTGTTGCCATCCTCCAGCTCAGTGAGTCTGGTGAGCTAACATACCTGCGTGAGAAGTGGTGGGCCAGCAGCTGTGTTGGCACTGGTGGAGCCCACATCTCCGAGGCCCTGCAACCCTATGACTTACGGGGCCTGTTCCTCCTCCTGGGACTGGGTCTGGGCATCGGGCTCCTGCTAGCCCTGCTGGAGCTCTTATCAAGGGCCCACAACCAAGCTAAGGATGGCAAGGTAGGAAAGAATATCACAATGTAATCATGGCATGGAATGTTTTTATCCTGTAACATTTCTTCTGTTCTTTGGCAGAAATCCTGCTGCTTGGTGTTGACATCAGAGCTGAACCGGAGGTTTGGCAGTGGAGGGGAGAGCACAGAGCACGACACCTCAGACAAAAGCAAAGCCTAAAGAAGAAGCACCACGTTGTCATTCGATAAGATAGTGTTAGAGAAGTGAACAAGCTGAGAGCTTTCTGTATTTCCGTAGTAACAGTCGCATATTGTGTTGTATTTCAGTGGGTTTTATACTTTGGTGCCCAGTTTGAACAACTACCAGCAGCAGTATATTAAGCACCAAACCCACAGGTATATTTCAGACTTAATATTATAATCAGTCTGTCTTGTTAGCTGTTTAGCGTTGTTTTATTATCACATATTTACATCTCACTTCTAACACCTGAAGTTCTTCTGTCACAGTTGTAACCTGGTCTTACTATTTGCTTGTATATTCCAAATAAATACTCCAATATCCTGCCTGCTCTGTTTTTCAGTGTATACAACTTTATTGTTCATTGTAGAGAGGAGTTTCATTTATTAGAGCAAACATTAACACCACCTAGGGCCTGTACTAACAACCAAGTTCAACATACCCAGGACATCCAGCCTTTCCTCATCTTCATCCAGCACATGAGAGGCAATACTGAAAGAAAATGATACAAACAGATCACCATGATAAGGCTTGGGAAGCTAGAAGGGGAAAAAGTCTGAGCATTTTATTTTTTCTGTTGGCTGGCACCACAAATAAAACCCTGGGACACCATCACACCACTAGTACAAACACAAAAACATCAAGTTGCAAAAACAGAGAGAGAGGAGGAGAGAAACCCCCACAGACCCCGACACCTGACCCAGTGAAAGTGATATTTTGTCTTTCACTTTAGTTCATATAAGTACAATGGCTCATTTGTTACTGTAGCTAACTCAAAAAGTAAAATTTTAGACTTCTTTGTAACCTTGACTGCCAGAGGATGATATGTGGTCATAGTTGCTCCAAGACTGTAAGATCAGCAACTACTAAAGTAAATTAAATAATAAAATACTAATAGATTGTAGTGTGAAATAATCATCACCTGAAATGGTTTCCAACAGTCTTGAAGGAGTTCCCAGAGATGATGAGCACTTGTTGGTCCTTTTGCCTTCACTCTGCGCGCTCCATCTCATCCCAAACCATCTCCACTGGGTTTACGTCAGGTGACTGTGGAGGCCAGGCCATCTGGTGCAGCACTCCATCCCTCTCCTTCTTGGTCAGAAAGCCCTGACACAACCTGGAGGTGTGTTTGGGGTCATTGTTGGAAAATCAATCATGGGATGGCATGTCGCTGAAGGATGCTGCGGTAGCCATGCTGGTTTCATTGTGCCTTCAGTTTGGAATAAATCCCCAACAGTCTCACCAGCAACCCCCCCCCCTCCCCCCCCCACACACACACACACCATCTCCTCCGTGCTTCACAGTGGGAACCATGCATGTAGAGACCATCAGTTCACCTTTGTGGAACCAAACATCTGAGATTTGGACTCATCAGACCAAAGCACAGATTTCCACTGGTCTAATCTCCATTTCTTGTGTTTCTTGGCCGAAACAAATCTCTTCTGCTTGTTGCTTTTCCTTAGTCGTGGTTTCTTAGCAGCTATTTGACCATAAAGGCCTGATTCACACAGTCTTGTCTGAACAGCTGATGTAGAGATGTGTCTGCTACTGGAACTGTGTGGCCAAAGGTTTGCATCGCTGTCAACAAAGCAAAGGGTGGCAGTGTTAGAAATCTAACCCTAATGATGTTGTGAGCCTTGGTAAGGTAGTGCTTTATTGCAATGTCCTTAATCGGAGAGAGTGAAGTACCGATAATTTATGCTGTTGTCCTCACCCCTGCCTGCAGTGATTTCCAGTCAGAGGCACTGCGGGCTCCCGACCAGAATGAGAAGTGACACGTCAGAATAAATTCTATTTCCTAACTGAATCGTACAGCTTCTGAGAAGAGAAACTAATTCCTCAGGATCACGATGCACTACTTTGGTGAAAAAACAACGCAGCAACACTTCCCTCTCTGAGCAACACTGACTGACTGACTGAGACATTTTTTTTCTCAGAAGCAGGACAGTTACTAAGTCATAGCTGACGTGCAATAAAAAGGAAAAATGTGAACATGATACTGTTCCTGAACAAAATCCTCTAAACAAAACCTCTGTTCTTCACTATTTGGTGTTTTGTTTGAAGTATTTTTTTTAAAGCCAAAACAAATAGCTTAGTGAAAGGGAGAACATTTTTTTTTATATTTGTATTGCATTATCTGAACAGTTATTCTACCTACTGCTCTGCTTTTGTTGTTATAGTTAAACAAAAAACCTAAAGTAAGATAACAAAGTATTTTCTATTTATTTAAAACTTTGCCCAAATTCTGTCCTGGCTTTTATCTAATTAATAATCCAAGGGGGAAGCTCCCCCTTTAATATATTCTAAATACACTGGATACTACCTGCTCAGTACCAATCATTAGAAAAGTCATAGTGAGCATTAAACGGCTACAGAACCTGCTTAAAGTTAAAAAAAGAAAAAGAAGTAAATAATAAACTTATTAAACAAAATTAACAAAAATTAACAAAAATTAACTGACAAAAAAAAAGATTTCTTCAAAAAACATTCTCCCTTAATTAAGAAATGACTATACATTGACTTTAATGTACATTTTTTTAATCTTTATTTTAATTTTTTTTACTGAGTAGGGAAGTCTGTGAACCCAAATTACACTTTAATTGAACATTAAGATCCTGTTTGTTTACTGATGGAGCCGGAAAAGCAAAGAAAAAAGAAGTAAAATCTATCAACATCACATTAAACATAAATCTGTAAAAGAAAAGTCTGGACTGAGTTTGCCTGACTGTACATACGTGTGTGAAAGACTGCTGTAGAAAAAAGTTACAAAACTAACTTTCAGCACTGAAAGTTAAGTATTAATAGTATAATTAAGTACCTTTTTACTTTTTCAGATTTGCCAGTTATGTTAAATGTGAATTACTGAATTTGCAGAAGCAGACAAAAATAAAGGTTTTGTTACTTGGACACTGACAGGTTGAAACTTCGAAATGTTAAACAGAAGTGCTGTAAACATAGAGCAGCCTGTGGATCCCTGACCTTTTATGAAATGTCTGCACATACTGAGCATAGGTAAAACAATTTAAATTGGTTTCCCCACACCTCACTCTTTTGTACACAAACTGATATGGGCTGATATGACCACTTGGAGGTGCTACAAGATTGTTTTTGCTGTGAAGCTCAGCAGGATTCGACTCATGCAATCCAATGCTTTTGTGAGGTGGAGTAAAGAACTGCAACTCAGTATGTAAAGACAGTATCAAAGACAGGAAAATGGATTGGATCTTTTGCTCTAGTTGATCAGATTGAATCCTTGCATGTAACATTTTTTTCCTTCTTGTTATCCTCTTGTTAGATCAGTGGTAAAACAAGTGAACAAACAAGCTCAATAAAAAGACTGCAATGGAGTGAAAATGCCAAATAGTTGTCAGGTATTGTAGACAGGTACAAATGTCTTGAGTGACCCCTAATTTCTTTACATTTTGCAAGGTAAATAAACAAAAAAAGTGTAATATAACTCAAAATATGTTTTATATTTCAGATTCTGCCGAATACCCCTTTCCTTTGATTCCTGCTTTGCACACTCTTGGCATTCTCTCCATGAGCTTCATGAGGTCGTCTCCTGAAATGGTTTCCAACAGTCTTGAGCAGGGCTGCCCAATCCCGGTCCTCGAGAGCTACTATCCTGCAGCTTTTAGATGCATCCCTACTCCAACACAGCTGAATCAAATGGTTTGATTACCTCTTCAGCATGCCATCATGTTTGGCAAAGGCCTGATAACAAGCCATTCATTTGATTCAGGTGTGTGGGAACAAGGATACATCTAAAAGCTGCAGGACGGTAGCTCTCGAGGACCGGGATTGGGCACCCCTGGTCTTGAGGGAGTTCCCAGAGATGCTGAGCACTTGTTGGTCCTTTTGCCTTCACTCTGCGCTCCATCTCATCCAAAACCATCTCCATTGAGTTTAGGTCAGGTGATTGTGGAGGCCAGGCTATCTGGTGCAGCGCTCCATCCCTCTCCTTCTTGGTCAGATAGCCCTGACACAACCTGGAGGTGTGTTTGGGGTCATTGTGCTGTTGGAAAATAAGTGATGGTCCAAATAAACACAAACCAGATGAAGAAGAATCAAGCTTTAGTCCTCACATGCACAATCATACAGAGTACAACATGCACTGAAATGTTTTGTGTCTGAGCTGCAGACAGGATGCAGATCTGGCCACACCATTCTAGGGCTAGGTTTTTAGCATGGGTGGGTCTAGCCAGGACCCTTACTGGATAGGAATCGAACTTATGATTCCCAATCCAAAGATGTGTAGTTTTACCACTACATTATCCAGCTGCTTCAAAATTAGTGATCGATGGGGTGGCGTGAGCTGCAGGATACTGTGGTAGCCATGCTGGTTTAGTTTGCCTACAATTTTGAATAAATCCCCAACAGTGTCATCAGCAAAGCACCCCCACACCATCACACCTCCTCTCACAATCTTCACTGTGGGAACCATGCATGTAGAGACCATCAGTTCACTTTTTCTGCAACGGACAAATGCACGGCGGGTGGAACCGAAGGTCTCAAATTAGGATTCTCAGATTAGACTCATCTAATGCCCATTTTCTGTATTTCGTGGCTCAAACAAATCTATTCTGTGTCTTGCTGTCACTGTACTGGGTCTGCGAGCCAGTATTTGGGTTTCAGATTCTGATTTAATATTCCATGACTACTGTTATTCCTGGTTTTGGTTATCTTTATTTCTTATGTTCTTAGTAATTAGAGTCCTTCGTTCCTTAGTATTTATGTTAGCCTGTGTTTTTTGTCTGTTCCCATGTCTACTCTGTACTTTTCCTGTGTCCCACTTTCCACGTCTAGTCACTCTTGTCTCCATGTTCTCCCTGTCTCCCCAGTCAGTCATGTCTCTATGTCTCAGTGTCTAGTCTGTATCTTTGTGAATGTCTGTTCTACTTTGAAAGTCTTGTGTGCTATGTTAGTGTTTTCAGTTTTGCTTTCTCCCCATTTCATTATGTTTGATTCAATTAAATTCAGTTTTATTTGTACAGCGTCAAATCACAATAACACTCTATCACTTTGATGACAGTGGGAAGGAAAAACTCCCTTTTAACAGGAAGAAACCTCCGACAGAACCAGAACCAGGCTCAGGGAGGGGGCCATCTGCTGTGACCGGTTGGGGTGAGAGAAGGAAGACAGGATAAAGACATGCTGTAAATAAGGGACAATAATCATTTAACTTCACAAACTATTGCTTTCTTTTTCTTTAATAACTCCCAGTTACCCACTGATGCCATAACATTCCAGTTTTTTATTAATACACCATCTGTCTTATCATCTGTGGATGTTATGATTTTTTCTATTAAGTTTAATAATGCAGTGATGCTGGGGTACTTTAACTTGTACTGAATGTTTATAAGTAGTTTTATGTATCTCTGTGAATTTTTACAGTTGGTTATAAAACTGTTTTTAGTACCTTTAGTACCTCATTTTTTAGAATTGAGGTACTAAAGAGAGAGGTCTGCATTTTCTAAAGAGTTTTTATTGTTGATTTATGCAGAAGTGCAACAAGGGTTTTAAAATACCCTTAACAATTTTCAACCACTTTCTTATTGATATTACAGTCCAAAGATTTCTTATGACATATCTTAACAATTTGAAAAACATTCTAGTTTTTTGTCTAAAGCTGTGAGGAATATTGGTGAATATTGGTTTCTCTCTATCAAAGTGGATTTTTCCCTGTTGTCCCAGGATCAGTTTTCCATGCTAAATCTGGTTGAACAGTTACAAATAATTTATTAAATATTATATTCCTCAAGGTCACTCTCAATAAAATACAGCTGTTAAGATGAGATAGGCTCTTTTTCTAGCCCCAGCTCCTCTAACACTGTTTACCAAGCCCACATTCTTTTAATATTATTTCTATTAACGTCTAATATTTTCTTCTTTATCTTCATTTTATATCTGAGTGTTTGACTTTTGACTTTCTAGTTTGGTTTATTTGATTATATGAGGGTTGACATGTTTATATTATTTCTTGTATTAATTCTCTTGGTAGACTCGTTCTACATTCCTGCCTTAGTGCTCCCCACTCCTGTGTCAAGTATCCTATAAGTTCATTCCTGCATCTGTGTCTTCTCATTTAGTTACCACTTCCTCTTTTGCTTTGAGAGTTTCTGGTGCTTGGCTTTTAGTTTTACTTCCTTTGTTCTGTCTGCTGTCATCTGCTTCCTGTGTCATGTTCTCCCCAGCTGTCTCCACTCCCCCAATCACCCTCCTGTGTATATATAGTTGCTGTCTTCCCTTTCTTTCATAATCAGAGCATCAGTTGTGTTCCTGTTCTTGGCGTGTCACCATTGCCTTGCATTGTTGAAGTTTGAGGGCTTGTGTTTCCCTGTGTTTTTTTCCCAGTGTAAGTTTCTGTTCAGAATAAGTTTTTCAGTTCAGTTTTGTAGGACTGTAAACCATTTGGGAGTGGCTGTAGCTCAGGTGGGAGAGCAGGTCATCTACTTGGTTGGTGATCCCTGTCTGGTCAAGAGGTTGGAGAGCGAGGTATGTTATCTATGAAATTGTGTGGACTGACAGAGGCAACACAGATTTACCAACCTCAACCTCTGAAAACTGTGGAAGGAGGCAGAGGTTTTCTCTCTGGTGAGCATGGTGAAACAATCGTTCAGCCGGTCATTCCATGTTCTTTTTTGATGTCCATCTCAGGGCAGATATTGCCAAATTGCAGGGTTGCCCATAAGATGTGTTCTCTTGACTGCCAGGCTGCACTAGCCACATACAGCACCACACAGCTTGTTTGGTAACTCAACCACCTTTCAGCTCCTCACGAATCAGGTGCTGCATCCCAATGCTGCATATGCTGCTACTTGCCTGGATGATGTCATCAAACAAAAACACCTAAGTGGGGTGTAGCAGCAGGTGCTAGAGTCTTAGAGACAGGATGGTATTGCACTACTGGATAATGTTGTACTAAATGACAGAATCACTGTGGTGTGATGTTCACATTTTATTTTCTGACCATCATACTGTTTCACAAAACAACAAAGTAATGACTGAGAAAAAAAATGTGCATTTTACCTCAGTATACCTGGTACTATAAAAATGTATCCAAATATGTATCCAAGTCTAATTACCTGTTAATGACCCAGTTCTGGTATCATGCCATCTCCTGGCACTAGAGACTTATTTCGTATTATCTAGAAATACCAGTAGAAAAGATTTGTTTCGCACCTTGTTGACTTGTGTTGGCGTAAACGTGTTATCATGCACACCCTTCCATTATCAACTTCAGTAAAACTACTGAAGTCTGTATCTTTTGCTCTGTGTGTGTGTGTGTGTGTGTTCACATCTTTGACTTCTGCTCATGTTAAATAGGAATAGTCAAGTGTTCTGCAAAAAGAAGAGAAGAAAGAGAATGAGCCAGTCAGTGAGCAAATGAAGGGAGCAAGGAAGAAAGTGAAAAGAACTAGCCTGTCAAAGTCAAACAAATTCAGAGGGATCAATGCACAGACTGTGCCTGCATATCAAAGGGAGTGCCAAACTCAAACTTCTTCAAGCTTGAAGTTCAAAGAGGTGATATGTGCATTAGAATTTCTAATTTAGATTGCATCGACAGGTCTACGGCTGACAGACCAAGTTCAGTGGAATGTTGGCCACAGTAGAGAACAAGAGAGATAGATTTATGTTCTTTTTATTTCTTCAAAAGTCTACATACTATACTGTTTTAAATGAGACCCGAATTCAAGCATACTGTAGACATATTATTTAAAAGGAGTTCATAGCTAAATATCCTCTTTTTATTTGTATTAATGAGATAGACTGACAAAATCTAATAAGGTTCAATCCCTGGCTGCTCCAGTCTGCATGCAAATCAATGTCCTTCAGCAAGAGACTAAGCCCACATTGCTCTCCAATAAATCTATTGGATAGAAAAAAAAGTACTTGTGTGAATGAGACACGTATAAAGCACTCTGAGAGCTCAGGTGGAGTAGAAAAGCACTATATAAGAACATGTAGTTTCATGGCTGGGAGCACCAACAGTACAGTGGTTCTATATTGTCTCTGACTGATTCACTATCCTTCAAACTCAATCATTGGTTTACCAAATTATAAACTGTTTTTACCTAATTACAGCTGTCATATCTGATTTAATCTTTTGTAAATCTCAAAACACTTTTTCATTAAAACATATCTTGCACAGTGATTTAGTTGTGATATATAATGGTAACCACAGGCATAGCAGAATTTAAATATAACTACAACGTTTAGCTTGCAAGATGAGCTGCGATTCAAACTATAAAAAATAGTTTGGGATATTGATGAAACGTATTTGAATTATGTCACTCTTGTGATGTAATTGTTTTCCTGTTTATGCAATGCTTACTCCCTTTTTCATTTCAGATAGATACTGACATGTCTGGAGCGCAGCTTTACTGATATCTGTACCATGAACATGAATGAATAGGAAAAATAAATGTGTGCAGTAGGGACTAAATTGATGTGACTGGGTCAGAGCATCTCCAAAACTGCAGCTCTTGTGGGGTGCTTCCGGTCTGCAGGGGTCAGTATCTTTCAAAAGTTTTACAAAGTAGGAACAATGGTGAACCAACTACGGGAAGCCAAGACTCAACATTTTACATGGGGAGGCATGCCATCCATGTGAATGTTACTTTGACATGTATCACGTACCTAAGCATTGCTGCAGACCACATACACCCTTTCTTCTAATGGCTATTGCCTTTTTCAGCAGGAATAATGTACCTTGCCACGAAGCCAAAAAGTTTCAGGAATGGTTTGAGTTGTTGACTTGGCCTCCATATTTCAATCTAATCGAGCATTTGTGGGATGTCCAATCCATGAAGGCGCCACCTTGCAACACACAGGATTTGTTGATAACATTTTAGTGCCAGATTGAGGCATAGATGCAGCTGCTCAGCAAAGTAAACCCATGTCATGAAGCTCTCTGTGCACTGTTCTTGAGCTAATCTGAAGGCCACCTGAAGTTTGGAGGTGTGTAGTGACTGTCTCTGCAGAAAGTTGGCAATCTCTGTGTGTTATGCATCTCAGCATCCATTGAGTTAGATAACACACACTAATTAGTTAAACTGCAGGAACGTCTTAAAGCAGGTGTCCCCAATCCCAGTCCACAAAGGCCGGTATCCCTGCAGGTTTTAGATGTGTCCCTGATCCATCACAGCTGATTTAAATGGCTAAATGACCTCCTCAACATGTCTTGAAGTTCGCCAGAGTCCTGGTAATGAACTAATCATGTGATTCAGGTGTGTTGACCCAGGGTGAGATCTAAAACCTGCAGGGACACCGGCCCTCGTGGACTGGGATTGGGGACCCCTGTCTTAAAGACATAAAGACCTGGATGGCCTCTAACTTTCTGCTCCTTAATTCAGATCAAACTGAGGTTATTGTACTCTGTGAAATTTCAGCAGATATGCCTTCTTCTTCTTCTTCTTTTTTTTTTTTTTGCTTTTTTCTGCTCATTTTTCTTGTGTTATTTGTTATTTATCTTTAAGAAGATTTTGATTTCAACTGTATTCCTGGAGGATTGGAGCTTTCCTGGTTTGCTGCTTTCCTGTTAGACTATATCTGCACAGAACAGAGATAAATGTGCCATGGCCAAGGCATGCCCACTCCCCTCCTTTCCTCTCAAAATCAGCATTAGCATAGAGTAGGTTGATTAGATAAATCTGATTAAAGTGATTACATGGTGTGATTATTTCATTTGTTGTTTTCATTTGTTTTGGTTTTTGAAATGATTTCAGCTGAAACCAGCAATTCATACGTGTGTGTGTGTGTGTGTCACTAGTTAGGTCATCATGTTTAGGATTATTCTGTCCAAAAGGCCACATCTTTAAAACACTTTAATTGCATATACATTTTCAATTCATTTCAGTGGCACAAATGCGGAAAATGCTGAAGTAATTATTTGTAGTGTTTTATCTGATTTATTAAAAGAATGTCATGTCTGATCATTTGTCTTTGGTGCTTAACTTAAATATATCACAAGTCATAGTATGTTTTGTCTCTCCACATTCACCCCGACCCTCATACTGAATACATAAAAGTGGTGAGCACTGCATGCCTCCACTGTACATTTAATTCAGTTAGCTGTGAGGCTCAGATGAGCACAGAGCTTTTAGCGATTACATTCCTGTTGCTTCAGTACTATATTCGGCCACGGCTTCCACCTGGACAGCCTGCGTCTCTATTTTCTATAGTTCTATAGTATGTCAACGTTTTTAGTCGATTTGTTCGCAGCAGTTGTGTTCGAAGCCTTCAAACGCTCACGAGAGAAACATTCTGAAACCTTTTCAGAGTCAACGTGTACAGACTCCAACATGTATCCAAGAAAACGCCAACAAAGACAAAAAGATTACGCCACCTCTCCTTCCTGGTGTGGCCGGACAATTTCCCCAGATGGCGTCTTATCTATTCAAGTGTATTACAGGAAAGTAGCATGGAAAACTACCACCTACAGAACAAAATTATACAAAGTAAAGACAAGAAACTAGAGGAGAAGCACAGACAAATGGAAGCACAAAATAAACACCTGGAAGAAAGACAACAAAGCCAGCCTGGAATTCAAGTTATTAATGAGGGGTGGGATATAATGTTTGGTCAAGCACAAGAACAGATTATGCTCCTGTTTAAAGAGAACAAGGAAAAGAGCGCTGAATTACAAGAAATGTCCAACCAGCTTCAAGACAGGAAAGCTACTGTTGAGAAGATAGATTGTGATCTCCAATACATGGATCAAAGAAATCAGGCGCTCCAAGGAAAAAAATAAAGAAATCCTCAGAGAGGCAGGGCAAACTCAATGTCATGGAGGAAAGCCACAGAGCGCTGAAAGTAAAGCTTAATGAAACACTGCACCAAAATAAAGAGTTTCTTCAAGGAAAAAAAAGAACCGCAAGAAAGACAGAAAGAAGAGAAACTTCTTCTCCAGAACTCTGAGAGGAAAAATGTAAAACTGCAAGAATTTTGTAATGAAATGAAGGACAAAACAACTGAACTGGAAGGAGGGAAGGAAAAACTGGAAAAACGATGCTCAGAGATGCAGCGTAGGATCAATGGAATGGCGAGAAACAACTAAGAGCTCATTAATGGGATGTTGTTGAACTTCAACAACTTGAGGTGTGAACACACTGAAATGCATGTGCAAAAGCAACAACAAGAGAAAATGCATGAAGACCTGCAGCGTACGCTTCAAGAAATCCAGAGAAGAAATGAGCAGTTAAAAGAGATGCACAAGGAGGCAACATCCAAAGAACTGAAAGAAAAGCTTGCAGAAAAACAAGCAACATTAAAAGAAGTGGAGCAAATATGCCGGAAACTCAAGAAACAAAATGCAGAAACAATCGATGATTTGAGAGCCCTCATCCTGGGGTAAAAAGCACTCATGGAAAAGAGCCTGAAAAAGAAGAAAAAGCGTTTCCGTTTGTTCCAGAGGTTCCATGTCCGGTGTCCCGCCGTTCATCCCAAATGAGCTACTTGAAAAGGAACTGACCTGCTTTGGAAAGTTTGTTAGCGGGTTCAGGGTTGTTTGTCTTGGCTGCAAAGACGCCAGACTGCAGCACGTTCAGTCACTAAGAAGGCAGGCCTTCATGTACCTGAACGATCCTTCGCAGACACTGGAAGTGTCGTTTAAAGTAAGATATGAAAACGGCTTATATACTGTTTACGCCAGTGCAGATAGCATGAAGTGCTTTGTGTGTGGTGATGTTGGCCATAAACGCTCATCCTGCCCTCACAAAGAGCAGGAGGTGCGCCGTGAACAAGAGGCTCATGCTACTGGGGCAAGTGAGCAGGAGCGCGCTGTAGATGCCGGTACGGGAGAACAGCCAGCTCGTAGCAGTGCGGACGAGCAGCCGTCTACGAGCAGCCCTGTCATCGGCGAGCCGCTAGCGGCGCAGGGTGACAGAATGGAAGTCGCAGCCAGTGCTCCACAGGCTGCACTAGAAGAACAGGGGATACGGGGGACTAATGAGGTGGAGGATGGATGTGATGACATACAGGACAGCGAAAGTGTGGAGGAAAATCAGGACAGTGGACAGGTGGGTATTGCAAATATAGTTTCAGGTTCTTTGAGTGCGGAAAATGAGGAAGACGACTTGTTGGAAGATGATTCCCTGTCACAATGCTCTGATATTGTTTCACAAGAAGACCATCAGCAGTCATATTCCTTAGAAGATATAAACCGCTTTTTGGATGAGACATTTGGTATGCAGTCTGTGGAAGTCACTGAGTTTTTTCCAGATGTTGATCTTTTTATAAAATCTTTTCTGAAAATAAGAAGAGTTGTTGGTTATGAACAATTGAGCAAACAGAAAAGATTCCGTCTTAAAAAGATCCTGAATAAGTTGAGGAGGGAAAAACGAGGAAAAGCTCCTTTAAAAGCATAGTGAAATGTTTGAGGCACTAAGGGTGTCTTTCTGGAAGCATCTCACTGTCTTTTCTCTTTTTCTCCTCCTCTTTTCTCTGTCTTATATGGCAAATTTGAGAGTAGGTACACTTAACATTAGTGGTAGGGATAGGGAAAGGCGTGCAGTCTTAGTGGAGCTTAGCAAGAACAAAAACACTGATGTGTTCCTTTTGCAGGAAACACATAGCACTATAGATAATGAGACAGAATGGGGAATGAGTTGGAGTGGGCAGGTTTTTTTAAGTCATGGTACTAACAGGTGTAGCAATTTTATTTTCTAGGCACCTTCAACTGTCACATGTTTCCATCTGTGAGATAGAGCAGGGAAGGGCACAGGTAGTACAATCAACCATCAAGGGAATACCTTTTGCTTTTATGAATATATACGCCCATAACTCAGCTGCAGGTCATGTGCGGTTATTTCGTAAAATTAATGATAAATTATCACAATTACATAGTGGTTCTATAGTAGTGGTGAGAGGGGACTGGAATTGCACAACCCACCCTTCAGTTCAGAAATGCAGGAGAGCCTCACCCACTGGGTGGCTGTAGCTCAGGTGGCAGAGCAGGTCAGCCCCTAATCAGAAGGTCGGTGGTTCGATCCCAGGCTGCATCCTGGCTGCATGCCAAATATCCTTGGGCAAGATACTAACCCCGTGTTTGCCTACTGGTGGTGGTCAGAGGGCCCGGTGGCGCCTGTGTCCGGCAGCCTCGCCTCTGTCAGTGCGCCCCAGGGCAGCTGTGGCTACAATGTAGCTTGCTATCACCAGTGTGTGAATGTGTGTGTGAATGACTGAATGTAGTGTAAAGCGCTTTGGGGTCCTATGGACTAGAAAAGCGCTATACAAATGCAGGCCATTTACCTTCGGGCTCACTTTTATCTACAATCATTCTTCAGAATGATCTGACTGATGTGTGGAGAAAGCTCCATCCCACAACCAGACAGTACACATAATTTCTAAGAGCAGTGTGAAGGCAGCTGGGCTTGATAGATTATGTATCAACCAGATGTATAATAATAGAATGAATGAATGAATGAATGAATGAATGTCTTTTATTCGAGCAACCAAATAATAAAGTTATTGTAATGTACAATTACACAAAAAAAGAAAAAGAAAAAACAAGTTTAGCTCGAAAAGGAGTGGGATGAAGACAAGCTTTTTAACTCCCACCCCTACAATCTTATCTGAGTTTTAAATTTTGTAGTTGCGCAGTACATTTAAATATTTGTGACATACAATTACGGTTATAAAATTATCGCATTGTCATAATTACAACATACAGTAGTGTAAGTATTTAGCATCAATAATGCAGTCAATAATGCACCGTTGAATATCACAGTCATCACCATCATGGTCATTACATCCTCTCCGTATATTATTTATATTTTAGCTATGAAAATATCAATGAAGTATGCTTCCATTGTATAGTTGTAACTTCATCAATTTTACTTTTAAGAATTAATTCTGGTCTACTGTTTCCTAATAATGGAGATAACAGTAATAACAACAGCGTAAGACAATATCAACAGTGTCCATTTCAACTCTACAAAATAATTGTTTATATAAGTATTTGTTGTTAACATTCTATATATAAACAAAGAAAAAAGAAAGAAATAATACAAAGAATATATTATTATTTACTATCATGGATAAACAATCACACACTCGATTCCTCTTTGTACCTTGACAATATACATTTTTTGTACCTCGATTTAAACAGATGAATATTTGGACATTGCTTGAGCTCTACATCCATTCTGTTCCAAAGTTTCACTCCACACACAGACACACACAAACTTTTCCTGGTAGTTCTAACTATCTGCCTTTTAAAGTTACTACATCCCCTCAAATTGTAACCTCCTTCTTTATGTGTAAAGAGCTTTTGGATATTTTCTGGCAGTATACCCTTATTTGCCTTATATAGGAGTTGAGCAGTCGAAAATTCAACTAAATCAATCAATTTTAATAGTTTTGACTGCAAAAACAAAATATTAGTGTGACTATAATATCCTACCTTATACATTATTCTTATAGCACATTTTTGTAGTATAGCCAGGTGATGCAGAGAACTTTTGTAATTATTGCCCCACACCTCTACACAATAAGTCAAGTATGGTAGGACTAGTACACAGTATAACAAAAACATTGCATGGCAGTTTAAGAAGAACTTGGCTCTATTTATAATTGAGATACTTTTGGACACTTTATTTTATATATGTCTGATGTGTGATTTCCAGCATAATTTGCTATCAATCATTACTCCCAAGAATTTTATTTCTGATACTACATCTATGACTACACCATCTATTTTTATTACAGTATCTTCATTTACATTGTAATTCCCAAAGAACATTACCTTGGTTTTGCTCAAATTTATAGATAATTTGTTAACATCCATCCATATTTTTAATTTCCTTAACTCATTGTTAATGTTAAGTACTAGGTCACTATGGTCGTCGTTAGAATAAAAAATATTGGTGTCGTCAGCAAATATAACTAATTTTAATAACTTTGATACATTAAATATGTTGTTTATATAAAGGTTAAATAGAGTTGGTCCCAGAACTGATCCTTGTGGCACTCCACAGCTAATGCCCAAATACCCCGATTCAAACTCGCCCATCTTCACATACTGCTGACTCTCAGTCAAATAACTTTGGATCCATTTCAAAGCCACTCCCCTAATACCATATCTGTCTAATTTTTTAAATAATCTGCTATGATTAATCGTATCAAATGCTTTCTTCAAGTCAATAAATATCCCTGCTGCATGTCTTTTACTATCCAGACTGTTGGTTATCTCTTCTATTGCATCAATGATAGCCATTGAAGTTGACCTTCCTGTCCTAAATCCGTACTGACTTTCATTAATTAGTTTATGTTTGTCAATAAATTTACCTAGTCTATTATTATAAAGTTTTTCTAATATTTTAGAAAACTGCGGGAGCAGGGACACTGGTCGATAGTTAGTGAAGATGTGTTTGTTTCCACTTTTATATATGGGTATAACTTTAGCTATTTTCATTTTCTTTGGGCATTTCCCCGTTTGAAATGATAAATTACATATATAAGCTAGAGGTCTGGCAATGCTATGTATGATTCGTTTAACTAATGTCATATCTATACCAAAACAATCAGTAGAGTTCTTGTTCTTACAGTTGTTAACTACATCTAAAATATCTAATTCAGTAACTCCCGACAAGAACATAGTCTTTGAATTTATTTCTATCAGTGACATTTCGCTGTGATTACTTTTTGGAATTGTTGTAGCCAGCTCCGGTCCCACATTTACAAAAAAGCTGTTAAAGCACTCCACCATCTCGTTTAGATTGTAATTGTCACTGTTATTATTAGTGAAATAATCTGGATATGAGCACTTTTTTGTGTTACCTTTAATAATAGTGTTAAGTATTCCCCATATCTCTTTAGTGTTGTTTTTATTTTTATGTATTAAATTAGTATAGTATAATTTCTTACTAGTTCTTAATATTTCCGTTTATTTTTATATTTTTTATATCTATACTCTGCTTCTTCAGTTCTTAGCTTAGTGAATTGTCTATATAAAGAATTTATCTTCTTACTGGCCTTGTGTAATCCTTTTGTTAACCATGGGCATTTAATAGATTTATTGTTGATACTGAATTGCCCGACTGGGCAGTTTTTATCATACAGGCAGTTGAAGATATCCAAAAATATTTCAAAAGCACTATCCACATCATCTACAGCATACACTGCATTCCAATCCTGATTCATCAAGTCCTGATAAAAGAGATTAATTGCATTTTCTGTTCTTACTCGTTTGTAGATATATTTCTGAGGTACTTTCTTGCATACACTCTTAACGTCATACACTATAAATATTGGCAGGTGATCAGTTATATCACATACCATTAGTCCGTTAGCAATTATTAACTCTAAATTATTTGTAAAGATGTTATCAATAAGGGTAGCACTATGAGTTGTTATACGACTTGGTCTTAAAATTGTGGGATATAAACTCATACCAATCATCCTATTAATATGATCCTCGGTGATCTTGTGATTGTTTGGGTTTATCAAATCGATATTGAAATCTCCACAGATGAATAATATTTTATTACTTACAACTGAAAATATTTTTTCAATCCAATCAGTGAATACTTCTAGACTCGAACCAGGTGATCTATAGAAACAACTAACAATAATGTTTTTCTCTTTTTCATTGATAATTTCTATGGTTAAGCATTCAAATAAGTCATTTATTGTCAATGTCATACTTTCCAATATTCGAAATTTAAATTTCCTGTGGACATATATAGCAACACCTCCTCCTGCTTTGTTTGTTCTATTAACATAATTGAGATTATAATCCTTTAATTCAAAATCAACACCTTTTTCTTCTTTAATCCATGTTTCTGATACTGCTATAATACTAAATGGGTCGTGAAACTGTTGTAAATATTCCTCAATTGAACTGAAATTTGCATACAGACTTCTACTATTAAAGTGAATGATTGAGAATTTCTTATCAGTTTTAATTGAGGAATTATATTCTTTTTCAGAATAATATTTACAGTCATTTGGGTTGGCTAATAGGAAGTGGTTGTCAGGGTCTAATTGATCTTCTTGATCTAAAGCATTATGATCAGTATATTCGAAATGCTTCAATTCCAAATCCTCAAGGTTTAAACTCCGTTCTTGTGTTTCTAATTCATCTTTTGTCAGATTTAAGGAGTATTTAGATGTCATTGTATGAGTTTACGCTCCCTTAACTGACACAGGTTGTGCAGACCCTCAGTAGTATTCATTCATATTTCTTCAATTCCTCTATATCTCTGATAATCACCACTTTAGCTTCCTCGGGCGTTCCTTTCAGTTTGATGTATACCTTACAGTTCATGACCCAAGTATTCTGTATCTTGTCCTGCTTCCTCATGATTCTGGCTTTTTTAGCAATGTCCGCATTTCTTTTAATCAAATGATCATTCAGATAGACGTTAGTACCTTTTAGCTTTTTCCCTTGCTTCATTAGTGCAACTTTGTTTTTTCTGCTGACAAACCTCAGGAACACCGCCGCTAGCATGTTGTTCTTCGTGGGAAGAGGGTGACAGGCATCAATGGTATTTACATCCAAGTGTATATTTTTAGACGCAAAAAAGACACCACCTGTTGCTCCGTCGAGTTCTCCTCCCGTAAGCCGGGTTCTTCATTGTTACCGGAGGTCACAGCATGAGCATAAGAGCGGGGTTTGATCTTAATTCCAGTCACAATAACATCATTTATCCTTGAGTATTGCTCCAAATCCTCAACTTTCTTCTCTAGCTCTGTTATTTTTTTGTCCCGCTCAGCAAGGCGTACCCGCAACTCTGTAACTTCCTGCACTAGGTTAAGTATTTTGTCTTGCTTAATTTTGATGTCATTTACATCCTGTGATAGGAAGTCCAGTGATCTTTTGATATCCTCCGCCTCCTCCAAGGCTGAGTTTTTCTTAGGTGGCATTGTCAGGGGTAGTCCAGAGTCTTTAGCACCGAGACTACCGATGGCTTCTTGATTAGCTGATTAGCCACAGTCCAAAGTTAGCTGTTGTGCTAGTTATCTTCTCCCTCACCGAATGTGAAGACCGATCATTTAAAGATGATCAATTTCCACCACAGCACAATCAGTACTTTACCTCACACTGCACATTCACCCCTCATCTCCGGGTTTAGGAATAATAGCTTGGTGCAGTCCTCAGTTTTGACATTGATAATGATTTCGGCTCGGCAGAACTCTCCGTGTGAACTCAGTTGCCACCCGTCGAACTCAGTTGCACTGGCAGAACCAAATGTCATCCACTCCTCACTGAAGTCGTCCACCGGTCCAACCACTTTCGGTCGCTAGCTGCTCCTCCGTCGAGCCGCCATGTCCAACGAGGGCTACATTGTGACAGGTAGAGGACTGGGTTAAAGCATCTCTAAAACCCTAGTCTTGTGAGGTGTTCCAGCGTGCAGGCGCCTTGAACCTTGCAAAAGTGTCTCAGGGGGCTGAGAGTGGTGTGTAGGACGTGGGCGATGGCATCCTCTGTGGATCTGTTGGATCTGTAGGCGAACTGCAGCGGATCTGTGGTGTCTGGGATGGCGGAGGAGATGATGTTCTTCAGCAGCCTCTCAAACACCTTCATTACTACCGAGGTCAGTGCAACTGGCCGGTAATCGTTCAGGGATGAGGGTTTGCTGTTCTTGGGCACAGGGATGATGGTGGATCTTTTGAAGCATGTGGGGACCACAGACTTCGCCAGGGACTCGTTGAAGATGTAAGTGAACACACCTGCTAGCTGGTCAGCACAGCAGCGCAGCAGACGGCCGGTGATGCCGTCTGGCCCCGCCGCTTTCCTTGTGTTCACTCTCCTCAGTGCCGCTCAGACGTCATGCTCCGCGATGCTGGTCACCGGTCTCTCGCTGATGACGTCACTGTCCTCGGTAGTCAGGCGGTAGATAGCATTAGCCGCCTGGCTAACCTCGAAACGGGCGTAGAACCGATTCAGCTCGTTGGTGAATGCAGAGTCGGCGTTGATCGGCGCAGTGTCCCTGGCTTTGTAGTCCGTAATGGTGCGTAGTCCATGCCACATACTCCGTGTGTCGCCCTGGTGGAAGCGGGACTCCACACGTTCCCGGTACCTGCGTTTGGCATCTCTCACCGCGCGCCGCACGCCGTATGAGGCCGCTTTGTAGGCGCTCATATCGCCAGTGGCGAGACCCGCGTTGTAGGAGGCGGTCCTGGCGTTTACTGCAGTGCGGATCGATCTGTCCATCCACGGTTTCTGGTTTGGGAATGTGGTGACTCTCGCAGTGGGGATAATCTCCTCCGCTAGCATATTGACGAAGCATACTGCTACTTCCGTAAACTCGTTGATGTCGACTGCGCATGCTCTGAACATGTCCCAGTCTACGTCGTTAAGTGCGTCCTGTAGCGTAGCTTCTGATTGGGCAGTCCACTGTTTTACTTCCTTCGTGGTCACGTCTTCCCTCCGTATGCTTTGTTTATACTGTGGAATGAGGAAGATGGCGTTGTGGTCAGACTTCCCAAAAGCCGGGTGTGAGACAGCTTTGTAGCCCTGCTTGTATGGCGTGTAGCAGTAATCCAAAATTCGATCCCCTCTCGTTGGACACGAGACATGCTGGTAAAAGTTTGGCATGACTTGTCTGAGGTTCGCTTTGTTAAAGTCTCCTGCTACAATGAGGGCTGCGCCCGGGTCCTTGTTTTGAAGCGAGCTCAGCACATCATGTAATTCGGACAAAGCCATACCTGTGTCCGCTTGGGGTGGGATGTAGACCGCCGTGGCGATGACTGAGGTGAACTCACGGGGCAGATAGAAAGGGCGGCACTTAATGCTCAGGAACTCCAGATGTGGCGAGCAGCCGCTGGAGAGAGTAGAAATGCTCCTGGCATCACACCACTTTCTGTTTACCATGAAACACACTCCTCCACCTTTGGTTTTGTTCGACTCTGCCGTTCTGTCCGCGCGGAGCACAAAGAATGAATCCGACGGAGTTACGGCCTGGTCCGGCACGGTGGGGGACAGCCATGTCTCCGTGAAGCACAGAATGTTGCAGTTCCTCATGTCACGTTGGAAGGTGACCCTTTTGACTTTACTGCCAAAGAAAGCGGACCTGGGCCTGCTTAAAAATTGGAGACCTGTTTCTTTGCTTTGTACGGACTACAAGATTCTTGCAAAATGTCTTTCTAACAGGTTGAAGACCTATCTCGACATGATTGTTGATGTGGATCAAGAATACTGTGTCCCTGAAAGAACTATTATGGACAACTTGTTTTTAATTCGGAGATGTGGGGTTTTTATCTCTGGATCAAGAAAAAGCTTTTGATAGAGTTGATCACCGCTATTTGTTTAAAACTTTAGAAGCTTTTGGGTTTGAGAACATTTTCATTTCTTGGATCAAATTGTTGTACTCAAACGCTGCTGTCATGTTAAAGGTGGGGGTGGGTTAAGTCGACCTGTTCCAGTTCAGAGAGGCATCAGGCAGGGGTGCCCTCTTTCTGGTATGTTGTATACACTTGCCATTGAACCCCTTTTACACCATCTTAGTCAGGGACTCTCAGGTTTTACCTTTGAAGAAGCAGGACGCACAGTAAAATTGTCAGCTTATGCTGATGATGTTACGGTTTTTATAACCAGTCAAAGTGATATTAAAACACTCAGACAGACATATGAGCGAGCATCCTCCACGAAGGTTAACTGGTCAAAGTGAAGGTTTTATTTTGGGAGGGTGGGTTGATAAAGAGGAGCCGGTGTTACCGGCAGGAAGACAGTGGAACAGGGAGGGACTTAATTGTTTGGGAGTGTTTTTGGGAACTGATGCTTTTCAGGGGAAGAACTGGGAGGGTGTTGTTGAAAAAATTACTGCCTGGTTGTCTCAATGGACTTGGCTCCAGCCACAGTTGTCCTATAGGGGACGGACTCTGTTTGTTAACAACTTGACCGCTTCTGTACTCTGGCACCGTGCTACTGTTGTTGAACCTCCAGCCTCTCTTCTCAAGGAGATAGAAAAAAGACTGGTCGATTTCTTCTGGGGAGGGTTTCACTGGACCAGGTCTGCTGTGTTGTCTCTACCTGTATCAGAGGGGGGGTCAAGGTTTGATTGACCTTTGTAGTTGCATCACAGGACTCCGTCTTCAGACGGCACAGCGGTATCTTTATCAAAAACAACAATCATCCTGGTTCAAGACTGCATCTATGGTGTTTCACGGAATAAAGGACCTTGCATATGACAAGCACCTGTTTCTCATAAACCTAACTGCCATAGACCTTTTCCAGACCTCCTGTTTTGACCAGTCTGTTTTGAATGCTTGGAAGACTGTTTTCAAAGTACAGAGAGACTGTTCTCAATTGTATGGTAATATTGGTGAGGAGCCTCTATTTTACAATCTTTTCACACCAAGTAGGATGCTCAGCACTACTAGTGTGCAGAGGTTCCTTCTCTCACCCCAACCGGTCGCAGCAGATGGCTGCCCCTCCCTGAGCCTGGTTCTGCCGGAGGTTTCTTCCTGTTAAAAGGGAGTTTTTCCTTCCCACTGTCGCCAAAGTGCTTGCTCATAGGGGGTCATATGATTGTTGGGTTTTTCTCTGTATCTATGAAGCTCCCTAAGGCGACTTTTGTTGTGATTTGGCGCTATATAAATAAAATTGAATTGAATTGAATTGAATTAAATGCTGGTCTAACAAAGCCGGCGGGCCTGAGGATGGCAGGGCAGTGGAAGACAGCTGCCAAGCTGGCTCAGGAGCCTGGGATCTGATCTCTGCGCTTTCTGGAGAAGCTGGTGGAAGAAGTCATGGGTGGTCTTCCTGGAGTTGTAAGGGATGTGCTGGGGACTTGCTTGGCAGGTGATCAACCAAGTTCAGCTGACTTTCCTTCATTGTCTGTTTGTGCCGCAGTTGGGGAGCAGGATGAGGAGGGAGGCTCTCCTCTGTCCTTTCGAACACCTGTTCTGGGTGACCTGTCAAAGATTTCAAAGAAGGCTATATATGAGGTGGTAAACGTGCTGAACAGGGTATTGTTGGCTGATGTTCTGGAGTTGAGGTGGTCAGGTGTGTTGGCTTCGGGGTCATCTCCAAGGGGCAGCTGGAGGTCCCTGTACAAACCTCCCATAGAGAAACGCAGTACAGATCTCTATTGAAGAATAATGAATCTGTCCGTGGCTACAAACAGTTACGTGGCACATATAGATCCAAGAACAGGGAACCACTGTTCTTTCTGTCGGACCGAGGGAAGACACAATGCAGGAACTCCAGCAACACTTAAGGGAAGATTAACAACTTTAATAATTGACCAACGCGTTTTGGCTTGTGGCCTTCATCAGGGTCCGAGGGAACACTACAGCAACTGTGGCTTGGCTGTCCCAGGCTAGATGGCCTTTTTTCATTGCTGCGGCAGTGGCTTGCTGGTCTTGGGATCGTTTCAGAAGAGGGTCTCTTTATCCTGGGTCCGAGGTACTCTGCAGTACACGTAGGAAAGTTTGCTTAATTAATTTTTTAACAGGTCAGGCTACGATGAGTATATGGGTCACAAGGAGGAAGAAAATGAAGGGGGCAGGATCTGTTAATTCTGAAATTATGTTTAAAGGGCTAGTAGCTGCACGTTTAAAAGTAGAGTTTGTTTATTACAAAATGGTGTCTAACATTGAATAGTTTTCATTTGGGGAATCAGTGGAGTTTTCTGTGAAGTAACTGAAGATAATTTAGTTTTGCATTTGTCTTTTATTTTCTTGTTGAAACCTCATAAATTGTGAACTAAAAACCCTGGAATATGGTTTGAAACACTGAAGTTATTTCAGCTGAAACCGGAAAAGTCGTGTGTGTGCGTGTGTGTGTGTGTGTGTGTGTGCGTGTGTGTGTGTGTGTGTGTGTGTGTGTGTGTGTGTGTGTGTGTTTGTTTTTACAAAGGGCATTTCACCTTGGTATTCACATTCTGTGTCAAGGCTGTGTGCTGGCAAGCAGGGAAAAGGACGCAAGATGCAGACTTGTGGAGGCGGAATTTAAACTCAAAGTCCACTGCTTTATTGCAGGCATAAATCAGGAAACAGAACAGAACGGGGAGGGCATGAAACTGAACTAAAAACTGAAATACACAGGCCAGAATGAGGGTACAATGCAATACCGAACAGAGAAAAATCTCAGACAATAAATACCAGAGGAAAAAAGGGTAATGATGATTAGGTGAGGAACACAGCTGATACAATTAACAGGGAGACACAAAACTAGAAACATTGACATAAGACACAGGCTTTCAAAATAACACAGGAAATCCATAAACCAAAACTCATAGGCACTGAACTAAACTTATATGAAACAATAGAAATAACAAATTACAAAAACAATACACAAAACACTGGGTCACTGACCCAGGACCGTGACATTCTGTCCAATATGGATATATGAAGACTACAAAGGGAAATGGAGAGCTAAACCACCTGTTGAACGTAACATGCTAACATGGCTAACACTAGAATCAAATGGGAAAAGATTCTAACCCCCAAAGCATGCAATTACTTTTATCAACAAGCAAAATTTGCGACATTTTATATTATATAATATATTTATCACACACATTTAGACTATAGACATAAGTCAAAGATGAGATTTCAGTATAATGACTTGGATTTGAGTTTGAACTTGAACTCTATTTTTTTCACATAACAGTTTTCTTGACCTCTGTTTGGGTGTCAGTCAGCATTTGTAAATATACAAAGCCACTCGATTCGGTAGCATAGTGGTGGAGTGGTTAACACTGTCACCATATAGCATGTAGCTGGTTTTAACCAGAGCTTGTGCAGTTCTATGTAGAGTTTGCATGTTCTCCCTGTGCCTGTGTTTCCTTCTAAGATGCTCTGACTTCCTAGTTCACTCAAACGTATTAAAGGCATACATGTTAAGTTAGTTGGTTCTGAATTGAGCATTGATGCGAAGTAGGGTGTTTAAGTGGTCAGTAAAACTAGGAAAGTGGTCTATAAATGTGAATACATTACAGTCATGTATTCTTTTAAACTCCATTCTAAGATGTACTCCTGATGAGAATGTTCTGAAGCTGCTACTGGCCCTCTCTCCTGCTAATATACATGTCCTAGAGAGGCCCCTTGCTCTTGTCTTGCACCACCAACAGACTGACTGACAGCTATGGTTAAACAAAGAAGAGGAGGGTCTATTTGTTATCTGATACCCTTGTGAAAGGCTATGACAGTGTTAGAGGGACCCTGCTGACACTGGGGGCACCCCACAGAGCTGACCCTAAGACATTTTTGACACCCTGCCTTACTTATTGATGTGTATAGATGTGTTTGCGCGCATGATAAAAGCCTCCACTGGAGAAGCTTCTAACACTGTTAGTCTATAAATAAAAGTGGGGGCACAGAGCAAACTCAACCTTTTGTTTGTTTGTGTGTGTGTGTGTGTGTGTGTGTGTGTGTGTGTGTGTGTGTGTGTGTGTGTGTGTGTGTGTGTAGTTTTAAGTCTTTGACTCTTTGGCTTTACTTGTGTGTCTTGATGTGTCTTGTATATTCAAGGAGTTCCACATTGCAATATTGATGGCCCTAAGGGAGGGATGTAAGAGGGAATAGTGACAGCAGAGTGAGGGGAAGGACCTAGAGACGGTTATTAGTGCTTTGACACGTTTGGCATCCCCTACATCCAAGAATTACGGAGCCCCGCAGGGGACATGGGAGAAAAAAAAAATTAAGACGGACTTTTGCGAGATCTGGCAAAACAAACTCGGGATCTCGCAAAACAAACTCGGGATCCCGCAAAACAAACTCGGGATCTCGCAAAAGTTTTGCGAGATCCCGAGTTTGTTTTGCGAGATCTCGCAAAACTTTCTCGCGAAAGTTGAATTCCAACAATGGCGGCAGCTACTTAGTTGTAATATTACTCTTTCTGGGTCACAAAATACACTTTTAAGATATTTTGAGGCGTGAATGTAGTTGTGTAAACGTCAGATACCTGCTCGGTTTACAAGACATCACATATTTGCAAAAGTGCTCCGACGTTTTTGGAGATCTGACACCCACTAGCTCGAAGCTAACGGGAGGTCGAGACCTACTACAGCCGGGAGGAACACCGCTTTCCCGGCACATCGTGCCTCGACCTCCCGGTCGGCTTCGAGCTGGCGGCCTCCGAAGAATGCGGCTAAACTTTTGCGAGATCTCGCAATACTTTTGCGAGATCCCGAGTTTGTTTTGCGAGATCTCGCAAAAGTCCGTCTTAATTTTTTTTTTTTCTCCCTAATTTTTTTTTTCTCCCTAATTTTTTTTTCTCCCATGTCCCCTGCGGGGCTCTGTAAAGAATACATATATATGTCTGGTGAATTTAATTCTGACAGGTGAGGTCTCTGGAGGATTGAGACTAAAGTGGGGCTCCAGATGTACACTAATATGATATCTGCTGGAAGGTTTAGGAAGGACTGATGGAGTAGACAACGACTCCATATGATCTGATTCAACTTTTTACAGAAGTAGAGTAACTATAATAAGAATGTAAATCAGAACAAAGAAGGGGACGCAGCTTCTACTGTAATATCGCTGTACATAGCACTCTGATCTACTTGAGGTTCGAGCCTCTTATTCGAATGCTACCAAATACCAAAGCAAAAATGCAAAAAAAAAAAAAAAAAGTCAAACACAAGGCTGCAAAATTATAGTCAACAAATCAAGTGGGTAATGTCACAGTGGCTATACCTAGTTCTTTGTTACAATACATCAGTACATTAATTTAGTGTTTACATGTTTGTGTTTACATGTTTATGTTGAACTGCCTTGGCTACATGTGCCCAGAGAAGGTCTCCAGTGGGCAGAGCTTCATCTGTAGAGACCTAACAGGAGTGTAAATTGCCAGATTGGGCTTCTGGTAGCTACAGTGTTTTCCTCTCGGCCACAGAAACTCATTACAATAAACTCTCCATGCACTGTTTTTAAGCTAATCTGAAGGTCTGCATTGACTGACTCTGCAGAAAATTGACGAATTGCACATCTCAGCATGTGAACAGAAGTGGGGAACATTCCACCAGTTAAATTCATGGTCATGTCACTTTGCTAACTTTTTATTAAATCTCAAACTTCTTTTTATTTGTTACAAATTTTTTCAAAGAGTTTAGTGGCTTCCAGGCAGTGATTTTCAACTTTCAGCACAATAAACTATAGCAGCCTTGATCTAACCATCTACAGTGCCCTTCAAGGAATACCTTAATGCAACTGTGGCAGAAAAGGAAAGCTGACTGAACAAACCTTTTTCATGTTTGGAAGAAGTCTATCGTGTTCTTTTTCTTCATAACACAATAAGACCGTTGGTTCTCAGTGACATCTGCACACTCTATTATAGTTCGATAACCAGAGGTGTGGACTCGAGTCACATGACTTGGACTCGAGTCAGACTCGAGTCATTAATTTTATGACTTTAGACTTGACTTGAAAAAATGTTCTAAGACTTGTGACTTGACTTGGACTTTTACACCAATGACTTGGGACTTGAATTGGACTTGAACCGGTTTACTTGAAAAGACTTGATATTTTACCCCAAATATAAAATTTAACATGCATATTATATGGAGATTGAAAATGTGACGTCATTCACGGGTAGAACCGCAAAGGATTCTGGGAACTCGTGGCAAGCGGTACTAGCGCACGCAGGCTTTCAATTGAAATCAGTCACACAGCGATAAAAAGAAACACAAAAATGTCAAGAAGCTGTTGTATTATTAACTGCAATAGCCGGTCGCATGACAGCCACGAGAAGCTGACGGGTAAAGAGATCGGTTGTTATCGGATTACGTCGTTGAAGAGAAATTGTTCGAGCCATGTTTCCGAAGTAACAAAGACGCGACTGGATTGCAGCCATTCAAAGATCAAATATAACGTCTCAGAACACTCCAGCTCACAGGTTAGTCTGCTCCAAGCATTTACACGAAGGTCAGTGTTTTTTAGTAGTTAATACGTCATTTTCATAACATAATTAGTGATATAGGTTACAAGCAAGTCTGGTGCTGAACAGAAATTGTCGCGCTATGCTCCTTTATTTATTGTGCATAAATAGTGAATTGTCCTGACACAATATTGCGTTTCGCTTCTGTTATTATGGTACATTGACAAAAACATATACTTTTATTCACAGGATAAAACAGGTTTTTTGTATCACTAATTGCCCAGTACGATTACAGCATACAATATTGTTGTCACTGCTACATTTCTGTGATGAACCAGAAATTATTTCCACTACTAATTAATTACCGTTGAGCTCAAAGGTCCTATTAATAAACGGTTAAGGAATGTGTATTTATGACGACGATTTGTGAGACTGGTAAACTTATGATACGTACGATGGTCTTTCGTTCTACACGGTGCATTTCAAGGTCCTGCACCCATCCGTCGGTAAACTGTACCTGGGCTTGTTGCAGTGACCTGAAGTTACTAAACTTCATGAGTGTATGCACTCACTCCAAGAACCGTATGATTATAAATATGCATATAAATATGCTAAGATGAGATAGCTGACTTCATCTAACTAGCAAATGTTGTCCAGGCTACGTTGGTGATACAGTTTTTTTTAATGTGTATGATATTTTTGTCATGCGATTTTAAAGCTGGTCCTACAACCGCATCCAAGAATAACATGCAGCGTATCTCAGAACTGTCGGTGAAAATTATTCTTGGAGCTAGGTTTAATTGAGCTGCATTTTAAAGAGGTGCAATTTCACAATTTGTGTATATTTTCTAAGTTCACTATTTTGTCATGTGTTGAGAAAAACACAGATTTTAAAATTACATGGTCTAATATTTACATTTAGCATAACTGCAACATTATTTTTTCTTTTTTTTTTTTAAAGACTCGAAAGGACTTGAAATTCAAAGTTTCAGACTTGTGACTTGACTCGGACTTTTACACCAGTGACTTGAGACTCGACTCTGACTTGCCTGACATTACTTGAGACTTGACTTGAGACTTGAGGATAAAGACTTGAGACTTACTTGAGACTTGCAAAACAATGACTTGGTCCCACCTCTGTCGATAACCACCCACAGCATGAATTGACATATTTTGTTAAGTAACTGCTGTGCGTTTCTGAATACCCACATCTGATCTTGCATGTTAATTTGCTAACCTTTGGGGCGCCCTGAGTTAACACCGGCGCAAGAGCAACAAAGAAGACTTCTCTGATTGAAGTGGTTTGACCCGAACCACTGAGTTTCCAGCTTGCTCTCAAGTGGTTTTAATGAGTGTTGAATTCTATGAAAATTGATGGTCGGTACAGAGAAGGGGTTTTCAGGATGATTTTTCACCACGAGGCATGGGGGATACAGTGAATGGTGTTGATTAGATATTGAAATCTGCTGTGTATATGACAGGTGGCACATCAAAAATGATAGGAGGTAACATCTTGGAGTCCGTCCAGGACTCCTCATGTGTACACAACGAAAGAAAAGAGGACAGCAGGTGAAAGACAAGAAAAGAAGCCCTTTCATTTCAACTAGAAGCAAATAAAAAAAAAACATGTAGTGACTCTGTAAACTCGGGTCTTTGGTTGATTATTATCCAGAGTGGAAGACTGCTGTCAGACCACCTCCCCAGCTTTTGCTTTAAAGATACTAACAGTTAGTTTAACTTGAGGGTGTTGATTCATTTAAACTAACATAGTTATCGTGCTGTAACAGGTTTCTGTAAGGCAGAGAAAATTAATTTGTAGATCACTTATGAACTAACAATGATTTAGAGGAGAGAGACCTAATGTTTAATATTCCAAATTTCAAAGTTTTACTCTTGGTGCACTGTGGAGACTATTGTTCTTTCTTTATGAATTTTTAAAAAATGTATTTAAATCGTTTTTTGCTGATTTTTTGTTTGTTTTATTTTTATTTTTTGTTCATTTGAGAGCAGACAGTCTGTAAGGGGACGCAAGTGTTTTGGGAGATAATAGGAGGAGAGAAGCTGCTTCCGTGTGAGACTGCAACTCTCTAAATGTTAAGGGTGTCATGGAAATTTCCCAACAGCTTGATGGTAAAGCAGCAGAGCTAAATTGTGGTTAATTTTGACCGTGTCCAGCCCTAAATATAGGTCTGAAAGAACACTGAACAGTGAAGCAACAAAAAAGAGGACTAGTTGCATAGCTGGTGACTGCAATGTGATTTTAGACAGCAAATTGAACAAATTAAACAGTGATGAGAAACAGAAGTAAATGTTCTTTGAAAAATATCCAACTGCATTCATGTAGTGTAATGAGACTGCTAACCAAAATAAAATCTGTCTTTATTGTGCTTCAGTCATTGTTTTACCCTGACTACATTCTTGTCTTATCATCCTTTAAAAACACAGATTGAATATTTTCTCTCATATTGTCAGAGGCATTATCTCTAACTCTGTCTCCCACCCACTCTTCTCCACAGACTGTTCATATTCTTCTTCACATTTCCATCTCCCTCTCTTCCACCCATACAATCACTCAACTCCCACTATCTGAACGTACATGCATGGTGTGTCTGCCTTCATTTAGTGGCTTTCAGGCTGTCATCCAGCTTTTAAAGAAAGAGCCTTTGAAGCTTCAGAGCAGCTCTTCCCTGCCATGTTAGCATTAGCACTGGCTAAATTGGGATAGTGGTGGAGGTTGACTTCTTGCTTCTGGAGGGAGAGTGGGAGTCTGGAAGCTGATCAGACAGCCTGACACTTGGGGGCGGAGAAGATGCCACCTCCAGCTACCAGGACACTGAGTGGAGATAGTGGTGCATATGGCAGCAAGCTCTTTAGTCACAATCACAGTGACTCATTCACACGCAGCGGGGTGCAGTCGCCTTCTGTTCTTTACATTCATTTAATTTATTCTGTAGTCTTCCATTTGTTTTCATTTCCTATGAACTATTTTAAGCCTTAATTTTTAAAATATATTTATATTTTTTTTTTTATACATTTCACATTCTGCATAATTTCGGGGGGAGAATTTATGCACAAAAAAAGACTAATCACGATTTTTCCCCTTTTCGTAAAACATTAAAATATCCAATGAATACAGTTAAATGCAGTTTATGTTTTATGATGTCAAATCCGTTGTCCTTTTCTCACGTCGTTTGGGCGAGGATGACGGGCGTTGCCTCTGGGGGACGCCCTAGTATTTGTTTCCATATTTTGGGTTGGCATTTCTTTCTGCGCGACCTGCCACCTGCCAGCGGACGGGGCATGCCAAAGAAGCTAGTCCAATTACTACGTCTCAATACCCTCAACATTGGTACATTAATCGGACGAAGCCGCAAACTATTCAACACTCTCAAGAACCACCACATCGACATCGATGGCAAAGGGCCTTGAAGAAAGAAAAGAGCTCTTCTACAACGGCAATCAGGCTCAGAACGGAGTGCTCATAGCGGAACAGTGTGGTTGAAGTAACCCGCATGTCGATCGTCTTATGTCACTCAAGACTGACACTTAGTCCACCATCCTCCTGCTATGCACCACAGACCAACTGCCCCGATGGTGAGAAGGAAGCATTCTGGCTCAACCTTGATGACCACCTACAGTCAATTGGCCCTGAAGAACATCTGGCAATAGGCGGTGGCCTAAATGGACACGTCAGCCAGGAGAGAGACAGATATGTGCGATTCCGTGGCGGCCAAGGATTTGGAACCTGAAACGATGTTCTGAACTGCACAGAGGCACACGATCTCGCCATGGCCAACACTTTCTTCAGAAAAAGGCCAGCGCATCTCATTACGTATTCTACACCCAAATCGACGACTGGCTAATCCGAAGAGCCCACCTGAACCTGGTCACCAACATGAAGGTCATCCCGTCAACCTCAGCCCTCTGCATTGGCTACTCATTATGGACCTACGACTCAACCTTGGCCAGCAACGACAACCACCAATCACTTCAGTAGAGAAGATTAAATGGTGGCGCCTTCACGAGTGCAAAAGCCAGCTAGAGGACGCACTTGGGCACTTCAGCATAGATCCCAACGGACCAGTAGACACCATCTGTGATAACATCGCTAGTCAGATACACGGCGCGGCAGGGAAATGCGGATGCTGCGATGGTGTCTGGACCTGACACAATGGGACCATGTCATTAACATCGACATCCGAAAGCGGCCGGGCATTGCGCCAATCATGGAGAAGATGCAAGGAGTGCGACTGCGATGGTATGGGCACGTGGTCAGAAGTGACAAAAACACGGTGGCAAGAACAGCACTGCGACTCAGCCCCCAAGGCTGGCGGCCAAGGGGCAGACCAAAAAGGCAATGGATGGACCGAATTAAAGATGACGTGACGAAGATCAGCGCCAACATGAACGAAACCTTGATCTTGCTGAATGGAGGCGCCTCTGCAGAGCGGGATTAACGCTAGGAAGAAGAAGTTTTCTTCAATCAGTGATGAATAGTAAGATGTTTTAGCTTTACAGAGGGCTTTCTTATAAAGCAGCAAACTATTTCTCCAGGCTAAATGATGATCTTCTAAATTTGTGACACGCCATTTCCTCTCCAGCTTACGAGTCATCTGCTTTAGGCTAAGTGTTTGAAAATTATACGAGGGAGTCAAGTACTTCTGAGTTGCTCTTTTTCACCGGAGCTACAGTATCCAGAGTCGTACGGAGTGAGGAGGTAAAATTATTAACAAGATGAACGACCTCTGTTGGAGTAGCGTTCAGGTAGCTGCTCTGCTCTGTGTTGGTACAAGATGATGATGAAGATGATAGCAGTGGGTGAATTATTCTTAGAGCAGCAGTAATGTCACTTTTAAAAACACAAGCAGTCCTCTAAATATGTGTATGTGTTTCTTCACTTTAACAGCTTGACCCAGTCCTGAAGGAGCGCTGCTTTATCAGGTTTAGTAGTGGGTACAAAGGGCATCATCATTAGATTAGTCTGTGATCACTCTCCCCAAATAATTATCCTGCTGTCCAGGCTCCTGCAGCATCCAGACTTAATTGATTTAATGGAGTGTGCTTTCTCTCGCTCTCTCTCCCTGTCTGTCTCACTTCTCTTTTTTCTGCTTCAAGAGTTCATTTCCTCCCATCAGAGTTTAAGATTTAATTACAGAGTCATTGAGCTTATAAAGCCCTGCTTTCCAAAACGAAAGCTTTAGACTTAGTTTTCCTTGTACTATCACAGTCTCATCCATTGGGTTTTTTATTCTCGGCTGCATAAAAGTACACGTGAACGTGTCAAGGACACATGTTACTCCTGTCCTTTGCTCTCTCGCTCTCTGTTCCCTGGGTTTTGTCAGTCTCCCAGTGTGTGTTTGTGTGTGTTCACCGCACTTCCTGTTTTACTTTGATAGTCTCCTGTTGGTGTGCATCTTGTTCTGTTTGATTATTTGCCAGCCTTGTTTCCAAGGTGTTTCCTCTTTGCCCTGTTTCCCTTTCGTATTTAGTGTCTGCGTCTTCCTCTATTCGGCGTCATGTTCTCCCTCGTTCCTCACTGTGTATTCTGCCTGTACCCTAGTTTCTAGTTTCCCCCAATATGCATTCATCCGACAATAAAGCTGTATAATCTGCCTTCTGATGTTCCCTAAAGAACACCATCTGTTCTTTAATCACTTTTTCACACAGGGCCATGTAGGTTTGGATTTCCCGCCATAATAATAAACATGTTTGTTAAGAAACTGCATTTTGTGTTGACTTGTGTTGTCTAATATTTTAATTTGTTTGATGATGAAAATAGAAAATTGATACTCATCAGTACTCTTGCTGCAGCAAGATCAACTGAAGGCTTTTCAAGGAGTTCCAGACATGCAGAATGCATCTGTCTGCACAAGCGCACCTCCTTCTTGTCAATGAACAATGTGCAGTAATAGCATATTTTAAAAAAAGTGGTTTATAAAAGCACTTGTACTGATAAAGACAGGGAATCATCAAATTTGTGGTTTAAGGACTGAATATGTGCAAGGTGAAGAAAATTATTTAAATCTTTTTTTTTCTCACTTGTGCTATTCTTTCACTTATTTAATGATGACTTGTACATCCCCTTGACATTTCCAAGTTTTATTTGAATAAGTACACATTCAGTAACCTTTGGATTGGCCTGTTTGTGTGAAAGGCCCTCACAAAAGCCCACAGTCTTTCAGCCTGCTGTCAGATGCGACTGTCTTTCTCATATTGATTTGGCTTTTTTAAAGATTTGGACACGACCAGCAGAAACAGACGATGTGCTGTAGCATCACCATCCATGAATATCATATAGCTGTAAACTAATGTTCAGCCTTACTGCTGGTTAATGAGCCATTAAGAGACAATCAGCGCCATTTGCCCACCTCTCGGCATCAAAGGTGAATCATAAGCACACTGCTGCTAGGCAGTTTGCACTCAGTGCTATGACTAACTCAGCTTTTAATGGACATGATGTCAGTGGTTCTCTCGAAACTATATTCCACACAGACTATCATTTCACCAGCTGGTGTAATTAAATGTACAGCATAAGCAAAAACAAGCCTACACATACTGAACAGGCACTCGATTAGCTTGATGAGATAATGAGGCCACAGTGCGAATGTGGAAATCGTAGAGACAGGTTTGGGCATATTCAGCCCTGCAGGGCGCATGCTTGCTAACATAGCATGCTAATTGGCTGGAGCAACAGAATACACAGAGCTAAATGCAGCCCAAGGGAATAAACTGAGACAAGCTCGGCAGAGTTGGACATAAAAAGAGGGAGCAGTAACCTCTGTGCCAATCCCTTTATCACTAAGGACAAAATGGCTGCTAGTAGGCACTGCTTAATTTGAGAAACACTTTGCAGCCCCATTGTGGTTACTTGCCTTCTCCCCTAACCAGATTTTACAGTGAGACCTTTGCATACATTCCAGTAAATGCATGTGTAATTGGATTAAACACTCCAGCGTCCTTGCTGCTGGTCAGACAAGAAGGTGCCCGAGGAAATCAGGTTGAACACCTCATCATATCACCATATCCCTGACATGCGAGACAAATTTGAGATTAAAATATAGGTTGTAAGGTCTTTGTAAAAGTCGTGTCTAGTGAATTGTGTTTTCTTCTGACTGTGATGACTTCCTCGCTTTGTTTTAACAATATGGTTAATCAGCCTCACTGCAGCTGTGGAAATGAAAAAGCTAATAAAATAGCTTCAAACTAACTTTATCTCTAGATAAGATTGCTAACCAATCTTAGTCAGCTACTGCTGCTAATTACTTTAACATTAGCCCCTGTTTGATGTTGTGTCTAATTTGTTAATAGTGAGCTAAAGTGATTACTAAAGTATAAAACCACAACAAGGAGTAGTTAAATTTCAGTTCCACTCTTATTCCAAATATGACACTTTTCTGAATGTTGACATGAGTCATATAAAGGCTGGTATATGGGACCTCTGGAGAAAGCAAAAACAAACCAGTCAACCAACCATGTCCCCCTGCCTGCCAGTGCTTATCTTTCGATTTCAGTTCCTTTAGTTGTTTTTATAAAGCATCATTTCACACCAACAATTATCTCAAGGTGGTTTATACTAAAAGGTACAGGCCCTGCGTTAGAAGGACAACAGTGATCAGAAAAGGCCCTGTGAGCAAGGTGTTGGTGACAGTGGGGAGGAAGAACTACCTTTTTAAAACAGGAGAAACATAAGAAGGAAAGGAAGTTTCACAGCAGCATAATTAAGTTATGATTTAGGTTCACAGTTATTTCAATTTTCAGTTTCAAATTTTCACTTTGTGTCAGCTCAGAGACATATTAAATTTTACTTAGAAATCCTAAACAAGAAGGACAAAAGGACTTGAATTACTCTCGAGCAGAGAAAAAGAAGTAAAAACAGTATAAGTGCTTGTAGATTGTCCGAGCACTGCTTTTTTCTCTTACTAAATCATAATTTTTTTTCAGACCTTTTATTAACCTCATGACATTTCCACTGAGGCCAAGGAAAAGAGACTGGGAATAGAAAAAGGGAAGTATTTTTTTTTATTATTATCATTTGACCTTACCCTGGTATGCTAGTGAATGAGTCAACAGACAATGGCTAAAGCAAATGGAAAGTGGTCCTTATCATCAGCATCAACTCTCAAAAAGAAACAATTCTCAATTACAAAGAAAACAAATACAAAACAAAAATCATCACTGAAGTAAACAAAACGTCAGCGTTATCAAACTAGCTGTCATGGTCTGTGTGAGTCATGGTAACTTTCCACTGCACCGGCTCTCTTCCTCTGGGTGGAGCCCTCTTTGCTCCTCCCTGGGTTTCCACCTGATGGCAATTACACCGGCAGTATTTATGACCAACGCTCACAACTAGTCTTTGCCAGATTATCTGCTAACCTATGTTAGTTCACGGCCTCACGTTGCGCTTGTTGATCATAATGTATATGCTTAACCTTGTTCTCCTGTCTCGTAGTCAGTACCTGGAACTCACCACTCAAGCTTCGCTGTACTTGCACTTCTGTATTCTTCTTGCTGCGGTTTATGAGCCCCAGCAGATGCCAGTGTTCTGCAGTGTTCCAACCTCGCTGGAACTGCAGTCTTTTTCCTGCGACCCAGGGGGCTGCAGCCACCTGTTCACTCATAAAAAGGTATTTCTGCTGGGAGACCATAGACAAAGATGTCAAAGAGTATGTGGCTGCTTGTCCTGTCTGTGCCCACAATAAGTCAAACACACAACGCCCTGCCGGTGTATTACAGCCTCTCACCATACCCCATTGCCCATCGTCACACATCTCTTTGACTTTTGTCACTGGCTTGCCCGTTCCCTCTGATAAGACCACCATATTCACCGTAATTGATAGGGTTCTCCAAAGCAGCACATTTTATCGCTATGGACAAACACCCCACAGCCACTGAGACAGCCACCTGGATGAACCTGGATGAGACCGTTACCTGCCAGCTTCTTCTGCAGCACTTCCTAACCAAACCATCACTGCCTGCTCAGCCTCTGAGGGCTCCTTGTCTCTTGTGAGCACAGACCAGTGGCAAATATAGCCAGCCTGTGACTGGATAAATCTGGAATGTCAAGTAAGTATCCTGGCTCTGTTCACTCCTCTCACTTATGGAAAGAGTCTTCCAAAAACTTCTGGAAAAATTTCTGCAGACTAACCCTTCTCTCTCGTTCTCCAGAACATGCCTTCCTGTGCTCCCTCATATCCACTTGCTGTCTTACTGACTGTGTAAATAAAGACCAGTTAACATTATTCTACTCTCCCTGCTGTTCTTGTTTTATTCTAGCACTTGAGTCCACTTGCCTCCTGTTTAGCAGGATAAAAATATAAATTTATTAGGTTGTTCTTCTGTTGATCCAAATCCCTGCAGTGAGTACTAACAGGACTAGAACAAGCACATATATCCTTTCCAACTATTTTCATGTGCTCCCTTTAAATTAAATTATTTTAAAACTAGAATTGAATTGAAAATCCTTTTCTTCACATACAAGGTCATGACCACATCCGTGCATCCATCAATCGAAAGTTTGGTACACAACAGCCAGGAAGATCTCAGTATTCAGACGTCATCATTAATTCGTTATGTATGCCGTTAGAGTGCCTGGGTCGTCGACCCAGTGTTTTGTGTTTTTTGGTTCTTTGATTTTGTTATTTCATTATATTTTAGCTTTGCTTTATGGGTTATAGGATTATTCTTAGTTTAGGTTCTCTGGGTGGGTTTTGTTAGAGTTTTAGTGTTCTGGTTTTCTGTCTGTGATCCATAGTTGCTGTCTCCCCTGTCTGCTGTATCCCCATGTCCAGTCAGTGTCTGTCTGCCCTGGTCCCACGTCTCTGTTCCCTTTGTTGTAGTGCCTGCCTGTGAGTCTGTGTCCGTAAGTTCAGTCTGTGTTATGTTTCCTGTTTTACTTTGAAAGTCCGTGTCTCATGTAAATGCGTCTGGTTTTGTTTCCTTTGTCTCGTTAGGCCTGATTTGCCCCAGCTGTGTTTCCCTCCTGTTGCCCATTCCCTGATTGCTCCCTCTGTGTATTTAAGTCCTGCATTTCCCTGTGTCCGTGTTGCGATCTACCGTCTACTATGCTGTGTGTTCTGCCTGTCAGCCTGTTTAGCTTTGTAGTTTTCAGTTTAGTTTTTGGTTTACAATAAATCTACGTTTGAGTTTACCTTCCATCTCTGTGAGTCTGCACTTTGGGTCCTCCTTATCACCACTCCTGCCTGTACACAGCCCTCACATGACACATGCATATTTCACCGTTTAACAAATGAGTCTATGTAGCTAGCATACACCTTCTATGAGGTGAGCAGGATATATTAAAATAATCCAGCAACTTCTCCCACCCTCTTTGAAGTGATTCACACTAGAAACTGAATACTATTGCTTTATTAGACCCACAAAGGAGGTGGGTGAACTTGAACCTGAACTTGAGACTGCAATTTAAATATTTCTATTTTGGTTACGTTTGCTTAGCTAACATACCCATATCCTTTCAAGTTCAAGTTGTATTATTGTAATATGAAGGTAACAATGGCTCTTCACTACTAGCAATTAAATGATTCGACTCAGAGCATGCAGAGACGCAAATATAATGAGGGTCCATACTAGCTGATTATATTTGCACCTACCCATATACCATACCATACCATACCAACTTTATGGAAAAGATATATATAAATCTTATAAAGTTTGTATCTGTCTTGTGTGAAACTTGTATGAAAAGCATATAAGAGTGAAAACAGATATAAGATCCCTTGAAAAATTATATAATGAAACTTGTATGTTTTGGATACTTACTAAAACAATGTATGAAAGTAATGCGAAAGTGGCCACTTTCATGAGTAAATCATGTAAGCCTTATATGATTTACTCATGAAAGTGGCCACTTTCATGAGTAATCACATATAAGTTTTTACTATTTCTTTTCCGTATGGGTAGATCTAAATCTAACACTACTTATGGCTATATGGGTAACAATTAACCAATCCTTCTAACTCATCTCTGTCTGAATTACTGTTTGATGTTGTGTTATGTCTATGGTACTCTTACTAATTATTAAATAATTTAATAGGATGAGTTCTTTCATTTTTATTGGATGAAGGTATCCTCAGTTATGCACATACTGTATATGCAAGACATTAGGATATTTCTGACTTGGCATGATGTGAAACTGTTTGAACAGGGTTTTTAGATGGCAGACCTTAAGAACAACTGTAACAATAACAGAATGGTCATGCCTACATTTTATTATTTAAAAAAAGTTCCCATTTTTTTGTGGTTCCGAATATCCTGCTGTGGTAAAAGCTGGGAAATTGGGTGCCTGCAGGTGTAATTACATGCTCTGGCAAGCAGATACAGGAAATGGGAAATTACCTAGCATTTGCCTCTTTCAGAGAATTTGTCATTTTTCTCAGAACATTCAGCGGGGATCTGAAGTTGGAGTCCACTGGAAAAACTACATTTTAAAAAATGAAAAAAAAGGTGTTCAAGGCTCTATTCATACCAGGTCAAATGTATTTCTGAATAAATCTAAACTCAAGACCTGACCATGGAGCTTTAACAGATTATTCAGCAGCAGAGATTGGCAGCAGCACACACACTTTGATAGGTTCCTCAAACACTTTTCTTTATGCCTCATAAAGAAATAAGAGTAAGAGGAAAAACTTAAGAATATTTATATGGCAAACTTGAGACAATCAAGGAACTACAACTGTGTCACCCAAAAATTATGAGTGGGTGAGTCATGCTTTGTGATCTTTGGCTGTTGTCTTATTTAATAGCAAAATCTGCATCAATAAAGCCAATCAGTTTGTGGCATAATCCTACCTCCTCATAAATTGAAGAATCAATTAAAAACAGCTCATAATCAAAGCTAATATTCTGCAATTTTAACTCAGGATGGGGTGCCTGCTTGTTTACACTCTGGTTTGATTTGAACTCTACTCCTTCATCTTTTCTGTGCCTTGATGCCATTATTGTGTTCCTGTGTTATTCTTTCTATTCCTTTCATTTTCAAAAAAACCCTCCCAAATAACTCTGGTGGGTAACTGGTGTAAGTCCTTTAAGTTCTTTTTTAAAAAAAAACTTAGTTGGTTGTGTGTGATTTCCACAAAATTCAGTTTGCACTGTATTGTTTTTTGAGAAAGGTGTGGTTTATTTTTGGGTGGAGCAAAATCTCAGTGTGGAAAAAAAAAATCCAATCAACTCAAATGAAATGAAATGAAATAATACAGTAACCACCCAAGTATGAGTACAAGTACAATAACCTCAGTTTGATCTGAATTAAGAAGCAGAAAGTTAGCGGCCATTCCTGCAGTTTAACTAATTGGTGTGTGTTATCTGGCTTCATGGACAGATAGAGCTGGGTGTCATCAGCATAGCAGTGAAAATGTATGCTTTGTCTTCTGATAGTACTGCCTAAGGGAAGCATGTATAATGTAAACAGAATTGATCCTAGCACTGAACCCTGTGGAACACCATAATTAACTTCAGCGTGTGAAGAACTCTCCATTTACATGTACAAATTGGAGTCTATTAAATTTGCACTGCAGTGCAGTACCTGTAATACCTACCGCGTGCTCTAATCGCTCTAATAGGATATTATGGTCGACAGTATCGAATGCTGCACTGAGGTCTAGCAGGACAAGCACAGAGATGAGTCCACTGTCAGAGGCCATAAGAAGATCATTTGTAACCTTCACTAAAGCTGTTTCTGTGCTGTGATGAGCTCTGAAACCTGACTGAAACTCTTCAAATAAACCATTCCTCTGCAGATGATCTGTTAGCTGTTTGACAACTACTCTTTCAAGGATGTTTGATATGAAAGGAAGGTTGGAGATTGGCCTATAATTAGCTAAGACTGCTGGGTCTATAAATGCTTTTTAAGTAAAGGTTTAACTACAGCTAGCTTGAAGACCTGTGGTACATAGCTGATTATTAGAGATAGGTTGATCATATTTACGACTGAACCATTAATTAATGGCAGGACTTCTTTGAGCAGTCTTGTAGGAATGGGGTCTAAAAGACACGTTGATGGTTTGGAGGAAGTAATTAAGAGTTATCTGCTTTAGGCTACGTGTTTGAGAAGGGATTCAAGTACTTCCTAATTTGAGGCCTTAATTTTCACAGAAGCTACAGTATCCAGAGTCAAGAGAGTAAAGAGGTAAAATTATTACTGCAACAGGTGTAGGCTGGGAGGACTCCCATGATGCATTGGGTGTTTCTTCTTCACTCACTATGTGTTAACAGACCTCTCTGCACTGAATCATACCTGTTATTAATCTCAGTCTCTCTTCCACAGCATGTCTTTATCCTGTCTTCCTTCTCTCACCCCAACCGGTCACAGCAGATGGCCACCCCCTCCCTGAGCCTGGTTCTATCGGAGGTTTCTTCCTGTTAAAAGGGAGTTTTTCCTTCCCACTGTCACCAAAGTGCTTGCTCATAGGGGGGTCACATGATTGTTGGGCTTTTCTCTGTATGTATTATTGTAGGGTCTACCTTACAATATAAAGCACCTTGAGGTGACTGTTGTTGTGATTTGGCGCTGTATAACTACAGTTGAATTGAATTGAATTAAACATCCATTACTAATGCTACCTTTTTGACAGAAGTGTCATGGTCCGGGTGAGCACGGGGTTTTTCCACTCCGCTGGGTTCTACCTTCAGGCAGAGACTCCAATCAGCTTCCACACCTGGTTCCAATCAAGTCACCTGCATATAAGACCAGCATTCACAACAGACCTCTGCCAGATCTTCTGCTAACCCATGTCAGTGCTAGGCTGCGAACCCCTTGTGAGAACCCTCAACTACTGCTTTTCCCTCACCGTGTTTTTCTTTGTCATAGGACCCACCTGGCAGTCACGTTTCCCGAACTACTCTCATCTCCGCCTGGACGCTGGTTCTGTCATCTGGTTTCTTCCTCTCCACCATCGGACTACACCTGCCTGCCTCCCTGCCAAGTCCCTCACTCCACGCATATTCTGGATCCTCTCTGGACACTCCTCACCCGGAACCCCCTGGACACCCCTTCCTCGCATGACACTTTAAACCTGCAACGCGTAAGCCCTAACCTCCATAGCCTAACCCTGCAGCTGTGATTCACTGGACTGCCACTGACTACTTGTCTCTTCTCATTATAGTGACTGCGTACCTCCATCCAAGCCGCTGCCCCTTTTTTCCATCCGTGAAATCCAGCACCTAGCCATAGCACTCAGTTTCATGTTCACAGTTTGGCCTCACAGTTCACAGTTCATAGCATTTCATAATTCATAGCATTCATAGTCTCCTGTTGTGTAATTTCACTAGACACTTGTAAATAAAGCACTGTGTTCACGCCCGTTTGCCTCCCTCTGTGTCTGCATTTGAGTCCACACCCACAGCCGGGCCTTCTCGGCCGTAACAAGAAGGCCAGCGTTCTCTCGCAAAAGTAAGAAATAACGTACTGCCTTACTAATAATTCGTTTTTGAGTAATGACCCCAAAATTGATCACAGCAGAGGGGAAATACCTCCAACATGCAGAAACATTTGACCACAGCATGTAATTAATTTGCACAAATGTAATGTCTTTGATAGGCTACTTGGTGATAGTGATGGCTTTCGAAGCAGAACCAGTGAGAACCCAATGAGAATCGAGAAGGAATCGAATCAAAAAGTGATATCAATAATGGAATTGGAAATGCTAAATTGTTGCCAGTTCCCATCCCTAGTAATGAAATAATCCGCTTCTGTGGTAGCAGAGTTTAGGTAGCTGCTCTGTACTGTTTTAGCACATGGCAGTGAAGAGAGTGAAAGTAAAGGAATTATATCTTTAAATTTAGTCACAGCATTTTCAGAAAGACATTTACTGTAATGATATTGTATTCCCACTGCTGTGTAATACATGCTCGTGAATTTAAAAATAGGGTTTTCGGGGAGTACTGTTACATGTTCAGTTTCTCTGGATCAGAATAAGATCCTGTGTGATTAAAGTGGTGGGTGGGCTCATTTACAGTTTGAGTAAAGCCCGTTGCATTCACTCTCTAATAATAGAGTGAATGCAATGTTGAGGCTGTCAATTTTAGCATTTTCATTAATGCCAAAATCACTGGCAATAATTACTTTAACTGAACTGATTATGAAAACCGTAAGATATCAGATAGAAAGTCTGAGTAAATCCACACCCCTCCTTGGTCTGTGCTTCGATTGATCAGAGCTATCTCAGACAGTAAACTGGCTGCTTTGAACACAAGTCAGTGTCTTTTGGAGTTTGCTGGTGCATTTTTAAAAAAAAAAAAAGAATATTCTAAGAATGTGTGTGTAAAAGTGTTGTTTTTGCCACTCTGATCTATTTATTTGTCTATATTTATGTACATTTATCTAATAGTTTTTTTAAGTCTAAACATGTCCTCCATCAATTGCATTCAAACCTCTTGGAGTACATATTGAAAATATTCCTTAATAGACACCAAGTACAAACATACAAACAATATTTGGAATTAGCTCCAGATTATTTTCTGGATACAATAAATGGTAAACAGCCCATAATGCCATGAAACTCTCACCTAAACATTTGAAAATAAAGGCACATATAAAAATCTTTATCTTGCAATGTTTTTTTTTGTAAACAGTTGATACAACAACATTAAGACGTACATTAAATGAGCAAAGAAAAAAATGTCACAAACAGAGTCACTCTCTTGACCTAACTGTATTTGTCTGATCAGGAGACAAAGTGAAATAAAAAGCAGCATTTACGTACGTTTGCACCACCACAAACGATCATCTATGATTTTCTTTTCCTCATAAAGAGTGCAGGTAGACTGCTGACGTGGCAGCAGGCTTTCAACCATCAAAACTCAAAACACCATTAGGCAGAACAGAGACATGTTTTTGCAACAAAGCTGCTTGATTACGCCTCTTGCACTTTCCATTTCCTGTAATGGAACGATTACTTTCACCATGCCCTGCTTGTTTATCTGCCCACAAACCCGAAAATAACAATAATGGGAGTAATTGTGCACACTCACCTATTACTGCCTAAAGGCGAACTGATGGAACACACAGCTTCGAGAGAGTCAAAGAGGTATGACTGATGACTGGGTAAATTTTGTTTTTCAATTTTGGAGGGCTAACACTTAAATAATTATTTGTTTGAAGCTGCCGTGTAAGATATCCAAATAAGCCTTACAGATGCGTGGTATATATTATAGTTTTTCCTAAAATGTAAAACAATCCAGCCTTCACAGTCATCTCACAACAGTTGATGTCCACTACAAACTGATGTTTGCTGTAATCTGAGGAGTTCCTGTCATGTTTGTGGGCCAACTGGGGTTTGTTTTCCTTTTACTTTCAACTGTGAAGAGAAGACTTCTCCCCCACCTGGGACAATCTGACCAGCTCTCTCTACTCCTCATCCCTGCAGACACACCCCTCAGGAATCAAACCCCTCCAAGCACCATTAAAACATTCCCAGATGATGCTTTCCCCAGGCTACAGGACTATTTTCATTTTAAGAGATTTAAGAGGGGAGGATGTAACCCAGTGAGTTTACACGACTCAGTAATGCACTACAACATGTTATTGTTAATTGGGATTTATCATTACTCTGTTAATCACTGAGTTGGTCAAAAATAAATCAATAATAAAAGATAAATACTATAAATATAAGAATAAAACCCAAAGAGTATATTTAACACCCCTACTGGTTAGGAAGGAACAAGCCCCGCCTTCCCCTGCTCTGTACCGTCACGTGCTCAGACACAGAGAGAGACGGAGGTGCACGAGACCATCGCTGATTTTCACCGCCAAGCTTTTCGCTGGAACATAACTATTAACTTGATAAATTGAGCAAATATCCATACCGGAGATCTGCATGGACCTTGGAGAAACGGACCTGATTTATTGTGAACATTTCGGATCTTGAAACCATCGCGATCTGCACGGGAGCGGATGAAGTGGACAAGATCCTCTCTGAGAGTTGAACAAGATCCTCTCTGAGAGTTGAACATTAGAAGTGATGATGACAATCTCCTAGCCTTACCCAGATACACCCATACTGATCTTGTCAACCTGCAGAGAAAAGATCCAGCCATTAGTAAAGTCATCAAGCTGCTGGCAGCTGACTCACGTCCACCAGCCAATACTAAGTCTGAGTCTCACGATGTTCTCTTATTTTTAAGGGAATGGAAACGTCTTGACCTCCAAAATGACTTACTGTACCGGAAACGCCAGTTGGGGCCAGAGACCTTGTTGCAGTTAGTCCTTCCTGATTCCTTACGCCCTACAGTTATGCTTAATCTTCATGACAACATGGGGCATTTAGGGGCCGAACGCACACTGGAACTCATTCGGTCACGTTTCTACTGGCCAAAAATGGCAGTTGATGTCGAAAAGAAAGTGAAAGCTTGCGAGAGATGTGTCGGTAGAAAAGCCCTGCCAGACAAGGCTGCTCCTCTGGTAAATATTAAAACTTCCAGGCCCATGGAGCTAGTCTGCATGGACTTCCTCTCAATAGAACCAGACAGTAAAAACACTAAAGATGTCCTAGTGATCACGGATCATTTTACAAAGTATGCTGTGTCCATTCCAACCAAAGACCAGAAAGCCACCACCGTTGCAAAGAACTTATGGGAGAACTTCCTAGTTCATTATGGCTTTCCAGAGCGACTTCATAGCGATCAAGGGAGAGACTTTGAATCGCGTACAATCAAAGAACTGTGCTCTCTGCTCGGTATCCGCAAAGTCCGAACAAGTCCTTATCATCCTCATGGCAACCCTGTTGAGCGATACAATCGCACATTACTCAGTATGTTTGGTACCTTGAAAGACACCGAGAAACATCACTGGCGTGACTTCATAAAACCACTTACTCACGCTTATAACTGTACAAAAAATGATGTGACAGGCTATTCTCCTTATGAGTTAATGTTTGGTAGACAGCCTCGCTTGCCCATTGATATTGCCTTTGGCTTGCCACAGCCAAACAAGCCACAGTTGACTCACTCTCAATACGTCAAGGAGTTGAAAATCTACCTCGAACAGAGCTACGAAATAGCCATCAAAAACTCCCAGAAAGTAGCAGACAAAAACAAGAAACGGTTTGACAAAATCATCCGTGAATCCACACTAGATGTGGGAGACCGAGTCTTGGTTCGAAATCTCCGCCTGAGAGAGAAGCACAAATTAGCGGACAAATGGGAGCAAACAGTGTATATTGTTACCAAACAAATAGAAAACTTACCAGTATATACTGTAAAACCGGAAAACGGAGATGGACCCAACAGAACGCTCCACAGAGATCTGTTACTTCCTTGTGGATTTCTCTCACCAACAGAGCATGAACCCGAGCGAGTCACAAAAACTAACAGACCACGCACAAGACAAAGTTCAGCTTTGGAAGTTGACTCTGACCAAACACTTGAGGAAGAGGAAGATGAGTTTTATTACCCTGAACCTCCACAAGTGAACGACAGACATTTTTACCAAGTATGTGCCATACCGCCAACACAAGGATTCAAACAAAACAAAGATCCTGTAAATGATGACGAACAACCTAACACATTACCGGACATGACAGACTTACCTGAAAAGGAAACTGAGAATGAAACTGAAACATACTTACCTGAAGGCGAAATTGGAAGTTCAACTGACACCAACTTACCTCAAATGGACCGTGAAACAGACCTACCTCAGACAGAACGTGAAAGTGAAGCAAACGTATCACCAAGTGAAAGTGACACAAGCCTACAAAACAACACACCAAGTGAGTCTGAAACAGACACTCGAAAATACAAAAATGTTTTGTCGACCAGTTTGTCAGATTCACCGTTGTCAGAGAACTCAACTCATCAACGTTCACCTGAAAGACAAGTTGAAAACGATGATGAACCTGAAACCTTGCAAACAGAAACACAGATCAGAAGATCTGAAAGAATTCGCCAACCATCCCAAAGACTCACTTATCCTCAGCTAGGTAACCCACTAGTAACAGTGGTTAAATCCCTCTTTCAAGGATTGAACAAAGCTTTCATCGACTCCCTTGCTCCTGATGTTACCTATTCCACCAGAGCCATGCACGGGGACGTGCATGAGATTTAAGAGGGGAGGATGTAACCCAGTGAGTTTACACGACTCAGTAATGCACTACAACATGTTATTGTTAATTGGGATTTATCATTACTCTGTTAATCACCGAGTTGGTCAAAAATAAATCAATAATAAAAGATAAATACTATAAATATAAGAATAAAACCCAAAGAGTATATTTAACACCCCTACTGGTTAGGAAGGAACAAGCCCCACCTTCCCCTGCTCTGTACCGTCAAGTGCTCAGACACAGAGAGAGACGGAGGTCCACGAGACCATCGCTGATTTTCACCGCCAAGCTTTTCGCTGGAACATAACTATTAACTTGATAAATTGAGCAAATATCCATACCGGAGATCTGCATGGACCTTGGAGAAACGGACCTGATTTATTGTGAACATTTCGGATCTTGAAACCATCGCGATCTGCACGGGAGCGGATGAAGTGGACAAGATCCTCTCTGAGAGTTGAACAAGATCCTCTCTGAGAGTTGAACATTAGAAGTGTGCTGGCTAGGTTTTTTTATGGGATCGTGAGACCTGGATCTCTTCCTGACGAGGAAGATGGCGAGCCTTTCCCTTTGAACCGAACCACAGCCATTCCGAGTTGGCCCAGAAGGGCAAGTTGCTCTTCTCTCACGAACAATTGCAAGAGTGCGGTAGGACGAAATCGCACCAATCACAAACTTTTGACCTGTTGGATTTGACTTGACTGAACACTGACTATTAAGCTGGCAAGACTGACATATCTGAGCTCAGATAGGATTCTGATTGTTAGTATTATTGCTGTCACTGTATTTTATTTTATGTTTTCATTCCTGTTCATGAAATGCTGTTAAATTGTTGCTAAATAGTTTAATACAATTCATAGCAACTTTACCTGTGGCTCCAGTCATTCTTCTCCACCCAACTCACTTTATCCCTCCTACGAATCTAGCTATTGGCCCATTCTCTCCATCTTACTTTAATTTCCCCTACCCTATCCTGTACTTGGCTACATTAAGTTCTGTTAAGATTGCGAATCCGAGAAGGCAGGGCACTTTCCTAACACCGTGTACCAAGCACAAACCTGCACAACAAAAACACATTTGTTCTGTCTCAGGTTTGCTCATGTTGGATGTTCAAGTGACCATATCAAGTGTTCCCAGCGTATTTCATTGTTGTGCCCCAATAAAGGTGCCTCCAACAAACTGTGTGAATGTACATGTTCCCATCTTACAATAAGGATTAAGGAATAATGATATTCTCATATTCTCAAATAATTGAAAATCCTTGGTCTACAGGAAGGGACCTCAAAACTGGATTATAGATGAGAGACAGTTGGTGTAGTATGCCCCGCCCTCTGTTCAAAGTTGGCCGATCACAGTGGACATAGATGCTTCTTTCACTCCTCTTTCAAACCATCTGTCTTCTCTGTCCAAAATGTGTACATTGACATCCTTGAAAGAGTGACCTTTGTCCTTCAGATGTAAATGGACCGCCGAGTCTTGTCCTATGTTGTGCCATGCGTTTATGAAGTAGTTGTTTAGTCTCTCCAATGTAGAGGTCTGAGCATTCCTCGCTGCACTGTACAGCATATACTACATTGTTAAGTTGGTGTTTAGGACTTTTGTCTTTGTGATGAACCAGTTTTTGTCTGAGTGTGTTGCTGGGTCTGCAGTAAACTGGGATGTCGTGCTTGGAGAAAACTCTCCTGAGTTTTTCCGATACACCGGCTACATAGGGGATGACAATTTTGTTGCGTTTTTCATCCTCCCTAGCTGGTGTCTACGGGTGCAACGATATTCGTATCGACATTGAACCGTTCGATACAGTGCTTTCAGTTAGGTATGCATATGTATCGAAAAATACAAAATTTTTAATTTATTTGATCAACTTTCCTTCTGACGATGTTGTCTGTGTTGAGCGCTCAGTGGATCTGCGCTCGACAGTGCAGCCTAGGCGGAGTAGTCGAACACAGATTCACTGAGCGCAGCGCAAGCTAGCGAGACAGAAGTTAAGCTCTCCTTGCAACATGGCAAACTGAACCTCCCCCACCCTAATTCAGATGTGGCGTTTGGAACTATTTTGGTTTTCATGTGATGTATGACCCTGAAGGTAAGCGCGTCATGGACAAAAGTAAAACAGTATGTTGGATGTGCCACGCAATGCTCAATTACATTGGTGGGAACTAGTGCGTTAGCGCAGTTAGCTCGTTAACGTGTTGGCCGTCCAGCCCCACGCACAGGGCGATCCGCGGTAGCTCGTTAACGGAGATTTGCACATTTACGCCAACATCATCCTAGTGCAAAGATAAGTGGAAGCAGACAAGAACAACAAGCAGGCATGCTACAAACTTTACCCGAGTCATTTAGACAACCGTTAGCACGTGATTCTCCTTATGGGGACCTGATACGATTAATATGCTGCTGAGAATATACCCCAGAAGAAGCGTATAGTATAGCTTTTATTTTGGAAAGAGCCATTTCTCTGTAATAAACTCTCTTTTCCAAAGATGAGTGATTCCTCGATCAGATATTTTTTTTTTTATTACTTTGTTGTTTCAGCAACATTAAATTTAAAAACTGTACTTTTGAGTTAAAATATATATTTATAATTTTAATAAATGAGAAATTAATAAGGCATGAACATTATTTTTTTGTATCGAAAAAATATCGAACCGTGACACCAAAGTATCGAACCGAACCGTGAATTTTGTGTATCGTTGCACCCCTACTGGTGTCTGGTCTTCTTATCTGTGCCTCTTTGCTGACTTGATGAAAGCCCAATTAGGATAACCACATGTTTTAAGAGCTTCCTTTACATGTGTGTGTGTGTGTTCCATCTTTTTTCCTTCAGGCTTAGAGGGAACAGCTTCTGCCTGGTGTTGTAGGGTCCTGATTACTCCAAGTTTGTGTGGGTGGTGGGAATCAAAGAGGAGGTACTGGTCCGTGTGTTTGGGCTTCAGGTAAACTTCAATGTTGAGGTTACCATTCTCTTCAATGCGCACAGCACAGTCCAGAATTGGTAAACTGTTATCCTTTGAATCTCTCTCACTGCTTGTGTCCATGGTGTCACCTCCAGAGGAGGCTGATGATAACTATCTATCAATCAATCAATCTTTATTTATAAAGCACTTTTCATACAAAGATGCAGCACAAAGTGCTTTACATGGTTAAAAGCAGCCCACCCCACCCCGCCCTCCAACTCACTCCCCACACTCTCATTAACATAAACGATCATGGATACATACACCCCCCCCTGACGGGTATTGTGTTGACTGTGGGAGAGAGAGGTCAGAGTCCAGAGTTTTGTGTATTACTGTTACAAGTGGAACAAATATAGGAGCTGGGATCAGGGGGACATCAGTCAGTGGCGGACAGATCAGCAGGTAATGTCGGTTTGGGGTAATGACAGGGCCATGTGCGGGAGTGCTTTACGCCAAATGCCAAATTGGCGTCCTCAGGTGTTGAGGTGGAGCCCATCTGCCCCAAAAAGATGCCTCCTCTCCCAGAAGGCTTCAAAATTGTTAATAAAACCCACACCGTGGGAGACACTGGCGGAGGAAAGCCAGCCACTGTCATGTGTTACAAAAAACAAATTACTGAACTTCAATAACTTAGTGAAACTTAAAAGAGTGTGTTTAATATATAAAGTCTTACACTCCCTTGCTCCACCACCACTAAAGCAGTTCATTAGGCATAAAGAAAGCTCAGACAGGACCACTCGAGCTTCAATCCGAGGAGACTTATTTATACCCCACAGACGGACAGCATTTGGGCAGAACGTCCTCTCTGTCAAGGGAGGCCATCTGTGGAACAGTCTTCCTCAACCCATTAGAGAATGCTCTACACTCAATTTGTTTAAGGCAAAGGTTAAAAACTGGTTATGGACAAATCAAGTGTGTGATCATGTATGAGTTGTATAGTTTTAATGTTTTATTTGGGAAGAGAATGGTGTGTATGTGTAAGTTTTTATTATGAATGAATGATGAATTTTTATGAATTATTATGTCTATTTTTTCTGCTTAAGGACAACAGATGGAAATTAGCCCTTGGCTATACAAGGAGTGCAGAATTATTAGGCAAGTTGTATTTTTGAGGAATAATTTTATTATTGAACAACAACCATGTTCTCAATGAACCCAAAAAACTCATTAATATCAAAGCTGAATGTTTTTGGAAGTAGTTTTTAGTTTGTTTTTAGTTTTAGCTATTTTAGGGGGATATCTGTGTGTGCAGGTGACTATTACTGTGCATAATTATTAGGCAACTTAACAAAAAACAAATATATATCCATTTCAATTATTTATTTTTACCAGTGAAACCAATATAACATCTCCACATTCACAAATATACATTTCTGACATTCAAAAACAAAAGAAAAACAAATCAGCGACCAATATAGCCACCTTTCTTTGCAAGGACACTCAAAAGCCTGCCATCCATGGATTCTGTCAGTGTTTTGATCTGTTCACCATCAACATTGCGTGCAGCAGCAACCACAGCCTCCCAGACACTGTTCAGAGAGGTGTACTGTTTTCCCTCCTTGTAAATCTCACATTTGATGATGGACCACAGGTTCTCAATGGGGTTCAGATCAGGTGAACAAGGTGTCCATGTCATTAGTTTTTCTTCTTTTATACCCTTTCTTGCCAGCCACGCTGTGGAGTACTTGGACGCGTGTGATGGAGCATTGTCCTGCATGAAAATCATGTTTTTCTTGAAGGATGCAGACGTCTTCCTGTACCACTGCTTGAAGAAGGTGTCTTCCAGAAACTGGCAGTAGGACTGGGAGTTGAGCTTGACTCCATCCTCAACCCGAAAAGGCCCCACAAGCTCATCTTTGATGATACCAGCCCAAACCAGTACTCCATCTTCACCTTGCTGGCGTCTGAGTCGGACTGGAGCTCTCTGCCCTTTACCAATCCAGCCACGGGCCCATCCATCTGGCCCATCAAGACTCACTCTCATTTCATCAGTCCATAAAACCTTAGAAAAACCAGTCTTGAGATATTTCTTGGCCCAGTCTTGATGTTTCAGCTTGTGTGTCTTGTTCAGTGGTGGTCGTCTTTCAGCCTTTCTTACCTTGGCCATGTCTCTGAGTATTGCACACCTTGTGCTTTTGGGCACTCCAGTGATGTTGCAGCTCTGAAATATGGCCAAACTGGTGGCAAGTGGCATCTTGGCAGCTGCACGCTTGACTTTTCTCAGTTCATGGGCAGTTATTTTGCGCCTTGGTTTTTCCACACGCTTCTTGCGACCCTGTTGACTATTTTGAATGAAACGCTTGATTGTTCGATGATCACGCTTCAGAAGCTTTGCAATTTTGAGACTGCTGTATCCCTCTGCAAGATATCTCACTATTTTTGACTTTTCTGAGCCTGTCAAGTCCTTCTTTTGACCCATTTTGCCAAAGGAAAGGACGTTGCCTAATAAATATCCATCCATTCGCTTCCGCTTGTCCTTTTCAGGGTCGCGGGGGGCGCTGGAGCCTATCCCAGCTGTCATAGGGCGAGAGGCGGGGTACACCCTGGACAGGTCGCCAGTCTGTCGCAGGGCCAACACACAGGGACAGACAACCATTCGCACTCACATTCATTCGCACATTCACACCTAGTGACAATTTGGATTATCCAATTAACCTATCCCCACAAGCTGCATGTCTTTGGACGGTGGGAGGAAGCCGGAGTACCCGGAGAGAACCCACGCAAGCACGGGGAGAACATGCAAACTCCACACAGAAAGACCCCGGCCTGATGTTGGAATTGAACTCTTGCTGTGCGGCAACAGTGCTAACCACCGTGCCACCGTGCTGCCCAATAATTATGCACACCTGATATAGGGTGTTGATGTCATTAGACCACACCCCTTCTCATTACAGAGATGCACATCACCTAATATGCTTAATTGGTAGTAGGCTTTCGAGCCTATACAGCTTGGAGTAAGACAACATGCATGAAGAGGATGATGTGGACAAAATACTCATTTGCCTAATAATTCTGCACTCCCTGTAACCCTGTTTACATTCATGTAATTTTTTTTTTTTTACATTTATGTTCATTAACATGCACTGTCCTAAATAAAATAAAATAGGTGTTAAGGCTGAGCAGCCGGCTGAAACGGCCTATCCCTCTGCCGCAGGTGGGGGTGGGCCCGGAGATAAAAGCACTCACCTGTAACTGACCAAGGAGGCTGAAGAGTTGGAGGAAGGCTTCAGCAGCTCAGTTTGCTGTTTGGGGATGTCATTGGTGCCGATGTGGATGATGAGCTGGTTGGCCTGTGGGTGGGACGCCAGGATGTTGGGAATTCTGTCCACTATGTCGACAACGGTGGCTCCCGGGAACGACAGCGTGAGCGCCCCCCTCATCTGCACGTTCCTGACGATGGAATCCCCGAGGACCAGCGTGGAGAGAGGAGGTGCCACCGAGGCCTGCTGGCCACCTGAGATGCCCGTGCTGCGGCACCGGGGGTATTCAAATGGAGATGCACCAGCCAGACCACATGAGTGACTCCCAGGTAGCCGTGCCATGGGTCCTCTTCTCCGAGGAGCCGGGGTAAAGCACAGCTCTCCTCGGTGAGTTTGCACCACAGCGTCGGGCTGCCCGCCGCGGCTCCGGGGGCGTAGTGGTGGAGATGACGCAGACCTCAGCGACACAGCGGGATGGCGAAGGCTAGCGGCCAGAGGAGGAAAGTCCACAGGATCCAGGACATTGAATTTATTCTCCAGCACTACCGCACCGGAGGGGTGAGGGTGCGAGAGACGGAACCTCCTGGTCCCTCTGTAGCCACCGCGCATCTCAACCACGGTCCATGGCGCTGGTTGGAGTGGAGTGGAGCTGACCAGAGCCTTGGGTCTGGCCCCTAGTTGAAACCAGCAGTTCTCGTCCGTGGCAGAAACACCAGCGACGCAAGTTGAGAGCCTGGGTTGACTGTTGGCGGGATCTTGGGACACAACAGCTGGGTGGTGCACTGTGTCGGCTAGCTCAGCGCTAGTAGCGGTGGTTTGAACTTTGCCAAGGAGGATCGTGTCAAGGCGCGTTCAGCCCCCTGGATTTGGTATAGCGTGGATATCCTTTGTTCCAGCTCAATCACTTTTTGGCTCAGGTTGATGCAGCTTTCACAACTGGATGTTGAGGTAAGTGGTGCCATTCCGAAAAATGTAACTACATATTACATGTTATTTATCCCTGGATGGAGCCCAGGCTGCATTACCAGGCTGCTAGATTGAGTGCTGTTTTGGAATGTGGCATCCACAGATGCCTAAGGTGATTGGGATCTATAAGATGTGGCTGCCCCCCCTATTATTTTCCATAATCAACCATGATACACCTCGGGGGATTCATGTGCTAGCACTACCATAGCTTACTGTGTTCCTGTATGCATTTCCTCATGTGGAAGTTATACCTTCTGAGAGTGCTCCAATTGCACCTCTCCTTCTCTGCCAGCTAAAGTGGTGCTATGAAGGGATAATAAGTCTGTTGGCAGTGAGGCTTTGGCAGCTTCCTCTCTCCAGGGACCTCCTCTCCCAGGTGGGAGGAGATATGATTAATCTGTGCCTAGAACTGTCGCTACTGCATGCTTACCTGCTGAGAAGTGAAATTTGATAGCCAACGATCCAGAGTCCTAGGGCCTCATTCAAGCCTTTAAGTAGTGACAGCACATTCTCCCATTCCAATGCTGTTCTGGATGTGAGTTGACTTTGGTGCTAGAAGCCTTTGGTATCCTCCTCTTGATCCTATTGAGTCTGTGAATATGAAGTATTCACACATTGCTTCGGGTTTTTGCTTTTGCAGAGCAAGTGGCTGACGTTCATGCTTTGCCTGTGCATTGCTCTTTCACACAGTTCTCCTCTGATGGCCTCAGAGATGTATTATGTCCAAATGCTGCAGATTTATCTAAGGTTATTCCTGCAGCCTATGTCTCTATGGAATGTACATTTCAGATTTTTAATTTAAAATGTTCAGATTATCTATTTTATTTAATTAATTTAATGTACAAACCTCACCTACTTGGTGCATACAATGCTACTAATGCACATAATACTTACTGCATAAAATGCTACTTACTTACTGTACATAATGTCCCCCATGTATATATTCACTTAATATATGTAATGTTCTTCTCTCCCCTTTTGCACAGTTGAGGAGTGTTTCAGGATACATTTCACTGCGTGTTGTACTTGCATTACTATGCATGTGACAAATAAAGAATCTTGAATCTGAGCTTGTGAGATTTTTTTATTTGAAATATGTGTATTGAGTAATTGTGGATACAATTTACAAAAAAAGAAAAGGGAAAACACAAAAACTGTTTACATTGCATACAAAACAGAACTTTTCATGTTAGAACATTGTTTTCTTGTCTTTTTATTTACCAAACAAGCAACGAAAAAAAGAACCCCAGAAAAATACAAAAACAAAAAAACCCCCAACAAAAGCAACATCACTGAGCTTCACGTTCCCATTAACACAGACAGACATCAGACCTCTATGGAAAAGCAAATCCGTTAGTCAGCTGGAACATTCTTAAGTTAAGTTTAGAGAAGTATTTGCCCGTATAAGTATAAGTTGGGCATAGACAGAATCAAAATTAAAGAGGCATGGTCTGATATAACTATGGTTCAGTATTCACAGGCACATGCAATACTAGTCAAGTAATTATCTAAGAAAAAGTAGTCTATGCTAGAAAAAGTGTGATGGACATTAGAGAAAAAAGAATACTCCCTGTTGGTCGGATACAGATGTTGCCAAATATCCCTAACCCCATATGTAGAAAAAAAAAAGGAATGAATATGCGAGGCTGACTTACTCAGACAGGCCGGTTTTAATGAGGATTGACCCAAAACAGGGTCCAACCAGCAGTTTAAGTCTCCGCCAAGTATCAAAGAGTACAAGCCTAGGTCTGGTAAATTAGAAAAAGATGTTCAAAAAACTTGGGATCATCTGTGTTAGGAGCATAAACATTGACCAAAACTACGTGTGTTATACAACCTCCTTGAAAACAATGACAAAATGAACACGTCGATCTGAAATCACATTATGGTGTTTGAATTGAACCTTAGGGCTGATGAGAATGGATACTCCTCTGGCCTTGGCCTCAAAACAGGAATGGAACTACTGCCCACGGAGACATAAGCCGTGAGTTATCAGAGCCTCTGACATGGGTTTCTTGTAAAAAGACAATGGAGGCATTTTCTTGCTTAATTTGTGCAAAAAACCTTTCTTCCCTTAATGGGATGGTTTAAACCTTTAACGTTCCAACTGAGCAGATTTAAGGGACTAATCATGTAATATTATAGGAAGATAATGAAGGGATGTATAAACAGTCTGTCATACCTGGATGAGAGAAAAGTATGGGTGAAGCCCAGAATAGAACATGTACCCCGTACGAGTTCTCTGGGTTAAAAAAAGAGACCCTCCAACAACACACAAAGAAAACTGCCTGAACCCCCCTCCCTCGCCCTGACCAAAGGACAGCTACTGGAGAACACAGCAGCAAGCTCCCCCATACAACATGCATTCCTGCAAAAGGAAACAGGTTCCAGATCGGAACTACTACTAACTCGGCTCTTACTCAAGGCTAGAAAATGTACTTGAAACCTTAATCAAGAATGAAGAGTGACTACCCCATAGACAAAAAGAGAAGGAGAAAAACAAAACATAACAAAGAAACAAAAACAAAAGGGAAGACTGACAGCGCACTCTGTTAGTGTAAACTGCACAGTAGAAAGGTATGGAAAATGTATGGAAAAGAAACCCAAAAACAAAAACAAAAATACTAGCAAACACACACCCAGAAAAAATAACAGAAAGAAAAAAAGGGGGGATATAGGTACATAGACAGTGGTAATGAAGGCAACGCAAGTGAATAAATTAAATAAAAATAAATATAAATGTATAAACGCTTCTACATCTGAGTTAAGATGGGACAGGAGGGTATGGAATTAAAACGCTACATCACCAGACCATAACTCAGGTGCCGGCAGTGAGTCCAGGCCCTTTGAAAAGGTTGTAGGGTGCTTAAAAAAAAGAGGAAGAAAAAAAGGGGGTTATCGTCCAAGTTAAGGTGCTGTGTTGATCATACAGGCAGTCTGTTTCAGTTACTGGACGGCACAGTAGGGTGGTTGTCGATGTATCGCCAGGCCTCTTCAACGGAACGTAGTTTAGAACACCCCTCCGATGTCACGGTTCTGGGTCCGTTGGACCCAGTATTTTGAGTTTATTGTGTTTTGATTTAAGTTTGCATCAGGGATTGTGTTCTTGTTCTCTTGTCGTGTTATGGTGATGAATATGATGTCTATTATGAGAGTTCCATGTTTCTGTTTGTCTGGGTTTAAGATGTGGGCTTAGTTTCATATGTCATTTCCTGTCTGTCTCTCTATGTTGAGCCTGCGTGTGATGTTTTATTGTGAAGGTCTGCGTCTTATGTGAGTGTTCAGTTTTACCTCTGTCTCGTCTTACGGATTATTCCCAGCTGTGTCCACCACCTGTGTGTAATTCCCGTGTTTCTCTGTGTGTATTTAAGTCGTGTCCTCCGTCATTGTAGTTGCTGGTCCGTCTGTGTAACCACCGTGTCTCGCTCATGTGTTCACCCTGCTGTTAACCATCGTCTGCTTCTGCTCGCCCTGCTTCATGTTCATGTTCTGGTTTCTGCGCTATATTTTAGCTGTTTCCCTGTATAGTTTAGTTCGAGCTCCATTTGCTGTTTGTCCTCATTTTGTGTTCAATAAACCACCTTCACCTCTCCACTACTGCCTGCGTTTGGATCCCCCTTCATTTCCTCCACACGGCTCCTCTCACTCGCCGTGACAGTACGGACCAGCCACAAGATGGATCCAGCAGCTTTGTCTGGAGAGAGCGACCTCGCACGCATCCGACGCCTGATGGACTGGGTAACCCACACCACCAACGCAAGGGCAAGAGTGGTGGGGTTAAAAGCCATCGAGGCAATCCTGGAAGGAAATCCCTACCTCTGCCAGTTTAAGGGAGTTTCAGGCTTAATCTGCAACCTGCATAAAGCCCGGGGGGTGGTGCGAGCTCGGGAATCCACAGACTTTGTCCAGCAGCAGCGGACTACGGCCGCCCCGGAACAGTCACGTCAGCTTCTCCTGCCGGAGGTTTTGCCCGGCCCGCCGGAGGTTTTGCCCGGCCCGCCGGAGCAGTCGGCAGGGAGGAAGCGACGTTCGCGTCACCGGCGCGGCACCCCACAGCCGGACTTCAGGATGTCAAAACAGTCGGCTGTGGTGGGTGAAGCAGACACTCTTTTTGTTCCTTTTTACCCAGATGCTAGGTCTATTTCTTCTGGAGCTATTTTTTGTGTCTCCTCTAAACATGATAAGGATTTCTCCGTCTCACCCATGACCATTGCTCCTAAGACTGCCTTTGTTGAGCTGACTTTTCGTGCTAATGACTATGTTCACGCTGTTGTTCCCATGCCCGGAGTAGCTGAGCCTAGCACTACGAACATAGGGAATTTAAGTGTCAGGGAAGCTTTCTTGTCTCTGTCAGTTCCTTCAGGGAAAGCTATAAACCTTTCTGAAACTGGTTTTTCTGACCATATTGTTCCATCCTTACTTTCACCTCAGTCTGTAGCCCAGCTGCCCTCAGTTCAGTCTGTAGCCTCTTCACTGCCTATAGCTCTGTTGCCACCAGTTCAGCTGTCTGCCCACTCATTAACCCAGCCATCATCCTCGAAGCCTCATCACAAGCAGGGAACACACTTCATACAAACTTTAGCTGGTTCACTTAGGCTGGCCATCTCAGAGACAGTTGCTCCCTCTAGGGCCTCCCCAGAGGCTGGGTGTCAGTCACCAGCCAACTCTGGACCCCTAGAGGTCAAGACACCAGCACCAGCAGCCTCACCGGAGAACTCACCTGAACAGTCTCGGCTCTCAGCACCCCCTGAGAGCTCAAGTGAGTTCACCCGTCCGCCTCAGTCCTCTGCTGAGTGTATTGGGGAACACTTCCAGCCCTCTGAGGACTGTATCCCACTGTTGCTGCCTGAGTCTAGCCACGGTGCTGCTCAGTCCCAGCCAGTGTCCACACTGGCAGAGGTCTCCGTACCTGCTGCTTCAGAGACTGCTTTCACTGGAGGGCCTGAGGAGCCCGTCCAGTCTCAAGTCATGTTAGCTGGGGGTTCAGGTGAACCCAGCCAGCGTCCTGCCTCGTCTGCTGGAGGGCCCGAGGAGCCCACCCAGCACCACGCCTCGTTAGCTGAGGGTCCTGGAGGACCCAGCCAGCACATCCTCACACCTGCTGACGGTCCTGGAGGACCCAGCCAGCACATCTCCACATCACCTCCTGCAGCGTCGCTGCCGCCAGGTTCCGCAGCCGTCCCGCTGCCGCCAGGTTCCGCAGCCGTCCCGCTGCCGTCATCCACGCCTGGTCCAGCCTCCGCTTCTGTCTCGTCGCCGTCATCCACGCCTGGACCGGCCTCCGCTTCAACCTTGGTCTCGCCTGGTCCGGCCTCCGTGTCTTCAGCTTCGTCTGGTCCGGCCTCGGCTCCGCCTTCGTCTGGTCCGGCCTCCGTGTCTTCAGTCTCGTCTGGTCCGGCCTCGGCTCCGCCTTCGTCTGGTCCCGCCTCGTCTGATCCTGCGGTTGCCACACCGCCGTCGGAGCCAGCTCGACCCGTTCTGCCTCGCCTCTGCCGGCCGTTTTCCGGGCCTCTAAGATGGCATCATGGCCTTCGGGGACGGCCTCCGGAAAGAGTTCGTCGCCGCCGCTGGCATCGCGGCCGTCCTCCGGACCGGCTCGGTGGCCGCCACTACCTTCCAAGTGGTCGGCCTCCAGAACTGTTTGCCCGTCGCCGCCGTTGCCGTGTGCACGGTCGGTCCCCAGAACTGTTTGCCCGTCGCCGCCATTGCTGTGTGCATGGTCGGCCCCCTGACTGTGTTATGGACTAGTGAACAGTCGTGTTTTGGTTCTGGACTCTCGTGCTCCTGGTTTTTTGTGTTTCGGGCCCTCCTTCCTGGGCCCCCTCCGCCCGCCCTGGCTTGGTGCTTGTGCTTTTTGTTTGGGGCTGTCGGGAGCCAGCCCTTTGAGGGGGGGTACTGTCACGGTTCTGGGTCCGTTGGACCCAGTATTTTGAGTTTATTGTGTTTTGATTTAAGTTTGCATCAGGGATTGTGTTCTTGTTCTCTTGTCGTGTTATGGTGATGAATATGATGTCTATTATGAGAGTTCCATGTTTCTGTTTGTCTGGGTTTAAGATGTGGGCTTAGTTTCATATGTCATTTCCTGTCTGTCTCTCTATGTCGAGCCTGCGTGTGATGTTTTATTGTGAAGGTCTGCGTCTTATGTGAGTGTTCAGTTTTACCTCTGTCTCGTCTTACGGATTATTCCCAGCTGTGTCCACCACCTGTGTGTAATTCCCGTGTTTCTCTGTGTGTATTTAAGTCGTGTCCTCCGTCATTGTAGTTGCTGGTCCGTCTGTGTAACCACCGTGTCTCGCTCGTGTGTTCACCCTGCTGTTAACCATCGTCTGCTTCTGCTCGCCCTGCTTCATGTTCATGTTCTGGTTTCTGCGCTATAGTTTAGCTGTTTCCCTGTATAGTTTAGTTCGAGCTCCATTTGCTGTTTGTCCTCATTTTGTGTTCAATAAACCACCTTCACCTCTCCACTACTGCCTGCGTTTGGATCCCCCTTCATTTCCTCCACACGGCTCCTCTCACTCGCCGTGACATCCGACGTGTCTCCCTGAGGATGAGCTCTTTGGTCTGAAACCTGTGGAAGCGTAGAATCACTGGTCGTGGTCGGTTGCCCGGTTTCAACTTCGGGGCTAAGGTACGATGAGCTCTGTCAATTTCTGGAGGAGATGGCAGTATGTTACCACCAAAGATTTCACAGAGGGCAGCCCAGCAATGGCGACCACCGTTAGGTCAGGAGATGAGTTGTCTTTTTTACCTGCCTTATTCTTTGAAGTCGATTTTGAAGCCATAAGACTGCGCCGTAGGGGGATACAGGTATGTGCCTAGCTGGTGGTTTAAGAAAGGTTAGGAAAGTAAAATTTGAAAAAGGAATTGAGTGGAGCCGAGCGACAATGTGAAACCTCCATGTGGCGGGTTACCGGAAGTCCTGAGCTTGTGATCTTTTACCCCCCTCCTTTTGGATCCAGTGCATGTGCTATCTACTTGCACTGGCCGCACTGAGAATGACTAAGAATGTGTGTTTAGGTAACCAGCTGTTTGTCTGCCTTGCTAATCTATAATAGATATATAGATATTGTCACGGCGGTGGAACGGACTCAGGCGCGGTTTAAACAGTTCCTTTATTACACACTGGTGTGCTATATACACATCAAGGGGGAGAAACAGCAGGGTCCCGGGGATCAACAGGTTGGGGAAACACATGCCTTCGTACTCGCTCCGCTCCTCGTCCACACAATCTCCACACAAGCAGCTCCACTCTCACGCATGGGGTCCAGGGGTCACAAATGAGGGCAGATCCAGATAAACGTATTTACAGAGACGAGGATTAATCCAAGGCAAGCACGGGAACAACAGAATCGCTAAAGAGCCGGGCAATACTAACGAGAGTTACTCAATATTCCAGCGACAAGTAGCTCAGAGCCCCTGCCTTAAGAAGAGCCAGAGATCAACTGCAAATCACCGGTGATCAGCTGCAGGTGCGTAGGCCAAGGGCGGGAGCCCAATCTGCGCTCCGCCCAGGCAGACAGGCAAGAGAGAGAGAGAGCAAAACAGCAAACACTTGAGGCCAAACTGGGCTGTCCGGGGAGACACAGGGACCATGACAGATATAGAATTTCTAAACTATCTGAAACCCATTTCAGTTGTGAAACTAAATGGTCAAATTTGGTATCATCACAGCTTGATAATGCTGTTCTGTGACACAATGATGCAGACATGCCTTGCACAGTTTTCATAAAAGCATTTTAGCACAGAGATTAATCCATTGTCAGTGGCCGGTAGGGCAGGTCATCTACTGATTGGAAGGTTGGTGGTTCGATCCCTGCCTCCTCCAGTCTGCATGCCAAATATCCTTGGGCAAGATATTAACCTCAATTTGCTCTCCGATGAGTGTGAATTTGAGCCAGTAAGCACTTGAAGCATAGAAGAAAGTGTTTGTGTGAATGTGTGAATGTGGCATGTTGTATAGAGTGCTTTGAGTGCTCCGGGGAGTAAAAAAAGCACCATATAAGAATCAAACCCTGATTGAAACTCTCCAAACAAACTATTTCTCTGCTGATGATCGGTTTTACAACTACGCTTTCAGGATTTTTTGAGATAAACGGAGTTTGTTGGAGATTGGCTGATAATTATCCAAGAGAGCCTAACTTTAAATAATGGTTTAATTACTGTCAGCTTGACGGTCTGTGGTACGCAGCATATAGATAGACATTTGTTAAAGACAACAACCTGTCACTGTTAGAACGGTCTCAGAAAATGCTGTTTTCTCAGTCTGTTAACATGTGTCAGCCTGCTGCAATGCACCACAAACCAATTCATAAAAAATAAACTGAGCAAACACACAAACACTAAATGTATTATCCTCCTACAAATCTAAAAGCTAACATTCATTAAGGTAACACATCCTAATTCTTACCAATTACACAGCCCATTTGCCACTGATACAATACTATACACAATACTTTTTAAATCTGGAAAAACACATCGTGCTTCAGAAGTTCCTCAGCAGAGAATGAAGAAACTTTTCTTTATCTGCAACGTATGCTTCTGTGGATGGCATGTGTTGAGTCATGGGCATGCTATTCTATTGTAGGGTCCATAAATATGGCGTTATTTTTGTGCCACTATTCTGAGCTCACGTAAAAAAATTGAGCGCATGTAAAAAATAAATTGCAGGTGCAAGTGTTGCATTTTGAGGAGAAATTTATTTTGAGCGAAGAAAAGCTAAATGTGAGTGAACAAAATTCATTGCTGCGTGCAAAAAATGTATTTCAGTGTTTGCTATTATCCACACACACACAGTAGCAGCCCCTCTCGCTCAGGTTTTGCATTTGCGTTTGCAAATGCAAAACCTGAGCGTGTTGCTTGAATCTTTTGCTTGCGCTCTCAAAATTTCTCTCAACATTTCTGCCCGTGCACGCTCAACGCTTTCTGTACACCGTTATATTTGTGCCACAAAACTAGCCAATCCCAGACATCTGATTGACTGTTTTCGTCTCCAATCAGCTCGAAATGACGAAATGTAATATCCCATAATCCATTTCGTCCAAAACTCAAACGAGGCAGTGGCAGAGGAGCACAGAGTGGCAGAGTTTGAAATATTACTCCTTCTGGGTCACAAAATAAACTTTTAAGATATTTTCATGCGAGAATGGTGCTGTGTAAACTTCAAATATCTGCTCGATTTATCAAGATATCACATATTTGCATAAGTGCTCTAACGTTTTCGGAGACTGATCGACTGAGATTTTCCCCACACAACCATCTCTTTACTCTTTACCATCATTTTCTGGTCATCTGAAGTCAGGTTGCAGGGTCAGCAGCGGGAAAGCCCAGACCTCCCTCCCACCAGCCAGCTCCTCCAACTTGCTAGAGAGAATATAACTATTCACAGCCTAGATATATATTCTCTTCATCAAGTCATTGGTCTACCCTGGGGCCTCATCCCTGTAGGACATCTCCCCCTTACCCACACAGGAAAATGGAGCGAGTAATTTTTCCAGAGTTAAGATTATTTTCATCTGAAAGAGTCATTTTTACTCATTTTGGATAATAATTATTTTGATTGGTAAGTAGAGTTGGACCAAAAAAACAGAGGAAATTCTATTGGAGTAATATGTCAAGATCACGCCCACTAACAGTTCCTAAGTTTCGTTTCTGCTGCTATCCCGCAAAATGGGGAATTTCTGTTTATTTAAAGGTAACGGCTGTAAGTAACATTACAGCTTGCGAGTTTGTGGGTCTTATGTGCTGCATAATTGCCAAGGTTAATGCTTATGTTAGCTTTTGCCAAATTAATGTCTTTAGACTGCTCACAGACAGCATTAAGGTATATATCACTAAACTAAATTTAGTATTGCTCAATAGCTGCTTTTAGGTAGTATAATTGACCAGGGTAGTGTGTTTTTAACAAATCTGGTGCAGCAACTTTTCTGCTCTTGCTCTTGACGAAGGCGGTCGGACTTGTCTCCTCTCCTCCCTTAGCTTCCCTATTTTTTGGACATCTTGATAATAATGAATTACAGTAGTCCAGCCTGGAAGTAATAAATGCATGAACTAGTTTTTCAGCGTCACTCTGAGACAGGATATTTCTAATTTTAGAGATGTTGCGCAAATGGAAGAACGCAGTCTTACATATTTGTTTAATATGTGCATTGAAGGACATATCCTGGTCAAAAATGACTCCATCAACTGGTCCCTGAATGCAATTGACACCCTTTTCTCAATGTGAAGTCTGGGCTCGGGTGAGCCTGAGTGCTGAAGATATCTACCTATTCAGAACCACAATAACAGGGTTCTTGCTGATTGGAGCTGGCTTGGCCCTGACTTATCGAAGAATTAAGAAAGCGGAACCGGCTGTTCAAAACCCCACAAGGCTGCCCGCTGGGATTGAAACGATGGGACGAGGCGTGAGTTTCTCAAAATGGGCTCATTGAGTGCAGCACGGATAAGATCTTGGAGAAGCTTACGGCTGCCGTGAATACTCAGAATAACACCTCTGGGCGCAAACTGGATTACATCTTGGAGGGGCTCACTGCAGTCGTGAGTTCTCAGAATCGGCTCTTTGAACACAAGAATGACAACATCACGGAGCATAAGTTTGATAACATCATGGAGAAGCTCACGGCTCTCCAACGGGAGATTGAGATACCAGTGTCGGACGTTAGAACAGCTTTGAAATTCATATGAGTTGTTCGCACTAAAGTAAAAACCACCATCACTTCATGCGGATACCCCTTCGGCACCAGCTGTGGTCTCAAGGCTGGAACTGAACAACAACACCCTGACAATGACTGAGTTTAGACTGTTCTTCCCATTCTATGCAAGGCCACCTGGGTTGGCTGGGAGACTGTTTACTTAGCCTGGTAGAGTGAAGGACACTGTCTCAGCTGAACTCTGGACACATGCACACACACGCACACAGACATATATACACATGCAGATGTACACTCATCCCCCCTCCGATGCTGACAGTGGATCAAGGACCAGCCCATATGCTGCAGGCTCAGATGTACTGTCTACACTGGCTGTCTCTCACCCTTTACCCACCCCTGTTGCTTGTCATGTGTTATTTTTGTGCCACTGTGTTTTTCATGTGCTATGTGCAGAGGTGGGTTTTTTTTTCTGCTCTCAAACTGATCTCCCTATTGGAGCTCAGTCTGGGTTGAGTTATTTTTTTCTCCTTATCTTTCCTCGTGTTGTGCTTTTTCATGTTATACCTCTCTGACCTGTCTTCCCCATGTGATGTTTGTGTAATGTATGTATGGTCGGAAGGGTAAGATGGCGCTGGCACAGCTAGCAGCCTTAACCTAATTTCCCTCGGGATGAATAAAGTATGATCAATCAATCAATGTTTTATCCAACAAAAGTCGGTAAGCACATGTGTTTTACTCCAAACTGGTTAGCAATTTGCGTGTTTTATCGTGGATTGACGTTTGTGGATGTGTCACCTGTTCAGTTAGAAAACATGTGTGTTTTACTCTGAACTGAGTCACATACACCGACTGTTTTCGCCTGATCTTTGGTTAGGAGCATGTTTGTTTAATGGAGTGAATCTTGTATGTATACTGGTGTTAGTTTATGCATGTCTTACTCGAATTGAAAAGTGTACATGCATTCACATTATCAGAATAGAACATCATGAGATTGTAAGACACACATGAAATATATTTGTGTGTTTTGTTCAAGTTTCTACCGTATTTTTCGGATTATAAACTGCACTGTCGATGAATGGGTCTGTTTTCATGCATAAGGTGCACCGGATTATAAGGCGCATTAAGCAAAACAAAACAGTCAGATTGTAGAGGTGGATGCATCGGACTCCGGGGTTGGAGAGGTCCTGTCCCAGCAGGAGGAGGGTAAACTCCATCCGTGTGCCTTCTTTTCTCGGCGTCTCTATCCTGCAGAGTGTAACTAGGACATCAGTGACCGGAAGCTCCTGGCCATCAAGCTCTGCCTGGAGGAGTGGAGACACTGGTTGGAGGGAGTGGCGCAGCCATTCATATTGTGGACTGACCATAAGAACCTGGAATACCTCCATTCAACCAAGCGTCTCAACACCCGGCAGGCCAGGTGGGCTTTGTTCTTTACTCGCTTCAATTTCACTATCACCTACAGGCCTGGGTCGCGAAACGTGAAGCCAGACATCCTTTCCCGGTAGCTCTCCACCTTGGAGGGGGAGTCGGACCCCGAGACCATCCTTCTGGCTGCCTGTGTGATTGAAGCTGTCTTCCAGGTCGCTGCTCCTGCGGTTGACCAGCCTGTCAGCTGAGCAGTTTTGCGTTCTTTTTCTAACTTTAATGCTCCTTTCATTGTTTTATTTCGCCGTCTACTCGGTATTTTTGTATTCTTTTCCTTTTCCTCATTTTTGTGATTTTTCGGACTTGTTTCAGACACTTCAACATGACCTCAAGGCTCACCTACACCAGGGACTCCCTCATCCAGCTGCGGCCGCAGCTGCAGCCCAGCCTCCGGCTTTTCCGCTCCGCTTCCACGGACTACTTTCCCGAGGAAATACTCCATGGACACAGAAATTGAAAAACTCATAATAACAAGGTAACCAGCAGGGGATTAAAGAAGAGTGTGGTGAGAGCCAGACTAAAGAGGGAGACACACAAACAACGAGCGCTCCCATCCATTATCCTTGCTTATGTGCGGTCTCTCCGCTCCAAGCTGGACGAGCTGCAAGCCTGCGTCAACCACCTGCATGAGTACAGAACTGCCTCCATTCTGGCATTCACAGAATCGTGGTTAAACAACAGCGACAACAACAGCGCACTGCAAATTGATGGCTTTTCACCACCCCTTCATATGGACAGAGACCACAAATGCACTGGGAAGCAACATGGCGGCGGCGTGTGTCTGTATGTAAACAACAGCTGGTGCTCTGCAGTCACTGTGAGGGAGAAGCTGTGCACTTCAGACATCGAGCTTCTGGTTGTTTCCCTGCGCCCCTACTATCTCCCAGAGAATTCCCACTGCTTTTCATAATCTTGGTTTACATCCACCCCAGGGCTGATGCAGCTAAAGCCATAGAGTACTTCACCAACACTGTACAAATTGGAACAATTATCACCGGACTCTCCCAAGTTCATCCTGGGTGATTTCAACCACTGTTCCCCTGACAAGTCGCGTAACCCTTTAAAAGCAGTCGGAGCGGGTGCGCTCCATTTTGCGTAACTATTTTTGAATCCCTGTAGAACCGGAACCACATAAGGTAGGGCAATAATTTTTTTGCATATGAAACCGGAGGAGTTGTACTTACATCTTATGCCATCAGCTTGTCCTAGGTCACGGTTTCCTTCCATATATGGCTTTGCAAAAATTGCATAAAACGCAGTTGGAGCAACAAAAACATAATATTCCAGAAACACGCTTTGCCGATCTGATCTGCTGTTCAAAACAATTCCTACGTTGGAATAGACGTCAGTGCGAACTATCTCATAATCGCCATTACTTGCCTGAAACCAGAAGTGAAGTCATTTTCGCTGAAAATGTAGGGGTTTTTTTTTTTTTTTTTTACCTCCGGTGCCTTAAAAGCCTACAGTGGTTTTAAAAGTCATCTTTGACTTCATGCTTTTCTGAATAGTTTCTGGGATGCTTAGAACTCAAATTGCACTGCTGGAAATAATTTGTTTTGCTGCACATGCTGTTGTTTTTGCAAATTTGGATGATAATATGTATTTTCGTTTTCCCTGCAGTATATAAAAAGTGGTGTAGCTCAAAAATAAAACTATGAAGACACTCAAAATAAATTTGGTGTTGTTGGAAACTATTTTGTGCAACTTTTTTGTTTTTACAGTTTTGAGGCACCCAAAAATGGCACTACATCATGTAAAAATACAAAGTTAAGCTCTGGCGTCTGCCAAAGACGCCAGGGAGTATGTGTCAGCCTGCTCTATATGTGCCCAGAACAAACTCTCTAACCGACCTCCGCTGGGCCTTCTCCAGCCTCTCCTAACACCAAGTCAGCCGTGGTCACACATCTCCTTGGATTTCATCACCGGATTGCCACCCTCTGCAGGTAACACCACTATACTCACCGTTGTCAATCGTTATCCAAAGCAGCTCACTTCGTCGCCCTCCCGAAACTGCCCACTGCCTTGGAGACGGCTTAGCTCTTCACCACTCACGTCTTCAGACTCCACTGAGGATATGGTTTTGGACAGAGGCCTGCAGTTTACCTCTAGAGTGTGGAAAGAATTCTGCTCCGCCCTGGAGGCCAAGGTTAGTCTCTCTTCCGGTTTTCACCCACAGAGCAGTGGACAAACCGAGCGAGCAAACCAGGCTGCCCTCCGTTGTGTCGCCTCCCACAACCAGTCCCTCTGGAGTTAACAACTACCTTGGATAGAGTACGCTCACAACAGCCACACCTCCACCGCCACTGGCAATTCCCCTTTTGAAGCATCCTTGGGTTACCAACCGCCTCTGCTTCCCGCCATTGAAGGTGAGCAAACCGTCCTTTCTGTGCTGGCTCATCTTCGGAGGTGCCACCGAGCTTGGCGGGCAACTCTGGCCTGTCAATTTTTGAGAAAATTGAAGGATTTTAAGTGCGCCTTATACGTAAAATACGGTAAGTATTTGTAGTAAATCTGACTAATTTTAATTTTCCTTTTCATATCATGAAGGATGAAGTACAGAGAACAACAGATGTACATCTGTTTTGAGGGCCAACTGACCTAGAGATCGTTTTTGTAATGCGGTGTATAAAAACTATCAATGTTTCCTGTGTGTTTCATAGTGTGAATCAGTCAAGCTTCAGGTATGGTGCTATAACAGCTGCTATACCAACTGTCAGGGGCGATTTAAAATCGCTTCAGCACCCCCAAAAATTTCTTACTTTTTTTGACAATATTTGCTGTTTGTGGGACACACTACTAAAAATATAAAAAGCATACAGTACGTTATTGAAATGGAACATTTTAACAACAAAAGTCTAGATAACCTCTCCCCCCTCCCAAAGTGGTTTCTTCCAGCTCGGCTCTCCCCTGCTCTGGCTCTAGCGCCGTTGCTGCCAGAGTGATGGTGGCTGAGACACAGCGGAGCGAAGGTGTGAGTGCCTGGCTTAAAACAGGACATATTAGCTGCATTTAACCTTCAGTTACTCTTTATATAGTTAGGTAGGAGTCAGACCATGTTTCTTTTTAGCTGAAAAACATTACACCAGGTAACCTGCTGTGTTGAAAACGTGTTTCCTGACTATGTTTGCTACCCTACAATCCGTCGTGCTCTGTAGTAACATCAGCAACATTTGACCGTCCCTTTGCTCCTATTTAAATGTATACAGCCTATATAAAATCTAAAAAGGTAACATTGTCCATAGCCTACTGTTGTTACCACTGTCCTGTTTGAAATGGAATGAGAGAAACTGGCTATTTTGTCCTATATGCATGTACTGATAATGAACCCAAGGAACTAACTAGCTAACTGGCTGGATGCCCATTAACCTTATAACTCCTGTTGTGTGTGTGTGTGTGTGTGTGTGTGTGTGTGTGTGTGTGTGTGTGTGTGTGTGTGTGTGTGTGTGTGTGTGTGTGTACAGAGCGACAGCCAGGTTCGTAATGGATATGAGGAAGTTTTTTCAAAAAAAGGAGCCACATTTAGGTAAAAGTGTAAGATCAAATGATCCATCAATAAAGGATAATGTTGGATAAGTGTTTCAATATTTATATCCTTTATTAGATGTACATGTGGTTTGGTTATTTGCCTTTTGGTTGAAAGTACACTGAGAGGACTTTTTTTTATTAGTGATCTTAATAGTATTTTTTAAATCTAATTGAATACAGTCTATTTGTGTATGATTGTCAGTCCAAAGAAAGAGAGAGGAAAGAGGGGAACGTGAGGAGTACAAGGTCAGGAAGAACCAGGTAAGAAAACAGACGGGGAGTACTAACAGGCAAAACAGAAACTGTTAAACTGGCAAAGAAAAAAAACACAACAAATTTTACTCATACAATCTGGAAGTTGTGTTCTCCCTATATTAAAGCTGCTATACAGAGTCTGGAAAACAAACTGGGTTGTCAGCCCTAGCACTGCATTACCATATTGAAATTCAGTCAGAGGAAGTCACGGTTGCCAAAAACTTTCTGAAGCTCAAGAGTGAGGCTGGTGCCATTCTAGATATGTTAACATTGTACAATCTTCTGGATAATCAGATCTTCCCCACACTGAAAACTGTTATTCAGGTTGCCCTAACAAACCCAGTTACCAGCTGTAGCTGTGAAAGGTCTTTTAGTGTCTTGGGTCAGCTCCATACCTGGCTGAGAAGGACCATGGGTCAAAGCAGACTCCAGCACCTGGCTGTGATGTCAGTTGAGAAAGAGATGCTTGAGAGACTTGACCACCAAAATGTGATAGACAGATTTGCCAACCTCAAGGTGAGGCGACATAGGTTAAAAGAAAAGAAAAAATCTGCAGAGCCATATTAGTATCTGCAGTAAAGATCTTTTCATACATTTTATACATTGTACAATAGGCCAAGGTGTCTCCATTTTTTTATTTTTTAATAATATTTTGTACATTTCAAGGACTCTTCTATTTTTGGAGTGTATTTTTTATGTATCTGTATTGTATTATACTTTAAAAGTGAATCTCTGTCCAAAAATGCACTCAGTTTACTTTTTACTCACTGTGAGCATCATTCGTTATTCTCCCCCAGTAATTAAGGTTAGGATATGTATTTTTTATTCCAATCCATTCTTCTTTGGCAGCATTTAAATAACCTTTATCAGATTTGATGGTTTTGTTACAGACTTTTCAAAAAAGCGTTTTGCTTTTCTTTCACAAATGTGGGGATTAAATTGTGTTAAAATGTACAAAACAGTGATGTCATGTTTTGTGACGAGGACCCAGGCACAGAGATACTTGATGAATTTAAGAATCTTATGATTTAATAAAGAAATGTGCAGACTTGCACAGAGAGGGTAAAATTATGATGACTGATAATGGAGATGAAGACAACAGACAATGAGGACAGGGAGGAATCGGGGTTTAAATGCACCAAAGAGACAGTCAGAGGGAACTCGGGACAACGGGAGACATTTAAGGATGCAGGGACTGACAGAGAAGGGGAAGAAGTAAAGTTTACCGTGCCTGGATGGGCAGCTCTCTGGGTGCTCAGCACCCCCAAAGCTCTGATCCTAGAATCGCCCCTGCCAACTGTTTAGCTTTATTTTTGTTTTGTTTTTTTTTTGTTTTTTTGTCTTGCTGAGAAAGAGGACTTTCAGACAGAGTTTACAGAGGATTCACCCAAGATAATCATGCAAACATTGCCAAAATTATGTAATGGGTGTTAAACAGTCTTGCATTCTAAACTAATTTAAATGCCATCCAGTCCTAGTGTTTACTTCGGAATCTACCACTCATCTTTGGAGATTAGTTTGTCCAAATTATTACCACTGCTATTTGCTACTGCTGTTGCTTCAAATAGTGAATATTGTATTTTCACCAGTGTTATCAAAAGGTAACACTATTTTCTTGAAACACCTAAGCCCGAGTCTGTAGAGGGTTCCTGAACTGTGGAAGACTTCCTGTGTGGTTACGGTGCCAGATATCACACACTCCAGGGAGCCCAACCACTTCAGGCCTGTGGCCTGATGAAGACCATGGAAAGGCTCATCCTGCACCACATTGGTGAGCTCAGCGATGGACCCCCTGCAGTTCGCCTACCGGTTTGGAATCGGTGTGAATGAAACTGTCACCTACCTGTTACACCGATCCCTCTCTCACCTAGAGCAGGCAGGGAGCACTGTAAAGATCATGTTTTTTGACTTCTCCAGTGTTTTCTACAGCATCCAGCCTGCACTACTGAGAATCCCCCGGCAGCCTACACCTATTACAGCATAACTAAGGGAGAATTCAGGGTCACCTGGTCCAGCCCTAACTATATGCTTTAGCAAAAAGAAAAGTTTGAAGCCTAATCTTAAAAGTAGAGATAGTGTCTGTCTCCCGAATCCAAACTGGAAGCTGGTTCCACAGAAGAGGGGCCTGAAAACTGAAGGCTCTCCCTCCCATTCTACTTTTAAATACTCTAGGAACAACAAGTAAGCTGCAGTGTGAGAGCGAAGTGCTCTAATAGGGTGATATGGTACTACAAGGTCATTAAGATAAGATGGGACCTGATTATTTAAGACCTTGTATGTGAAGAACAGGAAGGTCCGACCAAAATTAACAGATTTTATGGTGTTTCTCATCAACAATGCTCCATCTGGTGGCAGAAGATGCATAACATCTAGGACACAACTACTTATAGGCATGGGTATGAATTAAAATAATTAGAATAAACTACTAGTGTCTCTGGTACCGACTAGTGACAATGGCAATAATTTGTTGACTTGTCGCCAAATCCTTAAAAAAATAATTGTTTAATGAACTGAAATATTAATGTGTGACAAATATGCAAAAAAGAAATTAGAAAGGGGGCATATACTTAATGGCACTGTAAATATTTCTTGCATTTAAAACCCAGTGTCAGATGATTTGTGTGGTTATAATAGTAAGGTTAGCTGTCATAAGCCGTCTTATGCCATGAAATAGCTTCTCCCACAATGTTCTCTGTGGCTGCTGCCTATACACCGAATGCTGAGCTTTTCAGTGCTGCCATCTCTTTCAGAATCACAATATTTTAAAAGAGCTGTGGCACTGCTGGAAAGTCTTTTAAGATACCAGAGCAATGTGGGTGGTAGACAGTGGGTTTAAACCTACATGGTCTTTACAAACATACAAGAAAGACAAGGGGCCTGAGCAGGAATAAATTTAGAAGTCCCCTCCTTTCTGAAGAAATCGAGCTCTTAGGATAAAAGGCATAGTGAAGGAAGATAGAGAAAAGAAGTATTACGAGCGCCTCCCATCAGCCATCTGGTGTTCCTACAGTCTACCAGTGCATTCCAAGGAGTACTAAAATGGGAAACACCGGGTAGAAGAATGAATGATTTCTATGAAGGAGGCCCAGAGATACTGTCAAACCTCTCCATGCTGACCCTGTGCTTTTCACTGGATATACAAATGACAGGGATGTCCTCTCCATCTGAACAGTCCCCTGGAGGGGCCCTCCTCTCTTCTTCCTAAGTGTTATTGAACATGCAGACAGAGTTGAGGGAAGGCAGCTCCACAGATGGAGAGAGACACGGCAGAGCTCCGGAACAAGATATGGAGAAAGAAAAGCTATTATGGTGCACACAAAAAAGATACAGGAAGAAGGAGCTTTTTAGACTGAAAATACAAGAGTGGGCAGCGGGCACACGCCATTCACCATACTGACCTGACTTTCTTCCCCACTGCCATGACATGTACACAACAGGTAGAGTATATGCAGGTCAGGCAAGCAGCTTTACCATATTGTGGAGTGTTTACTGCTCAAAACACTCTGAAGAACTAGCACACTTAACTTCAACCCCCCTTGAGAACCTAGTATAATATAAGTAGTGAATGTTGGGTTTCAGGATTATATTATACAACTAATTTTGTTTGTGAGAAAATGTAAAGTCTGAAACAACATTGATCTGCTGTAGAACATGACTGATGGGGATTCATGAATCAAAAAGGGTCAGTAAGTATGAAAAAATACTGCCTTCATAAATAAATCATTCTGCAGGGTTGAAGCACTGAATGAAACATGTGCAAACATCCACTATTAAAGCTGACCTATTCTGTTTGTTATTGTCTTCACAGTTCACTTCAAAACAATCTTCATTTTTCTTGTTTTCCAGCCAGTGCCTGAAACAAGCCCTTTTATCTCCCTTCCCTCTTTATTTAGGTTTTTTGCGTATTTGTTGCCCCAAAGGAGTAGCCAGCTCAGAGGCAGAGCTCTATGCTCGAGACAATCATATGATGGCTGTTTCTCACCAGGATCCTTCTTGGTGCCTGAGTCTCCTGCTCATTTGGAGTTGTTCTGTGTGGAGTTTGAACATTGGTCCCATGGTCCAATGTTGGTTTTCTCCCACAGGAAATACATCAATGACATTCATGTTAGGTAACTGGTGTTAAATTGGTGATGACGTTTTTTCAGCTTTTACAATCAGAGTTATATGTGATGCTGTACCAAACACATTTTGCTTTTCCAAAATAAGCTGTATAAAGTGTCTGTAGGCTCCTCTTGTTCATGTTTTTCATTTGTCTGTTTATTTATTCAAACACACACACACACACACACACACACACACACACAGCCCATTCACTCACGCACTCACACATGCCCACCCACTAATAACGCACAGAAAAGACCCCCCCCCCCATTAAGGCGAGCAGACACCCCCGAAACCATTAGCTAACCAGGGTGCAGCCAGACCAGCCCCCGAACCACCAGTGGATCACTGCCCTAAAAAGAGTGTGTGAAACAATAGTTCACCATAAGAGATGAGGTTCCTCATGTTAAGCACCTTAGCTAACATGTGTGATGTAGAGAAGATGAAGTGTGAAAAACCTGTATGTTAGCAAAGACAGCCCTGACAGTGATGGAGCGAGGAGGGCAGCTCCTACCATCTCAGGCTAAAGTTGACCTCGTGCGGGCTGATCCATCACTCTCAGAAAAGCATGTGTAAGAAATTATTTGGCTCAATGAATTCACTAAGTTTAATCAGCTGTTTTACAAAGACTACACCTTCATTTCTCATTGATATGTTTAATCCTCCAGTAGATATTGAAAGTTACACACTGTTCAACCATGACCAACTGTTTTTGTTTTTAGAGATATGTGATCATCATAGGACAGTGACTAAAAACATACTTATAGAATATGATTCTGGACATTAAACAGATAACGAAATAAGCTCAACCTTAAACTTTTGCATCAGTAATAATAATCAATTTAACACTAATTGTAATCATTTTGTGCAGATTACATATTTTGCTTTTGATACTTTTCCACAGTTTTCCAATAACAGTTTAATGTGTAGTGATGTGTTTTCATAGTGTTTTGGAAAAGACGCAGTGAAACTTAATGGCTCCATTTCCCACTGTAGAAAAGTGAAATCAGAATTTCCTGCCTATGCTGCCTGCCATCTTGCATTTTTGAAGCCAGAGTCTGCGCAGTAGTGATTGAGGTTGAGTCGTTGTGTTAACCTGTGTTGATGATTTTACTGCCGGTGATGGCTCACTAAATAAAGTTAAATACAATCATGTTGCTATATTTTGAAGGGCACACATCTTAACTGTTCATCATCACATCTAACATCATAACATTCATGCCTTGGCTAGATTAGCAGTGACCATACACAAGGTTGAAGTTAGCTAGTAGGCATTTCTACCCAGCTTTGTTGCACTCAATGAGTTTCAATATTTAGTCAAGTAAGGGACGCCATCAGGGCCAAGCTGTGTCAGGATTCCTGGGTCAAGTGGTTTTTAGAAACTTCCTCCTTATCACAGACGTCCTGTGCCAGATATTCAGCTGATCCAATGAGGGAGACGACATAGTAGAAACATTCGAAGTTCATTGCAAGGCTCAACAAGGACTCACGATTTTTACCAATATCTCCATCAGACTTCTCCTGTCAGCCCACGGCAGAATATGGACAAACCCAGCACTTTATGAAGAGTGTAATCAGTTAAAGTACAAACGCTCTGGACTTTTACGAAATTATGTCATATTCAGTCCCATAGAAAACAATTTGTTTAAAATGTATATTACTCTCTCCAGTTACTCTGAATGCCACTTAATAACTTTTTAGTAAATAACACACAATCTTAGCAAAGCACTGTATAAACAAAACCCAGATGAAAGTTTTTAGCTCGACATGTAAGTGAAAGTGACACGTCAGTATTAACAGGTTTTTCTGAATGCTTAAACCCAAACTGTGATTCTTATAGCACAATTTCTAAAACTATTAATACTTATGGCAAAACCACTCACTGAGTTTGCAAAACTAAAAGCACAAACATTGCTTTGCACTCAGTTTGCCATTTTGTAACACACACTTTGCAAAACTGTAATAATAATAATAAGAAGAAGAAGAAACTTTATTTATAAAGCACACTTAAAAACCAAGGGTATGCCAAGGTGCTTAACAAGTAACATAGAGAATAAAAGGAAGATAACAGAAATAGGCAAGCAGATCGTCTGGACGTCTTTAAAGAAGTCCAGAGGCTTTTCTTTGCAAGCTCCTTTGACTACGATGACCTGGATGACTGAGAACCTTCACAGACATATGCAAGCAGATAACTGTCACTGATAAATAGGAAAGCAACAGATACAGAACAAACAAGGAATTTAATGAGCATAAAAGTGCATAATATAAAATCATAAAAGAAGTGTTAACTAGAGGGAAAAGCAAGATTGAATAAGTAAGTTTTTAGTTGTGATTTAAACAGTGCAGCAGAATCAGATGCGCGGATATCAAGAGGAAGGGTATTCCACAGTACCAGGGCAGCCAGAGCAAACGCATGGTCACCCCGAGACTTCAGATCTAAGTGTTCTAGCAGGAGTGTGTGGCTTGAGAAGTTCACTAAGATAACTCGGCGCTAATTTATTAATAGTTTTGAATGTAAGGAGTAATATTTTAAATTGAATATGGCACTTTATGGGCAGCCAGTGCAAGCCAGCTAGAACAAGAGTAATAGGGCAAAATTTCCTGGTACCAGTCAAGAGGCGGGCCGCAGCATTTTGGACTGTTTGCAGTCTAAGAAGAAGAGAAGAGGGAAGACCGTAGTACAAGGAATTACAATAATCCAACCTGGAGGTCTCAAAAGCGTGAATAAGCTTTTCCAGGTCCTCATGTGGAACATAATGCCTAGGCTTAGAGATAAGGCGCAGTTGGTGGAAGCTAGATCTCACTACAGCAGACACTTGCTTATCGAGTTTGAACGAGCTATCCAGCAGTACACCCAAGTTACTGACATAGTCACAGGAAGAGTTAGCAAAGGGACCCAGGGCAGCACAAAGTTGGGCACGAGGGATTTTACTGTTGAACACCACAATCGCAGTCTTCTTATCGTTTAAAATGAGAGAATTACTCAGGAACCATTCTTTGACCTCCCGCATGCATTCTTGAAAGTAGTGCAGGGACACAGCAAGGTCGTCAGCAAGTTCAAAATAGATCTGTATGTCATCGGCGTAACAGTGGAAGGTGATATTGTATTTTTCAAAGATTGCGCCTAGAGGGAGCAAATACAATGAGAAAGGAATAGGGCCTAAAACTGATCCTTGAGGCACACCGCAACAGACCGGTACAGGGGAAGAGGAGAAGGCACCTAAGTTAACCGAAAAGGACCTGTCAGCGAGGTATGATTTAAACCAGTCGAGGGCAGTGCCTCTAATACTCGCAGTTTGCTCAAGTCTTAATAATAAGATGTTATGGTCCACCATATCAAAAGCCAAAGAGAGGTCCAATAAAACTAGGACCATAGAGCGTCCAGTATTAGTAATTACAAGAGAACTCTAACATTAAGAACTCTAACCAACGCTGTTTCAGTACTACAGTTGGGCAAAAAAGTATTTAGTCAGCCACCGATTGTGCAAGTTCCCCCACTTAAAATGATGACAGAGGTCAGTAATTTGCACCAGAGGTACACTTCAACTGTGAGAGACAGAATGTGAAAAAAATATCCATGAATCCACATGGTAGGATTTGTAAAGAATTTATTCGTAAATTAGGGTGGAAAATAAGTATTTGGTCACCTCAAACAAGGAAAATCTCTGGCTCTCACAGACCTGTAACGTCTTCTGTAAGAAGCTTTTCTGTCCCTCACTCGTTACCTGTATGAATGGCACCTGTTTGAACTCATCATCTGTATAAAAGACACCTGTCCACAGCCTCAAACAGTCAGACTCCAAACTCCGCCATGGCCAAGACCAAAGAGCTTTCGAAGGACACCAGGAAAAAAGTATTGTAGACCTGCACCAGACTGGGAAGAGTGAATCTACAATAGGCAAGCAGCTTGGTGTGAAAAAATCAACTGTGGGAGCAATCATCAGAAAATGGAAGACATACAAGACCACTGATAATTTCCCTCGATCTGGGGCTCCACGCAAGATCTCATCCCGTGGGGTCAAAATGATCATGAGAACGGTGAGCAAAGATCCCAGAACCACACGGGGGGACCTGGTGAATGACCTGCAGAGAGCTGGGACCAAAGTAACAAAGGTCACCATCAGTAACACACTACAACGGCAGGGAATCAAATCCCGCAGTGCCAGACGTGTTCCGCTGCTGAAGCCAGTGCATGTCCAGGCCCGTCTGAAGTTTGCCAGAGAGCACATGGATGATACAGCAGAGGATTGGGAGAATGTCATGTGGTCAGATGAAACCAAAGTAGAACTTTTTGGTATAAACTCAACTCGTCATGTTTGGAGGAAGAAGAATACTGAGTTGCATCCCAAGAACACCATATCTACTGTGAAGCATGGGGGTGGAAACATCATGCTATGGGGCTGTTTTTCTGCCAAGGGGACAGGACGACTGATCCGTGTTAAGGACAGAATGAATGGGGCCATGTATCGTGAGATTTTGAGCCAAAACCTCCTTCCATCAGTGAGAACTTTGAAGATGAAACGAGGCTGGGTCTTCCAACATGACAATGATCCAAAACACACCGCCCGGGCAACAAAGGAGTGGCTCCGTAAGAAGCATTTGAAAGTCCTGGAGTGGCCTAGCCAGTCTCCAGACCTCAACCCCATAGAAAATCTGTGGCGGGAGTTGAAAGTCCGTGTTGCTCGGCGACAGCCCCAAAACATCACTGCTCTCGAGAAGATCTGCATGGAGGAATGGGCCAAAATACCAGCTACTGTGTGTGCCAACCTGGTAAAGACCTATAGTAAACGTTTGACCTCTGTTATTGCCAACAAAGGTTATGTTACAAAGTATTGAGTTGTATTTTTGTTATTGACCAAATACTTATTTTCCACCCTGATTTACGAATAAATTCTTTACAAATCCTACCATGTGGATTCATGGATTTTTTTTTTCACATTCTGTCTCTCACAGTTGAAGTGTACCTCTGGTGCAAATTACTGACCTCAGTCATCATTTTAAGTGGGGGAACTTGCACAATCGGTGGCTGACTAAATACTTTTTTGCCCCACTGTATGCAATGGCTTAAAAGCAGATTGAAATTTCTCAGCAATATTGTTCATGTCCAAGTACGCCTGGAGCTGGGAGAGAACTAGTCTCTCCAGGATCTTGGACAAGAACGAAAGCTTAGAGATCGGTCTGTAGTTTGAAAGGTCATAACAGTCAGAGTTTCTTTTTTTAAGAATCGGGTGGACTACAGCATGTTTAAAAGCCAAAGGAACACAGCCTGAGAGCAAGGAAAAGTTCATAAGAAATAGGATACTAGGTTCAATTACATCAAAACAGTCCTTAGCTATGCGAAATGGAAGAATGTCAAGCACAGTATTGGTGTTATTCATTTGATCAACTAGCCACTTAAGAGACAAAAGTGACACAGGCTCAAACTGGTGGGAAGAGGACATAAAACAGGGGGAAGGGAGGACTTAAGAGATGTGATCTTATCTAAAAAGTGAATTTGAAATCGCTCACAAGAGCCCGAGAATAAATTAAAGGCATCTCTGGGGAAGGGTTAACCACTTCAATTTTTAAATAAGGTGCGGGGGGTATGGCCATTGGCCAGGATGATTTTGGACAAGAAGGACACTTTGGCCATTTTAGCAGCACTTTGGAATTTTAAGCGGCTAGTCCGTAGCATGTCGAGAGAAACCTGAAGTTTATCTTTTTTCCAACTTCTCTCAGCGTGCCGACACACACGATGTAGAGCGCTCATAGTGTCATTAAGCCAACACCGAGAGTAGGTTCTGGGGCGCTTCATTTTAATAGGGGCAACAGTATCAAGGATAGAAGAAAATAACGATAACAAGGTATTAGCACAGTCATCAACCGAGCGGAAAGAACAGTCGGGAGTGACAGATGCAGAATTGAAGGAAGACAGAGAAGTTTGACACCGCTTCAGCATTAATTACAAGTAGCGGGCAAAGGGGAGCCGCAGGATATACTTCATTAGTGCACAAGCCAGTATCAAATATAACTGGGAAATTATCCGAGATCCCAGCATCACTTATAGCCTTGATACAAATGTCCAGACCATGTGAAAAAACCAAGTCCAAAGTATGTCCATTAACATGCGTTAGGTCATTAACCCACTGAGCCAGGTTAAAAGAGTCAGTTAAAGCAAGGAAGTCTTTAGCAAATGGGTCATCCTTACAGCAAGTGTGTCTGTTAAAATCACCAACAATGAGAACACAACCATACTTAAAAACAACGGAGCCTAGGAGATCAGCAAATTCTGTGATAAAATATTTGCTATATTTAGGCGGTCGGTAAATCACCATGCAGAGTGTGGTCATGGATGCAGTCATCTCCAATAACTGGACTTCAAAACTAGAGTAGGTAGGTGAGGGTAGCTGCCGAACTGCATATGAATTTTTAAAAACCGAGGCTACGCCGCCACCCCTACCAGCAGTGTTGGGGAGTAACGGAATACATGTACCGCCGTTACGTATTTAAAATACAAAATATGAGTAACTGTATTCCGTTAGAGTTACCGTTTAAAAAGGTCGTATTCAGAATACAGTTACTTTGTTGAAATAAATGGATTACACTGCAGTACTTTCCTGTTTCATTTTGTTGCGGGTCAGGACTGTTTGGGTTTTGTTTGACAGCTACGTTCTGTTCTTGTTACGGTTGCCATGGTTACAGGGCGACGCTCTCTCTCTCTCTCCGCGACTGTGTGTTTCCTGGGTGAGAGAGCGCCTTTTCGTTGTTGTTGTTGTTGTTGTGCTAAGCCAACAGGCAGAATGCTACAAGCATAGCTCTAAAGAATGTAGCATCATGGGCAGTGTAGTCCGTGTTGCTGGGAGAATGGACTGCCATACACGTTATGGTTCTGTGAGCGCGAGGAGGGGAGAAAAAGGGCAGTGGAAAGGTACGAGTTGTCATCGAGGAAAAACGGGAGCTGGAAGCATGTAAATATAATAATAACCACTTCAGCCAAGAAGAGTGCCTGACGAGCCCAGTTGTAAGTAAGCTATTAAGACTCGACTGTACACCGTGTTCGTGTTTTCCTCCGAAAACAATAAGTTCCGTTGGAGCAGTCTTTCAACGCCTCTCTCTGTCTCTCGCAAGAAAAGTTGACCCACACAACAAAGTAAAGCTATTTTTCGACTACGAGCCGACAGGGACCCCGCCGTATTAGTCAGAGGTCCCTTTACTACAGTTCGGAGTCGCGGACCTTCAGTAACAGTAATAAATCACACAGCAATAGTACATTCACGTTGTTGTAAAAAGCATGATAATATATTAAGTAATCCAAAGTATTCAGTCATTGAGTAACGTAACGGAATACGTTACAGAATACATTTTGGGGCATGTATTCTGTATTCTGTAATGGAATACATTTTAAAAGTAACCTTCCCAACACTGCATACCAGTAAGCCTTGGTGAGTTAAAAGCGACACAGTCCAATGGAAGAAGTTCGGTAAAAGGGATAAACTGCCCAGGACAAATCCAGGTTTCAGTCAGGAATAAAGCATCAAGCCCATTATTGGAGAGGAAGTCATTTAAGAGAAAAGTCTTATTGACCAGCGACCTGACATTAAGCAATGCCATCCGTATCCTAGGGGCTAAATCGCCACGTGTGGTGCGTCGTAGGACACTTAGGTTGCTTCGGCAAACGCCGCGTCGGAGCGATGTTATCCAAACCCGAGCAGGAAAACATGCCACAGGAAGGGCAGGGTAGACTTCGTGGTCAGCCGAGCAGATCCAACGGTGGGTGAGCAACTTAGCATCAGAGCACTCCTGGGAAGGAGGGAAAAAAGATAAAATATCCAGGCTGGCATGTGGGTAGCCTGTGGCTCTGGCTTTAAAGTAGACCCTGAGGCGAATGCAACGGCCACTCCTTCTACCGCGTTTCCTGTAGCGTTTCTTGTGTAGATTAGGAATAGGGTAGGTGGAAGAAGCCGGTCGGAGGGTCCAGTTGGGGCGGGGTGGCGTCGCCCAGGTTCCAGCAAGGATCAGCCTGAGAGGAATGGGAGAGTCTTAGATTTAAAAGTGTTTGCCTATCGTATGTAATCAGTGCACAGCCATTAGATGAGCATACAACTAAAAGGATAAAAAGATACAATGCCAAGGTCCATAAAAGAGCGTAGAGGGGGTAAAAAGCAGCAAAACAGATACAGCCGAGGACGGCAAGCCACGTACACCGGCGCTATCTTTCCCTCACTGTACCAAACTGTAGGTAAAATCCACTGCACAGCACTCTTTTTGCGGAACTGTAAACACAACTCACTGCTTTACACTCAATTTCCAAATGATCAACACACTCCTAGCAAGACTATACACATTTATGGCTATTATTTACACTATTTTGCCAACTGTCTGGCACACTGTCACATGTGAAAACTGTTTTAGATAATTAGTTCAATTTGCAATCAGCCTAAGCACTATAAATAAGCTACAGGTAAGCTGTCCGTGTGGAGTACAATGGAGGGAGCAGGAAGAGTGAGAATTAGAGGAGGCTGAGGAAGAGGACGTGGAGGTGAAGAAGTAGGACGAAGAGGACAACACGGACAAGGAGGTGACGTTAGAGGAAGAGGACAAGGAGGAGCAAGAGGAGGACGAGGAGAGGGAGGAGGAAGGGTAAGAAGAGTAAGAAATAGAATTACTGATGACATCAGAGCTACAATAGTGGATCATGTAATCAACCATGGAATGACCCTGAGGGAAGCTGGCCAACGGGTTCAGCCTAACTTGAGCCGCTACACTGTAGCAAGCATCATAAGGACATTTCGAAATCAGAGTCGGTTAGTACAGTCACTTTGCACTAAGATTTGTAGCACTGCCATATGCTACTGAAAAACACAACAATACCATAGATGTAAAAATACTGAAATTGTTACCAGATGCTGGGGGCAGAGGAAGAATGCTCACTGCAGACCAAGGAACCCATATAGTCAATATAGTGATTGCAAATAATTCCATAAGGCTACACGAAATTCATCAGCGCATAATTGTGGATGACACCACCTTCCAAAACACAAAATGTGAGCATTTCTGTATTAGGTCGTGTACTTGCCCACAACAGAATCCGAATGAAACAAATCTACAGAGTACCTTTGGAAAGAAACAGTGAACGTGTACAACAGCTGCGATATGACTATGTGCAGGTAAGCTATAGTAGCATTGGTACTGAATCTGGAAGTGCATACTGTAGTGCTGTGCATGTGCCTGCTGTGCTGAATTTGTTTTGTCTTGTCTAGAGAGTGATGGAGCTAGAGGCAGATGCCATGGGTCATGAGCAGTTTGTTGTGGATGAGGCTGGTTTTCACCTCACTAAGAAAAGGAGACGTGGCAGGAACATCATTGGACACCGTGCCATAATCAATGTCCCAGGACAACGTGATGGTAACATAACTATGTGTGCAGCTATAAGTCAAAATGGTGTTGTTCGCCATCATGCAACCCTGGGCCCATATAACACTGCACACATTATTACATTCCTGGACGCCTTACATGACATGCTCACTAATGTTCAGAGACCAGAGCAGACCAGATACGTCATCATATGGGACAATGTTAGTTTCCATAGGGCTGCTTGGGTCTGCAACTGGTTTACAGATCACCTACTCTTCACTGTACTCAACCTCCCCCCATACTCTCCATTCTTGAATCCAATTGAAGAGTTATTCTCTGCCTTGCGCTGGAAGGTCTATGACTGTCATCCCCATCAACGCATAGCCCTTTTACATGCAATGGAGGAGGCATATGGGGATATTGACCAGCCATCATGTCAGGCCTGGATGCGCCATTCCAGAAGATATTTTCCCCGGTGCCTTGGACTAGAGGACTTTGCATGTGATGTAGACGAAATTTTGTGGCCGGAGAGATGACGCGATGTAGACTGATTGCTCTTTTTTCCTCAGGGAAAATACTATTTTGTTTTGACTTGGAAATAAGCACTTGTGTTTGTTTTGATGTGTGTGAATAAACGCCAGTACTTGAAGTTTGGATCCCTCTATGTTTATGGACCTATGACCTCAAACTGACATAGCCTACCTTGTGCACAGAGAAAGCAAAAGCCAGATGTGTTTTTTTATTCATACTATCAGTGTGTAGTTGGTGCATTGTGTGCTTATTAATGTGATGGCTTGTGTTAACTGTTTGATATGAAAATACCATTTTTACAAAGGTTTGGAGAGTTAAGCAAGAGTTATTAGCTTTTGCAAGAAAACTACAATGTTTTGCTGATTTGGTGAAGGGTTTTATTATTTGTGTGTAGAGTTTTGCAAAAATAGGCAATAGTTACAAAAAAATCGCTTAAGCCATCAGAAACAACTGTAACACACTACCACTCAAAATTGAAAACACATGTTGCAACCTCTTCTTCTGCGTTTTGCTAGATTGAATCCAGCTTCATCCACAAAGATATATTCATGAGGCCTAACCATTGAGTCAAGCTCAAAGATTCTAATTTTAGTTTTGTAAATGAAATAGTATAATGTATACATGTGCTGTATATACAAGTATACTTATAACTAAATGGTATTTTGTTTAGAATTGAAAGACGGCCACATGAGGGTGGAAGAACACACATGTGCTCACGTCACCAGGAGGCACTTATTGTGGATATGGTCCATCAGAATAATGCAATTTGACTGCATGAACTGCAGCAAGGGAATATAGAAGACAAAATTTATTTTGAATCTCGGAAAAAGGAGAAGGAAAGGTTACAATGTCATAGCTCAACATGCCATTATTGAACTGCCTGGCCAGCGTGGTGGAAATGTAACTGTGCTGCCATCAGCAGCTATGGGGTTCTCCGCTGTCATGTTACTGTTGGGCCATACAACACCGAACTTCTAGCAACATTCCTGGATGGTCTACAGGATGCTTTGCTTGAGCAGAGACATCGCGAGCAGGCAGAGCATCCCATATCATTTGGGACAATGTGACCTTATTTTATGCAGTTAAGTGTTATATGTGCCTTGACTGCATAAAATAAGGTCCTGGATAAATTATGGTGCTTTAAGTGGATTCCATACCTATGGCCAATTTAGAATTAAGTTAACCTAATAAACATGACCTTGGACTGTAGAAGGAAACTGGAGCCAAGCAAAATCAAGCAGGTGTGGTCAACCATGCAGGGTTACGGCTTGTAAGCAGGGGGGGGGGTTCTGTATAATTATGAGCTGGGACTAGGATTTTGGCTGTGAATCCTTTAAAGCGTGTGGATTGCAGGTAAATTGAGATAACTCAAATGGAGATCTGTGGAGTTTGAACACTATGATGACAGACAGACGAGGGATTACACTGCAATGGTAATCTCTCATTTTAATATGTTTTGCTGAATCTATCCAATGTAAGTTCTGTTGATTCAAGGTCATAATGCTGTGTGTCCAGGAAAAAAAACTGTCTAAATTATTTATTCTAAATTATTATATATATATATATATATATATATATTAAAAATATACCAGACAAGTTAAAGTCTGCACCTCCTTGAAGACCTCACACCGATGGGCCTCTTTTCTTTTCTTCTACCCTCTATTCTTCATTATCTAATTCAAGTGTCAATTTTCAGCTGGCGCCTGCATTTACCCTTTCTTCTGCTATTGTCTCTGCTCAGCGGGGTGGGATGCCTCCCACTTAATCGTTGATCCAATTAATCTGAAAAACCTTTCTCTGCTTCTTTACAAGAATGATGGCCGATGAATAAAAATGTGCAACAAAAGAAGCAAGTTAAAACAGAGCAGTGTTAGTGATTGACACCGGAGCCAAAATGCCTGTTCATTGCCATTATGCCAGATCGAGTTATGGAACCTTAGTAGAGAAAGGTGGCCTTGATGAAAGAGATGAACATATCTAATTAACTTGGGTTAAATAAAAGTTTCCAGCTCCACACAAGTGAGTCAACCACCCCACAGCTTTTCATCATTTTGCCTCCTGGTAGGGCTTTGGAAATTGTGGGAGCTTATTAAACTGATGTCATTTTATCTTCATTCTGCAAAACACACCTGGCATTTCTATTTGCCATTTTCTCTTGGGTACACAAAGGGAACACTGGCTGCACTGCAGTACATTTCAGCAATCCAAGCAGGCCAGATGGGTTTGGGGTGCAGAAGTCTGCAGTTACATACTTGTCTACATGTACAAGCCCAGTCCCCAAAACACTGGGAGTTTGTGTAATGTGTTTTTTTTTTTAAAAAACAAACCCAAATGCAGTGCAGTGATTTCCAACTCATATTTTATTAACAGCAGAAGAACACAGAAAATGAAAAAAAACAAACAACAAAAAATCGAATTTTTAAACTAACAATATGTACTGTTTAAAGTGGGACTTTTGGTCATTTTGAATTTGATGGCACCAACTTGTCTCAAACATATCTGGGTACGTGAATGAATACCACTGTGTATCATCCCCTCTTCTTTGCAATATGTAAACATCTGGGAATTGAACAAGTGCTGCTGGGCTTTTGAGAACTGAATGTTGTCCAAATGTCCAATATTTGAACCAGCCCGAATCCACCATAGCACAATGTGTACCCCTTTGGCACTTTACCGACACGCTGTACATCCCTCTCCGACCAAGGCAAGGCAAGCCACATGGATCACTTGTCCCAGTTCCAATTCAATTCAGTTTATTCCATTTTATTTAAACATGGACATATATAATAACATGGACTGAACCACCACTCACAACCACTAGCACTTGATATAGCCTCTGTAGAAATTATCCACATATCTCACTTATCTTAACTGCACTACTGTATAGTTCTGTGTAAATAATCATTGTGTACATACGATAATTTTTAATCCTACAACTGTTTATAACTTGAATAGTTCACATTTCTGTATAACTGTATATCTCAGATTTCTGTAGTTTTTTATTTCATATTTATATCCTGTTCATAGCCTGTACATAGCTTGTACTCACTACAGCCTGTACATACTTATAGTTATAGAATATTCATAACATACTTCATACCATGTACATTATAACATACCATAATAGACCCATTTCTGTAATATACTTACTAGGGGTGCAACGATATTCGTATCGATATTGAATCGTTCGATACAGTGCTTTCGGTTCGGTACGCATATGTATCGAACAATACAACATTTGTAATTTATTTTATCAACTTTCCTTCTGACGATGCTGTCTGTGTGGAGCGCTCAGTGAATCTGCGTTCGACTACTCCGCCTAGGCTGCACTGTCGAGCGCAGATCCACTGAGCGCTCAACACAGACAGCATAGTCAGAAAGAAGAGCGCAGGGCAAGCTAGCGAGACAGAAGTTAAGCTCTCCTTGCAACATGGACCTCCCCCACCCTCATTCAGATCTGGCGTTTGGAATTATTTTGGTTTTCATGTGACGTATGACCCTGAAGGTAAGCGAGTCATGGACTAAAGTAAAACAGTATGTTGGATGTGCCATGCAATGCTCAATTACATGGGTGAGAACTAGTGTGTTAGTGCAGTTAGCTCGTTAACGTGTTGGCCGTCTAGCCCCATGCACGGGGCGATCGTTAACGGAGATTTGCTGTGTTGTGGCGTTAAGGTCATTTCAACGAGATTAACCTGAAAGCACTAGTGGGAACACAACAAATATGACTGCACATTTACGCCGACATCATCCTAGTGCAAAGACAAAAACAACAAGCATGCTACTAACTTTAGCCGAGTCATTTAGACAGCTGTTAGCACAGGATTCTCCTTATGCTGCTGAGAATATAGCAGAGAAGAAGCGGATAGTATAGCTTTTATTTTGGAAAGAGACATTTCTCTGTAATAAACTCTCTTTTCCAAAGATGAGTGATTCCTCAATCAGATACAGGGCTTGCAATATCGCTGGCCCGACGTCCTGGGGCTAGCGATTTTTCCATTCGGGCTACCAAAATCTCTCTTCCCTGCCCGTCGGGCTATTGTAGGAAAAATATATGTCAATGCTTTTGCATTCTTTCAGAAATGTAGCTGGCTAATTATGTCATTGGCATTGGTGAGCCACTGTCAATGTGACATATTGAAATCGCGTTTGAATTTGCACTTGTTTTTTTTGCTTTCACTTTGCAATCGTGCGAACTGTATATAGAGAGCGACAGTACTGATTGGTGAGTGATGATAATTTGTGCACCAATTCTTCTGACATCGTCTTATTAATCGTTAGCTTACTATGCAAACATGACAAGTGAAATCTCCCGCAGCAAGCTTAAACATGTGAGAGGTTGATCGCGCAGAGAATCGCTGAGCTTATGTGAGTGCGTGTGTAAAAGTAGCAGGATTTATATTTTATTTCTGCTGAGCCAAATAAGACAGGTCAGGGTGAAGAAGTGACAGCCAAAGAAAAGCTTACCACAAAACGGAGAAGTTATGACAAATCAGACTATAAGGCAAAAAGAAAGCGCAGCTTTATGGTTTCATGGACAAAATAATTTCTGTGGCTGCAATATGACGAGCTAAATAACCAGGGCTGCACATAAGTGGTCCGCAGGTGCGCATTCGCTGTCAAAATAAAAAACACGCACAAGGGTTAGGGTTAAATTTAAAAACTGTACTTTTGAGTTAAAATATATATTTATAATTTTAATAAATGACAAATTAAAAATGCATGAACATTTTTTTGTATCAAAAAAATATCGAACCGTGACACCAAAGTATCGAACCGAACCGAACCGTGGATTTTGTGTATCGTTGCACCCCTAATACTTACATATCTATATTATTGCTAATATATATTGTAATATATCTATATCATGGCTAAAGCACTTCTGGATGGATGCAAACTGCATTTCGTTGCCCTGTACCTGTGCATGTGCAATGAAAAAGTTGAATTCTATTGAATTCTATTCTATTTATTTATATACAGCCAATTCACAACAGTTGCTGTAAGCCACTTTATATTGTAAGATACAACAGAAAACAAAAACTAAAAGAGAGAAAACCTCAACAATTATTCCATTTGAACAAGCACTTTGGTGACAGTAGGAAGGAAAAACTCCCTTTTAACAGGAAGAAACTGCCTGTAAAACAAGGTTCAGGGAGGGGCGGCCACTTGACTCAAAAGGGTGGGGGTGAGGGGAGGAAGACAGGATAAAAGACATGCTGTGGAAGAGAGCCAGAGATTAATAATAACTAATGATTAAATGCAGAGAGGTCTATTAACACATAGTGAGCGAGAAAGGTGGCTGGAGAAGAAATAATACGTACAGCTAGGTCCATACAGGGAGTGCAGAATTATTAGGCAAATGAGTATTTTGTCCGCATCAACCTCTTCATGCATGTTGTCTTACTCCAAGCTGTATAGGCTTGAAAGCCTACTACCGATTAAGCATATTAGGTGATGTGCATCTCTGTAATGAGAAGGGGTGTGGTCTCAACACATCAACACCCTATATCAGGTGTGCATAATTATTAGGCAACTTCCTTTCCTTTGGCAAAATGGGTCAAAAGAAGGACTTGACAGGCTCAGAAAAGTCAAAAATAGTGAGATATCTTGCAGAGGGATGCAGCAGTCTCAAAATTGCAAAGCTTCTGAAGCGTGATCATCGAACAATCAAGCGTTTCATTCAAAATAGTCAACAGGGTCGCAAGAAGCGTGTGGAAAAACCAAGGCGCAAAATAACTGCCCATGAACTGAGAAAAGTCAAGCGTGCAGCTGCCAAGATGCCACTTGCCACCAGTTTGGCCATATTTCAGAGCTGCAACATCACTGGAGTGCCCAAAAGCACAAGGTGTGCAATACTCAGAGACATGGCCAAGGTAAGAAAGGCTGAAAGACGACCACCACTGAACAAGACACACAAGCTGAAACGTCAAGACTGGGCCAAGAAATATCTCAAGACTGGTTTTTCTAAGGTTTTATGGACTGATGAAATGAGAGTGAGTCTTGATGGGCCAGATGGATGGGCCCGTGGCTGGATTGGTAAAGGGCAGAGAGCTCCAGTCCGACTCAGACGCCAGCAAGGTGAAGATGGTTTGGGCTGGTACCATCAAAGATGAGCTTGTGGGGCCTTTTTGGGTTGAGGATGGAGTCAAGCTCAACTCCCAGTCCTACTGCCAGTTTCTGGAAGACACCTTCTTCAAGCAGTGGTACAGGAAGAAGTCTGCATCCTTCAAGAAAAACATGATTTCCATGCAGGACAATGCTCCATCACACGCGTCCAAGTACTCCACAGCGTGGCTGGCAAGAAAGGGTATAAAAGAAGAAAAACTAATGACATGGCCACCTTGTTCACCTGATCTGAACCCCATTGAGAACCTGTGGTCCATCATCAAATGTGAGATTTACAAGGAGGGAAAACAGTACACCTCTCTGAACAGTGTCTGGGAGGCTGTGGTTGCTGCTGCACGCAATGTTGATGGTGAACAGATCAAAACACTGACAGAATCCATGGATGGCAGGCTTTTGAGTGTCCTTGCAAAGAAAGGTGGCTATATTGGTCACTGATTTGTTTTTGTTTTGTTTTTGAATGTCAGAAATGTATATTTGTGAATGTGCAGATGTTATATTTTTGGGTTTTTTGGGTTCATTGAGAATACAACTTGCCTAATAATTCTGCACTCCCTATATATATTTAGACGCTGACACAAATTTTGTTTTTACATGTTTACTGAAACATATTCCAATTATAGTTATATTATGAACATGGTCATAATTTGTGGACTCTCAGCTTTCAAATGACGGCACCCACATTTAAATTGAACAAAGAGTTTAGGAGCTTCAACTCCTTAACATGTGCCACGCCCTTTTCGAAGGGACTAAGAGTAATTGGACAATTGGAAATCAAAGGCTCTTCGTGGACCTGTGTGCAGGGGCGGATCTAGAAGGGTGGCATGGGGTGGCAAGTGCAACCCTAAAATGATCCCTTGCCACCCAAGTGCCACCCCAGTTTTCATATGACAGTGTTGTTTATTAAAATAAGATAGCATGAACAGTTTGAGTGTAGTTACAGTCAACAGTGAATATAAATGCTAAAACTGAATATATTGCATAGTGTCCCCCCCACCATTTACAAATGGTTCAGCCCATAGCAGGACCAGCTTTTTTCTTGTTTTCAGTAGCAAGCATGCTTATGATTGTGCCAGAGCACATTTTGAACAACACCATGGGAATTTCGCTTTTACACAGGTGGTTGGATGTTACACTCTGGAAATGGAAGAAGGTGAGTGTTATTAACCCTCCACAGACACGCTGCACCCTGGTCCACAGACACGCTGCACCTCCAAATCACATGACTGATCTAAGCTGACATAGCAACAAGCTGCAGCCACTCTGACTCTGTAAATCCAGAGTTATGATAATATATATAAGCCACACTTTTTTCTAAATACTGTCATCACGTTTGTGTGTGTTTTAAGCGTTTTCTAAGGGCAGCGCAAAAACAGTAAAGGGAAAAAAAAGGGGAAAAAAAACACCTCTTTCCTATCAGTGGAAAAATGTACCATGTCGACCAATTTAAAAAGTCAACACGTAGGATTTGGTTTTTTAATTATGTGGGCTACAGACAATTATTAAGTTATAGACTGTATTTATATGAAAAACGTGTATACTTACTGCATTTGAATTATTTTAACCATATATAACCACCTGCATATGTGTTTGAAAAAAAAAAGGCTTTGATTTTGCCACCCCATTTGATTTCTTTGCCACCCTCATGCCACCCTAAGAACATTTCTCTAGATCCGCCCCTGCCTTTGTGGGCAATTTCTTTGTTATGCCATTATCAATTAACCAGATAAAAAGGTGTGGTGTGCTTGCATTTGAGAGATTTTGCTATGAACACACAACATGCGGTCCATGCAGGTGAAACAAGCCATCCTTAGGCTACGAAAACAGAAAAAAAACATCCAAGACATTGCTACAATATTAGGAGTGGCAAAATCTACAGTTTGGTACATCCTGAGAAAAAGACAAAACACTGGTGAACTGGTCCAAAAACACCTGGATGTCCACGGAAGTGAACAGTGGTGGATGATTGCAGAATCATTTCCATGCAGATTAAAAACCCCTTCACAACAATCAGCTAAGTGAATGAAGCTCCAGGAGGTAGGCATATCGATATCTTATATGTACCTTAAGGAGAAGACTGCATGAAAGTAAATACAGAGGGTTCACTGCAAGGTGCAAGTCACTCATAAGCCTCAAGAACGGAAAAGATAGATTGCCTCAAAATATCTAAAAAAGCCAGCACAGTTCTGGAAAAAAGCATTCAAAAAAGCACACAGCAAAGGCAGTGTGATGGCTTGGACAATGTACCAAAAAAATACAGCCAAAGCAACCCAGGAGTTTATTAAAGCAAAGCAGTGGAATATTCTTGAATATCCAAGTCAGTCACCTGATCTTAACTCAACTGAGCGTGTATTTCACTTGCTGAAGACAACACATCGGACAGACAGGCTCACAAACAAACATCAACTGCAAAGCGCTGCGGTAAAGGCCTGGCAGAGCATTCAAAAGGAGGGAGCTTAGCAGCACTTTCAGAGACTCCCTTGCTCAGGCAAAAATTGGGCCTAGTGTCCTCATCATTGAAAAACCTGTTCAGGACTAGGATACTCAGGTTAATCCTGCAGTACAGGGGTCTGGTCTGGTGAAGGGAAATATGGAAAATGACAGGAATTGTTTTATTGTTGGCATCATTATGGATGTTCCTGTTGTTGTAGTTTAAAATATGACTTTACTTGTTTTCATTATTATACTTGAGGGAAATGTACTAAAATGTACTGGTTCACTGTAAAGGATGATGGCCCAAATACTCCTATGAGAAAATCATGTCTACAGTAGTAAATATTGGAGTTTTAAGCTAGTGAACTGTTTTCAAATACACGCTTCAAATGTCAGTATCAGTATGTATTTTTCACTGTACCTGAACGTGGTTTTGTTTTAGTCGCTCTTCAAGTAGCAGACAGACGAGAGTAGTGAGTACGTTTTCCTCATCCATTTCTCTGATCAGGAGAAGTGGTAAGGGCGTGTACAGCTGGTGACACAAATTTGAAGGCTAGACCGTCCCATTTCACAAGCCTACAAGGCTTGCACTTCTGGCCTTTTCAGCTCATGAAGACCACGTTCTCCAAGGCTCCAGACCCTGAATTGGGATACAGCCTGTATGTGTTGTACCTTATGTTCTAAAGGGGAACTCAATACCATTCCAGCAGAACTGTTCAAATGTTTCAGTGTTTTACAAAGCCTTGCTTTGCCCATCACAAGTGAAATGCAGACAAGACAATGACACTGATTAAAGGAGAAAACTATCAAGCATTTTACAAATAACAGAGCCTGATTACCACCAAAATAGTGAGGACAATCTGGCAGAGATATGCTGCTCACCCAGCCTTCAAATACTTCTGGGTTTGATTGTTCAAGATTCAGAGCAGGTGTGAGAAGGACAGACAAAGCAATACTCCCCAATGGTAGAGTTACAGCTTCATGTGAAAGATAGAGACTTATTAGAAAAAAAGGGAAACAAAGGCAAAATAACCCAGCCTGCCCCAATCATTAAAGCTATTTAAACTTGAGTGTAAAAATCTAATCCTTTGTTAGGATAAGATGACCTTTATTAGTCCCACATGTGGGAAATTTGTGTCACAGCAGAAAAGTGGACAGTGCAAAGTTACAGCAGCAAAAATTTAGAAAAACACAGGAATAGGATAAGATAATAAGAACAAGATACTATATACACAATACAATAAAACACCATATGCAATAGAATAAAATACAATGTTGTCAGAAAAAGAGAATTACACTAAGTGTTATTGCACATGTGTGGATGTGTGTGTTTGGTCAGCTGTGAAGTCCATATTGTAGAGTCTGACAGCAGTGGGGAGGAAAGAACTGTGAAATCTCTCCGTCCCACATCGTGGGTGCCGCAGCCTGCCACTGAAGGAGCTGCTCAGTGCTGAGTCTCCTGCATGGGGTGGGAGATGTTGTCCAACAGGGATGACAGCTTAGCCGTCATTCTCCTGTCACTCACCACCTCCACTGGGTCCAGACGGCATCCTAATACAGAGCTGGCCCTTCTGATCAGCCTGTTCAGTCTCTTCCTGTCCCCAGCAGAGATGCTGCAGCCCCAGCAGACCACACCGTAAAAGATGGCTGAGGCCACCAAAGAGTCATAGAAGACCTGAGCTGTCATGGTCCCTGTGTCTCTCTGGTTGACTCTCTGTTAGGCAACATGTTTGTTTTTGTTTTCGCTCTCTCCCTCCTCCCTCTCGCTTTCGCCGCAGTGATCCTCATTGTGGGCTCCCGCTGCTGGCCTACACACCTGCGCTCATCACCACACTGGTCGCCGATCCCAGCTGATTGCCGCACTATTTAAGATGGCGGATCTACACTAGTCTTCGCTGGATCATTGAGCTATCAGCATCAGTCAACCCGTGAACCTACAAATCAGAATCTGTGTGTGACTCTTTCTTTAATCGGACCTTTTTGTGTGTGTAGATTTTCCCTGGACGTGATTACCAGACTACTTGAGGTGCGGCAGTGGAGAGTTGGATTTGGACAGAAAGTGTGGAGCACTTCTTCCCGACCCCTGTTTCCCGACGGACCCTTCTGACTAAGGAAAACCCGGCTTGTGCCTGAGTCCCTTTAAGAAATCTTATCATGAGCTTCCACAGCAGGTACAGCCTGCTCTGCCCTTTCCTGTAGAGGACTGGAATTATGAGTCCAGTCCAGTTTATTGTTCAGATGAACACCAAGGTACCTGTAGCTGTCCACGGCCTCAATGTCCATACCTTGGATATTTAGTAGTTGCAGAGGGTGTCTGTGCCTGTGGAAGTCTATCATCAGCTCCTTGGTTTTCCTAGTGCTGATCTGGCAGTAGTTCTGCTGGTACCAGTCCACAAAGCCTTGGGTCAGTTCTCTGTCCTCCCTGTACAGACATTTCATATTCTATTCTTTACAAACTTCTTCCCCCAAGGCAATCCGACTGTTTTTCTTAGTAAGGTTAACTAATTAAAATTTTCAGTATGGCAGCAGACTCTGCAGTCCCTTATCCTTTGCATTCATTGTTATGTGGCGTTTTCCAATACATTTGTGTCACGGTCTGAGGGGACAGACCGTGCAGGGGTGTGTGTGGTGGACCCAGATGCAAACACAAGAGAGTGGACCGGAGTAAACTTCAACTGAAAGCGAGCCTTTATTGTGGCTGATGACAGGTCTCAACACAAAGCAGAAACATCGTGACTAAAACTGAACCTAAACTAAACTGGGAAACAGGTACTGATAAACTAAGGAGACTCAGAAAACCATGACAATGTTGTACAGACTGACCGGGAGGACATGGAGGGTAGGAACACAGACGACGTGACGCAGACTACATGAAACACAGAGACTAAATACACATGAGGGATGATCAGGGGAAGTGGCCACACATGGGATCACAGCTGACACACATGAACCTAACGACAGGACAGGAGGGTGCAACTGAATACACTGACATGAATACAGATTTACAAAGTAAAACAGGAAACATGGAAATTAGACATGACAAGAACTAAACATAACCACGCAGACAGGACTCACGACCCAGGGAAACTTAGTACAGGGGAGATGACATAACTGACAGCATGAACTTGACAATACAAGACACACAGACATAAACACACGAAGGGCAAGGGAGGCTTGATACGAGGGTAACACATACAACTGGCTGGACTACCTAGTGAACCTAAACAAACAATAAACGATAATCATCAAAATAAGTTAAACACAAAACACTGGGTCGCACGACCCAGGACCATGACAATTTGACCTGATAACAGCTTTGCAAATGACCTAACAGCATTGTAGGTCTTCATGCATATCCTCATAAATTGCATTTTTAAATAGCCTGAATAATGGATAAAATTTAAAACCACCCTGAGAGAAAAAGGTTATATGAAATGCATGGTCAAATATGTGGTTAAAGTTAAACAGTCTTCCAAGTTAGCTGAAAAGTATATTAAATGTTGTCTTTTTAAAAATTAGTATTTTAGAAATAATACCATAGTTACCATTGACTACTTAGAAATTCAAATACCACACTTTTCAGATTGTCTGATGCACCTTGGTATTGATTCTCCTTTTGATGGTTTTTAGGGTACACCTATGTTGAGGGATTTCATTTTTAAGTATATTGAGGAGAAAATATCTAATCACAGGAACATTCAGAAAGGTGGTTTTTTCCCCACTCTCAGTAAGATTAGGAGACAGTGTGTTGATTGCCAAAAACAATGCTTGCTTGGCTCAAGATCTTTGATGCCTGTCTGACTTTATATGCATTTATAGAAAGAGCAAACAAATAACAACACTGCAGTGCCCGACAGCTAATTACCATACAGTACATAAGCTTTAATCACAGTTGATTAGTCCCAGAACTTGAAACATACAGTGAATATTCCCCTTTCACCAGCATTAAAAGATTTTCATGACAAATAAAAGCTCAATTAAAAAAATGAGAGTATCCAAGGCTGATTTAAAGAGTGGGTTTCTTTGATGGGGATTTCTAGTGGCAGCAGCATCAATTTCATGTGCCAGTCTTTAAAATACCATTTCACGATCAAAGCAGCCAAACGTGAGTACAGGGACAGGGTGGAGCAACAGTTTGACAACCCTCGGAGTATGTGGCAGGGACTAAACACGATCACAGACTTTAGAGGGAAAACCAGCACACCGCAGACCACGGCCTCTCTGTGTGAGGATCTAAACGTATTCTACGCTAGATTCGACGCAGCGAACACCATGAGACCGGACAGTGTGCGCACCGCGGATGACGTCAGTGCGCACACTGTGTCTGAGGAGGATGTGCGGAAGTGCTTCAGGAAGGTGAACGCGCGCAAAGCTACTGGTCCGGACGGGATTCCCGGCCGCGTCCTCAAGTCATGCGCGGCTCAGCTGGCTGGAGTGTTCACGCACATCTTCAACCTTTCCCTCTCTCTGTCTGTAGTCCCAGCCTGCTTCAAAATGGCCACCATCGTCCCTGTACCCAAATCCTCCACCATCTCCTCATTGAACGACTGGCGACCTGTAGCCCTGACCCCCATCGTAAGCAAATGCTTCGAGAAGCTGGTCAGGGACTTCATCTGCTCTGCACTACCCGACTCACTGGACCCTCTACAGTTTGCATACCGCCACAACAGGTCCACTGATGATGCCATAGCCCTGACACTACACACTGCCCTGTCACACCTGGAGAAGAGAGACACGTATGTGAGAATGCTGTTTGTAGATTACAGCTCAGCATTCAATACCATCGTTCCCTCGAAGCTGGACAGGAAACTGCAGGATCTAGGACTGAGCAGCTCCCTCTGCAGCTGGATCCTTAGCTTCCTGTCTGACAGACGCCAGGTGGTCAGACTGGGCAGCATCACCTCATCCCCCATCACACTGAACACTGGTGCTCCACAGGGGTGTGTACTGAGCCCTCTCCTGTACTCACTCTACACCTACGACTGCACAGCCACTAACAACTCCAACATCATTGTGAAGTTTGCGGACGACACTACAGTGGTGGGTCTTATCACCAACGGTGATGAGACGGCTTACAGGGAGGAGGTCAGCGCCCTGACCCACTGGTGTCAAGACAACCATCTCACCCTCAACGTCGCAAAGACAAAGGAGTTGATAGTGGACTTCCGGAGGTGCAGAGAAGTACACACCCCCATCACCATCAACGGCGCTGCTGTGGAGAGAGTGAGCAGCTTCCGGTTCCTTGGAGTACATCTGGCTGAGGATCTTACGTGGTCAGTACACACAAACAAAACAGCAGCAGCGCCTCTTCTTTCTCAGGAGACTGAAAAGATTCGGCATGAGCCCCCGCATCCTCAGGACCTTCTATCACTGTGCCATTGAGAGCATCCTCACTGGATGCATCACCACCTGGTATGGCAACAGCACCGCCTACAACTGCAAAGCTCTCCAGCGAGTAGTGCGGTGCTCTGAACGGATAATTGGAGGTGAGCTTCCCTCCCTCCAAGACATCTACAGGAAGCGCTGCCTGAGGAAAGCGGGGAGGATCATCAAGGACTCCAGTCACCCCAGCCATAAACTGTTCAGACTGCTTCCATCAGGAAGGAGGTTCTGCAGCATCCGGTCCCGTACCAGCAGACTGAGAGACAGCTTTTTCCATCAGGCCATCAGACTGCTGAACACGTCATAGACACCTCAGCTTCACTACTGGAACTTCAACATTATGCACTCCACACTGTATATAAATGCCACTTGTTTTGCACATATTCAACTCTGTATATTTTATATATTTTATTATTATTATTATTATTATTGTTATTATTATTATTATTTTTTTTTTTTTTTTTTTTTTTTTTTTTTTACTATTTAATTTGTAAAAATGTGTACACACACACACACACACACACACACACACACACACACACACACACACACGTAGGAAAATATTTAGTATACACATCCAGAAATGCATACACTATTATATATTGTACATATATTTATTAGTTTCAGGTTGGCCATTCTCGTATTTTGCTCGTTTGTGTTGTTGTGTTTGCACATCTCTGTTGCTTGTGGGGCTCGCACACAAGAATTTCACTCGCATGTGCCTGCACATGTGATGTGACAATAAAAGTGATTTGATTTGATTTGATTTGACTTCTTAGATATCTCATTATCATTTTGTATCTCAGAAATTAGTCTCGGATTTAAAGAACCTGAAAAAGGTATTTATGATTCTGTAACACACACACACACACACACACACACACACACACACACACACACACAAAGATTCTAGGTCCGACCAACCGTCTCCGCCGTGGGCAAAATGATGACGGGTAATAAGGTAATTACAAGGTAATTTATTAATACAATGCTCCAAAAATAAAAAATAAAACAGTCCAGTGTCCCATTTGCGTACAAAGTAAAAAACACACAGTCCAAGGCCAGAGCCACCTATGCCAGAAAGCCAGATGCATTCCACATCACTTTAACAGGGGTAGCAGTTGTCCTCTGAGACCCACCACCCTGTAAGTAGACAGCCAGTGATCACTCCGGCCTCTGCAACTCAACTGCCTGAAGCTGCGGCGTGTAATAGGTCCTGGCCTGCACAGAAAGACAAAGTAACACAGCAGTGTTTGTAGTGTGGGCTGTAAGTAGACCAGTGTATCAGTGCAATTAATTACACCTGCCTCTAATTAGTCCAACCCCATTACAGCCATTAGCTCACCACAAATGTGACACACACACACACACACACACACACAACCACTCCCAAACCAGAGCAACGTCACACAAAAATATGGACATGAATTAATACAGGCACATTAGTCTACCATGTTACAATTCCATAAGATACATTTTAAATTCTACACAGAGCCTTTTAGCTTATTTATAAACACTGCAAACCCTTTTCATGTGTCTATACTGAGCATATATAATCCCAACATTGTTCAAGTTCTTTGTTATGTTAACATGACGTCTGTGTGCATCATGTTGTGTTTGCCCTTTTCCCCGTCTCATTATTATTATTAGTAGTATTAGCTGTGTTCCCGGTGTGCTCCTACGTCCCTCGTTAGCCTTCTGTGTATTCATGTCGTTCTTATTTTACACTGTGTGTTCCGTGTGCTAGCTCGCCTGCCTGTTTAATTCATTTTGCATTCTCAGTTTAGTTTTCTGTTCCGTTGCAATCCAGCAATAGGTGTTTACACATACCTTTAAGGGATAGAATTAGTTCCACTCTGGAGTCCCCACTTACCTGTTTGATCAAAGGATCAATGATCTTGAGTTACTAGACTTTACGACACTGACGCATTGGGCTACGATTTTAGGTTTAGTTTGTGGATGATACAGCCATCATGGGGTGTATTTGGGATGTTCAGGAAGAGGAGTACAGGAGTCTAGTCGTCACGGGTTTGAAACTGACTCAGGCGCAGACCCAAAATCCTTGGCAAGGAAGACAGTGTGTTTATTTACACTGGAAACACCAGGTGACGATACATACACAGTGTGGCATGGGACAAGGGTCCGAGGCTCCAGGGTCCAGGAAAAAGGGAAATTAGTCCAACACAAGCTCCTCTCCTCAGGAGTTTCTTTACACACACGCTCGCTTGGTTGGTTTCGCAGGAAACAGATCCAGGGTGGATCTACAGACACGCACAGAAAAGTCTAATTAGAAAACGATCTCAAGAAACTCACAGACTCTGACTTGCAGATTACAGAGGGACTGACACTGATGGCACAATGATCCAGCGAAGAATAACACAGGTCCATCTTCAATCTGCTGGAATCAGCCGCAGGTGTGACGGTGAGCACAGGTGCGTTGGCTAGTGGCGGGAGCCCATAATGAGCACCGCCCCGGCAGAGAGGAAAGAGAGAGAGGGAGAGAGAGCAAAAACAAAACATGTCGCCTACACAGAGTCAGCCAACAAGGCACGGGGACCATGACAGCAGTGAGGAATTTTGTTACATGGAGTCACACCTACCACCTGCAACTCAACACCTCAAAGACCAAGGAACTGGTTGTGGACTTCGGGAGGTTCAGACCAGGTCCACTATCAGTTAAGATAAAGGATGAGGAGGTGGAGGTGGTCAACACCTCGGGCTGTGGGTGGACGACAAACTGAACTGGTCATACAACACACAGCACCTGTATAAGAAAAAGGCCAAAGCAGACTGTGTTTCCTCAGGAGGCTGAGGTCTTTCAACATCTGCAGGAACCTTCTGAGGATATTTTACTAGTCGGTGGTTGCTGGAGTACTGTTCTATGCTGTTTTGTGCTGGGGGAGCAGCACAGCAAAAAATGACTCACACAGGCTGGAAAAAACTAATCAGGAAGGGTGGCTCTGTGGTCGGCATGAAGCTGGACACTGGTTATTCATGATCATATGCAGAGCATATCGAACATTGTCCATAATGTATGGCAGGTTTTTTTGTGTGTCCTCCTCTGCCACTGTCACCAGGCGAGTTCACTCAGCAACAGCTTGCTTCTGCCCAAGACTAGGACCAATAGATTTAAAAACTAACTTGTCCCACATGCCATCAAACTGTTTAACTCCTCGCTGTAGGGGAGGGGGAGGGGGAGGACAAAGGAGGGCAGGGACTAAGCAGTAGCATTTTGGCTGCTGCACTGTGTATTCATAGATGTTTAGATATGCTATATTTATGCTTATATTCATATTTTCCCCTTTATTCTTTATTTCAACTTTTATTACTATGCAAATTTTTGTTGGTGTTCTGCTACTGGAAACTGAATTTCCCAGAGGAACCTACCTGAGGGATTAATGAAGTTCAGTCTAGCTATCTATAATGTGAGGTGGTATAACTTGGAGCAACAGCCTGCCATTGGGCTCTTTTCTTGGTCACTCACTCAGCTCAACAACTTAAAAATGCCCATTAAGTTGTTCACTGCTCCCCTGTCTGTGTCAGCATTCAATAGTGAGATGTTAAACTCACCATTGAGGGTTAGGAGACTGTTGAACCAGTTCAACTCATCAAAGATGGACTACAGCAGTGATCTGAAAAACTCACTACTAGTTATCACAAATGCTTGTGTAGCGGGTTGTGGTCTGTGGTTTGGCTACAGGTGGTTCAGTGGGTTCAGAGGGCAGTGCCAGGGGGAGGCACTGAGAGCAGACAGCTGTGCAGCATTCATTGGTGACAGAGGAACATTTAACATTTAAACATTTAACAGCTGTGTCTGTTTCTTCCTGGGCAAATTAACACTAACACATGTTACACTGATATTCTACTATTACACATTACATGATTGTTATCAGCGGACAAAATTTGATTGACAGATAAGACTGGTACAGATAAGTGGATGGGTCAAAAAAAAAACCCAAGAAGTACAAACTTTCACTGTTCACACTGACTGGGTTAATCCACACAGCAGGGAAGATACAACAGGATAATACCTTGCAATTTCTGGACAGTGCTGTGCACATTGAAGAGAATGGAAACCTCAACATTGCAGTTTACCTGAAGCCCACACACACAGTCCTACCTACTCTTTGACTCCCACCACCCTCTGAAACACAAACTTGGAGAAATCAGGACCATAAAACATTCCCTCTAATGCAGAAGGCAAAGAAAAGGAACACACACATATAAAGGAACGTCTTGATACATGCTCAGTCATCCAGGTAAGCAAATCCCCAAAAGTTTTCAGTGGGGGAAACGTTTCTCCCACTAAGATTTCTAAGCTTCCCTTTATCTCAAAGATCCTGGAAAAAGTGGTCTGTAAACAACTTCAGACCTGCTTAGATACCAATGGTATTACTGAAAAATTCCAGTCAGGCTTCAAGCCTCGACACGAGAGAGCTTTGTTAAGAGTTTTTAATGATCTCCTTTTAACCACTGATTCAGATTGCTCTGTGGTTCTAGTCTTACGGGATCTGAATTCTGCGTTTGACACAGTAGATCATAACATTCTATTATCAAGGTTGGATCAAGTAGTTGGTCTTAAGGGCACAGCCTTATCATGGTTTAAATCTTATCTTTCAGAGAGGTCATTCTCTATCGCTATGGGGCAATATTCTGCCTCCTCTGCTCCCTTTTTCTGTTGTGTGCTCCCGGGGTCTGTTTTGGGCCCTACAGTGGGGCAAAAAAGTATTTAGTCAGCCACCGATTGTGCAAGTTCCCCCACTTAAAATGATGACAGAGGTCAGTAATTTGTACCAGAGGTACACTTCAACTGTGAGAGACAGAATGTGAAAAAAAAATCCATGAATCCACATGGTAGGATTTGTAAAGAATTTATTCGTAAATTAGGGTGGAAAATAAGTATTTGGTCACCTCAAACAAGGAAAATCTCTGGCTCTCACAAGACCTGTAACGTCTTCTGTAAGACGCTTTTCTGTCCCCCACTCGTTACCTGTATGAATGGCACCTGTTTGAACTCATCATCTGTATAAAAGACACCTGTCCACAGCCTCAAACAATCAGACTCCAAACTCCGCCATGGCCAAGACCAAAGAGCTTTCGAAGGACACCAGGAAAAGTATTGTAGACCTGCACCAGACTGGGAAGAGTGAATCTACAATAGGCAAGCAGCTTGGTGTGAAAAAATCAACTGTGGGAGCAATCATCAGAAAATGGAAGACATACAAGACCACTGATAATCTCCCTCGATCTGGGGCTCCACGCAAGATCTCATCCCGTGGGGTCAAAATGATCATGAGAACGGTGAGCAAAGATCCCAGAACCACACGGGGGGACCTGGTGAATGACCTGCAGAGAGCTGGGACCAAAGTAACAAAGGTCACCATCAGTAACACACTACAACGGCAGGGAATCAAATCCCGCAGTGCCAGACGTGTTCCGCTGCTGAAGCCAGTGCATGTCCAGGCCCGTCTGAAGTTTGCCAGAGAGCACATGGATGATACAGCAGAGGATTGGGAGAATGTCATGTGGTCAGATGAAACCAAAGTAGAACTTTTTGGTATAAACTCAACTCGTCGTAAATATTAAACATTATTGTAAAATCTTAAATAACACTGCCCCTAGCTATTTAACAGAACTTCTTCATTTGTATAATCCTAAAAATCCTAAGATCTTCTAACCAGATGCTCTTAATGCAACCTAAGTCTAGGTTGAAAACCAGAGGTGATCGTGCCTTTGCTATTGCAGCTCCTAGACTGTGGAAAAACCTCCCTATTGCCTTTCGCTCTTCTGAGACTGTTCAGTCTTTTAAATCTCGTTTAAAGACCCATCTTTTTACTCTGGCTCTGACGTAAGATAGTTTGATTATCATTTGGTTGGTTTCTATGTTTGTCTTGTGTTGTTGTTTGGTAAATTTGTCTTATTTTATTTATTTCCTAACTTGTGAAGCACTTTGATCAAAACTGTTTTTAAATGTGCTATATAAATAAATTTTGATTGATTTTATTGTCATTTCATCCATGTACAGTGGTACAGTACAGAGTGAAATGAGACAACATTCCTCTGAGACCCTGATTAGGTAGAGGATCATTAAGGGGTCCATTGTCCCTCTTGGTGGGTTACTCCCACAGAGCTTAAATCTGGGACTCTCCACCATTGGACCCTAGAACTGAAGAAGTTTCTCAGATGAGAGGTGAAACATCTTCAAGCACTTAAGAAGTCCAGACGCTTTTTGTTCCAAGCTCCTTAGACTTTAAACTAAGTTGTTTCAGCTATTTTGACTATTAGTAGCTTCTCTGTTCTTCTGTTTATGCACATATGTTTTCAAACTAATTATACCACATTTAAAAGTAAGATTGTTTTGGCTTTTTATTATCAGAGTTGGTGCTGGAAAAACTCTGGACACGATTTTAATCACTTAAAAAATATGCAAAAATAAATTTTCAATTGCATATTTTGATATTATATAAGGTATTGACTTAAATATTTAGTGACGAGAACCATGATGTTTAATTTTACATTACTTAGAGCAAAATTGAGTATTTTGGTCTAAATAAACAAAAATGTGATGTCCACATATGTGGACGCCAGGTCCTAGGAGGTTAAATTAATACATATGTATTAAAAAAAAATGCAAAATCATACTTTTTTTGTATAAACATTGCCCTGGATTGTCTTTTAGTCAGTTGGGTTAACACTTGTATTCATATTTTTAACCCCAAAATTGGGTTTTATCTGGCAGACATGTTTTGCCCCTTATCTCAAGAATCACTGATTATCATATATCATATGGTCCGCCATTCATCTCTGGTTGATTCTAATAAGTCCATTTTCTTTCTCTTGCTTCTTTGTTTTTTCTCACTCTTCTCTTTTCTATATCTGTGCTTGTTTATTTCTGTTTTTTGTGTGTGGGACTCTATCTCTGGTTCCCGCCACTGCCCGAACACACCTGTGACAATCAACCAGCTGTTCCTGCTGATCTCATCAGCGAACGTCATTCTTCACCTGATCATTAAGCTACCTAGTTAGTGAAACCCTCACTCTTCCTGCTTTTGTGTATTCCGATCATGTCTCTGCCCTGTGCAGGTTCCCAGACTTCCTTCCCAGTGAGAGAGAGTGTTGCCTGTAGTTGTATTTGGGTGTTTGAATGCCCTTTTCCCCTGTACCACTACACCCCTTTTTTGCATTGTGTCATTGTGTAAATATTTCCACTTTAAATAAACACATCAGAACCTGTGCTTGAGTCCACCCTGCCTGCTGGCCTTGCTAATGTCAAAGACATGAAGAAACGCCTTAACCCCTTCATATTTATTTTACACATTCCCAACATGAATACAGCACACTATGTGATGTATGCATGTGAGGATTTCAGGAATGGTATCAAATTATTTTGAAGCTTATGCGTAAGTTCAATAAGGAAGATCCAAATAAGATCATAATCACTCATCTGCCTGCTTTCCTGGGTGTCCAGCTGTTTTTCTGTTCTTTAGATGACTGCCACTTTCCCACATTGTCAATCTCAATACTGAAATCATCATTTTAGTCCAATCATCTTCTTGGCCACCTTCTTTGAGCCAATCAGCCTCCACTTCATATGGTTTCAATCTGTGCTCTCCATCATTCCCCCTTTCAGACTCTCTTTTGTGCAACCCACCTCCTCATCATCCCCACCTGAGACACCTCAGCCAGAGCTCCATTCAAGGCTCAGTCTTCATCTTTACCACCATCAGCGGTGGGATTGTGTCCTAAATCCTATAATCACTGAGATTCTTTTCTACCATGATGGGTCATCGGGGTCTAATTGCCAAATACATCACCTTCTCTAATTCAATAAATCATGAACAATTCTTTCAGGTGATCTCTCCTCATTGAAGTTCTTTTAAATGCGTTTGGACATACATTAAACTGTCCCAGGTTAATAATACTGAAAGATGGCTATAGAAAGAGCCTATAGTCAGAGTTTACTCTATATCTTTTCTTTCTCATATCTTTAATGCAATACTCATTATAATTTAAAAAAGGTTACAAAATATTAACAACATTAGCACTGCTGTGATTATGTTGCTAGCAGTGTAATGTGCTCTAATGTGACCCTGACCAACACAAAACATTGATGCATGATTGGCAGACCTAAGTAACAGAGTGCTTCTCTTGTAAGAATGTAAAACTTACTTTTATCAGTGCATGAATTTCAACATTCATTTCTTTATTTGATAGAGACAGTAAAGCATGGAGAGAGAGAGGAAGACATGCAGCAATAGGCCTTGGGTCAGACTCAAACCCAAACCTGCTACTCAAGAGACACTCGCTAGACTAGTTCCGCCAGCTCCAGCTCCCGCACCAGTGCCCTCTCGGTTTATCCCGCAGACTCTAGGTTGTGTCCTCTGCCGCCCTTCATGAGGGAATTGGGCTGCTGTGGGAGTTTTCTGGCAGGACTCATATGCAGGACTCAGAGTTGTGCAAGCAGAACAGGGTTTCTTTTTACAGCACCAGGTGAGATATGTACGTATATACAGTCAATGAAGGTTGAGGGTTCCAGGGGTCCAGAGGGAAGGTCCAGGGCTGGGCGGGAAAGCACTTGCTCACACTCTTCTTCAACCAATCCGTGCTAACTACTACACTCAGTCCAGAAATCCATGCTGTGCCTCACTCACACACCTCATGCATCCAGGCAGGGTCCAGGGAAACAGGTGGGAGAACAACAATTAGTAAACCATCCAGATCATCACGGGAAAGAAGCACCAGAAAAGAGCCGGGGCTACACTAACTGAAGTGAGTACAACAATCAAGCAAGGACCAACACTCCACTGAGACCTTAAATACTGCCAGGAGTAATCAGCTGGGATGAACAGCAGGTGTGCATGGTGTGGGCATTGAATCCAGGATGGCACAGAACCCCAGGTGTCGCCCTGGCGGAGAAGGCGAGCACAACCACCAGAGCAGCATATGGCAGACCGTGACAGTTTCCTGCTATTCCAACATTTTCCCCAGGATTTCTGACAATGCTGCAAAGATTTCTAAAGTAACTGGCTGCCTTTGTGACTGTGCCCTGTGCTGAGTCCATCCATCATCCACAACTCAGTATTCTTCTTCCTCCAAACACGACGAGTTGAGTTTATACCAAAAAGTTCTACTTTGGTTTCATCTGACCACATGACATTCTCCCAATCCTCTGCTGTATCATCCATGTGCTCTCTGGCAAACTTCAGACAGGCCTGGACATGCACTGGCTTCAGCAGCGGAACACGTCTGGCACTGCGGGATTTGATTCCCTGCCGTTGTAGTGTGTTACTGATGGTGACCTTTGTTACTTTGGTCCCAGCTCTCTGCAGGTCATTCACCAGGTCCCCCCGTGTGGTTCTGGGATCTTTGCTCACCGTTCTCATGATCATTTTGACCCCACGGGATGAGATCTTGCGTGGAGCCCCAGATGGAGGGAGATTATCAGTGGTCTTGTATGTCTTCCATTTTCTGATGATTGCTCCCACAGTTGATTTTTTCACACCAAGCTGCTTGCCTATTGTAGATTCACTCTTCCCAGTCTGGTGCAGGTCTACAATACTTTTCCTGGTGTCCTCCGAAAGCTCTTTGGTCTTGGCCATGGCGGCGTTTGGAGTCTGACTGTTTGAGGCTGTGGACAGGTGTCTTTTATACAGATGATGAGTTCAAACAGGTGCCATTCATACAGGTAACGAGTGGGGGACAGAAAAGCTTCTTACAGAAGACGTTACAGGTCTGTGAGAGCCAGAGATTTTCCTTGTTTGAGGTGACCAAATACTTATTTTCCACCCTAATTTACGAATAAATTCTTTACAAATCCTACCATGTGGATTCATGGATTTTTTTTTTCACATTCTGTCTCTCACAGTTGAAGTGTACCTCTGGTGCAAATTACTGACCTCTGTCATCATTTTAAGTGGGGGAACTTGCACAATCGGTGGCTGACTAAATACTTTTTTGCCCCACTGTATACTGAGAAAAAGGTTTAAGGTTTCGCGGTTTATGAAATACTACAACCAGATTACATTCCCACTTACCAAACTCACTTCTCCCACTCGAATTTTCCCGTGCTCACCTGAGGCTGATCAGGTGTTTCCTAGATTAAAAGAGCTATTTAGCACCACACCCATCCCTACCCATCCCAACACCTCCAAGCAGTGTACTGTGCAGGTGGACTCTGCTGACACCAGTGCAGGAGCAGTCCCATGCTCTCAATGTGACATTGTTTACACTCCTTACCAGTTCCCAGTCATCCCTGGTCACACATAGCGTTAGATGTTGTCACTGGTGTGCCATGCTCCTCAAATTATTCATTCCAACCATAGTTGATAGGTTTTCTAAAGCGCCCACTTCATACCTCTTACTACGCTTCCTTCAGCCCCACAAACTGCCACTCTACTTGTCAATCATGTTTTCAGACTACATGGGGTCCCCCAGGATATTGTCTCTGACAGAGGGCCACAGTTTGTCTCTCACGTGTGGAAAGCATTCTGCACAGCCTTGGGAGTAGAGTTGAGTCCTCAGGCTATCACCCTGAGTCTAACAAACAAACAAAACGGGCAAACCAACAACTGGAAGCTACCCTTCGTTGTGTAGCCACCTCAAACCCAACTTCTTAGAGCTCACATCTAGCCTGCATTTGATATGCACATAATTTTCTCACCTCACAAATACTGGGTTTTCCTTTTTGAAATCTGTCTCGGTGACCAGCCACCACTGCTCCCTTCTTAGGAAACAAAGATCGCAGTATGTGCAGGAAGAACTACGCTGCAGTTGGAGGATTTGGCGACATGCCAGAGCGGTGCTCTGCATAACCGTCGACTCACAGATCGGAGGAAGACCCCAGCTCCTCACTACACCATTTGCTAAAAGGTTTGGTTATCATCAATGCACATTCCTCTTTAATGTATGTGTAAAAAGCTGGCCCAGTGCTTTCTAGGTCCTTTTGATATCCAGTGCATCATAAACCCGGTAAGGAGCAGTGCGGCTGATGTCTGGTGTCAGAGTACTGTCTCACACACAAGTGGTAATGTGTTAGTTGTGCTTAGTGTCCGATTCTATGATCGCCAAAGTATTTACAGGATCCCTTATACCTGTATTCCTTCCTCCAGCTTGCCTCATTTTTTCCCAGCCACCAAACTACCTGCCTTTCTGAGTTCATCTCCCCCTGGATATACATCACCCCATCTGCCTGCACCACCATCAACCCACACTCACCTCACCTCAGCCACCAGTGTGTGTCAAGTAAGCTTGCCAACTCTCTTCTTCACATTACTCGTCTTCCGCTCACCATGCCCGTGCACTAACGACTTCTCTCTTTCGTTCCTCCGTAAAATGCTCGAGTATCTCCTCCAGCTGTACTTCCCAGTATTGAATTGTTACAATATTCTTTCACTGTAAATAAATCTGTTTCACTGCTGCTAAACTTGTCTGTGTGATCTGCTACCTGGGTCCACCCGAGTTACTCCTCACAACAGTTCTAAAATCAGTAACACACTTCCCCACCCACATCAGATATTCTCATTGTTTCTACACACTCTTTACTACTAAAGATATTTGCTCATATATATTTTCTCATTTCAGACCATCCATTTTCATCCGCTTTGTCCGGGGCCGGGTCGCGGGGGCAGCAGCCTAAGCAAAGAGGCCCAGACCTCCCTCTCCCCAGCCACCTCCTCCAGCTTATCCGGGGGAATACCAAGGCGTTCCCAGGCCAGCCGAGAGATATAATCTCTCCAGCGTGTCCTGGGTCTGCCCCGGGGCCTCCTCCCGGTGGGACATGCCTGGAACACCTCACCCAGGAGGCGCCCAGGGGGCATCCTTGTCAGATGCCCGAACCACCTCAGCTGGCTCCTTTCGATGTGGAGCAGCAGCTGCTCTACTCTGAGCCCCTCCCGGATGGCCGAACATCTCACCCTATCTCTAAGGGAGAGGCCAGCCACCCTTCAGAGGAAGCTCATTTCTGCCGCTTGTATCCGCGATCTCGTTCTTTCGGTCACTACCCACAGCTCGTGGCCATAGGTGAGGGTAGGGACATAGATCGACCGGTAAATTGAGAGCTTCGCTTTTACACTCAGCTCCCTCTTCACCATGACGGACCGGTGCAGCGTCCGCATTACTGCTACTGCAGCCCCAATCCGTCTGTCGATCTCCGGCTCCCTTCTCCCATCACTCGCGAACAAGACCCCGAGATACTTGAACTCCTCCACTTGGGGCAGGAACTCATCCCCGACCCGGAGTGGGCACTCCACCCTTTTCCGGCTGAGAACCATGGCCTCAGATTTGGAGGTGCTGATCCTCATTCCCGCTGCTTCACACTCGGCTGCGAACCACTCCAGTGCGAGCTGGAGGCCCTCACCCGATGAAGCCAACAGAACCACATCATCTGCAAAAATCAGAGATGAGATTCTGAGGCCACCAAAGCGAAAGCCCTCCGCCACTTGGCTGCGCCTAGAAATCCTGTCCATAAAAATTATGAACAGAACCGGAGACAAAGGGCAGCCCTGGCGGAGCCCATCACCCACCGGGAACGAGTCCGACTTATTGCCGGCAATGCGAACCAAGCTCTTGCAACGGTTGTATAGGGATCGAATGGCCCGTAGCAATGGACCAGACACCCCATATTCCCGCAACACCTCCCACAGGACACCCCGAGGGACACGGTCGAATGCCTTCTCCAAGTCCACAAAACACATGTAGACTGGTTGGGCAAACTCCCATGCACCCTCAAGTATCCTGGAGAGGATAAAGAGCTGGTCCAGTGTTCCGCGACCAGGACGAAAACCGCATTGTTCCTCCTGTATCCGAGGTTCGACTAACGGACGAACTCTCCTTTCCAGCACCCTGGCATAGACTTTCCCAGGGAGGCTGAGGAGTGTGATCCCCCTGTAGTTGGAACACACCCTCCGGTCCCCTTTCTTGAAGATGGGGACCACCACCCCGGTCTGCCAGTCCACAGGTACTGCCCCTGATCTCCACGCAACATTGCAGAGGCGTGTCAACCAGGACAGCCCTACAACGTCCAGAGCCTTCAGGAACTCGGGGCGGACCTCATCAACACCAGGGGCTCTGCCACCAAGGAGTTGTTTAACTGCCTCAGTGACCTCGCCCCCGGAAATTGGCGGGTCATTCCCCTCATCCCCAGACTCTGCTTCCTCCTCGGAAGACGTGTCAGTGGGATTAAGGAGGTCCTCGAAGTATTCCTTCCACCGCCTGACAATTTTCTCAGTCGACGTCAGCAGCGCTCCGCCAGCACTATACACAGTGCAGGTAGAGCACCGCTTTCCCCTCCTGAGACGTCTGACGGTTTGCCAGAATCTCTTCGAGGCAGCCCGAAAGTCTTTTTCCATGGCCTCTCCGAACTCCTCCCACACCCGAGTTTTTGCTTCAGCCACTGCCCGAGCCGCATTCCGCTTGGCCTGTCGATACCTGTCGGCTGCCTCCGGAGTCCCACAGGCTAACCAAGCCCGATAGGACTCCTTCTTCAGCCTGGTGGCTCCCTTCACCTCTGGTGTCCACCATTTGGTTCGGGGATTACCACCACGGCAGGCACCAACCACCTTGCGGCCGCAGCTCAATGCAGCAGCTTCGGCAATGGAGACGCTGAACATGGTCCATTCGGACTCAATGTCCCCAGTCTCCCTCGGAATGCTGTTGAAGCTCTGCCGGAGGTGTGCTGTTGAAGATCTCGCGGACTGGGGCCTCTGCTAGACGTTCCCAGCACACCCTCACTACGCGTTTAGGTGCACCAGGTCTGTCCAGCGTCTTCCCCCGCCACCTGATCCAACTCACCACCAGGTGGTGATCAGTTGACAGCTCAGCCCCTCTCTTTACCCGAGTGTCCAGAACATATGGTCGCAGGTCTGCTGATACGATTACAAAATCGATCATCGACCTACGGCCTAGAGCATCCTGGTGCCACGTGCACTTATGGACACTCTTATGTTCGAACAGGGTGTTCGTTATGGCCAAACTGTGATTAGCACAGAAGTCCAATAACAGAGCACCGCTCGGGTTCAGATCAGGGAGGCCATTCCTCCCAATCACGCCCCTCCAGGTCTCGCTGTCGTTACCCACGTGAGCATTGAAGTCTCCCAGCAGGACAACAGACATTTCAGACCATTCTTTTTAAACCCTAGATGTGGCTGAGCTGGTCGATCAGACATCAACAACCACGTTCAATCATACTTTGTCCTAATGCTTGGCTTGAACTTCAGCAGACTGTCTTAACCATTAATGCTTTATGTTTCTGCTGAAGCAAAAAGCTGATTAAACACTTTTTTTCCTGTCACAAGCAGTGAAGCCGGCATACCTAATAAAGTGATTGGTGACTGTATGTAGTGTGACTTTACTGGACTTTAAGGGGTGGTGAAAGGTTTTTATTCACTTATCACAGGGTTGAAGTAATTGACTACAAATAACAGCTTTGACTGTTATAGTGTCTTTTGCACAGGTGAAAACTGTTCTGAGAACAGCATTAAGAGTGGTCAGAATGACTTTTCTGCTATGAGAAAAGTGCCAAAGTACTTGAGAAAAACTGTATACAAACACCTTGATGAAGGGCACTTAAAATAATTAGGGAGATGTAATTTTAATGCAGTGCATTCACACAGAGTGTGAATTTTAAATAGAAGCACTTACATAGAAAGAGAAAAGTGTTTGTGTGAGTTGGTCAGTTGGGGGTGTAAAGCGCTTTGAGTGCTCAGTTAGAGTAGAAAAGTGCTATATAAGAACCTGTCAGGGTGAGTTGTGCAGCAGGCAGGGGTTGGACCCAAACGCAGGACTCTGAGACAGACAACCTAACGTACAGTGGCAACTTTTATTTGCTGGCAAAAATGAACTGAGAAACAAAATACATAAACACTAAAAATAAAATAAAAACTCAAACTAGGACTAATGATCTAAACTTGGAGTACATGACATAACCTGACCTGACAAGACAGAGAAGGACCCACAGCTAACATGGAGAAAGTGACTACAACAGAGAGAGACTGAGGACTTAAATGTACAGGCAGGATAACAAGAGGGTGGAGAACAGATGGAAACACAGCAGGGAACTGTGGCTTGGCAGGACATGGATGTGCAGGCAGGCCCTGATGGCATGCAGACCTCCAGCTCAGGCAGCGCAATGATCTCTGGCTGGCTGGGTCTGCGCAGATCTTGCAGCAGGCTCTGGTGGCCCTGACCGAAACAAGGTCTCACAGCTGGTTTCAGTGCTTGGTTCTACTTGGGCTGCAGGAGGCAGGGCAGGCTTGTCTGAGCCCCGGCTGGCGAAGCAGGATGATGGATGGGCTCACCAACTTACAGGTGATGTGGCCAGATGCTGGATGGGCTCACCTTTGCCTCCAACTGACAAAAAAGTATGCCCCAGTTTAATTACTCCCAGGGGTCCAGAGTTTACTGAGGCCTCCAGCTGAGCCTCTGAGAAGGCCCTGGGCAGAGTTTTAATCTCTGGAGGAGCCCGTTCGGCAAAATAAAAAACACGTTTCCCACACATGCATTAAAGAAAACATTATTTATGTGCCCACAATAAGTAATGTGTTACTGTAATCTGATTACTTTTTTCAAGTAACGAGTAAAGTAAGAGATTACTATTGAAAAAAAGTAAATTGATTACTGTTACTTTCCCATAAGCCTGCTGCGTTACTGCGTTACTAAACTGTGATTTTGTTTGTGAGAGTGTCTCATGACAAAGATGTACGAGCGTGCGATGTCCATGGCAGCAACAGACGTGTGCAGATCAGCAATGGATAATACAGTGTGCAGGAGAGAGTACGACCATGCAGTGTTTAAAGCGTGGAAGTACTCACATTACTTTGAGTTTGAATCTGTGAAAAGTGACACAAACATTAGCGTCTGCTGTACACTCTGCGTGGCAAGAAAACTTTCTAAAGTGAAAAATTAAACTTCAAATCTGCTACGGGAATGTGAAACTCACAGAGAATTGTGTTTTACTTGCATCTATTTGAAAGAGTGAGTGTAAACACAAAACATGATTTTATTTTATATGCTGGAATATGCAAAACATAGGTTTAAATGTTAAACAAATTTCTTCAATAATTTCATATAATAAAATTTTTGCTTGATGCAAGTGCACAAAGTTAAAAGATTAAAACTAATAAAACTATTTTTAGAGACTTTTTCATTTGATTCAATTTTATATGATGGATTATGCTGAAAAAATAGAATTGGGCTGAAAGGTCTACGGCTTTATAACGTATTCAGGTTGTATATTTTTAAAAGTAACTAAGTAATAAGTAACTAAGTACTCATTACTTTACAGTAATCTGTAAAGTGCACCACCTCGTCACTAACATGATAACAGTATTTATAGGCAAAGGACCCATTGGTTCAGGGATGCTCTGTGTAGATATCACTTTATCATTAGCTGTTTTTGAACAGGCAGGCAAAACCTTACTGTCAGTTCCCGAAATATAACAATCCATTTTACCATTGGTCGACTCGGAAAAAACAGACTCATGACATCTTTCTGGATTTTTCCACCTCAGCCTGAGAACTTAAAACAGGGTTAAACACAAAACATGCACTTGTCTTTATTTCTTTTGACTTGGGAGAAGCATGAGGAAGAAAGTCTCTGTCACTGACCCCCGCAGTTAGCTCTGGATTCTGATGGCTGTGATAAGTGCCGGTGGAGTGTAAGCCAATTCCTCTGGGGGGGTGGGTGCAGTGTTGACAGAGGTGGCTGAGGAGACTGTGGAGGCTGGCTCCTCATCCTCTGACCATATTCCATCCAGGAAAGGGGAAGGTGAAGATTGGCTAGGTCGAGGTAACATGGGCGATGTGGATTTGCTTGCCTGCTCTTCGAGTGACAGCATGGATGGCACAGGGAGTGCTAGTTCCCGGGCCTGCAATGCCTCCTTTATCTCCCTAAAGACACTGGTGATTGCAGGTGAGTCTGGGGACCGGTGGAGGCGGCAATTCCTTCTCAGAAGTGCCTCAGCCATGTTGATTATTATTCCCATGCTACATAGATCAGGAGCCTTGACACGAGTCATTTCCTCACAACACTCGAACAGGTTTGAGTCTGCTGGGTCCAAAGTATGGTCACATTCTTCTGTCATGGTAAGCTGTGTGGCGGGCAGGGGTTGGACCAAAACGCAGGACTCTAAAATGAAGAACTGAACTTATAGCGACAGCTTTTAATTGCTGGCAAAAATGAACTCAGACTGAACTAAAGAGATGGAGAAGGAACATGAAATACGGAGACACTAGAAATTTTAAACACAGGGATCACACTGAGACAGAACCCTAAAGACAAAAACACTATACATAAGCACAAAACCCATAAAGAGAACAAAAACCATGACTGATACTGAAATATTAATAAAAACTCAAATACACCTGAACCCTGGGTCACCAGACCAAGGGCCATAACAGAACCAGTCCATTTATTTCAAGCAGACTGTCATGTGAAGTTTGCATGTTTTTAGTCTTTCTGAACACTGATCCATAAAAGGATTGATGTTGAGGGGATCGTGGAAGAGGGTGTCTGTAACAATATTGTTTGCCCGGCCGATACCTGATTTCAAAGTGAAAGTCGGTGAGTTGCCTCACCCAATGATAACCCACAGCGTTGAGCTTGGCTGTCCTCATAACATGAGTCGGGGGTTGTCATCTCTGAAAACACTGAAAGGGGGCACATAGTGCTGGTAATTTGTCACATTCTGCTCATTTCAGGGCCAGAAACTCCAGGAAAAAGGAACACGAGAAGCTGGAAAAGGTCCAAGGGCTCAGAGAAGAGCTGGAGAAGATGTGGCGGGTGAAGGTAACAGTGGTCCCAGTGAGCACTCGGTGCAGTGACTCAAGCTAGGCGAGTGGCTCCAGCAGATCCCGGGAGCAACATCGGAGATCTCTGTGCAGAGGAGCGCAGTCCAAGAACAGATAAGATACTGCGCAGGACCCTCAAGCTCCCAGGCCTGTGGCAGAGGACCCGAGCTTCAAGGATAGACCGCCGGCAGGGGCGAGCGGGGAATTGAAATTTTTTTTTACAAAACTGTGCCAGCTTGTTAAAGACATTTTCTGACAGGTATAATGTTATCTTGCTTTAACAATGCCACAGATTCTTGCTTTGGCTCTGATGTGTTAGTGTCATGGTCCTGGGTCGGTGACCCAGTGTTTTTGGTTGTGTACTTTTACTTTTGATAGTTTTTGTATTATGACTGTTGTTTTGGGTTTCCTAGGGTTTAGTTGTGTTCCCTCTGTTTGGTGTCTTCCCTGCTTGTGTATCCCCTTAGTGTAGTAGGTCTCTGTGTTTAGTCCGTGTCTCTGAGTTTTTGTCATTACATTAAGGTCTCTGTCTTATGTCAGTGTGTTCTGTTTACGTTTTCCCCTGCCTCGTAAGCTGTGATGTCTTCCAGGTGTGTTCCCCTCCTGTTTCCCATCCCTTGATTCCTGGTGTGTGTATTTATAGTGTGTGTTACCTTGTCCTCGTTGCTGGTTCGTCTCGCCGTCCCTCCCTGCATCTTGGTTTCTGGTTAGTTCTGTTAATTTTTCCAGTTTAGGTTTTCTTAGTTTCATGTTTCACCTGCGTCATCCCTGTTGTATCCACTGCTGTTAAATAAACTCACTTGCACCAGAGCTGCCACATCTTGGGTCCTATCTACTACTCCACACGTCTGCCACGCCAGACGGGACAGTGACAGTTAGTTGTCTCTGGTAGACTTATTTCGAATTTTCAGTCTATCCATGGCGTTCTTTACTTATACTAATGTCTTTCAGCTTTGTTTGGATAGCTATTTTTCCCTTTGTAAATGTAATCATCATTTATATTTTTACATGTTTTATTCACTGAAACATGTAAATGTGATAAATATGCAAAACAAAAAGAAAAGAAAATCAGGAAAGGGTTAAATAAATTTCTCCAAAAATATTAGGGAACACTGAGAAAACACATGCAAGCTCAATGGGGGGAAAAAAACCTATGTTGGATATATATCTGTGTAGGTTCTCAATCATCTAGGGCACAGTAGTCTAAGGAGGTTGAAAAGAAGGTGACTTGACTTCTTTAAGTTCCAAGAGGTTTCCTCAGTTCTATAAGCAAAAGGTGGAGAGTCCCAGGCATTTAAACCCTAGTGGAAGTTGATCACTGACCCTCTATTAATCATGTTCCTCATCACATGGGCCAAAGTGTGAAAAAAGGCATGGGTCATTACCACCAGAGGTTTTGGGTGAAACCACTGTGAGACCTTGCCCACCCTATCATGTCATCTATTGAGGTCGCCTGACAGGATATGTTGTGGAGGTTGAGGCGCCTGGAAATGGATGTCAAAGTTTGTTTGTTTGTTTGTTTGTTTGTTTGTGTGCAACAAAAGAGATTTCAATTAAATACAGTACAACTTTGTTTTAATTACCAATTTACACAAACATTTACACACACTGTAATGCCACTCATTTTGACTTCACATTATAATGTAGAAGTAAATCTTTTGTTTAGCTAGAGTAAATTATTTATATTGTTGCTTTCACTTCATGAATACTAACGGACTAGGCTTTGTTAATTGGAAACATGCACGAGATGTCCTGGTGTACAATTATAAATCATCTCAGACAATCTGAAAGAAGTGACTTGACTCCTGTAGAGCTAGTTTGACCTTGTGGAAGATTTATAATGCAAGGTCAAATAAATTGAACTTGACTACAACACAGAAACAAAAATCATGCAGCATACATTTATGTCCACTGAATCCCAGCTGCAGACAATGAAAGGGCAGATGCTGATTCACTTGTCACAGCTTTGAGTACAACGAGATGATGAGTTATTTTCCTGGTGGTTGGCACAGCATGACACATTCAGTTCCCCAGATGGTCCTCGCCATGATTCAGTTGTCTGTTGCTGGGCAGCATGCGTGGGCCAATAAAACGTCATACACACTTCAGAGTTTATTTTCGTATGGCAAAAACCAGCAGTCACCACACTGGACATGATTCTTTTTTCTTCCAAATGATTTTTGTGATTTTGTTTCCATTTTTGTTCTCACCAATCAAAGACAAAACTCCTGTGTGGTGGGGACTGGACTACTAGAGTTGGTTTCACCCAGCATGAAGCATCAGTTGAAACAGAAATAAATTCCAGGATCTCCCTGATTCTTCACATCAGTTGGGACTCTCTTGTGTTCTTTCTTTAGTTCGCTCTGGTGTGCACACCAAACATGCATATAATATGTATATGCAGTTCTCTGTCGCATCAAGACTGTCTCCACTCTGTTATATATTCCATATGTACGGGGAATGGCCGCACTCCCAATAGTCAGGGTGTGTGTAAACAGGGCTATGGGCCAAGCACCATAGCTTAGCTATAAAAAAAGCTCTGCAGACATGAAATCACTGATTGTTTGATCTCATCCTAGCACTCAGGTGCAGCATGTGTTGTGAAATTTGTTTATGATTGAGTTTGGATTACAGCATTAGTCCCATTACCTGTGTGGCTGGAAGCTTGCCTGTTGGCAGCCTTCCTAGATTGCCATTTCCCTTAAGTAAGAACCCCTTTCCTGGCCAAACCTTGTGGGTTTGGAAAAAATGTATCTGAGAACAACTTTTTCCTGTGCTGCAGCCTGACACCAGGGGGCTTCATTTTGGGGGAGCTGTTAAGTTGTCCATGTTTTCAACAGTCACTGGTAATGCTGGTTGACTTACTACAGACTGAGACCATTAAAAAAATTTGAATCAGTCATATCAGAGACGGTCAAAAAAGTGCTTCAACTGCTTGAAAACCAGAAAGAAGAAGAAAAAGAAGAAAAGTACAACGTGGGACTATTCTTACCTTTGCTTTAATGATGAACCTATCACACGGCAGTATTATTTAACCATCCAGATTGAAAATACATATGTAAACACAGTGTAAGGTGAGCACTTCTATAAAAGATGCATGTAGACGTTACCAAACTGGAGCTGTGTGAGAGCAGTCTTCACTTTCAGGAATTTTAATAAAGCTGTCGGGATTGAATATGGATCACAAGTAGTTTCTCTTCATATCTGGATCTATCATGGATAGATGATCCGAGTAGGCTTTAAAAAAAAAAAAAAAAACTTTTTGTCCCGCAGCTTGGCGGCTGTACCTCGGGAGGTAGAGCAGGTTTTCTACTAAACAGAAGGTTGGTGACTTGTTTCCTAGCTGCTCCAGTCTCCATGCCAGGTATCCTTGTGCAAGATACTAATCCCAAGTATGAATGTGTGTGGATGTTAAATATAAAGCACTTACATATAAGTTTAGAAAAAAGCCCTTGTGTGAATGTGGGAATGCTCAGGTAGAGTGGAGAGGTGCTATGCAAGAACCAGTCCATTTCCTTTTTTCTACTGACTGTCCACTATTGGACATCATGATGAAGCAATGTTCTGCCCAGTAGCCACATGACTGAACATTTTGGATTGGCCTTTGAGTCCTGGCAAACGAAAAGGACCCATATTTGAAGTGGAACTGATCCAGGAAACCTGGGATAAAACACTTTCTGATAGTTTGAGAAATTTTTTTCAAACTATTTAAATTGTCAGGCTTTTTTTAACACTTTATTTTTATTGGTAGTTTTGTTTCTGTTTTGTACAAAACATTCAGACCCTTAACAAGTACAGAGCATCTAGGCTAGCAGAGACACATTAAAAAAAAAGATACATCCATTTAAGGTACAATCAAATCAAATAGGTGAATTAAGGCAATGATACATTTGGTACCAGAATTTATAATATTTTTCCATTCAGGTAAAGGTCCCATTCTTTCCAGGATTTCTCAAATTTATCAGCAGCAAGTCTTAATGAAAAAGTTAGTCTCTCCATTGTGTAAATTTCCTTGATAGTGCCTGTCCAGTCCAAAAATGACAGTGGATCCACATTTAGCCATTTGCGATTTATGGCTTTCTTTGCACCAGCCAATAGTATTAATAAAAGACATTAACCAAGCCCGTTTCCTCCTCTTCTAGGAATTTTATGTTTCTTTCGTAATGGTGTCTCAGCTGGAGGTATCTAAAGAAATCCTGTCTTTCCAAATAAAAACTTCTCTGGAGTTGCTGGTAGTCTTTTAGTACATTTTTGTCTGCGATCTTCCAGTAGCCTGTTATACCCAGTGTAGGGACTAACGCGTTATTAAGTAACGCTTTACAGTAACTTTGTTATTATTGTGGTAACTGTTTCGTTTGTCTCCTTATTTATGAAGAAAGAGTCCTTTTGTGATCTGCGACATACTTTTATTAACCATCCTTGGTTAGCCGGAACAACCACCACCTCTTAGCTCTCATGCCCGTGTTTACTGAGATAGTGCCACCTTGTGGTATGGCATGAAACTACGTTAACTTACAGCAACAGCTGCTTTTTTTTTTTCTTTTCTTTTATGAAAAAAAAAAAAAAAAAACACATCACCAAACATATGTGAGTTAAACAACAAACATTAAAGAATATGGCAGATGGCACAAGCATAACCTTTGCTTTGTCTGATTTGGAATGTTATTAGTTTGTTGATTTTGTTTTTTTACAAGTCCAGTCTCTCAGGTTTCCTGATCTCTCGTGCAGACCTCCTGAGCACAGGCTTGCTTGAATTGTCCATTCCTGTGCCACTCTGGTCATGTGGAGATGTGGTTTCATCCTTACTTCGGATCTCAGTGACTTCTGAAGAAGCTTCTGGTATTTTCAAAAGGCTTCGCCGATTGCGATGAATGATTTGTCCATCTTCAGTCCTTACATTGAATGACCTTGGAGCCACTTCTTCGAGAACGGTAGCCTTGGTGTTCCAACCATTTTGATCCTCAATCCTGACTGTGTCCTCAACTGCTAATGGTCAAAGTTGCTTGGCTCTTCTGTCATAAAATAACTTTTGCTTCATCTTTAAGTGTCGAAGCCTCTGACATACTTTTGAATGCGTTGTGGGCTTGACGCAGCTTGACGCAGCTTGGCGTGCAGCTTTCTGTTCATCAGTAGCTCAGCAGGCGATAAACCATACTCAACTGGTGATGCTCTGTAGCTGAGTAAGGCGAGGTATGGATCTGAGTCCCTATCAGCGGCTTTCTTTAATAGCTGCTTGAGAATGTGAACTCCTTTCTCTGCCTTACCATTTGACTGTGGATACAGAGGGCTAGATGTCATATGCTTGAAGTCATACTGCTCTGCAAACTCCTGCCACTCCTTGCTGCTGAAACATGGCCCATTGTCACTCATCACCAGTGTTGGTCAAGTTACTTGAAAAAAGTAATCAGTAACTAATTACTGATTACTTCCCCAAAAAAGTAATCCCGTTACTTTACTGATTACTTATTTTCAAAAGTAATTAATTACTTAGTTACTTTTTAAAAGCACGATTTGCAACCTGAATAGGTGATAAAGCGATAGATCTTTCAGCCCAATTCTACTTTTTCTACATAATCCATCATACAAAATGTAATCAAATGGAAAAGTCTCTTTTTTTTAACTTGTTTTATCAGTTTTAATCTTTTAACTTTATGCATCAAGCAAAAATTTAATTATATGCAACATTCTCTGACTTGAATAAATTAGTTTAACATTTAAACCTATTTTCTGCACATTCCAGCACATAAAATAAAATATTTTTTGTGTTTACACTCACTCTTTCAAATAGATGCAAGTAAAACACAGCAGAAAATAAATAAAGTCAAAGACTAGCGGTCCTGTTGCTCTATTTTCACCTGCAAAGCAGGAGCAGGGTAGGCGGAGGTTTACCCTGGTGCAGGTGTGCCGAGGTCAGTTGAAGAATCTGCGAGTTTCTCTGTGAGTTTCCCATTACGTCGTAGCGCACTCGGTGCTTGCTTGGAAGTTTAGGGGGTTTTTTCGCTGTAAAAAGAAGTTTTCTTCCCACGCACGATGGACGCTAATGTTTTTGTCACTTTTTATGGAATCAAACTCAAAGTAAGGTCAGTACTTCCACGCTTTAAACGCTGCACGCTCATACTCTCTCCCACAATCGATATGTGATCCACTGTTGATCTGCACACAGCTGTTGTCACTAACGGCGCACTCGCTTACGTCACTGTCGTGAGACATTCTCGCAAAAAATCACGGTTTTAGTAACGCAGTAACGCAGCGTTCCTACAGGAAAGTAACGGTAATCTAATTACCGATTTTGCAATAGTAGTCCCTTACTTTACTCGTTACTTGAAAAAAGTAATCAGATACAGTAACGCGTTACAAGTAACGCGTTACTGCCCATCTCTGCTCATCACTATGTACGGGATACCGTGTCTGGCAAAAATGGATTTTACATGTGTTATGACACACGCCGATGACAAGTTTGAAAGCAGTGCCATTTCAAGTTACAGTGGTAGTCAATGACCACTAAATAGTCTTTGCCTTTAACATGAAATAAATCCATCCCTACTTTGTACCATGGCGCTGTTGGTGTTTCATCAACAACCATAGATTCTTTGGTCTGTTTGTTGCAATACTTCTGACATGTCTCACACCTTCTTATCATGTTCTCAATGTCTTTTGTTCATCCCAGGCCAAAAGACTCTGTCTCTAGCCCTCCTTTTGCATTTCTCAATTCCGAGATGCCCTTCATGTATTCTGGTAAGCATCTCTGGCCTCATTTTCTGTGGGATGACGATTTAGTCCCGTTTAAATAGCATGCCCCTGACTACACTCAGTTCCCCTCTAATGTGGTAGAAAAGTGGACACAAACCAACACACTATCCTCTTGACATGCTTTTTATAACATGTTGTAGTTCTATGTCTTGTGCAGTCTCATCAGCTATTTGCTTGGATTTCATGTCTGACACAGGCCGTGCGGTAAAGACCATGTTTATGCGAGTTTGAATGTCTTCTTCTGTTGTACTCACCATGCCCCCTGTGGGTGCTCTTGAGAGCGCATCTGCAATTATCAGGTGTTTTCCTGGTGTGTAAACTAACTGACAGTCATATCTCTGCATTCTCATCATCAGACGCTGAATTCTGGGCGTCATTTCATTTAGGTTCTTCTTGATGATGGAAACTAGTGGGCAATGATCTGTTTCTGCAGTGAAAGAGGGTAAGCCATACACAAAGCTGTGGAACCTCTCTAGGCCAAAAACCAATTCCAGGCATTCTTTCTCAATTTGAGCATAGCGACACTCACTCTCCGTCATGGACCTGGATGTGTAGGCTATAGGTTTCCAGTGCTCACCTTCAGCTTGCAGAAGTACTGCACCAATTCCATCTTTGACAGTTTGATCCTCTTTGAAGAGTCATAGAATGCCAATACAGGTGCAGTTGTCAGCGTTCTTTTGAGATGTGCCCATTCACTGTCATGGTTGGCTGTCCACTCGAACTTGTGCTCTTTATGGAGGAGTTTTAATAGAAGAATTGATCAAGCCCTAGATCGACTGCGCGGAGGGAAACTGATCAATATTGTAGGTATATTGAGTGTTTGTTTTAGCTTCATGATTTTGAATGGTTTCATAAAATTGATATTTTATTGGGTAATAATTTAATTGATAATGTTGTTTGTTTTTCAGCTGTGCTGTCTCTGCTGTCCTTTTTTCGTTCTTTTGATTGATTTGTAATTTTGTTTTGGTTAGTCCGTCCAGCCGCAAAGGCGGTTATTGATTGAGAGTAAGTTGTGTAAGGGCGGACTAACCTCCCTTTTGTTTTTTTGTTTAATTGTTTGTGCCACTTCCCTTTATCTCCCAATCGCAGGCCATCCATAGTACTGATTCCCAGCTGCGCTGAGACCCGAATTGTTTGCAGTGTGTGCCACGATTGCAGTGTCGCTAAGCGGGGTGTGACGGGTTGCAGTGTTGTTATTTTCGCATAGCTTGTGTGGTAAGTCTCATGTGCAGCTGGCATATCAGCAGGATGTGTTGTAAGTCCTGTCTGGAAATGACATGATGGGAATTTGTATGTCTAACTCATGTAATAAATAAATGATCAATTTATTTCTTTGCCCCGTTTACTCATCTCTTGTCCTCTGTTACACCTACTTAATAAAAACAAGATAAGACAAACTAAAACAAGACAAGACGAGACAAGAAAAGACAGCAGGCTCCACCGAGGAGGAGTCCTCACAACAGCGGCTGGGAAGGCGTTCCACTCTTCCGATTTAGGTTGGGCAATTTGCCACGGAGAGGTGAATACAGCAGTCAAACCCTAAAACAGATAAATGTAACCTTAAACTCTTATAGCTATGAATGCTAATAAAAGTAGTTTTAATGGCTTACCCCAGGACCGGAGGTGCTATACTCTCAGCTGGTGGGGATAACACGAGCACCTCTTTCCGCAACGTCAGAATAAAACAAACTGCCGTGCTACAACAGGCCGCAAAAACTATATTAAGACAGATTCCAGTACTCGGAGGGAATCTAAGGTTAAGCAAGAGCATACCTGTAGCTGTCATATGATCCGCTCTTGCTGATCAGTCCGTCACAGTGTGCCAGCATTTACTGCTGCTTTGCGCTGAATGCACAGGAGGAATGATCCAACAAAAACACCGGCTTAGCTTTATACGGGCTAACGCCACCCTGCAATCAATATGCAGGTGGGTTCCCAATTAACCTAGTTGTGCAGCGAAGAGAACGAGCGCAGGAGAGAGAGAGAAAAAGAAGGGCGAGTAGCCCATCTGGCTACACATATATACCACCAAAGCAGTGTACATCACTGTCACAACAGCGCTTCTTTTCATTCAAAGGCTTTATGATTTTTCCTATAATGGCGGGCCGGTCTCTAGTCAAAATGCCCGGGCCGATTTTTTGTTCCAGTCCAGCCCTGTATGCAGCTCATCTGCAGTCTGGTGTTGCCTACATCTTCCTATTTGGAAGGCAGAATTTCTGAGTTCTGAGTATAATCGAAAGAACCACGACTGCAGTTTTCATGTTGGATGTAAAAAGCGCACGTGATGCTGTGACGTAGGCCAGGATCATGGCGGCGGTCAACGCTGGTCCAGGTGTGGGATTTCTCTCGTGGAAATATGCACATTATTTTTTCCTTTCTGTTGGTAGGTGGCACAGTGCACTTGTGGCTAGTTAGCAAGCTAGAAGACTGGCAATCTTGCTGGGCATCCATTTACAGAAGCAACACATTAACAAGAGAATTTTGAGTAAAACCCAAAGTTACTTTCCCTAGTAACTAGTTACTTTGAAAGTAATTAGTAACTTGAAGTAACTGAGTTACTTTTGATAGAACTAGTAATGTAACCAAGTTACTAATTTAAAGTAACTTACCCAACACTGGTTATACCCTTATGTGACTACTGTATAAATTTCTTATCTATGTTTGCAGATGCAAAATCCAATTTTTTTTCAGTTTTCTCATATTTGAATATCCTATGCCATATCTCTATGGGCACTTTTATTAGCACAGGGAACAGGTCTGCATCTATATGTCTTTTAATAAGTGGTTGATCTCCAAGCAGTGATTGAAGCGGTGTCTCACAGTAGGATTGACCCATCTCCTTCCATTTAGCCTCACACATTGGATCACACCACCCAATCATCACTCGTAACTGTGCAGCCCTGTAATAGTCCTCCAGACATGGCAGAGAGAATCCACCCTTGTCCTTTTGCAGTTGTAGTGGGTTCTAATGTTGTAATGAGGGTACATGTATAGGCAGCGGCTGAAACAAATAGAGAAGCTTTGACAAAAGATTCATTTTTATTATATCTGATTGTGCATATTCATTGGCAATAATGACCAGCGCTGTAGGTCTGCCTTAATTTCTGACGTCAGTGGGACATAATTGCATTCATAGAGATGGGATAAATCCGTGGGTATATGGATTCCTAGATATTTTATAGAGGTGTTTCTCCAGTTAAACTTGGCTATCTTTTGAATGTCTTGTGGTGGTTGGTAATTATATAAGAGAATCTGAGTCTTCTGTAAATTTAATTTATATCCGGATTATATGCCAAATGTTTTCAATAATGAAAGAAGATTAGGCAGACTGATTTCAGGGTTAGTTAGCGCTATGAGAACATCGTCAGCATACAGACTAACTTTATACATTATATCATTAATTATTACACCTGCCTTTAGATTCCCTGATAGCTTGCGCCAGAGGCTCAATGAATAGCGCAAAGAGAGTGGGACTGAGAGGGCATCCCTGGCGGGAGCCTCTCTCTAGTTATTGTGTATCTGTTAAATCACCATTAATTTTAATCCTGGCAGTGGGCGAGTTGTATAGAGACTGTAAGCATCTGATGATTTGGCTGTTAAAACCAAATCTCTCTAAAACCAAATAAAGATAATTCCAGCAGACAGAGTCAAACGCCTTTTCAGCATCAAGACTGACAGCTACTGATTTGAAATTTTTCCATTTTGTTTACTAGATGGAGAGCCCGCCTCACATTATCGTGAGTTTGCCTATTTCGAACAAAGCTTGTTTGATCCTTGTCCGTTAGTTCCGAAGTTGTAAATTCCAACCGTTTAGCTAATATTGGTCTGTAGGAACCACAATCTTTTTTATTTTTACCCCGTTTGGGAATTACTGAAATATCTGCTCGTTTCCAGGATTGTGGTATCTCCCCCCGTAAGCACATGGTTAAAGCAATCCCTAAGCAGAGGGGTTACTAGATCTCTGAAGTGTTTGTACCCCTCTGCTGGGTAGCCATCCTCACCTGGCCATCTTATTACCTTTCCGTTTTGAAATGGCCTTGTTAATCTCCTCCACAGTTACTGTTTGTGTTAATCTTTTATTTTGTTTTGTTGCTATCGATGGTAAATCAAGGGAGGAAAGAAATGCATTAACAGAGGGCACATCTATCGTGGTTGGTTCTGCGTACAGTCGGGTATAATAGGTCACAAAAAATTCTTTTATGCTTTTCATGTCATGACATCTTATCATTTGCTGGGTTTTTAATTTTCTAAATAAATCTGACAGCGTGCTGTTTCTGTATCCTCCAAGCAAGTACCGTATTTCCCGGACTACAAAGCGCACCTGAATATTAGCCGCACAAGCTAAAATCAGGGGAAAATCCTGTTTTGTACATACATTAGCCGCACCTGACTAAAAGCCGCAGGTGTTTCAATGTTGACTTATCATATGTAAGAGAATATGCACAAAGGGAATTGTCAGGAAAGAGATGGCCGTTTGGAGACACATCCCTTTTATTAATATTTTGAAAAACAAGTTACGGGTACATATTTGCATAACTTTTTAGGTATATGTAGAAGTACCAGTAATTACAAGTACGAAACATGTACTGTGCTTCATAAACGTGTAACAAATGTAGTACATAACAATAACCTACAGCACACCAGAAAAATAGATTCGGCCTACCTTTTAGGCTCAGGTGCAGTGACACGGCTTTAACAAGAAGAAAAGTCATTCACCACCATCTTTCTCTTCTTCCTGCACACTAAAAACCACCAAAGTCCTCTTCTCCAGTGTCGGATAGCAACAGGCTCAGGATGGCTTCGTCATCCACTCTCCGCTTCTCTCCTTTGTTGTCACTTTCAAAACCAAAGAAATCCTCGTTGTCAGTGTCAGAGTCGAACACCCTCTGAAGGGCCGTGGCGGTGTCCTCCTCTCCATCATGCAGCAGTCCAGCCCTCGAAATCTGTTGGTGATCGTGGATGTTTTTCACACTTTTCCACGCTGTCAGAATCCACTGACAGACTTGAGCATAACTTGCTTTTCGCAAGTTTATCGCCGCTCGTCATCCACGTCTCCCGCTGAACGCGTAGCGCTACTTTGAAGTTTGTTTTTCGCGCTACTTCGTACGGCACTACGTTGCCTGGCGGACAGACATGTGACAAACATACCACTCTTGAACCCCAATACTGTTTGTCTGATCACATGCCCTTCCGCCAGGCAACGTAGTGCCGTACAACAGCGGAACAAACAAAACAAATAGTCTTACGATATGACAAAAATCATGGACAATCCATAGAAAAGCCGCACCTGACTAAAAGCTGCAGGGTTCAAAGCTTGTGCAAATAGTAGCGGCTTATAGCCCGACAATTACGGTAGTTTCTTAGATTTTGTCACGGTGCGGCTGTGTGGCAGGCAGGATGTAGACCCAAATGCAGGACTCGAACTCAAAGGGTTAACTGAGAGAGGCTACTTTATTGCAGTAGAAAGATTTCCACAAAAACATAAACTTGCCAAGAACAAAACCACACTAGAAACTAAGAACTAATAACAACAACTCCAGGAGCATGGAAGGAGGCACACAGCATGGTGAGGGGACGACACAACAGAGAACAAAGGAGAACACAGGGCTTATATACACAAGGGAGTAATCAGGGAATGGGAAACAGGAGGGAGACACAGGTGGGAGAAATTAGACTAACAAGACAGGGGAGAAATAAAACTGAACACACTGACATCAGACTGGGACTATCAAAATAAAACAGAAAACACGAAACAAATCACAAAGACGCAGACTTGACACTGACAGGCAGACTGAAAGAATATAATACATGGAACACGTGAGTGTGAATCCCTCCATAAGTCAACCAACACTAATTCCTTAAGCATTTCTTTTACATATACTGCTTCTGTTTGTGACAATTTAGTTTTGCTGGACGTGTCCAAAAACGGATTCAAGTTAATATTCCAATCTCCACCACATATTAATACGCCTGATGTTTCTGTTGCAATTAATTCAAAAAGGGTCCTGATCAAATGTTTATCAGTCCCTGGAGGTCTGTACACATTAAACAATGAAGTTCCTTGTGATCTATGTACCCTTTAACCAGTATATAACGCCCCTTCTTATCTCTGATTTGTGAGGAGAGTTGGAAATGTACTTTGTCAGACAATAAGATGGCCACTCCTCTAGAATGTTTTTTTATATGTGAGGATTAACACACATTTTTAAACCCCATTTTACACTGGGACAGAAAGATGTTTATCTTGCCAGAAAATTATATCTTGTTTTTCTTGTTTAATTTTAGCAAGAGCTTTGTTTGTGTAAGTGTAATTACCTTATCTAATCCAATCCAACTTTATTTATATAGCACTTAAAAACAACAAAGTTGACCAGAGTGCTTTCCAATAATAAAACAGATAAAAGTTAAAAACAAACTAAGCAGACAAAGAAATAAATATAAATAACAGTAAAATAAATATATAAATGAAAATGATAAAAAAAATCAGTATATATATTAAATCTTAAAACATGAGTAAAATAGACAATAAAATATACAATGAATAAAATTAACAAAATAAAAAAATTAAGAGCAACAACTGATTAAAAACTGACTACAAACTGACTCTGGTACTACTCCTAAAAAGCCTTTGAAAAACAGTGCGTTTTTAAAAGCGATTTAAACATTTAAAGTGTTGGGGCCAATCTAATATGGGAGGGCAGTTTATTCCATATTTTAGGGGCAACAACAGCAAAAGCTCAGTCTCCCCGGTGTTTCAGTCTCGACATGGGGACAGCAAGGAGTGACTGGCCAATTGACCTGAGAGACCTTCATGGAGTGTATCGGTGTAGAAGGTCTGACAGGTAAGAAGGAGCCAGGCCATTTAAAACTTTAAAAGCAAACAATAAAATTTTGAAATGAATTCTAAAATGGACAGGCAACCAGTGTAAAGAGGCAAAAACAGGGGTAATGTGCTCACGTTTGCGTGAGCAGCAGCATTCTGGACCATTTGCAAGCGTGATAGTGAAGCCTGATCAATACCAATATAAAGTGCATTACAATAATCAAGGCGAGTGGTCACAAATGCGTGTAAAATTCTCTCCAAGTCATAAAAAGAAATAAAAGGTTTGACTTTAGAACGCTGCCTCAACAGAAAAAAAGCTATTTCTCACCACTGTATTTATTTGTTTATCCATTTTAAGAGCTGTGACAATTTTTACTCCAAGGTTGGAAACGATTGGTTTGACACAGGAAGTGAGAGGACCCAAATAAGATGGAGGGACACCAGGGCCACTCGGCCTAAATATAATGACCTCTGTCTTCTTTTCATTAAAATTTAAAAAATTCAGAGCCAGCCATGCTCTGATATCTTTAAGACATTCTAAAATAGGCCTGAGGGGGTCATTGTGTTTCAAGGGTAAATAAATTTGACAGTCGTCCGCATAAAAATGAAATGGAACTTTATTTTTTTAATAATATGGAAGTAAATAAATGCTAAAAAAGAAGGGGCCCAAGGATGGATCCTTGGGGTACACATGGGAGGGCGGCGGAAGATGAATAAAATTTACCAAGTGAGACAGAGAAACTTCTGTCAGATAGGTATGACTTTAACCAGTGCCTCTAATTCCAACATGTTCTAAGCGAGAAAGCAAAATGTTGTGACCTACTGTATCAAAAGCTGCTGTGAGATCCAAAAGCACAAGTAAAACATAAACAGAGTCAGCAGTTAGTAAGATATCGTTAAAAACTCTCAAAAGTGCAGACTCTGTGCTGTGAAGTGCTTTAAAACCTGATTGAAATACCTCAAAAATGTTTTGACTCTTTAAAAACATCTGCAGCTGTGAAGACACTACTTTTTCCAAAATTTTGGAAACAAAAGGAAGCTTTGAAATAGGTCTGGAATTACACAACAGAGGCATCCAGGCCAGGGTGTTTTAGCAGAGGCTGGACCACTGCCTGTTTAAAAGTTACAGGTACATTGCCTAAAGTCAGGCTGCTTTTTATAAGCCTTTGAATATAAGGTCCAATAGTGCCCCAAACTTCTTTTAAAAATCGAGGAGGAAGGACATCACTGGGAGAGCCAGACTTGATTTGGGTGACAATTTTACCCAGATAAGACAGAGTCACGGGTTCAAAGTGGCTAAAAACTGGTGTAAAAATAACAGAAGGGTCATAAGAAGGGGGTATGATATGTGCTCTAATAGTTAAAATCTTGTCAACAAAGAAATTTAAAAAAGCCTCACAAGTTTCAGCAGAAGCTTCTGTACAGTTGGATTGGGGAGGGTTAATAACAGAGTTTAAAATACTAAATAAGACACAGGCAGTTGTCGTTAATATCACCTGCAAAATGGGCAGACTTCTGGTTCTTAACAGTTTTCTGATATTTATGCCAGCTATCCCTTAGAATATCGTAAGAAACTTGTAGCTTGTCTTTTTTCCATTTACGTTCTGCTTTTCTGCACTCTTTTCGAGCTGCCCGATGTCATTCAGCCATTGCTCAGGCTTTGATTTAGGCCGTCTGACCTTCAGGGGAGCAACAGTGTCCAGAATGTTTTGACAAGTAGAGAAAAATTATGCAGTCAGCTCCTCAGTGTCAGCACAAGCTGAGAGCTCTGAATCAACATTAAGGGCCTTATTAAAGGCGGTAGAAAACTGAGCTGCACTTGATGGTTTAAACATGCGAGAAGCAGTAGGAGGACCACAAGTAGTGATATTGCAGGGAAGAGAAGTTTCAAACAATACAGGCATATGATCAGAAAAAACAGCGTCATAAATCTGAAGGTTAAAAACAGGTAAACCATATGACAAAACCAGATCCAGAGTGTGTCCATGTTTATGTGTGGGACCAGTGACAGACTGCAAAACATTAAAAGCATCAAGTAGGTTTAAAAAGTCCTTTGCCAGCGTAATAGTTCTGAGAAAGTGCTTAACTCACCGTCACTTAGCCAGGTTTCTGTCACACAGAGGAAATCCAGATTATGAGAAGTGAAGAAGAGAAGTGAAGAGAGCCATGCACTCCGGCACCATCTTGGATATTCTAGAGTTATATTGTTCTCTTATATCCATCAGCAAAATGAAAATACACAATAATGTAAACCTCTAGGTGCTCTGAAAAGAAAATTTGGGTCTGCGGAACAACGGAACAACATAACTGAACAAATAACATGTATGACTTCCAATTATGAAGTGTACGTCCAACTTCGAAACAAAGAGGAGAGTCCCTAGAGTCCACGAGAGCCCCTCGTAGTGCTGCTTGGTAATCTCCGCTCATCATAGCAGCGCTCTTGGAAAAAGCCAGTAACATCCCATAACTGCGGTCAAACCTATTACATCAGAGATGTGGTCATTTTAACTAATGATTTTAATTTTATTTTAAATTATTGTCTATTAATTGTAATTGTATTTATGATGTAATTTGGTTTTCTGAAAATGTATGTTTTATTGTAAAATGTACATATTTTTATTGTAACAAGGGACAATTGTTGAAAAATAAGCAATAGCTATAAACTTATGTGCGTTACATCAGTTTCATGTTTTGTACTTGAACTACAGTATGTTAAACTGCACTGTCCCTTTTAAATAAATAAATCCAAATAATTTTACAGATGAAAACTGCAGTTTCAGGTGCGGAAAAAAAATGAGGTGTTACTATCCATACACTTGAATCCCTGGAGCTTTTCCTGGATGTATTTCATCCATTCCTTACGGATCCGCCGCGGCACCCCACTCGCTCTTTCCTAGAGGGGTGTCCTCGGCTTGGGTGCGGGGATGTGTGGTATTGGATCGTCCGCTCCCTTTTCCATCAACTTCCTCTTCTCCAGGTCATCGGAAGCGTCTTCCGCGTTGTTGTAAACCACGGGCCCGTTTTCATAAAACACATGCAGTCTCGACGAATACAATGCTTGGAAGCGGAGCCCCTTCTCTTTTAAAATCTTCCTGATCGAGTTGTATGCTTTGCGTTTAGCTAAAATGTCACTGGGGTAGTAGTCTTGGTCAAAATACACCCGTCTCCCTTTCAGCAGTATTTCTTTTTTGGTCCACGCAGAGCGGAGCACCAAGTCCTTGGTCTTGTATTCCAAAAAATGAATCACGATAGACCTGGGGTGGGAGCCCGGTCGTGACCTGGGGCCGAGCGAGCGGCGGCACCGCTGTATGCCCAGATTAGTGTCCAAGAGGGACAGTTTCTTCTTTATAAAATTCTCCATGAATTCGAGCATGTTGTCCCCTTCTTTGCCCTCTGGTATCCCGTGAACACGTATGTTATTCCTGCAAGAGCGGGCTTCCAAGTCGGACAGACGTGTCTGGAGTAGGGCTGGGCGATATGACCCAAAATTCATATCTCGATATTTTTTAGCTGGATGGCGATATAAGATATATATCTCAATTTTTTTTTTAAAGCCATAAGTTAAGAACAAAAAGAGAGTTCTTAGTCACACTGTGTCCCAGATGTCACACGGGCACTTTTATTTACATACAGCGTAGATGTACATGAAGAAATTACTCAAAAATAAATTATCAGCATTTATTAAATAATCATGGTCCATAAATAAAAGAAAACAATGTTGTTTTTATGCATAACAAAAAGCTCATAATTGTGCAGTCAAAATGTAAACTAATAGACGCTGAGCATAATAACAAAGAGACAGATTTCAAAGCTGCACCACGTCTCTGAACAGGTGCCATTTGTGGTCCTTATACACACACAGTACGGTAATATTACGTTGAAGCACAGTACGTATCACTCCGCGAGGCTCCTCCCCGGTAGCCGTAATCCTCCGACAATCCATCAAGCGGTGCAGCTCCGTAGCTTAGCAAAGTCATAATAAAACATTTTTGACAGATTGCTGAGCGCTGTGTACCACATAAAATCGGTTTGCGGTCAGTAAGCACAACCAGAATTCATACATAAGGCGCAATGTCGAGTTTTGAGAAAATGAAAGGATTTTAGGCCGTGCAGCCCCTCCGGGCTGCATGTCGTTAGCGCGGTTAGCTTGTTAGCGCGGTTAGCTCGCTAACACGTTGACGCCGTCCAGCCCCACGCACGGGGCGATCCGCGGTAACTCGCTAACGGAGATTTTCCGCTTTCATCTTGTCATTGCCTGCAGGTGAAGCTATGGGGGAGGCGGAGTTGTGTTCAGTGAAGGAGAAGCGAGGCCGAGTAACGTTGCGTAGAGACAAAAGTGGACGAAAGAGAGGCAAACCTGCGGCTCCACAAGTATAATTATAATGTAACATAGACTATATCGATATAAAGGATATTGTCACATCTTATATCTCGTATGAAAATATATCGATATTTTTAAAAAACTCGATATATCGCCCAGCCCTAGTCTGGAGGTCCTCTTGTAACTGGAGAGTATGGCTGAGCACGTCTTTAAGATCGACTGTGACCTCCTCTACCTCGGTTACTCTCTGCTCAACCTCCTCGATTCTGCTTGTTACCTCTTTCACGTCCGTGACAATTTCGTCAAGCCATTGCCCCACTTCTTTCCTAAACTCCGACATTTCTGTTTTCACAAGTCCAGTCTTTTCCATTATTTCTCTTTTCAAATTAGCCTGGACTTCTTTCAGCTCAGCAAGAATGTTAGCTTCAATTGCCTTCATAGCTCTGTGTAGCTTTAGCTTGCTAGCACCGTCAATTTCTTTTGGTGAAAAAACTCCTTCCTCCGCACTTTCTTGCCGAATTCCTCTTGTCTTTCTCTTGTTACCCCCTGGCATACTATTATGAATATTCTTAGTTGTGTTATAACATGTCAATTGTCAAGGGGTAACCAGACCGAGCTGAAACATTATATTGCAACCAGTTTCCTCACATTCTGGAAGTCCTCAGCACTAGGGATGGGTACCGGTGTCTGGTGCCATGATGGTACCGGTGTCCGGTGCCATGATGGCACCGGTTCTGACATAAACGGTAGTAACCAGACTGAAAAGCAGCGCACATTTCGTTGCTTTATTTCGGTGCTTTTTTTTCCTGAGCTGTGATACACTTCTAGCCAATCATTTTACGTTTCCGAGGATAGTAGGCGGGGCCAGGTACGTACGTTCTTTTATGCAGAGCTACAGATTAAAAATGCCCAAGGCGAAGCGGTCAAAAGTCTGGCTGTACTTCACAGCAAAATATGCAAACTCAGCAGCCTGCAACAAGTGCTTTAAGCTGATACTGTGATACTGTCAAAGGAAGTAACACCTCGAATCCGATGAAACACCTGGCGACGCATAGCGGGTTTTTTTTAAAAGCCGAGAAATGCGCCGTATTTGATGGCAGCAGCAGCCGTTCTTCTCTGCGTGAGTAGCTTAATGTTGTTCGTGTGTAATTTACGTTGAGTAGGCTAACCACGTTATTACATTAATGCGTGTAAGGTGAACTAGCAAACATCATCATAGCTACATGCGGCTGTCTTCTTGTTTGATGGCAGATACTCCCTTCACCCTGGCCAAAAAGGCTAAAATGACCAAAGAAAAAGTGGAAAAAGCTAAACATGAGAGGTTTTTGGACAAAGTTTGTATTTTTTCCATTGTTTAAGCACTGCTTCCAGCTAAGAGTGATACCATATATGCCCCATAGCTGCAGAAAAGGCTAACATTGTTATCTTTTTACAAAAAACCAGCTGAATATGAGAGGTTTTTGGACCAATTTTGTGTTCTCCATTCTTTAAGCACCGGTTTGAGCACCGTTTGAGCACCGGCACCGTTTCAAAAGTACCGATTTGGCACCGGTATCAGATAAAACCTAAACGATACCCATCCCTACTCAGCACTCAGGCTTTTTGAGGAATATGTGTGTCTCAGACAAATACTTCTACCTTCCACAGAATCCTCACATTGGTGGCTGGATTGGAAAGCCATAATAGAAGTGACAAGCAACAGAAGCAAAAGGAGCTATGGCACTGTGGAAGGAAATCATGAGTGACCTTCCACTGTAGCAGACAAAGTGTCATGGTCCGTGGCTCAGTATCCGGGGAGTGTTCGGGTCGCTCTGGTGGCCTCGGGCTGGCCCATCACCATCGCACCTGCATTCCATTCCAGGCAATTACCGGAGGACTACTTCTCCTAGCGCAGACGGCTGCTCCACACCAGTCCAGTAGTCACTCCTTAGTGGTAACTTGGCTCCTTGAAGGTCTGTGCTTATTCTAGTATTCTAGTATACATACAAATTCTAGTTTGTATAATACCTTCAGTATCCGCCTCTGCCACGGACACACTCCCCTTCAAGTCCTACGGTCTGACTCTGATTGTAAGCCTTAACCTCTTAAGCCCCAACGCCCCCTGATACGGGGGCAAAAGGCAGGAGATCAGTTAGGCTTGGGGCTTAAGAGGTTAATATTCTAACCCTTGGCTAGTTGTGACTCTCCGTTCTCCTGCACACTAGTAATTGTTTCCCCTTTCTTTTACAGCGTCCCACACCCCCTATTACAGCTTCAAAGGGCATTTCTGTTCCCGATTTCCTCGGCTTTAAGTTGGATTTTTGTCTCCCCTGGTTGTTCCTGATATTTTATGTTAAACCAATAAACCTGTACGTAGTTCCAGAAGATTTGTATTGAGTCTGCTTTTGCGTCTCCACTGTGTGCGTGAACCTCGGTTCATGAAACAAAGATAGCCAGATCATTTGAACCCACATGATTAGATCTCTTTGGGCCATATGAAGTAAATGTGTATGTTTCATATATATGAAGTAAGGCTTTCCTTTCAAAGACAGCATAAAAAGCGTTCAATACATGAAAAATCTAATGCAAGTTCTTCAGCTTGTGATGGGATTTGAAAGAAATTATTATTGCAACCAGATGGCTTTTGTATACGAATTCCAATATTTGTGATCATGTGTACTCCTGAATGTGTGCCTTCCCATGTTGCATTGCTAGAGGAAACAACAAGTCCTGGGGGTCACTTTAAAATCCCCCATGGCACGTTCAGTCTCCAGGTTACTAGAGCACCACCTCTAATTTAATTACTCCCCTTGGTCTGTCAGGCCTACTGTCTGCTGCCCTGTAGTACATTACACATTCACAGAGATCCACTGGGGGAAAAGGCACGCACGAAAAATACTTGTGAGAAATAAAGCAGACAAGCATGAGTATGTGCGCACACACACCACCACGCAAACAGAAGCACAGTGCCTTGTGAGCAGGTGAGAGCTGTGCAGATGCTCTTTAGTTGACAGGAAAAATAAACCCTTAATTACCACCCAGTCTGGCCCTCTTTTCCTCTCCTTCCCCCTTATCCTCCACTCCTCTGTCCCACTGCAGTGCGGTTGCGGCGCTTGCCTCAAGGCTGGTTATTGCGGTGCTGAGCTCCTCTGAGACTCTTCCCTTGTTATTATCCTTAAACAAGCAATTACAGCTGAGTTCCAGAGTGGAGCAAAATAGAGTGGCACACCCACAGAAAATCTCTGGGTTTCTCAGACAAATGAATAGCAAAGCTCTCCTGGGCAATTTTGTTTCTGGAATAGTGCTGTGATGATAGAAGAAATGTTATAGTGAGCATGAAAAACCAGCAAGTGGGAGAAAAGAAAGCAAAGTTTAAATAGCAGCAACAAAAACAACACAAGCACAGTGGTTATGTTTGACACTAGAAAGTTCTGAAATATGTTTTACTGTTTTTGCACAGGCATTGCAGTGTTTTTCATTTTCTCTGGCTTATTAGCAAGGCTTCAGGAGGGCCAGCTACATTTCAAATATTCGTTTACTTCTGGGTACATTTGGGGTCTACAACAGGGGTGTCAAACTTGTGGCTCACCAGATGTGGCCCATGATACAATTATATCCGGCCTGCGAGATAATTTCATCAATTATTAATGGCCTGTCGATATGTGGGAGCCGAATCTTCAGCCATGCTTAGAATCCATTGTGTGAAAGAAGGAAGGAGGGCAAACGCTCCAAAGAAGGCAAGTATAGTGGTACAGGCCAGGTACAGAGAGAGACAGAAAGATCAATATATAAATGTTATGGCTGGGAGGCCAGACCAGGTACGAGGACTCAAATGCAGACACAGACGGAGGCACAGATTGACGTGAAAGCAGTACCTACCTCTGTGGAGGTTTTAAAACAAAGTTGAAGACACATTTGTTCACCCTATCCTACTTGTCTTAATTCTATGCCTTCAAATTTTTAAATTCTTACTGTTTTTAACTTGTATTGTGGTTTTTACTTGTATTGCTATGTATTGGTTCTATTTATTTATCTTTTTAAATAGTTCTGCAGCACTTTGTTTGAAACAGCTTTATAAATAAAGTTATCATTATTATTATTATTATTTATTTATTTACAAAGTGGACAAAACTTTAAGGTGTGGACTATGAACTGTGAACTATGAGACAAAACCTGAAAAGTCCAAACGTGAAGCTTAATCTGTGAACTAGAATTCAAAAGTCCATGAAACAGGTCCAAGGGGAAAGAAGGGGCTGTGGCACGGGCGGAGGTGTGTAGAGTTGCTGTATTAAAAAAAAAAGGAGTCAGCTGGTTTCCACTGATTGACGGTAAGATTGGAAATGTTGCTCACACGTTGCAGCGGAGAACGTCGTGGAAGGAGGGCAGTCCAAAAGGTCTGGGTGAGCTTCCAATTCAGGGTGAGTCCAAAATGTACTGATCCAGAATCCGTGGCAGGGAGGCAAAAGGAGACAAATCGATGGTTTTTGACAGTAACTGGAGGGAGAGCACTTGTAAGTGGCAATTTGTCCACAATTTATTTTACAATGTACCAACTATGCATGTATCCACTTCAAGAAGTACATACAGTGGGGCAAAAAAGTATTTAGTCAGCCACCGATTGTGCAAGTTCCCCCACTTAAAATGATGACAGAGGTCAGTAATTTGCACCAGAGGTACACTTCAACTGTGAGAGACAGAATGTGAAAAAAAAATCCATGAATCCACATGGTAGGATTTGTAAAGAATTTATTCGTAAATTAGGGTGGAAAATAAGTATTTGGTCACCTCAAACAAGGAAAATCTCTGGCTCTCACAAGACCTGTAACGTCTTCTGTAAGAAGCTTTTCTGTCCCCCACTCGTTACCTGTATGAATGGTACCTGTTTGAACTCATCATCTGTATAAAAGACACCTGTCCACAGCCTCAAACAGTCAGACTCCAAACTCCGCCATGGCCAAGACCAAAGAGCTTTCGAAGGACACCAGGAAAAGTATTGTAGACCTGCACCAGACTGGGAAGAGTGAATCTACAATAGGCAAGCAGCTTGGTGTGAAAAAATCAACTGTGGGAGCAATCATCAGAAAATGGAAGACATACAAGACCACTGATAATCTCCCTCGATCTGGGGCTCCACGCAAGATCTCATCCCGTGGGGTCAAAATGATCATGAGAACGGTGAGCAAAGATCCCAGAACCACACGGGGGGACCTGGTGAATGACCTGCAGAGAGCTGGGACCAAAGTAACAAAGGTCACCATCAGTAACACACTACAACGGCAGGGAATCAAATCCCGCAGTGCCAGACGTGTTCCGCTGCTGAAGCCAGTGCATGTCCAGGCCCGTCTGAAGTTTGCCAGAGAGCACATGGATGATACAGCAGAGGATTGGGAGAATGTCATGTGGTCAGATGAAACCAAAGTAGAACTTTTTGGTATAAACTCAACTCGTCGTGTTTGGAGGAAGAAGAATACTGAGTTGCATCCCAAGAACACCATACCTACTGTGAAGCATGGGGGTGGAAACATCATGCTATGGGGCTGTTTTTCTGCCAAGGGGACAGGACGACTGATCCGTGTTAAGGACAGAATGAATGGGGCCATGTATCATGAGATTTTGAGCCAAAACCTCCTTCCATCAGTGAGAACTTTGAAGATGAAACGAGGCTGGGTCTTCCAACATGACAATGATCCAAAACACACCGCCCGGGCAACAAAGGAGTGGCTCCGTATGAAGCATTTGAAAGTCCTGGAGTGGCCTAGCCAGTCTCCAGACCTCAACCCCATAGAAAATCTGTGGCGGGAGTTGAAAGTCCGTGTTGCTCGGCGACAGCCCCAAAACATCACTGCTCTCGAGAAGATCTGCATGGAGGAATGGGCCAAAATAGCAGCTACTGTGTGTGCAAACCTGGTAAAGACCTATAGTAAACGTTTGACCTCTGTTATTGCCAACAAAGGTTATGTTACAAAGTATTGAGTTGTATTTTTGTTATTGACCAAATACTTATTTTCCACCCTGATTTACGAATAAATTCTTTACAAATCCTACCATGTGGATTCATGGATTTTTTTTTTTCACATTCTGTCTCTCACAGTTGAAGTGTACCTCTGGTGCAAATTACTGACCTCTGTCATCATTTTAGGTGGGGGAACTTGCACAATCGGTGGCTGACTAAATACTTTTTTGCCCCACTGTAGCAGGAATAACTACTAAGTCATTGCGTCCATGAGTTTCCTCTTTGGCCACAAGACAAGTAGAAAGATTGCATTTCTATTACACCCATTTTTAAATCACATACTATCTCTCACATCTCCAAACTCGCTCTCTCTCTTTTATCGCTCTCTCTCTCTCTCTCTCTCTCTCTCTCTCGTGGTCACTCCTAAATCTTCCCCCTCTTCCTAAACAACCAAATGTCATGTTGCCATATCATTTTTGATTGGTCGATGTGGTGCATTTTTCCACGAACACGAAAGGGCTGTTTTTTGTTCTTTTTTTTTGGTCATAAGCAGAGAGTGCTTGCTAGCGCTGTCCTTAGACAGTAAACGTGTCGAAATTATTGAGGAAAAACACACATATATATTGTTTATCATGACTCTGGTTTTACGCGGCCTATCAACACAATTTAAAAACTGGTATGTATCACCTTGTTGCTTTGTCATCTTGAAGTGGTCATCTGATTGGCTTACCACGACTACTTTATTGTTCCTCAGTCAAACAGCAGCACTCATGCGATTGTTTTGCCCTCTTAGCTCCAGGTGTTGTGCCAAAAAGTGTTCGTCGGGCAGAAAGTGATTGCCGCCGCTAGTGCCCAGATTACTACTTCCGTGCAACTGATATAAGATGCGGTAAGCTGAAGACAGCTTCAACTGTTTGTTTGTTGAAAAATAGTAACGCGACTGCACCGCATTTTCTTAATAGCAACAATAACGGCGTTGTAATGATAGAAATAGTAATTAGTTTACTCATTACTGAAAAAAGTAACGCCGTTACCTGTAACGCCGTTATTCTCATCACTGATTCTCTGTAAGATAACGGTCAACTATTGAACGGCGTATATTTAAAAGTAAAGGCTTTAAAACTGCTGCATTGACTGTTGCAAGAGCAAAGGACCTAAATTTGTGTCCAAGATGAGCGTGCGCCTTGTCATTTCAAAACATGTATCTCTCTGAATTTGTATCCTCCATGAGAGTTTGTGTTGTATTATGTCCATCCATCCATCCATCCATCCATTTTCTTCTGCTTATCCGTGGCAGCAGCCCAAGCAGAGAAGCCCAGACCTCCCTCTGTCAGGGCCCTGGGTCTGAGCGACCCAGGGACCCTGAGCAGTTATGGACTTGAATTTTAATATATGTATTTCTGGTATTGTTGTCCCTCGTTCTCCCTGCTTGTAGATATGTGTGTATGTAGGTGTTTGTGTGTGGCTGCAGGTGTTTCTGAGAGCACCTGTTTACAGGCACCTTCAGGCCTGGTGGGTGTGGCCCTGGCAGGTGATTGGCCACACCTGAAGACCGTGACACACCTGCAGCTGATCAGGCCTCATTGGAGAAGCTACTTGAGAGTGTGGTGGAGCTCTGTCCGACGCTGGATCATTGCGTGGCTTCACGTTAGTCTCTTGACCAGTTACCAAGTTTAATCTGCTGCATTGTGGTGTGTCTGACGGCTGCCTCTTTGTTGTTTTCCCCAGGAGAGGCGGCAAGGAGGAGGTAAGTGACGGAAGTGACGGACAAGGTAAGCGACTCATGTTGTAACTGACGTCAGACGCCGGAGATTTTGGCGGAAAATTAAAGCAAATGGTAGTTTAGATTTGAACAAATTCATTTAAGCTTCAGCATTACCAAATACACTTATCAATTGTCTTATAACTAACACTATTTGTCTAAATAATCTCCAACACCCTGGAGAACAACGAGGAGAGTTTAGAGACTCTCCAAGATTATATTGATCAGTGCTTTCAGGATCTCGTGATGAAGAAGACCCCGTGTGCAGCTTCCCCAGCCAAACCTGAGACGCCGTCGTCGAAAAGACAACGCCAGGCAGATTCCCCCGGCTCAACATCGCCAGCCGGCAAAGATATTGCCGACATATTGGAGTCAATCGACAAGCGATTGTCCAGTTTCGACGCAAGGCTGTCCTTGGTGGAGATTCTTCACCGAGAATTTAAATGCTTGCGAGAATCCCTGGAGTACAGCCAGCAGCAGGTGGAAACGCTTGCTGCTGAAAATGCCACGCTAAGGGAGTCGGTGAAATGTCTCACAGATAATGTTACCCAGCTCAATAGAGAAAATAAAAAAATAAAAGAAACAGTTATCGATCTACAAGCTCGTAGCATGCGTGATAATCTGGTATTTTCTGGTATTCCAGAAGCCGCTGGAGAGGACGCGGAGACCACGGTAAAAAGCTTCATCAAAACCCACCTGAAGCTGCCGGAGGACACTGTGAAGAACATCGTCTTCGATCGGGTACATCGCCTCGGCCCCATTCGGGCTACGGCCGGGAGACCACGTCCTAACGTGGTCAAATTCGGCCACTTCAAACAAAAGCAACATGTGAAAAGCCGCGGCAGGGAATTAAAAGGAACGGACTTCAGCGTGAACGACCAGTTCCCCAAAGAGATCTTGGAACGACGCAGGGTCCTCTTCCCAATCCGACGCGGCTTCATCCAGAAGGGCTCCCGCGCTGTCATCGCTGTAGACCGGCTGTACGTGGACGGACAGCTCCACCGCGACCCCAACATCACTCCGTGGCTGTATTAACCTCACACCAGATAAGAATCAGCTGCACCATTTCCCTATCCACTCACACTAACTTGCATTAACATCTGTTTAACTTACCAGCATCAAATCGCATCTTAAAGTGTGATTTCATAGCAGAATTAACACCGTCACTCTCCGTCAGTGATTTAATTGGAATGTTTACGTTTTGTTTTTTTTCTTCTCGTTTTTTTTTCCCCTCTCTTTCCCCCCCTCTTGGTTTTATGCTGCTCACCCCTGTCCTTGGTTTCTTTCTTTATTCCTTTCACTGCCTCGATCACCTGCTTCGACACTCATCCACAAACATCCTTTATTTTGACACATACGCACCATGCGCTCAACGGCAGCACATTTACATCAGTCAGACAGCGCACACAGTCGTTTAGGATACACACACTTAAGCCAAGCCTACTCATATTAGTAACTATGCATACACAAAGTCAGACTCAGGGAGCATCTCGCCACACATTTTTTCTCTCTCTCCTTCTCTTTATTTATGAACAAGTGACGTATTCTCTCCACCTGGCTAAGCGACGCACACAGCATACATCCCTAGTTATACACAAACATCTATGGGTACACTGAGGTTCATTACATGGAATATAAATGGAGCTGGCTCCAGAGTAAAGAGGTTAAAAATATTTAACCAACTCAAAAAACTACAGGCAGATGTTGTCCTTTTACAAGAGACCCACAGACCTCTTAGAGGTTCGAATGAACTTAAAACACCTGAGTTTCCTAATGTGTTCTCAGCTTGTTATAATTCTAGACAAAGGGGAGTAGCAATTTTAATACATAAAAATATTAATTTCACAGTACTCGATACAGTTATAGATCCAGAGGGCAGATTCTTAATCATTAAACTATCTATACTTGATAAAAAGCTATGTGTTGCAAGTGTATATGGTCCAAATGTTGATGATCCCTCATTCTTTCATGGTTTTTTCAGTGCACTCTCTGAACACTTAGATGGCACACTTGTTCTTGGAGGCGACCTCAACCTTGGACTAAATGAAGACATGGATAGGCTCAATACAGCGGGAACTCAGCGTAATTGGCAGTCCACAAATATAATCAAACAGTATATGAGCGACTTTGGTCTTTGCGATGCATGGCGCTCCCTTCACCCCACCAGTAAGGAATATACTTTTTTCTCACATGTCCATCACTCCTACTCTCGTCTGGATTATTTTTTTGGTCAGCAGCTCACTGCTGAACGACATTTCAGACACTGAGATTCATCCTATAGCTGTCAGCAATCATGCTCCTGCATCTTTAACACTAATGCACAAGAATAATACTACGCCAAGAAAAAAGTGGAGATTTAATATATCACTACTTAAAGATGAAGACTTTATTAAATATTTTAAAAAAGAGTGGACTTCATATTTGGACTATAATGACACTCCCGAAACATCAGCTTCTGTTCTATGGGAAGCAGGGAAAGCTGTGATGAGAGGTAAAATAATTTCTTTTTCATCACATAAAAAGAAAAAAGAAAACAAAAATATTCAGGAATTAGAAAAAAACATCAAATCACTAGAAGAAGCCTACGCGTCCCACCAAGATCAGGAAACATTGAACAAAATACGCAAAACAAAACTAGAATTAAATGAGATAATTGATAAAAAAACAAAATTCTTAGTACAAAGACTACGCCTACAAAATTATGAACATGGTAATAAATCCGGTCAATTTCTAGCAAACCAGCTAAAAATAAATAAAGAAAAAACAACTATATGTGCTGTTCAAGATTCTGGGTTTTAAATGCACCTTAGAACACACATGCATCAACACTACAATGAGCGGGTGGAGGGAGGTTTGGAGTCTTCTCTCACCCCCATTCTCTGCGACCTGCTGGAGCGGGGGGGCTAGGAGGAGGAGTTGGCCGTCCGACTGCGGTCTGGAGTGTAGGGCCTCCCTGCTGCTGCGGAGTCGGGACGGTCTGTCTCCCCCCACCGCAGGGAAAAGGGTAACACCACCTAGGTCTGGGGGCAGTTACCCCCCCTCCAGGGGCAAGGGTACCTAGACCCGGGGCTTAGAGTACGCTTGGGGAGTGTGATCGTGTGTACAGCGTCTCTTTATGTCTGTCTCCACGTTGGTTGAGTGTGGAGTAAGTGCATATGAGAACATGAGGGTGGGAATGGATGTTTGTATATGTGTGTGCCTGTATTTCTGTGTCTATATGTCAGGTTGGGTGTCAGGCGCCACCTCTCTGGGGACATCTTAGGCCCTCCAAGGTATGGAGGCCTATCTCCCCCTACCACCACTTCCCCTGCCAGTGGCGGACTCCCTCAGACATCGGTGCGTTGGAGGTTCTTTGTGTCCGGGGATGGGCGTCCAGGTACACACTGGCTCACTCCTTGGCGGCCGCTTATCGGGGCCTGGAGCCTGGGGCTTGCTCGGGCCACTTCGGAGGTGGGGTGCCCCCGGCCTCTCGGCCTGGGGCTCGGTCACTCAGGCACGGCTGGCTGCTGGCGGAGCTCACGGGCGCGTCACTGCAACTCCCCCTGGTTTCTGCTCCGCGGCTGCTGAGTGAGCCCTCATCTGGGACTCTCCTCAGCTCTTTCTGGGACAGTGGCGCGGCTGCCCCTCTGTTGGTCTTCCTTGGTCTCTTGTGTTCTGGGGGCCTCTGGATGTCTGGAGTTTTGATCTCCACCATACCTGCTTCATGCCCTGGAGGACGGGGCTGTAGCCCCCCCACACCCTCTAGCAGATCATTACATGAAGGAACCTTTTAAAAAACAAAAAACAAACGCGTCCATGCTCACAGGTGTACACACGGGTGATCACACCCACAAACTACACCCTTTTTGGCTCCTACCTCAAAGCACACTGTGTTCTGTTGATCTTATGTGCTGCACAATAATGTTTAATATTTAGTATTTACTGTCATATTCCCATATATCATTGTGATGTTGTTTATTCTATTACTCTTGTTCTCTTCTGCTTGTTTTCTTTTTTCTTTCTCAGCAGGTGACCCAGGTGATTGATATATGCTTTTTTTTTCTTTTTTTCTTCTTTTTTTTTTCTTTTTCTGCTCATTCTGTTGGTTTTTGGTTTTTGCCCTTCTCCCCCGTCCCTCTTCTCAGCTGTTTCTCTTTCCCTCTTTCTTTCTCCCCTTCTTTCCCCCAGTCAAGTCTGTCCCATATTCAGTAAGTGAAAATAAAATAAACAATAAAAGGTGAATCAAATGGACCATTATTGCAAGGCTGGGATGGTCAATTTGGTAAAGTAAATCCGTTGGGCATCTTTCTTTGCCTTTAGACAACAATTCTGATGGCAAAAGAGCCAAACGGGACAGGCCAAAACAAAAAAAAAAACAAAACAAAAAAAAACATGTATCTCTCTGAATTTGTATCCTCCATGAGAGTTTGTGTTATATTATGTCCATCCATCCATCCATCCATCCATTTTCTTCTGCTTATCCGTGGCAGCAGCCCAAGCAGAGAAGCCCAGACCTCCCTCTGTCAGGGTCCTGGGTCTGAGCGACCCAGGGACCCTGAGCAGTTATGGACTTGAATTTTAATATATGTATTTCTGGTATTGTTGTCCCTCGTTCTCCCTGCTTGTAGATATGTGTGTATGTAGGTGTTTGTGTGTGGCTGCAGGTGTTTCTGAGAGCACCTGTTTACAGGCACCTTCAGGCCTGGTGGGTGTGGCCCTGGCAGGTGATTGGCCACACCTGAAGACCGTGACACACCTGCAGCTGATCAGGCCTCATTGGAGAAGCTACTTGAGAGTGTGGTGGAGCTCTGTCCGACGCTGGATCATTGCGTGGCTTCACGTTAGTCTCTTGACCAGTTACCAAGTTTAATCTGCTGCATTGTGGTGTGTCTGACGGCTGCCTCTTTGTTGTTTTCCCCAGGAGAGGCGTGGAGACGAGAGGGCAGCAAGCACCGGGTGCTCAAACACTGGGAAGCGGAGACAGGAACACTAGCACTGGGAAGAAGACACGTCACGGGGGCCGGGAATGCACTGAGGATTTATTGTTATGTTTGTCCATTCACTGTAAATAAACGCACTGCTGCTATTCAGAGCTCCGCGCCTGAGTCCTCCTTCCTCACTTCCCCACGGTTGGCCATCGTCAACCATGACACCCTCTCCCCAACCACCACTTCCAGCTTGTCCGGTGGAACACCCAAGCGTTCCCAGGCCAGCCGAGTAATATAATCTGAGGCGTGTCAACCAAGATAGCCCTTCAATATCCAGAGCCTTCAGGAATTCGAGGCAGACATCATCCACCCCAGGGGCTCTGCCACCAAGGAATTGTTTAACTGCCTCAATGACCTCGCCCCCAGAGATTGGCGATTATCCCCTTCGTCCGCAGACTCTGTTTCCTCCACGGAAGACATGCCAGTGGCATTAGGGAGGTCCTTGAAGTATTCCTTCCACTGCCCGACAATTTTCTCAGTCGAAGTTAGGGGCGCTCCACCCGCACTACACACAGTCCAGGTAGAACACCGCTTTCCCCTCCTGAGTCAGCTGCCAGAATCTCTTCAAGGCAGTCCGAAAGTCTTTTTCCATGGCTTCTCCAAACTCCTGCCACACCCAAGTTTTTGCTTCAGCCACTGCCCGTGTTGCGTTCCGCTTGGCCTGTTGGTACCTAGCAGCTGCCTCCAGAGTCCCACAGGCTAACCAAGACCGATAGGACTCCTTCATCAGCTTGGTGGCTCCCCTTACCGTTTGGTTCAGTGCAGCGGCTTCGGCAATGGAGGTGCTGAACATGGTCCATTCCGATTCAATGTCCCCAATCTCCCTCAGAATGCTGTTGAAGATCTCGCGGACTGGGGCCTCAGCTAGGCATTGCCAGCTCACCCTCACTGTACGTTTAGGCGTGCCAGGTCTGTCCAGCGGCCTCCCCTGCCACCTGATCCAACTCACCACCAGGTGGTGATCAGTTGACAGTTCAGCCCCTCTCTTTTCCCAAGTGTCCAAAACATATGGCCTTAAGTCTGGTGATATGATTACAAAATCAATCATAAACCTGCAGCCTAGAGTGTCTGGGTCCCACGTGCACTTATGGACACTCTTATGTTCGAACATGGTGTTCATTATGGCCAAACTGTCATTTGCACAGAAGTCAAATAACAAAACACAGCTCGGGTTCAGATCTGGAAGGCCGTTCCTCCCAATCACACCCCTCCAGGTCTTGCTGTCATTGTCCAAGTGAGCACTGAAGTCTCCCAGTAGGACAACAGAGTCCCCAGGAAGAGCACCCTCCATTACCCCACCCAGGGACTCCAAGAAGGCTGGGTACTCTGAACCACCATTCAGCACATAAGCACAGATGACTGTTAGGACCCATTCCCTGACCCAGAGGCGAAGGAAACAAACCCTCTCGTCCCCTGGGAGAAACCCCAACATCCAGGCAACTAGCCAAGGGGATACCAAGCTACCCCAGCCTGCCACCTCTCACCAGGGGCAACTCCAGCCTGAGACAGAGTCCAGCCCCCCTCTAGGAAACTGGTTCCAGAGCCCAAGCCATGCATTGAGGTGAGCCCGACTATATCTAGCCAGTACCTCTCAACCTCACATGCTAATTCAGGCTCCTTCCCCACCAGAGAGGTGACATTCCATGTCCCAATTGCCAGTCTTGGTATCTGGTGATTGGTTCCGCCAGGGCCTCTGCTCCTGGCCACCGCCTGGCTCACAATGTAAGCCGGGTTGTATTATGTTCAAATGTTTAATTAAAAAAATTTTTATTGCTCATTCATAAAGAAGAAAGTTTGTAACTATCTTGACTAGTGAAGAGAGTGTAATTTAAACTTGTGTCAAAAAGTTCACAGAACTTGGATATGCACAGAATGTTTTCCTTCATCGTGTGGTTGAACTTGCAGGTATGTCCCATTTGCTGGGAGTAAGGGCGCCCTCCATTTGTGAGGTGCGCCTGCTGCTTGCGGCACAGGGAGGAGAGGGCGGGGCGGCGGGGGATTCTCTGGCTGGCTGGAGCAGCATCTAATAACTCACTCGCAAAATAAAACAAAATAAAAACAAAACAACAAAAACACCAGACATTATGATACAGACTTATAATTTACACTGATGTTTTTTCGAAATTCTATACACGAAAAGTGAGTGCGAGAGCCCTCGGTGCGCCTGCTTGCTGCTGAAGTCAAAGTAAACTTTATTGTCATCTCCGCTCAGTGGCGTGTCCAGCGGGGTGGCCCCCCCAACCAGACTGGCCACCCCAGGTGCCACCCCAAAGGCAAAACAATAAAATTCAATCAAATATCAAATGTACGATTATGTTTTCACGGTGAAGCTCAGGTATCAGAGTGTAAGTGAATGCAGCATCGGCTTCTGCGCTATGTGCATCACGTTAGCAAAGGTAGGAGAGCCAAGCACGAAAGACGGCACTGCAGGAAACAATTTTTTGGTGAAAGAAAATGAGGACAGAATAAATGTCCCGGTAAGTAATATTAAGTTTGTTGAGTTTAGTAAACTTCGGTGAAATTAGAATACCAAAGAAAAAATAACACTTAAAGAATTAATTCAGCCGACGAATATTTCAGACAGTATGCTACTGAGGGGAGCTAACATAAGAGTTATGAGTTATAAGATATAATCTAAGTCGTAACATTGCTGTATGGAGCTGCAGATTTGGTTGCAGGTTAACATAGCTGGACTGGCCATCGGGCATACCGGGCATATGCCCGGTGACTTATTTTTTAAAAAAAAATTTTTGTAATGGCATGAACAATGAGAGGTGGTGGATTGGCCAGATGCAGGTTGATGTGTAAAAATAACTCAGTTGTTTGGTGGTGGCTATGGCGGGGCTTCCACAGAGGCCAGCAGGTGGATGAGGGAAGGGGAGGCAGGAGGAGAGTGTCAGGTGAACTGAACTTCAGGTAAGAAGTTATGACCTGCAGTCTATCTGGGTCAGATATAAACCAAGTTTAGGTGGAGTTTATTTTCGTTGTGCTGACTTTTTACCCTCAGTTGCAATAACTCGTACTGCGTTGTAGCCAGCTTGACGGAGTTTATATACAGCTAGGTGGTGCTATGATGTTACTGATAGTGAACTTTATTTTATTCATAAAGTTAGTTAGTAGAGTTGCCAACGGCTCCTTAAAAAAATGGAATGGTCCCTCATTCAGAGAAAATATTACACCTTTCGTATTGAGCTGAGAAGAGACGCAGTTTGTCCCGGACTTTCGCTAGAATGAAAAAAAGACACAAAGCTGGAGTTATTCTGTCGTTATGCTGCACAGCTGCCTCTTCTTCTCTCATTCTCCCCCCCTGCCTCTCCTGTTGCTACTTCAATCATGAAACTGATCAATGATCAGCTGATCGGCTTTTCTCTCTTGTTTATTTATCGCCCACTTTGCGCCAGAAAGAGGAAACCAGCAGATGTCGCGCTAAACAACAGCAGCACGTTTAAGCTTGATCAGCTGTTGTTAGAATTTATTTAATATTAATTTCTAGTATCAGCTGATGTTTGCTGGAGCCACAGCTGTAAAAGCTGCTGGTCATGATGTCGGTTTGGATATGTGGTGAGAGGGAAGCATGAAGATGAAACCAGGAGATGTCCTTACTGAATCATCAGAGCTGAACAGGTGATGGAGAAACAGGTTTACCTCTTAGGTGACATGAATGAGTTGAAGGGAAGTTATGAACTGTTTCTGAAAGATAAATAGCGCCAGGATCCTTTTTCTACGTAGCTGACAGCTGGTAACTGTGCAGGGGTGGATCTAGGAAAGTGTTGCCAGGGAGCCAGGTAGGGCATTAACAGGGAAAGGTGGGGCACAAAGAAATACTTTTCTTTCTTATTCTCATTTAAAATATCTAGCTTTTATTAAATAATTATCTAAATCTTACAACCAAAGTTTTTATCTGACGTAAATACATACATATATATACACCAACAAGACAGTGTACATCACTGTCACAACAGCATTTATTTTCATTCAAAGTCTTTATGGCTTTAATACCTGGTGGGCCGGTCTCTAGTCAAAATGCCCGATTTTCTGTCCCGGTCCAGCCCTGCAGATTAATACTGGTAGTGTCACCATGCCAGCTGACTGTATTTCATCATCAGCCAGTGTTGTTCTTGATCAATATTACCAAAGTTTACCATAAGGCAGCATAGAAAGTATTTACTTGCTTTCAGGTTTTATTCAAATGTTAGTCTTTTCAGTTGTTTCCCCACTTTTTCCCTGTTTCAAAATCAAACACCAATTTGTGAGAAGATTATCTTCTTTTTTTAACAGGCAGATAAAGTTTTGCATTGGCTAATTTGTCAATTGTTTGTTACAAATGTTCGTATTTTAATATTCAAAAATGTTTTTGCCCAAAAGATATGTGCACTACATGTCAGTAAAAATACTATGCAAATATTGCTGTCCTTGAATGCTGAGTAAACACTGACAAAGCACTGATTGTATCTCTTGTACTTTATCAACGCAGTATCTAAAAACTTTGCACCGTAGTGGTTAAAATCTCATTCTAATAAGAGTTAAAAGCGCATTCAGTTATTAGGTTTATAGGGTTATTGAATTATGGCTAACGGTTGGTAGAATTTTTTTTAAACATTATCTGCTAATTACATCTGCCACCCTTCTCCAAATCTGTGCCCCTACCTGGCCCCCCCAACAAAAATTTTCTACACACGCCACTGTCTCCGCTACAGTCCAGTATATAGAGAGACGAGATGACGAGGCTCCAGTTACAACAGTGTAAGTAAACAAACAGTAACTACAGGGAGTGCAGAATTATTAGGCAAGTTGTATTTTTGAGGAATAATTTTATTATTGAACAACAACCATGTTCTCAATGAACCCAAAAAACTCATTAATATCAAAGCTGAATGTTTTGGGAAGTAGTTTTTAGTTTGTTTTTAGTTTTAGCTATTTTAGGGGGATATCTGTGTGTGCAGGTGACTATTACTGTGCATAATTATTAGGCAATTTAACAAAAAACAAATATATACCCATTTCAATTATTTATTTTTACCAGTGAAACCAATATAACATCTCCACATTCACAAATATACCTTTCTGACATTCAAAAACAAAACAAAAACAAATCAGTGACCAATATAGCCACCTTTCTTTGCAAGGACACTCAAAAGCCTGCCATCCATCCATCCAAAGCCTGCTTCCCTTTGCAAACTGCAGCAATGTGTCCGTATCTTTGGCATTTATACCCGAAAATACGGCACGTATGCTCTAACAGGAAAGCTCATGCATCCTATTTTAACTCTATCCGGCAGGACAGCCTCCTGAAATTTCAATAATACTTTTAAGCTACTAACCCTCTCCCTATTAATTGTTTTTCACAGTCTTTTTAATTTGCTGACCTCACTACCATGAATACACCGCTTGAGCTTTTCTAGATCCTCTTCTACAGGAAAACCTGTAATCACATCCCAGGTTACTTTGTTTTCTCCTTAAGATCCTCGTCTCCTGCGGTCTTCTTACAAATGCTTTTGTCATTCAACACCTTATTTTTCCAAACTTCTGTCTTAACCACTATCAATAAGTTGCCATCCCTAAGAATTTTTGCCAGCTGAATTTCTCCAAATTTCTTTTTCAATTATCTAGTTAAGGCTATTGGGCTCGATTGCACATTCTCATCTTCCTTCCTGAACTTCAGGATTATTTTAAATTCTTCCCTCACCGTCTTCCTCTGAACAACCCTGGAGTCTTCATCCAAACTGTTCCCCTCCAAACTCCAAACTTTACTTGTCTGTGTCCCAAACAAACTTGGCTCCTTTCTCCTGCTCCTCCCTCTTCCTGATCTTCCCACACTAGCAACCAGGGTACATTCACCAAAATCTATTTGGTCATAACCTGAGATGATGACGATGTCTCCAGTCTCCCTCCTACCTCAGTTTCCACCTGGTGTTTCTCCCTCAACTCCAATCTGTCCGTGACACCGAACTGAGGGAGACACTGACCTAAATACGCATAACAGGATAACAGGGACGTGAGAAGACACGAGGAACACAGCTGACACGAATAACCATAACGAGCAAACCTGAACTGGATGGTTTAACGTATAGATACGACGCTATGAATATAATATTTTTATATATGTCATTTCTGAGCAATAGCATGCAACAAATACAATATTTTAAAAGACTCAGTTAACATTTTACCACAATTAATTAACAATTAATACACAATTACAACTTCTTCAAAAATAGAAAACAGGACACTGCACAATAAAGGAGATACACTGAACCAAAGCTGGATCAAAGCATTGCTAGACTGCCTGATGACCTCACCCTCTAGCAGCCATCCTGTTATGAACCAGTCAGTCATTTGCAATAAGTAAATGATTAACAGTTGCAGCAGTTTGGTCATTTGTTCTTCTGTATGTCATTTAGCTCTATTCTAGTTGTTTGAACAATTTTTCATCAGATTATAGAAAAACATAATTTTAAGGTATGCCTCCAGAATAATTTAATTTAGTTATTTTTTACAGCGCTAAATTACAACAGCAGTCGCCTCAAGGTGCTTTATATTGTAGAGTAGGTCGTACAATAATACATACAGAGAAAAACCCAACAATCATATGACCCCCTATGAGCAAGCACTTTGGTGACAGTGGGAAGGAAAAACTCCCTTTTAACAGGAAGAAACCTCCATCAGAACCAGGCTCAGGGAAGGGCGGGGCCATCTGCTGCGACCGGTTGGGGTGAGAGAAGGAAGACAGGATAAAAGACATGCTGTGGAAGAGAGACTGAGATTAATAACAAGCATGATTCAGTGCAAAGAGGTCTGTTAACACATACTGAGTGAAAAAGGTGACTAGAAAGGAAAAACTCAATGCATCATGGGAATCCCCCGGCAGCCTATTGCAGCATAACTAAGGGAGGATTCAGGGTCACCTGGTCCAGCCCTAACTATATGCTTTAGCAAAAAGGAAAGTTTGAAGCCTAATCTTAAAAGTAGAGATAGTGTCTGTCTCCCGAATCCAAACTGGAAGCTGGTTCCACAGAAGAGGGACCTGAAAACTGAAGGCTCTCCCTCCCATTCTACTTTTAAATACTCTAGGAACAACAAGTAGGCCTGCAGAGCGAGAGCGAAGTGCTCTAATAGGGTGATATGGTACTACAAGATCATTAAGATAAGATGGGGCCTGATTATTTAAGACCTTGTATGTGAGGAGCAGGATTTTGAATTCTGGATTTAACAGGGAGCCAGTGAAGGGAAGCCAATACAGGAGAAATCTGCTCTCTCTTTCCAGTCCCTGTCAGGACTCTTGCTGCTGCATTTTGGATTAACTGAAAGCTTTTCAGTGAGTTTTTAGGACTTCCTGATAATAATGAATTACAGTAGTCCAGCCTGGAAGTAATAAATGCATGAACTAGTTTTTCAGCGTCACTCTGAGACAGGATATTTCTAATTTTAGAGATGTTGCACGAATGGAAGAACGCAGTCTTACATATTTGTTTAATATGTGTGTGACCAAGTGGTCGGCGGGGTTATAAAAGAAATAATAAAATGACAACGCGACTTAGGGGAATTTCACCCCCAGGAAATATATATTTAAGAAAAATAGATAAAAGGAATAAAAAGAGGCCGCACAGATTCAAGGAAGCACACCGAGGCAGGTTGGCTCCAATATTAAAACAGTTTTATTTATAGTAAAAATAAATAAAATATTAAAAACCAAGATATAGTGTCATTGTTGACAGTGTCCTAAAGTTAAAATAAAACAATCATGGAACTTGGACTTACCAGCAGCTGTGGACCCAAAAGAAAATCACACGAAAAGAAAATCACCCGGTGCTGTACAAAAGAAAGTGTAAAAACGACCCACCACCTGAGGTCCCTGGCACGTCCTCCATTCACTGAAATAAAACAGAAATACGTTAAAAGAATAAAAGGACACTGAGCATCAGGCTCGCTACAGATCATAAAAAAACTAAAACCAACTTTAATAAAAGAAATCACACACGTGCGCACACACACACACACAACACTGGAAGGCTACGAGTCAACTAAAACTCGTGCTGGTGGTAATTGTCCAAGCCTCAATTGCAAGCCGGTCTGGGTCCCCACAGGCTGAGACCGGCAACTGAGGCGATTTAAAGTTCCCAGCATGACACTCGGGCAGAGGATCGCTCAGAAGTGTGGTTACAAGCAACAGTCCAGAATAAAATACAATAAAACCAGGCGAACCAGAAAAAGGTAGGCCTACTTAAAAAAAAAACAGTCTCACGACAAGACAAGACAGGACAGGACAGCAGGCTCCACCGAGGAGGAGCCCTCACAACAGCGGCTAGGCAGGCGTCTTGATACTCCAATTAAGGTTGGGCGAGTTGCCACGGACAGGTGAGGGCAGCGAACAAACCCCCAGGACCGGAGGCACTATACCAGGGGTGCTCAATACGTCGATCGCGATCGACCATTCGATCGCAAAGGTAGCATTGGTAGATCGCATGGCATTAAAAAAATAGATGCCAGCCTATCATCCATCTCGTCACTTGATTGATACAGGGAAGCCAGTCAGATGACATCAGATTTTTTCTGACGCTTAGGTCGCTGCGCATGCGCAAACAGCGGCGCGAAGTGTAGTAAAACTGACAAGCTAGTCAGCGAGTTAACTCCAATTTTTAGCTCTCGGTTTTTTTCTCTTAAACCTAAGAAAGGGTTAAAAATGAGTGAGGGAGCTGGACCAAGTAAGAAGACAAAAACGTATCACTTTCATACGGAATGGGAGGAGGACTTTTTTTTCACGATGTCATTTTCGAAGTGCGTTTGCCTCATCTGCCAGGCTACCATCGCAATGCCAAAGAAGGGAAATGTGGAGCGGCATTTTCGAACTGTTCACGGAAAATACGACACTACATTCCGCCGAAAAGCGAGCTAAGAAAGAAAAAGGTGAATAAACTAAAATCCCAGTTGTCCGGACAGCAGTCATTTTTCACACAACAAACTTCAAAAGCGAAAGCCGCCACCGAAGCATCGTTCCGGGTGAGTCACATCATCATTAAAAACAAGAAGTCTTTTCAAGATGGAGAGATGGTAAAAGAGGCTTTCGTTGAAGCAGCTGACTCATTGTTCCGAGACTTTAAAAATAAGGCAGAAATAACATCTTCGATCAAAGCTCTCCAGCTGTCAAGAAGTACAGTTACACGGCGCTGTGAAGCCATGGCGGAGGATTTAACCCAGCAACTTTGGAAGGACATCGGAGATTGCCAGTGTTTCTCACTGCAGTTGGACGAATCTACGGACGTGAGTGACACAGCCCAGGTGTGCATTTTCATTCGTATGGTGTTTACTGATATCACTGCAAAAGAAAAGCTATTAACAGTCCTGCCCATGAAGGAACAGACGCGAGGAGAGGACATATTTCAGTCGTTCAAAAACTTTATCGAGAAAACCCAGCTCCCAGTGTACAAATTGGTGTCTATTACCACAGATGGAGCACCCGCAATGGTTGGCCGCTTGAATGGATTTATTGCCAAGTGCAGGCAGGACGATGCTTTCCCGGACTTCCTAAATTACCATTGCATAATCCACCAACAAGCGTTATGCGCTAAAATGCTCAACATGAAGGAGATCATGAATGCTGCAACGAAGATCGCCTGTTCTATTCGCGCCAGATCTCGTGCACATCTGGAGAAGGCTGACTGCGACCACTCTGAGTTGTTGCTACACACTGACGTGAGGTGGCTTAGTCGAGGGAAATTCCTGCAAAGATTTCGAGAGCTCTGTCCGGAGATTAAGGAGTTTTTCCGTGTAGCTGGACAAGCAGAATACATGCAACTTAATGACGGTCAGTGGCTGTTAGACTTGGCATTTTAGACTGACAAACATGTTGAATGGCCTTAATCTACAGCTGCAAGGAAAAGACAAAACAGTGATCAACATGATCAGCTCAGTTAATGCTTTCAAACGAAAGATGCAACATCTCTCTTTAAAGCTGCAGCGCCATGATTTGATAAACTTTCAAAACCTGGCGTCAGAGCTGGAGATGCAAGGGATGGCCTGTTTGCAACTTGACAGTGCACGCTACACAGAGCAGATTGACAATTGTCTGTCAGAGTTTGACAAACGCTTTCAAGACTTTTCTTTGCTCGAGCCAGTCGCTACCTTTGTAACGGAGCGGAAAGGCTGATTATGTTTCCAAGATGGTTTGTGTTTTTTAAAAGGAAGGAAACCTTCCTCAAAGCGGGCAGAGCAGTGGAGCCGCCGAGGGAAAAGCACACGATACAAAAACTGTAGAATTAAAAATATAATTTATTATGTTTAAATAGTTAAAAATATAAAATGAATTAAAACAACCTTGGCCAAGGGAAGACACAATAAAAATCAATAACACACAACATTAAAAGTCCAGTGGAATCCACCACGGCCTAAAAGTCACAGAAAACTAAGAGGTCCAGCGTAGTATTAAAAGAGGGAAACCCAGCGGAGTCCTCGCCTTCCTCCCCGCATTCCACGTCCTGGTGCACTGAAGAAAGGGAGGGAGCGGCAGTCACTATTCCTTTGGCAGTTTACTTTATAAAAAGGATAAGTCAAAGACTTACCCGGGTGGGCAGAGCTCTCAACTCCGCCCGCCGCTTCCTCAAACTGCAATCGGCACCGCGGTCTCACTGCTTCTGTTCTCCCGCAGTGCACGAGCTGGCTCTTGTCGTTATTGCCACCAGACTGCCGCTACGCGTCCCTAGTCGCTGGTCATCTGCCTTTTTTTCCTCTGATCGTTTCCCCTTTCCAGTCGCTGGTAATCTCTCTTCCCAGTCGCTGGTCGTCTGCTCCATCTGATCATCTCTACTCTCTGATCGTCTCTCGCTCTCCCCTCTGATCGTCTGTGTCTTTCCTCTGTCTGTCTCGCATTCTCCGTGTTACATTTTCGTTGAACACCGGCTCCAAACCTCTTATGTGTCATTGAGCACTCTGTAAATTACCTTTCCTTTCCTCTTCAGGTGTGTCCAATTAGTCAAAACGGGGAAAAGGGCGGAGTCTCTCCAGGACAATTTGACGATAACTAAAACATGCAAACTAAATAAAACACTGCACAAAATATAACCAATACATGCAATATAAAAAATAATAAGTACACTTCACATTAAAATACAGCACAGCAAAACAACGTCCGTCCTTCCCTGGATGACACCTTCATGTGCTAACCTTTTCGGGAAGATGCTGAGGTCGATTCACTCGCATCAAAAATTGCAAAACTATTTCACCTGAACTCTTCTGGAGTGGAAGATGAGATTTTGACACTACAAGCCGACATTGAGCTGAAGTCCAGAGATCATGGACAGTTCTGGAACTTACTCACAGAAGTAAAGTACCCCAACATGAGGAAATGTGCTGCCTCTTTGACTGCATTATTCGGCTCCACTTATTTATGTGAGTCATCATTTTCCCACATGAAGATCATTAAGCCCAAGTACCGTTCCACCATGACTGATGAACATTTGGAAGTGTGTTTGAGGCTGGCCGTCAGCAGCTACTGTCCGGAATATGCATCCCTGGCTGATTCAATTCAGTGCAAGTCATCAGAGTAAACTCAGGTAATGACAAAAAGTTTACATTGTTAATTGTGTTGTGAAATATTGGATATTGCGGTTATGCATGTATATACATTGTAGATATAAAGAATCCTCAATATATTTATAAATAAGTATATGTTTTGGATTTTTGTAGTGGGTAGATCATTTTGACTTGGTCATTTTATAAGTAGCTCACATGCGGAAAAAGTGTGAGCACCCCTGCACTATACTCTCACTGGTGGAGATAACTGAGCACCTCTCTCCGCAACGCCGGAATAAAACAAACTGCCACGCTGTAGCTGTCATATGATCTACTCGCTTGCTGATCAGTCCGTCGCAGTGTGCCAGCATTTACTGCTGCTTTGCGCCGAATGCACGGGAGGAATGATCCAGAAAAACACCGGCTTAGCTTTATACGTGCTGACGCCACCCTGCAATCAATATGCAGGTGGGTTCCCAATTAACCTAGTTGCGCAGCCGAGAGCGAGAGCAAGAGAGAGCGAGAGTGAGAGAGAGAGAGAAAAGAAAAGAAAGGCAAGTAGCCCATCCGGCTACATGTGCGTTGAAGGACATATCCTGGTCAAAAATGACTCCAAGGTTCCTCACAGTGTTACTGGAGGCCAAGGTAAAACCATCCAGAGTAAGAATCTGGTTAGATACCATATTTCTAAGCTTTTCAGGGCCAAGTACAATAACCTCAGTTTTATCTGAATTAAGAAGCAGAAAGTTTTCCGCCATCCAGGTCTTTATGTCTTTAAGACATTCCTGCAGTTTAACTAATTATTGTGTGTTATCTGGCTTCATGGACAGACAGAGCTGGGTGTCATCTGCATAGCAGTGTAAATGTATGCTATGTCTTCTAATGATACTGCCTAAGGGAAGCATGTATAATGTAAACAGAATTGGTCCTATCACCGAACCCTGTGGAACACCATAATTAACCTCAGTGTGTGAAGAGGACTCTCCATTTACATGCACAAATTGGAGTCTATTAGATAGATATGATACAAACCACTGCTGCACAGTACCTGTAATACCTACAGCGTGCTCTAATCGCTCTAATACACGTGTCAAACTCAAGGCCCGCAGGCCACATCCGGCCCGGTGTACATTTATATCTGGCCCGTGATATCATTTTATATAGATTTATTATTATTGTTATGTATGGCCCGGCGATATGAGGCGCTAATAACACACAAACTACTTTGAGAAAATTTGGATTGCCACTGAACAACCAAGGGCTGCTGCTTTCCTGTCGGAATATATATGGTCAACACAGAACACAGAGAGTGCATCATCAGATCCAATTGTGTTTGTCCTCTCCGATCTCTCTCCTCCCAAAGATTGGAGCAAAATAAGTATTAGCCCAGAGTTGTCATGGTTTTGGCTCTTTGTCAGGATAATGAGATGCTAATGTTCAGTCTGGAGAGACTCTCGGTTTTATGTTTCTAGTTCTTAGTTCTTGTTTATTTTTGTTGTTTCCACAAGTACCTGCCAGTTAAGTTTGTTAGATTTAGTTATTTGTACTTGCCAAAAATAAAACCCGACCAGCCTGACAATCCTGAATTTGGGTCCTAACCTGCCTGCCACACACAGCATTATGACAAGAGTAGGTTAATTAGATAAGTATAATTCAGGTGATTTGATTATTATTTTGTTACAATTATTAGATTCTGTTTTTGCCTTGCTCTCACTAAATTGCTTTATTAAGACATCCTGCAATCAAAGTCTAAATTGTGGACGTTCCCTTTTAAAGTCTTTGTGAAACAGTAAAAATCTAAGTATGAATCCTCACTCTTACTCCAGCCCTTTAAAAGTAGCAGACCCCTGGGGCTTTAAAACAACTTACATTTCCATCTGAACATCTGTTTTTGGGAAGGTCTTGCATATAGGCAAGATCATCTTCTTCCGTTGCTCCAGCAACCATTGAGCAACTGTTGCTGAACTGGCCTTCCTGCAGTCCAGGCCTCTGACCAACTGAAAATATATGGTGCAATTCCATATCTGTAGATATGGAATTGGTGTAGACGGGTTGCCTGTGTCTTAGTGGATGTTCAGGATTTAAATATCGTGTATGACGAATCTGTATACAATTTGTAGGTGTTGCCTCCCTAAGATGATGACCAGAGGGGCAACTGGTTTCCTGTTCAACAACGTGTGGCGCTGTGATAAAGAATAGAAAAAGGGACACACGTTAGGGCTGAACGATATATCGCATTTGCGATAATATCGCGACATGATCAAGTGCAATTTTCTAACCGCAAAGGCTGCGATTATACTCTGGACATGTCCAAATTCATGGGCTGCATCCTCCTGAGGCCCGCATTTGTAGACCGATTACGTCACAGCGACGTGCCGAAGGCTGTCCAAATTACTACCATATCCCAGAATTCATAGCGCGGCCCAGCCAAACTCCAGTTTCCAGCAATGGCGGCCGCTACTAAGTTTTAAAATTACTCATACTAATCTTTCTGGGTCACAAAATAAACTTTTAACATATTTTCAGGCGAGAAAGTAGTTGTGTAAACATCAAATATCTGCTCGGTTTATCAAGATATCCCATATTTGCAAAAGTGCTTCGACGTTTTCAGAGGCGTCTGCTACCCACCAGCTCGACAGCTAGCCGGGACCTCGAGGGTTACTGATGCGGCCGAGAGCGGCACAACTCCCGGCACATCATTTTCAGATCACCGCGGAGTTTCGCTGCTCGGGTTAAACGTAATATATAAGTCACTTAGACAACCTAAAAATGTTATTGTTGGGTTTTTTTCAGTGTTTTGTTTGTTCGTGAGTAAATCGGTTTGGCTGAGATTAAAGTTATTAGATTAGATAAAATAAAACTTTATTAATCCCCCGGGTGGGTTCCTCCTTGGTTTTCACACAGCTGACTAAACGTCAAACAGAAAACTTATTAAACAGAAGTATGAGACAGTCGAGAATTTACACCAGTGTCTGGTTATATTTTAGATAGCAAGAAGCAGACGGCCGAGTTTATTAAACTCCACCGAGACAGCGGTGACGCTAATCAGAAGGCTAGACCGTCCAATTTCACGCCTTTAAATTTTAAAGGCGTGTTTGTGTGTGTGTTTATACAATTGCTATTATGTTTGCACTTTATGTGTAATGTTACTGACTGCAGAGATCAGTAAGATGTGTGTATTTTTTATTTATTAGTTTTATTTATTTAATATTATTTTTTAATTGAATGACTGTCTAGTAGTTCACAGATGTCGAAAAACTGAGTGTGGTAAAGCCACTGATTTTTTTTATGTATATTTCTGCAATCTGCACATTGTACTGACTTTCATTTTAATGTTTACACCAGGGTTCCTTGTCAGCACTTTATGCTCAGATGTTTGTAAGCTAAAAATAAACTATTGTGTATGTTCAAATATACTGTTGTGATTGAAGAAGTTAAATAAAAATGTCAGTCATCAATTCATGCATCACCTCATGTCATCATAACAGAGGTCTGTCTTCCAGGAAAGAACAGTTTAAAATTAATGTAATATAGTATTGGCCATACTATATGATGTATTGCTTGTCTTTGTTTAATAATACAGAAGACAAAGACCTTAAAAAATAATCGCATATCGCATCGCAATCGCAATATTGGGGCAAAAAATCGCAATTAGATTATTTTCCATAATCGTTCAGCCCTAACACACGTTGAGCTGATGTCAGTTTCACAACAAGAAGGTTTATTCTTCACAACAGCTTAGAACAGCTTCAGGTATCACCATACTAACTGCAAAGAAATGGCCTTATGTTTCAGTCCAGTTTACCATATATGGCCAAAGTTCCCTGAGCTAGAGACTGTATAAATCTCTCAATACAACTTTGACAAAACATAAACAAAATATTGCTTAAATCCATTGATAATATCAGATCCACAATGTATCACAATAAACACATTTGTTTTACAAAGATAAACAAAACACAATAGTGTATTCTGTACTTCATTTTTAACTACATTTACAAACATCATAAAATTAACTCATTTTAATTCTTGTTCAGCACTAAATTATTTATGTGAAATGTATTTCCACTGTACTGACAATGTAACTTCTGTTTTTTTTAAATATAGCTATTTTACTCTTTACAAGGAAATAATGTCTTTGACATAAAACAAACATATTCACTGTTCTTATACAACCTACAACTATATAGAGTGCAATGCTCCTTTAACAGCGTTCACTACTGCTGTGCAGTCAGCATTGATCAAACAGTTTCCTTATAACACTTTATAAATGTCTTTGTATTAAACCACAAACTTGTTCTTGTAACCACAAGATCAACCAGAAGAATAAAACATAGTATGAAGCCCATTTATCAGAGTGCATAATACATTAAGAGTTTAGTCCAGAAATCTCTCACAGGTCAGATTAGCTTCCCCACACACACTCCGTATTCCACATTAGCCAAGTCCGCTAGCATTAGCATCATTTAGCCTGCAGCCTTAACCCACAATTCAGACACAACTCAGAATGAATCCATTTCTTTAGCGAGTTGCGCTCATTACCCACATAAACAACATCATCCGTTTGTAAGGTCTGCAGTATACATTCATTTAAATGCATTTACTAACCTGTGATAAAGAATAGAAAAAGGGACACACGTTGAGCTGATGTCAGTTTCACAACAGGAAGGTTTATTCTTCCTCTGTGCCCCAAAACGCTACTCGATACCACTGCGCGTAATGCACCCTCTAGCGGCTGGATGTAGGATAGCATTTTAAATGACAGGTACAAAGATACAATCACAACAAAACACAACAACAACTGGGCTGTTTTCCCCAGTTTAATTCTGATACTAGATTTTACTAGAAAGCTATTTTCAACTCTCTACACTCTCCCCCACTTAAAAGAATGTCTCCTGACATTTGTTTCTTCATGTGTGGACCCATTAGTGTATGAGTGTGCAGTCATTGTGGTAGTACGGCTGAGAATAGATAGGGTGAAAGAATGATGGGACGCTGTGTGTCCACATCCAGGGTTGGCTAGCTGAAAGGGTGTTCATATCTGCCCTCCAGTGACAGTATGATGGCTGACCCAGTGCATTGTACGTGAGTCTTTCTGCTGGTCTCCCCCTCCTCTGTGATCTCCTTACAAAGTCATTTTCTCTATTTTCTCCATCCATTTCCTCCATGTCTTTTTCTGCTAACTCCTCGGCCTCCACAACATCTTGTTCTCCCCCATATTCTGGCCTGTCAAGAGGACAGAACTCTCTTGCTGCTGCCCGTAGCTTGGGCTGACTTTGAGAATCCTGCTTTGGAATGACAGTTTCCTGTTGCTGAGGGTGCTCCTGTTGAATAGCAGGTCCTTGTTGTTGAGGGTTCACGAGTCTGTAGCATGGAATCTTCCTCCGGAGGTCATGGTGGTAGGTATAACTATCTTCCTAATCCGAGCTACTGGTCGCCGTTTCGTTGACATCTCTTTCAGGTTGTCTTTACCTTTTTGCTTTTGTCTTTTCTTCCACAGGAAGTTCTTCCTCGAAAGGTAAGTCGTTTACTGGTAGTAGGAGGTTTCTATGAAGAACCTGCATGGCTTTACTACCTCTCTCTGGCTGTACCTTATAGACTGGTCCATCTCCCAATCTCTCCACCACACGATGTACTACCTTCTCCCAATAGGCGCGGTTTTCCTGGCCCTCCTCTCTCTGACAAATTTTTCACCAGTACTCTGTCACCTGGCTGGAGAGTAATACCTCTTACATGTCTGTCGTACTGCTTTTTGCTTTTGGCTGAGGACTGTCGGCTGTTATTTGCAGCTATTTGGTAAGCGACTCGCATCCTCTCAGCCCACTTTTGGACAAACGCTTGGTGGTTTTGTGCCTCAGTGTCTTTCCCTTGGTGAAAAAGTAGGTCAACTGGTAGCCGTGGAGCCCTGCCATACAAGAGAAAAAACGGAGAGTACCCTGTTGCGTCATGTCTTGTGCAATTGTAGGCATGCACGATCTGAGGCAGGTGATCTTTCCATTCACTCTTTTTCTCTTCTTGTAGGGTGCGCAGCATTTGGAGAAGTGTGCGATTTAATCGCTCCACTGGATTGCATTGAGGATGATAAGGAGTGGTGCGTGAGTGTGCAATTCCTGATAGTTGTTGCAGTCTTTGGAACAGGCTGTTTTCAAACTCACGTCCTTGGTCGTGATGCAACTTCTCTGGATACCCAAAGCGAGGAATAAAGTCCTGAAATATCTTTTCAGCAGCTGTCTTTCCTGATTTGTTTCTCGTTGGGTATGCCTGTGCAAAGCGCGTGAAGTGATCAACGAGGACAAGGATATACTCATATCCTCCTTTGCTTGGCTCCAAGTGCAAATAGTCAATAGAGACCAACTCAAAAGGTGCACTGGTGGTGAGGGATCCCATTGGAGCTCTCTGTTGGATATTGGGGTGCTTCTGTTTAATACACGGGCATTTTTTTGTCACGTATTCTTCCACATCTTGCTGCATGTACGGCCAATAGAACCGTTCTCGGGCCAGATGGATCACCTTTTCAGAACCTACATGCCCCATGTCGTCATGTAAGCTTTTCAGTACCACTGATTTGAGCTGTTCAGGGAGGACCAGTTGTCGGTTTTGGTTTGTTTTTCGGTAGAGTAGTCCATTTTCTACTTCTAACTTGTTCCACTCATAGAGCAGTCTCCTTGTCTGTTTAGACATTGTTTTTTTTATCTTTTTCATTTGGAGTCCAAGCTCTCAGTTTCAAAGAAATAACTTCTTTAATAGCTGGATCTGCTTGTTGTGCAGCTCTAATATCTCTGGGAATGATGCCTGAAACGCTATTGTGTGGTACAGCATTTCCATCATCACCATTTAGCTGCAATGCAGCCACCCAGGGAACATCATCGTTTTGTACCATTTTTGTCCCCTGCCACACCGCAGAGACCACCTCCGGTGACACTGTCTCTGTATGGTCACTCATCTGCTGCTGCAGGTTCACGGGATACCTGGACAACATATCGGCATCAGCGTTCCTCTTTCCTGGTCTATACTTAATGTCAAAATGGAAATCCGCCAACTCCCCAACCCATCTGTGACCCACAGCATTTAGTCTTGCTGAACTCAGGATGTAGGTCAAGGGGTTATTATCGGTATAGACCGTGAAAGTTGGTGCATAATACAGGTAATCCCGGAACTTGTCGCAAATAGCCCATTTAAGTGCCAGGAACTCAAGTTTGCCCGAGTGCAGATGATAGTTCCTCTCTGCAGGTGTTAAGGTCCTGGAGCCGTATCCAATGACACACAGTTTGTTGTGTTGGCGTTGGTATAATACAGCTCCCAGACCTTCGTTTGAAGCGTCCGTGTGTAACACAAATGGAAGATCAAAATCTGGGAAGGCCAGGATGGGGGGGTTTGTCAACATGTCCACCAACCTGGACACCACGTTCTGATGTTCAGTAGTCCAAGTGACAGGTGAGCGAGAGGGAAGTTGCCCCTTGTTCCCTTTGGTCACTGGACTTTTTCCCTTAACAGTCTGAGGCTTGATGGCATGACCTGTCTCAGCTGGGTTTTGGAGAATTTCAAACAAGGGCCTCGCCAGTCATGAAAAGTCTTGGATAAAGGACCGGTAGTAACTGAGAAATACAAGCAACGTCCGGACCTCTCCAACTGTGCGAGGCTTCTTGTCTTTCAGGGCTAGAACTGCTTCCAAATCCTTTGGATCGATCTGAATCCCTTCTCCTGACACCACTCGCCCGATGTACCGAATTTGTCTCTTAAAGAGCTCACATTTGGCTGGGCGAAGCTTAATGCCATGTTGTCGCATCCGGTGAAACACTTGTCTTAGATGGTCTACATGTTCGTCAAACGTTTTGGAATAGCAAAGGACATCATCCAAATACGGCACGCAACACTCGTCTCTGATGCCCTCTAACACTCCCTCCATGCACCTCTGAAAGGCAGCTGGTGCATTCGTCAGTCCAAAGGGTATTCGTACCCATTCGTAGAGTCCCCAGGGTGTGCTAAAGGCAGTTAGATGTCTTGACTCCTCACTCACAAACCCTTGATGGTACGCACTCCCTTGGTCCAAGATGGAGAACCATGAATTGCCTCCTAGGCTGTCCAACAAATCCTGGATCCGTGGGAGTGGATGGCGATCTGGGACGGTTTTGCGGTTAAGCTCACGGAAGTCAACACACAGGCGAAGACTGTTGTCTTTTTTTCGCACACACACTACAGGTGAGGAATGGGCAGAAACAGACTTCCTAATCCACCCCCTGTTTAGGAGATTTTGGATATACTCCTTCACCTCCTTAAACAGTGGCCGTGGAATGGAATTGTAGCTTTTTTGAACGGGAGTGTCATCAGTTGTATTGATTTTGAGCTGTAAGCCAGGGACACACCCAATGTCTCCTTCATCACGAGCAAACACGTCTGATTCCTCATAAAGCATTTGCCGTACCATGCTCTGGTCAGGCTCCGGCAGGTGATCTAAATCCACATTTGGATGCCATCTTTCCTCCACACTGCCAGCCTGGCGATTTTCCTTCCCATTACTTTGTTCTTCACTGGTCGGACTTGTTTGGGTAGCGCACAGAAGGGTGTCATTGTGTGGTTCTCCAGGCCCCTGCATAGTTGGATGGATGTTTACAGGTGTGCTTTCAATAATTTCTTCAATGAATCCTAAGACTGCTTTTGGAGGTAAAAAAAACATCATGCCTTGTTGAATTCTGGATTGGTATTCTCACTATTTTTGAGGCGCCAGCCGGCACTTCAACGAACGCAGGAAATAACTCCAACCCATCTGGCAAGTGACTGTCTACATTCGGCTCAAACAACATGACTCCTCCTCCAGGAAAAGCTCTCATGCGGCATTTCACCTGACAGATCTGACTGCGGGGGATCGTGAGTCCCTTCTTTCCAACTCTTAATACTGGACATTCTGACTCTTCCAGGGGTTGCTTTGTGTGAACCACCGAAACAAGACTTTCAGCATTACTCTTCTGAATTCTCAGGGCTTCTGACAGGAGACTCACTAAGTTGCCGTCATCTCTTTGATCACCATTCCCTGCAATCATCTCTTGTATCACATTAAAGCCTAGTAGCGGGCTGCTCAACCCCTCGACTTACTAGCATGGGAACATGAATAGCAACTGAACCATGTCTGCTACTTGTGATCTCAAGAAAAACTTCTATCCACCCTTCAAACGGCACATCTGTCCCATTAGCTGCAGTGACTTTGAGTGGGTGATTTGAGAGTAGGCTTTCCAGTGGCCTAATTGTCACATTTGGCAAGGCCTTTTGCACCCAAGACTTCTCCACAATGCTTACTTGGGCCCCACTATCCAACAACATTTGAAGTTTGACCCCATCTAGATAACAAGTTACCATACACCTGCCCCCAATCAGCTGGGCAACACGCTCCCTTTTGGACACTTGACATGATTTGGGGGTCTTGGTTGAAGATGGAATTTTATCTTTCAGGTGCAGCTTCTCTGGGATTGGGGACTCTGCATTCTCCAAGGTCACTGGTGGTCCCTCCCCAGCGACCTCACCCGGTTTCCCGACAGAGTTCCCTTTTGTAAGCAGCCAATAGCTCTGTGTCCCTTTTTTCCACATCGGAAGCAGTGTGAGCAGGTGTCATTTCCTTGGGATACACATTGGTGACATTTCCCTTTAACTTCAGGCTTGGTTGACTGTTTTATGTGTGGCAAAGGGTTGTAGGTGTTTTCTGTTGCCACATTCACTACCGGTGTGATGGCTTTCTCCAAACTTTTGGCCAAAGATGACACTTGGGCTGTTAACTCCTGTATAGCACTGCGATTGGCCTGCACCTCTGCCTGCACTTGAATGGCATTCTGTTTGTCACTGTCCAGCTGGGCTGTATTGATACTGATTGCTTTTTGTTTGCATACCTGTCCCAACCTGGTTTTCCTCTCAGTGTCCTCCCTCAGTGATCTTGTGATCACGTCGAGTATAAAGTCATCAGTCACATTCATGTCTGAAATATGTGGTTGAAGATCTCGTCTGATGTATGAGCATTTTTCATTCATCCCCTGGTAAAGCGAATAAAGAAACACTCCCTGCACCAGTTTGCTATCATATTGGAAGTCTGTACCTTGTTTAGAAGCAAACATTATACGCTGCTTGACCCCCATTAGTCTATACATAAACTGTTGTGGGCTTTCTTTGTCATGTTGCTTTGCGTTACTTAGTTCCTGGAACAATTCAGTACTGCTCTTATCCCTAAGGTGTGCTTTAAGGAACCTTTTTAACTCAGCAAGGGTCAGGGTGTCTTTGGTCATGAGCATGTCTTTAAAGGTACCAGGCTTAATTATCTTGAGCACCGTTCTTAAGACCTCAGCTTCTGAGAACCCCTCAGCCAGACCTTCATCAATTTGTTTACATAGACAGTTAAAACTCAAATCAGAAGCTGAGTCTGAGATTTGACCACCATGTATCTTAAATTCTCTATGTGGTAACAATGCAGCCACATCTGTCAGTTTTACTAAACCAGTTACAGGATCAGCAATCACTGCTGTTGGGATACTCTTTTTCATTACTGATGCTACTACTGCTGGTTCAGTCTCTGATACAGAAACAGCATCCCCTTCATCAGACGCTTGACCAAGTTCAACAGTTACCTGAGGTGCTTGCAGGTCATCAATGAGGTCACGAAATGCAAGCAGACGAGACATGCCCTGATCTTCGAGGCTCTTCAGTCGTTTACTTCTCAGAAAGTCAACAATAAAGTCAAAGAGCTCCACCTCAGTTGCATCCTCACCGGGAACATCTTCCACCTCTTCTTCTTGACACAATACTGCAAGTTTATGTAGCAGGTCCCTGTTAGCGGCTCTGGTCAGCTGATGAAGCTGGTTCTGGATCTCCCACTGTAGGTCGTGCAGAGTGGCCATGTCTGGATACCTGATGTCAATCGTTACTAATGCTGTGCATCAGAGGGATATGGATCCCGCAATTCTTGGCTGATTAGCACCTGACCACCATGGCGCTAATCCCGGACGAGCCCCCAGAATTGTTGCCTCCCTAAGATGATGACCAGAGGGGCAACTGGTTTCCTGTTCAACAACGTGTGGCGTTGTGATAAAGAATAGAAAAAGGGACACACGTTGAGCTGATGTCAGTTTCACAACAGGAAGGTTTATTCTTCACAACAGCTTAGAACAGCTTCAGGTATCACCATACTAACTGCAAAGAAATGGCCTTATGTTTCAGTCCAGTTTACCATATATGGCCAAAGTTCCCTGAGCTAGAGACTGTATAAATCTCTCAATACAACTTTGACAAAACATAAACAAAATATTGCTTAAATCCATTGATAATATCAGATCCACAATGTATCACAATAAACACATTTGTTTTACAAAGATAAACAAAACACAATAGTGTATTCTGTACTTCATTTTTAACTACATTTACAAACATCATAAAATTAACTCATTTTAATTCTTGTTCAGCACTAAATTATTTATGTGAAATGTATTTCCACTGTACTGACAATGTAACTTCTGTTTTTTTAAATATAGCTATTTTACTCTTTACAAGGAAATAATGTCTTTGACATAAAACAAACATATTCACTGTTCTTATACAACCTACAACTATATAGAGTGCAATGCTCCTTTAACAGCGTTCACTACTGCTGTGCAGTCAGCATTGATCAAACAGTTTCCTTATAACACTTTATAAATGTCTTTGTATTAAACCACAAACTTGTTCTTGTAACCACAAGATCAACCAGAAGAATAAAACATAGTATGAAGCCCATTTATCAGAGTGCATAATACATTAAGAGTTTAGTCCAGAAATCTCTCACAGGTCAGATTAGCTTCCCCACACACACTCCGTATTCCACATTAGCCAAGTCCGCTAGCATTAGCATCATTTAGCCTGCAGCCTTAACCCACAATTCAGACACAACTCAGAATGAATCCATTTCTTTAGCGAGTTGCGCTCATTACCCACATAAACAACATCATCCGTTTGTAAGGTCTGCAGTATACATTCATTTAAATGCATTTACTAACCTGTGATAAAGAATAGAAAAAGGGACACACGTTGAGCTGATGTCAGTTTCACAACAGGAAGGTTTATTCTTCCTCTGTGCCCCAAAACGCTACTCGATACCACTGCGTGTAATGCGCCCTCTAGCGGCTGGATGTAGGATAGCATTTAAAATGACAGGTACAAAGATACAATCACAACAAAACACAACAACAACTGGGCTGTTTTCCCCAGTTTAATTCTGATACTAGATTTTACTAGAAAGCTATTTTCAACTCTCTACATAGGCATATCCCCTTTCACCTCCAGCTGCTTTATTTTTACTGAAAAACTATACATTTAAATATGACGGAAAAATCAAAAGAAAGGAAAAATGCACCTGACAGACTAGTGTGATTGACCAGTGTGATACAGGTGGGTGGTATTAAATCCAGTTATTTGTATTCTTTAACGGCCAAGAAAGACACGGCTCAAAGTGGTCTAACTCAAGAAATGATCTTTAATTTTACATATTCCGGAATATGGAGACTGAGCAGACACACAGACATGCCAGCCGAAGTCTCAAGCAACAACAGGAAGCCTGATTATTTGTATACTTCCTCTAGAGGTCACACACACTTTAAGTTTCGATCAATACTGCATAAACATGCTCTAGTGACAACTTTGCACTAAAGAAAAACAACATAGACCCAAGCAGAAATGTACCATCTTCTGAATGTATAATTAATTTCTGTCTCTGTTGCTGGTTTCTATTGTAGTGATCAAAGTCACAGAGCCTAACATCCCTTTTATTCATCACTGTATCATTTGCTTCCAGTGTTGCTCTCTCTCGATCTTCTGTCTCTCCCCCTCACCCAAACTGTTCTCTTTCTGTCGATGGAGATGCAATCCTTGCAGCTCTAATTCTCTCTTCTCTTCCTTTTGTGTGGGAACACCATCCAACTATTTAACCACAGCCCTGAAACAAACGAGCATCTGTTTGGATGCCAGCCCAGACCTAGCCACTGCCTTCCTGCTACGAGAATACCAACTGCCTCCGGTTTAACCCCTTGCTGCCAGGCCAAGGCACAGGCAGATGCCACGCCAGCACTGCAGTCAGAATCGCATGTTATCTATCAGGTGTTAGCTCGGGTTGTGAAAAGTACTTTTAAGGTTTGGTGTCTCCCTTTTATAAGTGCTACTTTGGTCTGTACCCATTAAGTACTTGTCAGTCAAATGTTGCTGGTAGTACTGTGCCATCTGATTAAGTCTAATCTTTTGAGTTGCCATTTATCATATTCAAAGGAGCTTGCAAAGAAAAGCGTCTGCACTTTTCTTTCTGGACTTTTCTTTGCAAGCTCCTTTGACTACGATGACCTGGATGACTGAGAACCTTCACAGACATTTATCATATTATTTATTCATTTTTTTACTGCATATTCAACATGATCAATAAGGGCCTGGCTAGCTGAATAGTCCTGTTATTAGTCATCTTAACTCATTCACTGCCAGCCATTGGCAGTGAATGAGTTAAACCCATTGACTCATTCACTGCCATTGACGGCTATAGACGTCAATGGCAGTGAATGAGTTAAGAGATTAAAAAGCAGTTTGCTATTGTACAATAAGAACATAACGACTATTTACAGGAGGGTGCTCTCCTTGCCATATTTTATTTGAAATATGGTTTTACTCTGTCCAATTTTTAAATCTCCAGTCTTTTTTAATCTTCTTTCTTGGTGGAAGCACAGTGTGCTTGGTGCTTTGGTGGTCCGTCCTTTGAGGAACTGTTGTTTAACTTGTATTCTTCTGTCTGGCCTGTGTGATCTGGCCAAAGTTATTTCTTCACCATGTTGTCTCACCTGCATCATTTGTGTATTTGTTATACTGGCTGATGTACTGATTTACTCCAGTCGTTTTATTAGAGTTCTGTGCACCGTATTACAACCAACAACAATAACCAAAATAGTGTGCGCGCACAGATACCACAAAAAGAAAAGAGAAGAATGTCACACACAGGTCTTTTAATTGTTAATGTTATCCAGTTCAGGCCTCTTGGCTGATCTGGGCAGTTTATTGGTGTGAATTCAGTCCAACAATTGATGTATGGTTTGTACAGTTTGTCCTAAGATTCAGTTCCATATGGGTTGTGGCTCACCATCTGTTGCAATGGAAGATCGTTCTTCTATGGATTTCCAAAAGGGCTGCAACTCAAAGTTCTCTGCAGACTTTCATTCTTTCAGTTCTTTGATCTCCAGAAAGCCTGACCTAAGAGCAAGGTCAGAGTTACTTCAAATGCACATTATCCACAGTTAACAAACAGTTATCCACAAACATCTGTGCTTAAAGCATGAACAAAATTAGTTTCAAATCCAAGTTCTGTTTCTAGTGTGTTGTACAACTATCACATTTAAAAATGTTTTCCATCAAATGGCAATCTTGCCATCAGCAATCATGAAACCAAAATGTTAAATGAGATATTCTGATTAATGCTGTGATCCTTTAGCCACGAGTGTTTTAAGTTATGCAAATGTGAATTAATTTGTCCTTATTTTGCTTTTGAAAGAACGCTTTGTGTAACTTTATTTTTGTTTAAGAAATCTGGTGTAGCGTAGATAGGACTGTCTGATGGAACTGCAAACAGAGAGACAACATTAGTTTACTAAACGTTGTGGTAGTAAGATTAACTACCACAGCATCCCCAAACAAATGTTTGTTTGTTTGGGGATGCTGTGGTAGCCATGCTGGTCCAGTGTGCCTTCAATTTTGAATAGATCCACAACAGTGTCACCACCAAAGCACCTCCCTCCACACCATCACACCTCCTCCTCCATGCTTCACAGTGGGAACCATGCATGTAGACACCATCTGTTCACCTTTTCTCCTCTGAACAGCTGATGTAGAGATGTGTCTGCTACTGAAGCTCTGTGTGGCATCTATCTGGGCTCTAATCTGAGCTGCTGTTAACTTGTGATTTCTGAGGCTGGTGACTCGGATGAATGTATCCTCAGCAGCAGAGGGGACTTTAGGTCTTCCTTTCATGGGGCGGTCCTCATGTGAGACAGTTTCATCAGAGCGTTTGATGGTTTTTGCAACTGCATCTTGAAGCTCACTGAGAGAAGGCCGAGGGTTTGCAGCACTCTCAACAAAGCACAGGGTGGAATCTAAAAAATAAACATATTTAGAGTTATTTATCAGTTTTTCTCTGCTACACAATTCCATATATATTGCTTCATATATATGATGTCTTTAGTTTGCACCTTCAATATAAAGTAATAATTGGTAGTCAACTGTAAGTTGCAGGTTGTATAATTAAATATTACCAGATACTGTTTAATCAGGAAATAGAACCAATTATCTACCAAAGAATTTCAGTTTAACTCAGTTCAGTTTTATTTAAATAGCCCCAAATCACAACAGTCATCTGCTTTGTATTGTAACATACCCTACAGAAATAAACCTTACAATGATACACAACAACCAAAGACAAAGGACCCATTTTACAATCCATAGACACATATAACCAGTGTTGGGTAAGTTACTTTAAAATAGTAACTTAGTTACATTACTAGTTACTTCTCTCAAAAGTAACTCAGTTACTTCAAGTTACTCGTTACTTTCAAAGTAACTAGTTACTAGGGAAAGTAACTGGTTTTACTCAGAATTCTCTTGTTAATGTGTTGCTTCCATAACTTTGCCAATCTTCTAGCTTGCTTACTTGCCACAAGTGCACTGTGCCACCTACCAATAGAAAGGAAAAGATAATGTGCATATTTCCACGAGAGAAATCCCACGCCTGGACCGTCATTGACCGCTGCCATGATTCTAGCCTACGTCACAGTGTCATCTGCGCCTTTTACATCCAACACAAAAACTGCAGTCGTGGTGCTTTCGATTGTACTCAGAACTCGGAAATTCTGCCTTCCGAATAGGAAGATGTAGGCAACACCAGACTGCAGATGAGCTGCATACAGAGCTGGACTGGGACAAAAAAATCATCCCGGGCATTTTGACTAGAGACCGGCCCACCATTATAGGGAAAATCATAAAGCCTTTGAATGAAAACAAACACTGTTGTGACAGTGATGTACACTGTTTTGATGGTATATATGCATCAATCTATCAATCGTTTGTTGTAAGATTCAGATAATTATTTTTTAAAAGCGAGACATTTTAAATGAGAATAAGAAAGAAAAGTATTTCTTTGTGCCCCCCTCTCCCTGTTAATGCCCTACCTGCCCCCCTGGCAACACTTTGCTAGACCCGCCCCTGCACAGTTACCAGCTGTCAGCTACTTAGAAAAGGATCCTGGTGTTATTTGTCTCTCAGAAACAGTTCATAACTTCAACTCATTCATGTCACCTAAAAGGTAAACCTGTTTCTCCATCACCTGTTCAGCTCTGATGATCCAGTAAGGACATCTCCTGGTTTCATCTTCATGTTTCCCTCTCACCAGATAACCAAACCATATCATGACCAGCAGCTTTTTTTACAGCTGTGGCTCCAGCAAACATCAGCTGATACTAGAAATTAATATTAAATAAATTCTAACAACAGCTGATCAAGCTTAAACGTGCTGCTGTTGTTTAGCGCGACATCCGCTGGTTTCCTCTTTCTGCGCAAAGTGAGCGATAAACACACAAGAGAGAAAAGACGATCAGCTGATCACTGATCAGTTTTCATGATTGAAGTAGAAACGGGAGAGGGAGGGGGGAGAATGAGAGAAGAGGCAGCTGTGCAGCGTAAAGACACAGAGTAACTCCAGCTTTGTGCCTTTTTCATTGTAGCTGAAGTCCGGGACAAACTGTTCCTTTTCACCTCAATAAGAAACGCGTAATATTTTCTCTGAATACCAGACGGGACGGTTGGCAACTCTAATAACTTATGAACAAAATAAAGTTAAACATCATTAACTTCATAGCACCCACCCAGCTGTGTAGAAACTCCGTCATGCTAGCTAGCACGCAGTACGGAAAAAGTCAGAATAACGAAAATAAACTCCACCTAAACTTGGTTCATATCTGACCCAGAGAGACTGCAGGTCATAACTTCTTACCTGAAGTTCAGTTCACACTTGGACCGGTGGCCGCCTCGGGTCTCTTTTCCTTCTGCGTCCCTTTTCCTTCATCCACCTGCTGCCTCCACCACTTGCTAATGTTACTGAATCTGTGGAAGCTCCGCGATAGCCACCACACGAAGTAACGAGTAACGACCCTATCTAAATCCCAGTAACGAGTAACGCGTTCCTGATTTTGGCATAATAACTAGTTACCGTGCTCGTTACCACAATAATAACGTAGTTACTGTAACGCGTTACTTAATAACGCGTTAGTCCCAACACTGCATATAACATGTAAAAAATTGTACTGATGTACTGATGTGAAAAAGACTTGAGATCTCATTTTGTTCTCTTCATTGGGCGAAGATTTCAGCACCTTTCAAGTTTTGTTTCTTTATTTGGGAAGGAGTACAGCAGACTGCTGCAGATAAGTCTTTCAAGAACAAAAGCAGTCCCTCAAACATGGGCAGAGAAGGCTTGGATGACTGTTATCACTCCCCTTTATCTTGATTTGCCCTCTTTCCATCTGCCATGCTTCTTTCCACCTCTAGTTCACTGTTATTCACATGGATAGAGTAAGGGAAATAATTTGGCTGTGTCTCTATGCATCATGTAGATCAATCAATGCCTCCATCAATCAATCAGTCATTCAGTGATCATGAGAAATGTGGTCAGGCCAAAAGTAGCCCAAAAACGGGAGGAGGGTGTTAATGATCTGACGCCAGTTGGGACAACAGTCACCAAGAGCACCACTGGTAGGTAACACGCTGTAATGGACTGAAACCTTGCAGTGCCCACAACGTCCACTTCTCAAGGCTTGCCTCAACCTGCAACATGATGAGACATCTTCTATACAACTATGACATGTTTTTAAGAGCCAATATATGTGTGGCACTATGGATTAGGTTGTATTGCATAGACCATGCCAGATTAGGTGGATAAGTGTGGTTAATGCTAGCAGGGCTAACTGTAGATATAGCATCTTAGCAGTTAGCTGAAAAAAAATGGTTTCTGTTCCTGACTAACAAGGGAAGCAGTGTTTAATCCTTCAGCTGACTAGTTGCACACAAAATTAATTTTCATTCATGAGCTGATAAACAGTGTGCTTCATAGATGTCAAAAGAGATGCTGTCTCCTTGGCTTGATAAAGTGTTGTTATCAAAAATGTGAGCAGCGTTAAACCCAAATGCATCCTTACAATCAGCGTCACCATTCAAACTCTAAATATTGTTACTGTGGACTGAAACTCTCAGTGACATTCCCTACAGGCAAAGGGCCTCACGATGCCTGCAGGCTCACTGATGTGAAGTAACTTGCCTTTTTTGTGCTGATACGCCTACCACACAAATTGGTTCCCTCTGTGCACATGTATCCGGCCACAGGACACAAATAACTAGATGCAGCTCCCTGTAATGACATATAGTGGACAAAAAAGGCTAGAATTATGGAGGGAGGGGGGGAAAAATCACTGCTTTTATCTTGCCTGCTGGGGCTGTCATGCTCTTAAAAAGTCTCTGGTCGGGAATTCCAAACTGTAGCAACGCCAGACAAGGGGAGGCACAATACAAGAGCACAGGAACATATATGCACACATCAGACCCCCATGGATGCTCACAGGGGGTTGCTTTTCAAAGACTGCAGTTTGGAGGGGTTTCAGCATCAAGGCCCTTGCACTATTTCATGCCATTAATACTGAATGACTCTGGGTCAGTAAAATAAAAGAGCATGTTAAGTAAGACACTGAAGGCCTGCTTACCCCTCAAGCTATCTACACTTCCTTCTATATCTTAGATGTGCAGCTGCAGAATGACAATAATTTGAGCTATAAAATCAGCTCGTGAATCATTTTAAAAAGTCAGTAATTGGGTAGAATTCATGATGACTTACATCGATAAAACTCCTTGGAAAAAGAGTAAAACTAGGCTTTTTTTCTTCTCTTTACATTCAGTTGTCGTCTTTATTGTCAGGGGGCTGGTACTGTGACCCAGCATTTTGAGATATTTTGTATTTTTTGATTACTTATGAGATAACTGTAGGTTCTGGGGTTATTATTAGTCCATCCTAGTGGAGTGTTATCGTCCTTGTTTATGAGTTTTTTAACTGTTTGTCATGTGTTATCTCCTTTTCTATGTATGTTCGCCTTGTGTGTCTCTCCTCTGTGTCTCTCTCCCACTCTCGCTCCATCTCGCTGTCTCTTGTGTCAAGCTTGCGTGTCCCAGTTAATGTCTCTCCATCTTTCCTGTTTTATTTTGAAAGTTTTGTCTCCATGTTCAGTGTGTTTAGCTTTTCTTCCCCTGTGGCATGATGTTGTGTTTCCCTGGTGTTTCTACTTTCCTCATTACCCTCCTGTGTATCTGAGTCGTCTGTCTCCCTCTGTTCAGTGTGGGGCTGTCTGTTTGTATTGTCTAATGTCAGGTCAGGTTCTTTTATGCTCCTGCTAAGATTCATGTTCATGTTCTCAAGTCATAGTTTTCTTTGTTTTGTGTTTTTTTCCTATCAGCCAAATAAATGGCTTGCTCGCTTTTTGTTAAACCTTACTTATCTCGATCCCTTGTATGCGTTTTGATCCACACCTGAAACACAACGGATACTCCTTTATGTCAAAAGTGGAAGAAACCAGAAGATTAAACTCTTTAATTAGGGGTCTAAATGTAATCTTGTAGTTAGCTTCCAGTTGTTAAGCTTTGCATTCTTTTTGCAGGAAGGACAGGAGGGAGAATGGCAAGATTACTTCTGTCTCTGCATCATCTGAAATGAAACAGACCTGAGATGCGATGAAACTTTGGCCTAAGCTCAGGCCTGCAGCTGGTCACGTAGTTTAAGATTAAACAGGAAATGGAGTTTGGGGCTGTGTAAGGGTTTGTTTGTTATGACTGTGGATGGTTCTATTTGGTCTAAGTAAATAGCTTGGGTAAGTGCATGTAATTTATGTTAACAGTAAAGGACAGCAGTTTTATTTATGTACTTAAAGTCTTTAAAAAAAGGCTGGCTATTGTCATGTGAGATTTTCCTTATTAGATGGGTTACACAGTACCCCCCATGAAGTCACTGCTAGTAAGGTAGTAGTAAGTAGGGGTGGGTTTTTATAATCGATTTATCGATTAAAATCGATTCTGGCTTGGATAATGTAAAATCGATTCATTAAAATCCTGAATCGATTTTTTAATATAAATTTATTTTGCCCGAAATGCCAGAATCTCAGGTGAAATCTCACAAAATTTCAACCACCACCAAACAGCTAAGACAGTAAACGAGGGCAGGTACACGGATTCTGCACAAAGACTTAAACACACAGCGTGACCCACGGATCAGAATCAGTTAGATGTCGCCTTTCTCACGGTCCGGGCTGAAAGCCGACAGCTTGCTGATTCTGATCTGTCGGCGGGTCCGTGCTTTGTGTTTACGCCCTTTATGCGCTGATTCTAAAGCTGTTAGTTTGATGTCTCTCCAAACAATATTGACCGAACCAGCAGCAAAAGAAGATCCAAACTATGCTTCACATGAACATTGTCATGTATTCACTCTGACTTTTACTGTTTTGCTTCGACCACGATGCACAGCTCTCTCTCTCTCTCTCTCTCTCTCTGTACTTCAAGAACAGTTTCCCGTCTAAAAATCTGTTTTCTTCATTATTCGCTTACTTGTTATGCACAAGACTACCGTTGTTTACAGCGCTGTCAGCCGACGGTTTTTTTTTTTTCGTTTTATATACTTCCGAAAAGAAAACCTAATTTCTGCCGTTCAATACTGAACAAATTTAAACTTTTTAAAATTATGCAAAATGCAAAATGCTTAGCCGTGTCTCTAATAAAACCGCTGTAACTTCAGATTACAATCATGTGTTGATTAATGGTTTTCTTTCGTTTTTGATGTACTGCAGAATATTTTTATAAAATCCCAGGCCAGGAAAATCACCTTCATGTTTTTCTGTGTTTTATCCTCAGCTACTTTGACACAAAGGCATCTGCTGTGATGCTCACACCTTTGATGAAGTCTTGCGTGTGTCAGCTTCCTTTTTATAGATACAAAAATATGTAAATGTACTGATCTGAATTATAATATTTCTGTCAAAATTTCCCAGATTCAAATTGAATAGAATCGAATTAAATCGAATCGTGGATCGAATCGATTCGGGACTTTGTGAATCGGAATTGAATCGATTCTAGAAATCAGTGACGATACCCAGCCCTAGTAGTAAGTACTTAATTCATCATTTATAAAGCATTACAAATCTCAGTATGTAATTTATAAATAGATGTTTATTCTTAATTAATAAGCTAATATTTATGTGTTCAACTTATTTTATAGTGTAATCTTCACATGCTTTATCCAAAGCATATTCTCGGTTGACTCACCCACTAATTATATTCACAGTATTCACTACCTGTGTCTTTAGGGACTCGCTAGCTTAGCGTAGCTCGTAGCTGACTGGCTAGCAGCATGGCCTCTACACCTGTTCCTCCTGCACTTTCCTACTCATTGTGTCAAAGGTTACTCCTCAGCCTTCTTTAGCAGTAATGATACTTGTAATAAAGTAGTACATTTGCAGCTCTGGAGACCAGGATCACTGAATTGGAGATTTGGCTTTGCACCCTTGAAAAACCTGTTGCTAGCCAGGCCTCTGTAGTTGGTGCAGCTGAAGGTAGCATGGGCCCCATTAGTTCTGCCCTGGCAGATTGTCCCGAGCAGCCAGGAACTCAGGATCACTGAGTGATGGTGAGAAGGAAGCATAGCCTTAAACAGAAGCTTTCAGTGCACCACCTGCGTCTAACTATTTTTACCCAACCGGTGACACACCCGCCTGGGATCAAACTGATAATTGGCGATTCTGGTGCCAGCAACCATAGTCAATTGTCTTCCAGCGGCCAGAGCAACACCAAGGGAAATTTAAAAGTGACTCCTGGTTACGCCAATCGGAGGTCACTAAAATCAATATTGAATTGGTGTGTGACTTTGCCAAAACAATGTCGGACTCTGTAGTTTTCTCTGGTCAGTCAGTCTCAGTCAGACCAGGAGTGACATGTTTAGCCGCATGTTCTCCTTAAATTGTTGTCTGTCTGAGTGGTGTCCAAGAAACGATGTGGGCTTCATAGATAATTGGCAAACCTTCTGGAGGAAACCTGGTCTTGTTAGAAGAGACGGCATCCATCCCACTCTCATTTCTAGAAATATGGACAAATTTATTAAACCCCCCAAAATATGACTATCCAGAGTTGGGACCAGGAAGCAGAGTTGCAGTCTTACACGCTGTGATGTTTACAGAACTTTTATTTTGAAAGGTCGAATGTAAGGCGGAAGGAGGATATATAAAAAAGGAGACAACAGAAAACGGTAGATGAACAAGTTAGCGCTGCAGACTGTGTTGCCGCTGCAAGCCTGAGAATTAAAGAATGGAACTGAGAAATACTGAAGGTGTCATCATTAATCTCATGCCTAAATATGATCACGTCCTTATTGTTGGAGATTTTAACGTCCGTGTGTGTTCTCCTGACAAAGCGATGGTTAAAGATTTTTAAAGTTTAATTGATTCTTTTAACCTCACACAGTGGGTGGCTGAACCTACACAAGTATGTGGACATACACTAAACCTTGTTTTATCCTACATCCTGCCTGTTTCTATCATGATCATTTTAGCTGCAGTGTTTTCAGATGAGAAGCCTTTGTTAGCTGACATTGTATTGTCTACAGGCACAGACACTCCTGCACAGAGTTTTCAGCTCATCATGAGAAAATGTCTTTTTAGATGAAAGTAATGTCCTTGAGATTTTTCAGTCTGGTTTCAATTCTCTGCATAGTCTCGGATTGTTAATGACATCCTTCTGGCTATAGATGTAGGGGATCATGTGGTCTTGGTTCTCCCAGCGTTAACGGCTGCCTTTGACACGGTGGATCACAACATTTTACTATCTCGTTGGGAACACTGTGTAGGCATACGTGGCACTGCTCTAAATGGGGTTTAGATCTTACCTGGCTGAGAGAACGTTTTGTGTATATCAAATCCTTCTATGGGTTTTAAATGGGTAGTGATTCTATGTTTGACAGTCAAGTGAGAGCAGAAGTGAAATCCTTTGTTCCGGTTGAGGTAAGTCTCGCCCCACACAACCTCTCTGAGCTACTGCACCCACACACTCCCTCTCTTAGATCAGCTGACCAGTTGTTGTTGGATGTGCCAAAGAAGCGCTGGAAGCCCTGGGGGATCGCACTTTTGCAGTTGCGACTCCCAACTCACCTGTTCAATTTGGCTTTTAACCCAGTATAGAAATGTACATTTTATTTGGATTTGATTGTCTTCTTGATGTAGGTGTTCTATATTGTTTACTGTTGTTGTATTTTTACTTTGATTTTTAGTATTTATACTTTTCCTATTTGATGTTAAGCGCTTTGGTCAGTGTTAGCTTTTTTAAATCTGCTTTATAAATAAAGTTAGCTTGGCTCGATCACTCTGGTCTCCGGTCCTGGACCTGAAGACCACAGGGAAACACCACACATCTATCTGCTGTCTGCTGTCACTGCTAAATTATTTTTGTAAAATTCTCTTGAAATTATTTTAATCTTTGTTTGATAAGTTAATAATTTTTATCTTAATTGAGTTGTTTCTGCTCTGTACTTAGATCTGTGGTTATTAGTAAAATCATTGTTTATTGTGTTGATAAACAGTGAACAAATGCTCTGATCAGATGCTGATTATCAACTTTTTACAGTTGTGGAAGAAGTACCTGTGTTGATAGGAGTTATGTGGGTAGTTCATAGGGTTGCCAACCGTCCCTTAAAATACGGAATCGTCCCGTATTTAGAAACAAAAGTACACGTCCCGTATTGAGCTAATAAGGGACGCACTTTGTCCCGTAATACAGTGAGAATCAAAAGTAGTCTATAACTTTTAATGGAATTAACACTTTGTTTGAAAACATAATTCCCAACCCCTCTCCTGCTTTGTGACCAATGAGCTGACAGCACACTTATGACAATTCGAGTATAACAATTCAGATTACCGCTCATCTCATTGGTCGAGGAAAGGTCGCTTACAGAGAAAATACCGGAAGACAACAGATGACCACAACAAGAAGCATGGCCAACAGGGAAACAAACGCCGACACTGCGGTGCAAGTCTCGGATGACAGTACACCTAAAGCTGGACATACACTGTGCGATTTTTTCAGTCGCGATATTCAGCTCCTGCTCAAACTGCACGATTGACTCACAGGGGTTAGAAGTTGGTAGGTCACGTGCAGGGTCTCACACTATACCGCCCGATGCTCTGATGCGACCTGAGTGCTCACACTGTGCCTCCATAAAATGAAGGTTATAACAGAAAATCTGTCGCTCGCTCTCTCTGTCTTTCACTCACACAGACACACCACCACCATCAACTTTGCTAAATTGCTAATGAAAAACATTGATCAGGCAGCTGTGATTGAGCAGCAGTGTAAATCCAACTATTTTCACGGTTGTTGTGGTCGTGATAATTTTGTGATGCCACATCGAAAAGGCTCGGATGAGCTTTCCAAAGTTCTACAAGTTGTGCCTCCATCGCTTGTGTCCAGATCACACGCTGCACAGCCGTGCTGCTCCGTCTTTTTCACCGACGTTTACGTGTTTGCGCGTGAGCAGTGTGAGCGGCTGTGGTGACACCCTCACGAGCGATTGATAATCGGGAGCTGGTCGTGAGGTGTTAATTGCTTCTCGTCACCCCACGTATACTACACGATGCACGATGAAGGCCAAAATCGGTCCGATCACTCAAAAATCGGCTCAAAATGGGCCTAAAACCGCACAGTGTGAGCCCAGCATTAGAGCAGCAATGTTTGTTCCCCTCAGAGAAAGGGAAGAATGGGAAAAGGAAAACACCTGGCTGGAAAAAGTTAATATGGGCATGTGCAGTGAATATCAGCGCTATGTGGCCAGAAGTGTGATAATATAACTTATTTTGTGTAATAAACAACTGCAAGGATAGATGATTACAACAAATTGATGACTAATACATAAAAGTAATACATAGATGAATAATGATGATGAGTTATTATGCGTAATCATGGGAACAAGCGGGTTTACAAACAGGAGCAGCTGATTAGCATTAGAAAAGCTGAAATAATACCTCAACTGAAGCCAATTGTACTAAATGCACTAAATGTGCACTGTTACAAGAATATTTTTCTTTCTATTGTTTTCTATTATTTTAAGTTAAGCAGGACAGTTCTTTTAAAGAAAGATTTACTTATATTCTCAAAAGTTAAGCATGACAGGCTTCTGTTTAAGAAAGAAACCTGTTTTATTGTGTTAATGTTGTCATTTTGAGCTAAAAATAAATGGCTAAATGATCATTTGTTTCACATGTGTTCATATCACAAAGAATAGAATATGCATCTACTTAAATCAACTTCAAGTCAAATGGTTAAAAAAATAATTTCACACACAAAAAAAGAGCTAGAAAATTCACCACACTGGGAAGGGTGAAGACAACTGGGTCGCCCGGCCCTGGCCACGAGGTGTCCCTTATTTATTTTTCAGGGAGTTGGCAACCCTAGTAGTTCAGCTTCACCACTAGGGGGATGTCTAACCAAATTGTAATATATAATGTGTCGTAGAAGCAGCGGCAGGTTATGTTTACGTGCATGGATGTGAGCCACGTTAAAATAAAGAAGCTTGCTCACTACTACTGTTGTTTTATTGAAAACACGACATGGTACCAGGAGTGAACCGGTAAAGCAGGTCATCATGGACAGTGTTAAGCCACCAGATGCCGTCAACTGGAACAGAAATGTGGACTGTGAGTGGCGAACTTTTAAATAGCGGTTTATGCTATACCTGCAAGCTGTCGGCCTAGATAGTAAGCCTGATACACGGAAGATTGCACTGCTTCTTACCGTAGCAGGTCCACAAGCGGTGGAAGTATATAACACGTTTGTGTTCGCAACTGCAGAAGACAAAGAAAAGTTTGAAGAAGTAGTGAGAAAGTTTGATGAACACTGTTCGCCCAAAAAGAATGAAACATTTGAGAGGTACGTCTTTCGGTCACATATACAACAACCTTCAGAGAGTTTTGATACGTTTCTGACTGACCTCAAGTTAAAGGCAAGAACATGCAATTTTGGACAGCTGCAAGAATCTATGATAAGAGATCAGATCGTATTTGGAATAAAAGATATAAAGATAAGAGAGAGGCTTCTGAGAGAGGCGGATCTGACTTTAGCAAGTGCTGTGAAAGTATGTCATGCCAGCGAGCTCGCCATACAACATGCAAAAACCTTCAGCGGGTCGCCGAGGGAAACAGACACGGAAAGCACAGCTGTAGCTGCAGTTAATACACGGCAGGCAGGGCGCACGTACAAAAAAGAACAGAAAGAATCAAAAGACACTTTCTTGTGCAAAAGATGTGGCACAAAACATGGAAGGAAACAATGCCCAGCTTATGGTAAAATATGCAAAAAATGCAATGGACAAAACCATTTTGCCAAGCAATGTTTTTCAAAGAATAAACAAAAAGAAAGAGTACACACAGTAGAAGAAACTGCTCTCAGTGACACGTTTTTTGTGGGAATGGTAATGCAGCACGATACACCCATGGACCAACCTGCAGTCAGTACAGTGAAGCAGGACAAATGGACAGAGATGTTACCAGTGAATGGAGCCCTGGTAACTTTCAAACTGGACACAGGAGCCAAGGCTAATCTGGTGAATGAGCTGGATGTGAAAGCTATGAAAACAAAACCACACATATTCCAAAATAACAGTTTACTCCAAGCATATAATGGAGAACCAATCAAAACCAAAGTTAAATGCAGGCTCAGGGTACAAGTAAAAGGAAAATATCACAGTCTGATGTTTATCATTGTGCCAAAGGGACATGGATCTCTGTTGGGAGATAAAGCATGTGAGAGACTCGGCCTAGTCAGACAGGTATACAGTATAAACAGCTCTGAGCCCAAAAGATAAAGCTGAAAGAAGGAGCTCTGCCTATGGTTCATGCACCTCGACGTGTTCCAGCTGCTCTTAAAGACAAGCTCAAAGAGGAACTAGAGCGGATGGAGGCACTGGAAGTTATAAGAAAAGTTAAAGAACCTACTGAATGGGTTAACTCCATGGTGTGCATTAAAAAACCAACCGGCGCTCTTAGAGTCTGCATGGATCTGAAACACTTAAATGCTAACATACAAAGAGAGCATTACCAGATACCTACAAGAGAAGAAATAACAAGTGAAATGGCTGGTGCAAAATTTTTTAGCAAACTAGATGCGTCCCAAGGATTTTGGCAACTCAAGCTTCATGAGGACAGTACAAAATACTGCACGTTCAACACGCCATTTGGGCGTTACTGCTTCTTGAGAATGCCTTTTGGAATTTCTTCAGCTCCTGAGATATTCCACAGGACCATGGAGTATATGATCGAAGGAATCGAGGGAGTCAGAGTTTATATGGACGACATCATTTTGTGGGGATCCACACTACAGCAGCACAATGAGAGACTAGTAAAGGTTTTGGAAAGAGTGAAACGTTATGGACTTAAACTGAACAGAGCAAAATGTCAGTTTGGCGTGGGTGACATTACCTTTCTCGGTGACAAGCTGACAGCCGAAGGCATCAAGCCGGACAAGGAAAAACTACGAGCTATACTGGAAATGCCACGTCCTGAAGATAAAAAAGGTGTGTTGAGAATCCTGGGAATGGTTAACTTTATTGGAAAATTCATCCCAAGCCTGGCGGCCAAAACAGTGCACCTGAGACAGCTTCTACACAATAGCTGCGAGTTCAGATGGAATAAAGAACTGGAAAACGAGTGGCAACAACTGAAAAAGACACTTACAACAGAGCCAGTTTTGGCGTATTTTGATCCAAAAAGAAAAACAAAAGTGTCAACAGATGCATCGAAGGCCGGGATCGGCGCAGTGTTGTTGCAGGCTTATGGAGACCACTGGAGGCCAGTGGCATATGCCTCAAGAGCAATGACAGAGACAGAATCTCGCTACGCCCAAATAGAAAAAGAGACATTGGGGCTTGTTTTTGGATTTGAAAAGTTCCACACCTATGTCTATGGTTTGCCAACATTTGTGGCAGAGACTGACCACAAGCCATTGATAGCCATAATCAAGAAAAACTTAAGTGAAATGTCTCCACGCATTCAAAGATTGATGATGAAGCTACAGCGCTATGATTTCAACTTGATCTACACACCAGGTAAACACATTGTGTTAGCAGATGCACTCTCTAGGGCCACAACCCCAAACAAAGAGCAAAGCTCCACAGAGATGGATGTAAATATACATGTAAACCTGGTAGCAGAGTCACTTCCTATGTCAGACAGAAAATCACATCAGATCAAGGCTGAAACACAAAAGGACTGTAGTCTGCAAAGAGTTATAACACTGTTGAATGGGAAATGGCCAAGAGGTGAATGCAAAACATACTACAACATAAGAGCAGAACTAAGTGTTGTGAATGGACTTCTGCTAAGACAAAACAGAGTAGTAATTACACACTCACTGAGAGGAGACATCCTGAAAAGACTGCATGAGGGACATCTAGGCATAGAGAAATGCAAACGGAGAGCCAGAACAGCAGTCTATTGGCCAGGTATAAATGCAGACATTGAGCAAATGGTTTCAACTTGTGATACGTGTATCAAACACCAGGCCAAACAACCAAAAGAGCCTCTGACCATAACAGACATACCGGAGGAACCATGGCAGAAAGTCGGAACAGACATTTTCCACCTGGGAGGAAAAAACTACCTGCTGGTTATTGATTACTTGTCAAACTATCCAGAGATGGCATTATTGTCCAACATGTCAGCTACTTGTGTCATAACACACATGAAATCAATATTTGCTAGACATGGGATACCACAGATTGTTCATAGTGACAATGGACCTTGCTATAGTTGTAGAGAATTCCAACTATTTGCTCAGGAATATGACTTTAAACATGTGACCTCAAGCCCCCTGCATCCGCAGTCCAATGGGAAAGCAGAGAAAGGTGTGCACATTGTGAAACAGTTACTAAAGAAAGCACAAGATAGTAAGGCAGATCCTTATTTGGCACTACTGAGCTACAGAGCATCACCACTGGAGCATGGCAAGTCACCAGCAGAAATATTAATGGGAAGAAAACTACGGACCACTCTTCCTTACACAACAACCAGGAAACATAAAAAAGTGAGAGACAAAATGAAACAGTTGCAGAAGAGACAAAAGGTCAACTTTGACAAGTCCTCAAAAAGTCTAAAACCACTCGCACCCAATGAAGCAGTCAGAGTGGAAGATGCAAACATCTGGGCAAAGAGAGCAACTGTACTGGAGGAGGTAAACCCAAGATCGTACAATGTGAAAACTGAAGATGGACTGATATTAAGGAGAAATCGGAGGAGTTTACTGTACACTCAAAAGACAATGGGACCATCGGAAGGACAGTGTGATGACAACAACACACCACCTGAACCAACAACACCCGTGAAGGACAGTGTGGAGCAAAGAGACCAGTCACCCATTGTCAGAAGATCAGCACGCTCTATCAAGCCACCTGATAGACTAAACCTTTAAGCATATATATATATATGTATATGTTGGTGTATACATATATAGCTAGTAGGGGTGCAACGATATTCGTATCGATATTGAACCGTTCGATACAGTGCTTTCGGTTCGGTACGCATATGTATCGAACAATACAACATTTGTAATTTATTTTATCAATTTTCCTTCTGACGATGCTGTCTGTGTTGAGCGCTCAGTGAATCTGTGTTCGACTACTCCGCCTAGGCTGCACTGATCCACTGAGCGCTCAACACAGACAGCATAGTCAGAAGGAAGAGCGCAGGGCAAGCTAGCGAGACAGAAGTTAAGCTCTCCTTTCAACCGGCAAATTGAACCTCATTCAGATCTGGCGTTTGGAATTATTTTGGTTTTCATGTGACGTATGACCCTGAAGGTAAGCGAGTCATGGACTAAAGTAAAACAGTATGTTGGATGTGCCATGCAATGCTCAATTACATTGGTGTGAACTAGTGTGTTAGCGCAGTTAGCTCGTTAACGTGTTGGCCGTCTAGCCCCATGCACGGAGCGATCGGCGGTAGCTCGTTAACGGATATTTGCCGTGTTGTGGCGTTAAGGTCATTTCAACGAGGTTAACCTGAAAGCACTAGTGGGAACACAACGAATATGACTGCACATTTACGCCGACATCATCCTAGTGCAAAGACAAGTGGAAGCAGACAAAAAAAAAGCAAGCATGCTACTAACTTTAGCCGAGTCATTTAGACAGCTGTTAGCACATGATTCTCCTTATGCTGCTGAGAATATAGCCCAGAAGAAGCGGATAGTATAGCTTTTATTTTGGAAAGAGACATTTCACTGTAATAAACTCTCTTTTCCAAAGATGAGTGATTCCTCAATCAGATACAGGGCTTGCAATATCGCTAGCCCGACGTCCCGGAGCTAGCGATTTTTTCAGTCGGGCTACCAAAATCTATCTCTTCCCTGCCCGTCGAGCTATTGTAGGAAAAATATATGTCAATGCTTTTGCATTCTTTCGGAAATGTAGCTGGGTAATTATGTCATTGGCATCGGTGAGCCACTGTCAATATGTGACATATTGAAGTCGCGTTTGAATTTGCGCTTGTTTTTTTGCTTTCACTTTGCAATCGTGCGAACTGTGTATAGAGAGCGACAGCACTGATCTGTGAGTGATGATAATTTGTGCACCAATTCCTCTGACATCGTCTTAGTAATCGTTAGCTTACTATGCAAACATGACAAGTGAAATCTCCCGCAGCAAGCTTAAACATGTGAGAGGTTGATCGCGCAGAGAATCGCTGAGCTTATGTGAGTGCGTGTGCAAAAGCAGCAGGATACATATTTTAGTTCTGCTGAGCCAAATAAGACAGGTCAGGGTGAAGAAGTGACAGCCAAAGAAAAGCTTACCACAAAACGGAGAAGTTATGACAAATCAGACTATAAGGCAAAAAGAAAGTGCAGCTTTATGGTTTCATGGACAAAATAATTTCTGTGGCTGCAATATGACGAGCTAAATAACCAGGGCTGCACATAAGTGGTCCGCAGGTGCGCATTCGCTGTCAAAATAAAAAACACGCACAAGGGTTAGGGTTAAATTTAAAAACTGTACTTTTGAGTTAAAATATATATTTATAAATTAAAAATGCATGAACATTTTTTTGTATCGAAAAAATATCGAACCGTGACACCAAAGTATCGAACCGAACCGAACCGTGAATTTTGTGTATCGTTGCACCCCTAATAGCTAGATATATATACATATATCAAAAAGGAACTTTCTGCATTATTGTGTGTTCCATAGTTTACACTGTCACAAGTGTTTGTGATGTAATTCAAGCTATGCAATGTTAGGTATGTTTCCACAGTGTTGTTCAGCAGTTAACATCTAAAGAAAAGGGGATGTGTTGATAGGAGTTATGTGGGTAGTTCAGCTTCACCACTAGGGGGCTGTCTAACCAAATTGTGATATATACTGTGTCATAGAAGCAGCGGCAGGTTATGTTTACGTGCATGGATGTGAGCCACGTTAAAATAAAGAAGCTTGCTCACTACTAGTGATGTTTTATTGAAAACACGACAGTACCTATCCTAAATCTTGTACTTATATAAAGGTACTAACACTATATATGTACATTCTGTAAAATAAAATGTTTAGTGAAGTAAAAGTACTACTAGTACTACTAATAATAATAATAATTCCCAGATTCTAATGCACACTTCCTCTCCTGATTCTCATTATGATATTTTATTTTTTTATTTTTTTAAATCATAGAAACTATGTAATTCTGTATAAGTAGGGTGACCATATTTTGATTTCCAATCAAGAGGACACCGGCCCAGTCATGAAGAACTTTAATAATACTGCTTAAAGAAAATAAGAAAATTTTAACATATTTAAATGATGCCTTCTCTGTGCGGTTAAAGAGTGGTGAAACAAAAAATGTCATATAGGCTTTTACAAGTCAACAAGGGCAAAAAATGGTAAATGGCCTGTATTTGTATAGCGCTTTACTAGTCCCTAAGGACCCCAAAGCGCTTTACACATCCAGTCATGCACCCATTCACACACACATTCCCACACTGGTGATGGCAAGCTACAGTGTAGCCACAGCTGCCCTGGGGCGCACTGACAGAGGCGAGGCTGCCGAACACTGGCGCCACTGGGCCCTCTGACCAGCACCAGTAGGCAACAGGTGAAGTGTCTTGCCCAAGGACACAATGACCGAGACTGTCCGAGCCGGGGCTCGAACCAGCAACCTTCCGATTACAAGGCGAACGCCCAACTCTTGAGCCACGATCAAAAAATATACCCATAATATCCTATTAGAGCAATTAGAGAAAGCTGTAGGTATTACAGGTACTACGCTGCAGTGGTTTGTATCATATCTATCTAATAGACTCCAATTTGTGCATGTAAATGGAGAGTCCTCTTCACACACTGAGGTTAATTATGGTGTTCCACAGGGTTCAGTGCTAGGACCAATTCTGTTTACATTATACATGTCCATGAAGCCAGATAACACACAATAATTAGTTAAACTGCAGGAATGTCTTAAAGACATAAAGACCTGGATGGCCACTAACTTTCTGCTTCTTAATTCGTATCAAACTGAGGTTATTGTACTCGGCCCTGAAAATCTTAGAAATATGGTATCTAACCAGATTCTTACTCTGGATGGCATTACCTTGGCCTCCAGTAACACTGTGAGGAACCTTGGAGTCATTTTTGACCAGGATATGTCCTTCAATGCACATATTAAACAAATATGTAAGACTGCTTTCTTCCACTTGTGCAACATCTCTAAAATTAGAAATATCCTGTCTCAGAGTGACGCTGAAAAACTAGTTCATGCATTTATTACTTCCAGGCTGGACGACTGTAATTCATTATTATCAGGAAGTCCTAAAAACTTGCTGAAAACCCTTCAGTTAATCCAAAATGCTGCAGCAAGAGTCCTGACAGGGACTAGAAAGAGAGAGCAGATTTCTCCTGTATTGGCTTCCCTTCATTGGCTCCCTGTTAAATCCAGAATTCAAAATCCTGCTCCTTACATACAAGGTCTTAAATAATCAGGCCCCATAAGATGGGGCCATAATCAGGCCCCATCTTATCTTAATGACCATATCACCCTATTATATGGGTGTAGGCCTGCAGTCACTCTCGCACTGCAGGCCTACTTGTTCCTAGAGTATTTAAAAGTAGAATGGGAGGCAGAGCCTTCAGTTTTCAGGCCCCTCTTCTGTGGAACCAGCTTCCAGTTTGGATTCAGGATACAGACACTGGTTGATCTGATATCCTCGTGTTGGTGTTGTTCCCAGATCATCATACTAAATGTTGTTCCAGGATCAACATTGCAAGTGACCAATCAGAATGTTGTGACGTCATACTTTTGCGACTTCGGGAAAAAACGGCGTAAAACAAAAAACTGTACTAAAGCTGCGTGAAACCACCTCTGTCCGCCGATCAACAGACCCTGACCCTAACCCTAACCGTAACCCTTTAATAAACAGTAAGCAGAATTGATATTGTCCTTGCAACATTGGAATTTAATAAATGCACGAATGCGCGCAAAAGAATAACGTCACAACAATGTGATTGGTCACTTGCAATGTTGAACCTGGAACAACATTTTCATGATGGTCTGGGAACAACAGCAACACGAGGATATCAGATCATCCTACAGACACTATCTCTACTTATAAGATTAGGCTTCAAACTTTCTTTTTTGCTAAAGCATATAGTTAGGGCTGGACCAGGTGACCCTGAATCCTCCCTTAGTTATGCTGCAATAGACGTAGGCTGCCGGGGGATTCCCATGATGCATTGAGTTTTTCCTTTCTAGTCACCTTTTCCACTCACTATGTGTTAATAGACCTCTCTGCATTGAATCATATTTGTTATTAACCTCAGTCTCTCTTCCACAGCATGTCTTTATCCTGTCTTCCTTCTCTCACCCCAACCGGTCGCAGCAGATGGCCCCGCCCCTCCCTGAGCCTGGTTCTGATGGAGGTTTCTTCCTGTTAAAAGGGAGTTTTTCCTTCCCACTGTCGCCAAAGTGCTTGCTCATAGGGGGTCATATGATTGTTGGGTTTTTCTCTTTATGTATTATTGTAGGGTCTACCTTACAGTATAAAGTGCCTTAAGGCAACTTTTGTGCTGATTTGGTGCTATATGAATAACGTTGAATTGAATTGAAAAACTGAAAAAAAATGTTCTTTGTAAGTATGGCTAATGTATACTTTAGCTATACACACACACAAGAACAACAACAACACAAAGAAGAAGAAGAGGAGGTAGTCTACTACGCCTCAAAAACGCAATCATTAGTCTTCCAACTGTATCTTTCTGTTCTGACTGTTTACTGAGCTGTACTTTGGGAGTCATACTGTTGTGATACTGGGGAGAAAAGGATAAGGTGTGAGAGACTAAACCGTTACACACAAAACTTCAAAAACCTAAAGCGTGTGAGAGACTGTTAGCCGTGTTGTTCAGCAATAAACTTATGTACAATGTGTTAGTAAAGCGTGACTTGCACTTCTGGCCTGTTAAGCAATGGTTTTTAACAAATTTCACTGCAAACTATAAAAGGAATCTGGATTTAAATAGAACATAGTAGTGTTTGATGTAAGTGCAGGAAACACTAGTATAAGGTGTCTATGGAACAAATCTCCTTCAACGTTCACAATGACCAAAGTGGATGACTACAGGCATTTCTCTCAGTCAGCTGATTGTGTTTAGGGAAAAAAGCAGCTAAATACACTGAGATTGCTCCACATTCTTAGTGCGTTAACTCTGGATGTCTGTGGGTTTTGTCAAACTTGGAGTGAACAAAAGCAGAAAAACAGTAAAAGATGCAGACAGTGAAAGTCTGGTTTATTTCATGAATACAATGAAACATTTTACAGGCCACAAAGCAAAGTAGCATACATGATAAATGGATACTACAACATAACACGGACAGTGAGAAGTAAAACTCATCGTCTTACCAGATGTTATATTCTGTAAACTTAAAATAAACCACTGAAATCTGAGTTTAGTGTTTTAAGTCATCTATTAAAAAACATGAGTCAACACTTCTTTCTCCCAGCAGCATTACTGAAGTGACACTTTAATGATGCTTCATATCACAGTCTGTATGATGATAAAACATGTTCTCTCGTTAGCAGATGTCTGTGCTGTCACTTGTCATGAAAATGTCCAGAGCCAGGGTTCAAGCTTCTTCTTCAATCACCATTGATCATTATTAGGGCCCACCAAAGATTTGTCACATTATCCCCATAAACAACATGTTTTTATAGAAATCATTGTGACACAAAGATTTAGATTCTTGTTTCACAATGTGCATGAACTCAAAATCTTTAGTTTCATATTCATAAAGTATCGAAAATAATACATTTATTCCAATGTACGAGCTACACTTTTTTTTTGTAAAAAAAAAAAAAAAGCTGATTGGAAATGCATTCAAAAAAAGCTCCTGCCATGACCTTCCTTCTTCGAGCGCGCGCACACACACACAGAAAGAGAGAGAGAGAGATCATTAATATAAAGGATTGCAGCAGCTTTTGGATTTTCACTCTTTGTTGGATTTGATATGAACAGCCACATAAAATCATTCCCATTTTTGCCTTTGCTTCAATTAAGATGTCTTTAAATCTACCATACCTTTTCTTCTTTGGCTTCTAAAATATGTGGTTCTATTGCATGCTGCGTACATAACGTAATGTCAACTAGACCGATATTAAAATTTATAATATTGATAATAAGTCACTAAAATGGCGCCTGGAGCCTGTTTTGACATGAGCTCTGTGTCTGCTCTAGAAACTCTGAAATTCAGTAGAGCTGAGCCGTACATTAAATACTCACATGAACCTGTACTTTGAATTCTGTATGAGCTGTATAAAATACAGCAATGCACAAGTGTTTTGAATGAATAGAAATGTGACACAAGGTGTGTCTTCGACTGTTCCTGTATAACTTATTTTCGGACTAGTTGACAAGTTATGCTCCGGTCATTTGATGTTTCCAAGATAGATGTCCTTTTGTAATATAGTTAAATTTTCTTTGTAAATTTCATTTCATTCAAGCCAAGAAGAGGTCATTACACTAACAAGAGGTATCAACGCTGGGCTAAAGTTCAGCACGTGGTTAAAGTTTGTAATCCAGCCAGGGTGTAAAGCAGCCAGTCGTAGAGCTGAAGCAGGTAGCATCAACACATAAATCTACTCTACCCGGCTTAAATCACAAGAGCACCTCTGACCGAGGTGAGGAAGAGGAGGGGGAGAAACACAATTCGATTGAATTCGAATTGGATGGAAGTTGAGGACAGGGAGAAGGAAGCTTAGGATGAGGAGAAAGAAAAGCAGCAGGAGCATCTTTAGGGATCTCTATGATGTCATTGAGGTTTGCTTTCATTAATATGGTCCTCTCACAAAGAAAGATGACCTTATTGTAGTTCACCTACTTCCTGTATTAAATAGTGATGTGCAAAACGTTGTGGAAAACCACAGAGCAGGCACATATAGTGCATCTGCAGGTAAATGAGCATCAAATCTCTCAGACTCTGTATTATACTTTTTAGTCTTAAGACCATATGTTGTATATTCATAACCTTTATGATAAAACCTCTGTCAGCCATTGGTTTATGGACTTTGTATTAGAGCAGGGCGATATGGCCAAAAATATTTACCACGATATATATATATATATATATATATATATATATATATATATATACACAGTGGGGCAAAAAAGTATTTAGTCAGCCACCGATTGTGCAAGTTCCCCCACTTAAAATGATGACAGAGGTCAGTAATTTGCACCAGAGGTACACTTCAACTGTGAGAGACAGAATGTGAAAAAAAAATCCATGAACACTAGCATCCCCAGGCTTCTACCTTTCTACCTATAAAACCCGGAGAGCAGTCAAATGGTGGAAGTGGAAGCTAAATTGGCTAGTCATTCATATGTATATTAGGCTGTTAAGTAGGAATTCTGGAGGGAGGGGAGTGGGGGTGGGGGAGTGGAGTGGAGTGTTTCAGTTTGCCATCTTGGGGAGAAATCAACACACATGGGTGTATGTCCTTTGTTGCTGACATTTATTGATAAAAACAGTACAAAAAACCAACCATTTGTACACATATTTACAAATAATTCAACATTGTCAGCAATCACTCACAATCCTGGCACTGCCATGGTACCTGTAGTCTGCATTTACCACATGTGTATCTTTTGCAGTGAACACATCGCACAGTGGCCTGATTTTTCTTGCATTTGTGTTTGACAAGGGCAGAAATGTTACCACGGACAATTTTTTCACATCGCTTTCACTGGCACAAAAACTTCTTAGACGGAAAACCACCATCCTCGGCACAGTCAACAGGATTCGCAGGGAAATTCCTCAATCCACTAGACAGACAGATCGCAATGTATTCACCACTCAGGTATGTTGCAGGTCTTTTGTGGTTCTATGTTTATGTGTTTCATTGTGTGTAAAAGGGCTATGAAAATAACAATTTATCTTATTTCTTAGGTGTTTTCAACCTCTGCTGCCACGCTGACGGCGTATGCGGCCAAACGGAAGAAGACAGTCTATATTCTTAGCAGCATGCACAGCGTGGTTCAGACTGATAACACCACCAAAAGGAAGCCAAACACTGTCACCCTTTACAACAAAACAAAGTGTGGCGTGGATGTGATGGACCAGATGGTTCGGGAGTACACTGTCCGCAAAGGAACACGGCGCTGGCCAGTCGCCGTGTTTTATAACATGATTGACATGGCAGCACTGAATGCACATGTGCTTTATCAAGCATGCACCGGGACGAAGGAAAGATGGGTGGACTTCCTGGTGGCGCTTGCAACAGAGTTGGCTCACTCTCATGTAGCTGCGAAGAAGGCAAGAAAAGATCAGTTGCTTCGGGCAGAACCCTCCACACCTAGCCCTGGAAAAAGAGCCACGTGTCAGGTCAAACACAAATGCAAGAAAAATCAGGCCACTGTGCGATGTGTTCACTGCAAAAGATACACATGTGGTAAATGCAGACTACAGGTACCATGGCAGTGCCAGGATTGTGAGTGATTGCTGACAATGTTGAATTATTTGTAAATATGTGTACAAATGGTTGGTTTTTTGTACTGTTTTTATCAATAAATGTCAGCAACAAAGGACATACACCCATGTGTGTTGATTTCTCCCCAAGATGGCAAACTGAAACACTCCACTCCCCCACCCCCACTCCCCTCCCTCCAGAATTCCTACTTAACAGCCTAATATACATATGAATGACTAGCCAATTTAGCTTCCACTTCCACCATTTGACTGCTCTCCGGGTTTTATAGGTAGGAATCCCTAAAATGATGGCTCGCGGGGGTTTAAGTGTGAATCCACATGGTAGGATTTGTAAAGAATTTATTCGTAAATTAGGGTGGAAAATAAGTATTTGGTCAATAACAAAAATACAACTCAATACTTTGTAACATAACCTTTGTTGGCAATAACAGAGGTCAAACATTTACTATAGGTCTTTACCAGGTTTGCACACACAGTAGCTGGTATTTTGGCCCATTCCTCCATGCAGATCTTCTCGAGAGCAGTGATGTTTTGGGGCTGTCGCCGAGCAACACGGACTTTCAACTCCCGCCACAGATTTTCTATGGGGTTGAGGTCTGGAGACTGGCTAGGCCACTCCAGGACTTTCAAATGCTTCATACGGAGCCACTCCTTTGTTGCCCGGGCGGTGTGTTTTGGATCATTGTCATGTTGGAAGACCCAGCCTCGTTTCATCTTCAAAGTTCTCACTGATGGAAGGAGGTTTTGGCTCAAAATCTCACGATACATGGCCCCATTCATTCTGTCCTTAACACGGATCAGTCGTCCTGTCCCCTTGGCAGGAAAACAGCCCCATAGCATGATGTTTCCACCCCCATGCTTCACAGTAGGTATGGTGTTCTTGGGATGCAACTCAGTATTCTTCTTCCTCCAAACACGACGAGTTGAGTTTATACCAAAAAGTTCTACTTTGGTTTCATCTGACCACATGACATTCTCCCAATCCTCTGCTGTATCATCCATGTGCTCTCTGGCCTGGACATGCACTGGCTTCAGCAGCGGAACACGTCTGGCACTGCGGGATTTGATTCCCTGCCGTTGTAGTGTGTTACTGATGGTGACCTTTGTTACTTTGGTCCCAGCTCTCTGCAGGTCATTCACCAGGTCCCCCCGTGTGGTTCTGGGATCTTTGCTCACCGTTCTCATGATCATTTTGACCCCACGGGATGAGATCTTGCGTGGAGCCCCAGATGGAGGGAGATTATCAGTGGTCTTGTATGTCTTCCATTTTCTGATGATTGCTCCCACAGTTGATTTTTTCACACCAAGCTGCTTGCCTATTGTAGATTCACTCTTCCCAGTCTGGTGCAGGTCTACAATACTTTTCCTGGTGTCCTTCGAAAGCTCTTTGGTCTTGGCCATGGCGGAGTTTGGAGTCTGACTGTTTGAGGCTGTGGACAGGTGTCTTTTATACAGATGATGAGTTCAAACAGGTGCCATTCATACAGGTAACGAGTGGGGGACAGAAAAGCTTCTTACAGGAGACGCTACAGGTCTGTGAGGGCCGGAGATTTTCCTTGTTTGAGGTGACCAAATACTTATTTTCCACCCTAATTTACGAATAAATTCTTTACAAATCCTACCATGTGAATTCATGGATTTTTCTTTCACATTCTGTCTCTCACAGTTGAAGTGTACCTCTGGTGCAAATTACTGACCTCTGTCATCATTTTAAGTGGGGGAACTTGCACAATCGGTGGCTGACTAAATACTTTTTTGCCCCACTGTATATATATATATAGCACATTAAGCGAAACAAAGCAGTCAGATAAATCAAACTTTATTCAATTCATTCTTCTTGCTTCCTCCACTTCTGTACCATTGATTCATTAATGCTGTATTCTATCACAGCTGCTCTATTCCAATGTTGTTGCAATGTATTAATGACTAACTTCGTATTGTGGATGGATAGCTCAGTTGTTCTCCTCACTGAAGTTTGGTCCGTTTACAGCATCCTGCCATGCGACTGCATTTGTCTCTAACCATCAGGAACCTTCACGTTAACTTTTATCGAGTGGAAAAGTGTTAGCGTTCATCCTGCAGCTTCACTGTTTGTGTTATGCTAACATAGCTGTGTCACTAGCGATTACGCAGCACAACATTATATACTAACTTCAGTAACCCTACAAACGTCACTGCTGTTTAGTTTCCTGTCTTCATTTATGTTGGAAGTGATAGCAGAGCTGTACGTTTGAATTTTTAAGAAATCTCTCAGTCAGAACATGCTATATCATGCTTAGGTGAAAACTAGCAAGCTAACTTCCTGCTAACTCCTAACTCCGGTAAATGTAATACATTCTGTTTTAATGGATGCCTGGATGTTAAACTTCATAGTTACACCTGGTAAAGCAGCAATGCTGATTGTTTTATTAAAGATGAAAGAATTTAGACAGTTTTTAACTCTCAGTGATGCTGCAGTGCTCGTTTGACTTTGGGACCTGAAGGACGGAGTTTAGGACCCAGATTACTCCCAGATTTACGAGCACCTTGGTCCAACAAATACGGTAATAACGAGGCCCGCTTGCATGTTCTACATGATCAATGTCAGCAACATGATTGGATGACCAACCTGTGAACATCCAGTAAACTCAAAAGATCAACTGTTGGTTGAACACAATTTAATCAATGCACACATTCCTGTGTAATTAAATCAAGTACAATAATCTATTCTTTATCATGTCAAATGAACACACTTAACATTTGTTGGTTACATCATAATTCATCCTACACTGCTTAAAAATGTAAATAAAACAAAATCAGGCCTTGTTGAATGAACAACTACTTTGCTAATCAAGCCTAATACTGTTAGTCCCGTTGCCTCGTTGTCTGTATTCTGACTGAAGAAATATAAGAAGACAAATTAAGAGTTGAAACATGTTGATGATACAAAAGACAATTTTGAGATAAAATTTAAATTTGTTTGGAAATGCAGTGCAACATTATTTAACCAAATTTAGTGTCACGGTTCTGGGTCCGTTGGACCCAGTATTTTGAGTTTATTGTGTTCTGATTTAAGTTTGCATCAGGGATTGTGTTCTTGTTCTCTTGTCGTGTTATGGTAATGTTTATGATGTCTATTATTAGAGTTCCATGTTTCTGTTTATCTGGGTTTAAGATGTGGGTTTAGTTTCATATGTCATTTCCTGTCTGTCTCTCTATGTCGAGCCTGCGTGTGATGTTTTATTGTGAAGGTCTGCGTCTTATGTGAGTGTGTTCAGTTTTACCTCTGTCTCGTCTTACGGATTATTCCCAGCTGTGTCCACCACCTGTGTGTAATTCCCGTGTTTCTCTGTGTGTATTTAAGTCGTGTCCTCCGTCATTGTAGTTGCTGGTCCGTCTGTGTTTCCACCCTGCTTCATCTGTGTGTTTCCCTTCAGTCAACCATCATCTGTTTCCGCCCGCTCTCATTCATGTCCAGGTTCGTGTTCTGTAGTTAGTTTGTTCCCAGTTTAGTTTAGTCATCGTTCCGTTCGCCGTTTGTCCATTTCCTTTTTGTGTTTAATAAACCACCCTCACACCCATACAAGTGCCTGCGTTTGGATCCTCCTTTATTTTCCACACGGCTCATCTCACTCGCCGTGACAGTACGGACCAGCCAGATATGGATCCAGCGGCATTCACCCCACCCACAGAGCTTCGAAAGCTCATAACGGACTCGGTGTCAAAACTAATCAACCTGTGGCTTAAGCATGAGGGAGAAGCGTTTCTCTACGTTCTGGAAGTCAGGCTGCAACAGCTTATCACGGCTTATCCCTGGCTATTGGACTCACTGCACCCTCTGGTACAAAACTTCATTCTCCACGAACTTCACCTCCACCCTCCAGCCGCTGCCGCTACCGCTTCCCAACCCAGCCCGCCGGTGGAGGTTTTGCCCGGCCCGCCGGAGGTTTTGCCCGGCCTGCCGGAGCAGTCGGCAGGGAGGAAGCAACGTTCGCGTCACCGGCGCGGCGCCCCGCAGCCGGACTTCAGGATGTCAAATCGGCCAGCTGCGGTTGACGTTGGGTCTGCAGTGCAGCTATCAGTTCAGTCAGCAGCTCAGCTGCCCTCAGTTCAGTCAGACACTCCACAATTCATTACACCTCCACCTCAACCGTCTCCACTACTGGCAGGTCAGTCTGTAACCACTTCACTGCCTATAGCTCTGTTGCCACCGGTTCAGCTGTCTGCCCACTCATTTACCCAGCCATTATCCTCACAGCCTCATTACAAGCAGGGAACACACTCCACACAAACTTTAGCTGGTTCATTTAAGCTGGCCATCTCAGAGACAGTTGCTCCCTCTAGGGCCTCCCCAGAGGCTGGGTGCCAGTCACCAGTCAACTCTGGACCCCTAGAGGTCAAGATGCCAGCACCAGCAGCTTCACTAGAGGACTTTACTAAGCAGTCTCAGCCGTCATCCCCTGCTGAGAGCTCCAGTGAGTCCGCCCCTCTGCCCCTGTCCTCTGCTGGAGGACCAGAGGGACCCATTCAGCCGTCAATCTCAGCTGGAGGGCCCGAGGAGCCCGTCCAGCCTCATGTTTCGTCAGCTGGAGGTTCAGGGGAATCTAGCCAGCTTCCTGCCTCATCAGCTGGAGGGCCCGAGGAGCCCGTCCAGCACCCTGTTTCGTCTGCTGGGGGTTCTGGAGAACCCAGCCAGCCTCATGTTTCGTCTGCTGGGGGTTCTGGAGAACCCAGCCAGCCTCAAGTTTCGTCTGCTGGGGGTTATGGAGAACCCAGTCAGCCTCAAGTTTCGTCAGCTGGAGGTTCGGGAGAACCCAGCCAGCCTCATGTCACGTCTGCTGGGGGTTCGGGAGAACCCAGCCAGCCTCAAGCCACGTCTGCTGGTGGGCCCGAGGAGCCCGTCCAGCCTTATGCCTCGTCTGCTGGAGGGCCCAAGGAGCCCGTCCAGCCTCATGCCACGTCTGCTGGAGGGCCCGAGGAGCCCGCTCAGCACTACGCCTCGTTGGCTGGGGGTCCGGGAGAACCCAGCCAGCCTCATGTTTCGTCTCCTGGGGGTTCTGGAGAACCCAGCCAGCCTCATGTTTCGTCTGCTGGAGGGCCCGAGGAGCCCGTCCAGCCTCATGCCACGTCTGCTGGAGGGCCCGAGGAGCCCGTCCAGCCTCAAGCCACGTCTGCTGGAGGGCCCGAGGAGCCCACCCAGCACCACGCCTCGTTAGCTGAGGGTCCTGGAGGACCCAGCCAGCATATCCTCACATCTGCTGGCGGTCCGGGGAAGTTTGTTCAGCTACCATCTGCTGAATCATCCCCTGTGACTCCTACACCGTTGCCTGCATCCACATCACCGCCTGCAGCATTCACGCCACCGCCTACAGCATTCACATCATCACCATTCGCATCACCGCCTGCAGCGTCGCTGCCGTCAGGTTCCGCAGCCGTCCCGCTGCCGTCAGGTTCCGCAGCCGTCCCGCTGCCGTCATCCACGCCTGGTCCGGCCTCCGTGTCTTCATCCACGCCTGGTCCGGCCTCCGTGTCTTCAGCCTCGTCCGGTCCGGCCTCCGTGTCTTCAGCCTCGTCGGGTCCGGCCTCCGTGTCTTCAGCCTCGTCTGGTCCAGCCTCCGCTTCGGCTTCAGCTTCAGCCTCGTCTGGTCCAGCATCCGCTTCAGCCTCGTCTGGTCCAGCCTCCGCTTCAGCTTCAGCTCCGCCCACGCCGTCGCCTGGTCCAGCATCGTCTTCGTCTGGTCCAGCCTCCGCTTCAGCTTCAGCCTCGTCTGGTCCAGGCTCCGCTTCAGCTTCAGCCTCGTCTGGTCCAGCCTCCGCTTCAGCTTCGCCTGGTCCAGCCTCCGCTTCAGCTTCAGCTTCGTCTGGTCCTGCCTCGCCTGGTCCTGCGGTTGCCACACCGCCGTCAGAGCCAGCTCGACCCATTCCGCCTCGCCTCTGCTGGCCGTTTTCCGGGCCTATTAGGTGGCACCGTGGCCTTCGGGGACGGCCTCCGGAAAGGGTTTGTCGCTGCCGCTGGCATCGCGGCCGCCCTCCGGACCTGCTTAGTGGCTGCCACTGCCTTCCAAGTGGTCGGCCTCCAGAACTGTTTGCCCGTCGCCGCCGTTGCCGTGTGCACGGTCGGCCTCCGGAACTGTTTGCCCGTCGCCGCCGTTGCCGTGTGCACGGTCGGCCTCCAGAACTGTTTGCCCGTCGCCACCGTTGCTGTGTGCATGGTCGGCCCCCTGAACTGTTTCGGCTCTTGTGTTGTCGACCCCCAGACTTTACTGTGGACTCGTGAATAGTCTTGTTTTGTGTTGGCCTGTTTTTGGTTTGTTCTGGTCTCTTGTGCTCCTTGTTTTTTTGTCTGGTCTCTGTCCCTCCTTCCTGGACCCCCTCCGCCCGCCCTGGTCTGGTGCTCTGTTTTGTTCTGTTTTCTGTTTGGGGCTGTCGGGAGCCAGCCCTTAGAGGGGGGGGTACTGTCACGGTTCTGGGTCCGTTGGACCCAGTATTTTGAGTTTATTGTGTTTTGATTTAAGTTTGCATCAGGGATTGTGTTCTTGTTCTCTTGTCGTGTTATGGTAATGTTTATGATGTCTATTATTAGAGTTCCATGTTTCTGTTTATCTGGGTTTAAGATGTGGGTTTAGTTTCATATGTCATTTCCTGTCTGTCTCTCTATGTCGAGCCTGCGTGTGATGTTTTATTGTGAAGGTCTGCGTCTTATGTGAGTGTGTTCAGTTTTACCTCTGTCTCGTCTTACGGATTATTCCCAGCTGTGTCCACCACCTGTGTGTAATTCCCGTGTTTCTCTGTGTGTATTTAAGTCGTGTCCTCCGTCATTGTAGTTGCTGGTCCGTCTGTGTTTCCACCCTGCTTCATCTGTGTGTTTCCCTGCAGTCAACCATCATCTGTTTCCGCCCGCTCTCATTCATGTCCAGGTTCGTGTTCTGTAGTTAGTTTGTTCCCAGTTTAGTTTAGTCATCGCTCCGTTCGCCGTTTGTCCATTTCCTTTTTGTGTTTAATAAACCACCCTCACACCCATACAAGTGCCTGCGTTTGGATCCTCCTTTATTTTCCACACGGCTCATCTCACTCGCCGTGACATTTAGTTTCTTTAAACAACTTTTTAACAAAGTGTTTTAATGGTTTGTCCTCTTTGTTTTGTAAGGTTCATAATATATTAGTTAATGTAATCAAGAGGAAGTTAACATTTTCAACTGTTAGCAGTTGGTTTAATGTTAACATTGTAAAGCAGACATCTAATGTAAATGGAACTAAGTTTAAGTTTTACTTAAACAACAAATAACAGAATCGGTCTGTTATGTTCCTATTTATTCTTTTTAAAACTTTTCTTACTTATTTTTCTGGTTTAAACATTGATTTGATTGATTACTCTGCAGCCGGAAAGATTTTTGCTGTCGCTTTTTTACTTTGGACAGTTGTTATGATGCATAACCGTACACTGAAAAAAAGACCATGTTGAATTTACTTAATTCATTAGTGGACATTGGCTGCACACAATTGTTTTGCTTTGGCAGAAACTTAAGCAACTGAGCTAAATCAACACAACTTATTCATATTCAATAAACCTGTGCATTTTGAGTTGATAAAATGTGATTGGAACATGTTTCGATGAGATAAGTTGAGCTCTTGGAATATTTTTATCCTTCACAATTTTGTCATTTTATTCCAACACTATTCAATAACTTTTACCCCAGTACTACTTGGTCACTTAAATACTACATGTTGTCTTCATGTTACATAATGTTCACCAAAGTCTAGGGTCTGGCTAACATAAAAGTTAAATTGATTTATAACGACTACCATCCTACTATCTTTATCCGGGGTGCAGGTCTGGGGCGTAACCCAGAAGTGATAGGTTAAGAGGCAGGGTACACCCTGGACAGCTCACCAGTCTATCACATAGAGACAAAGAACCATTTGAACTCACATTCACAGGTAATTTGGAATCACCGATTTGTCCGGAGAATACCCAGAGAGAACCCACTACAAACTAGCCAGATTGTGGATTTGAACCCAGGACTTTCTTGCTGTGAGGAAACATCGCTAATCACCATGCTACCAATCCAGGTGTATGGGCAGAAATCTGTGCCATCAGAAACTGAATTTGAGACATCGGTGCGTTGGTGGTTCTTTGTGTCCGGGGGTGGGTGTCCGGGTACACACCGGCTCACTCCTTGGCGGCCGCTTATCTGGGCCTGGAGCCTGGGGCTTGCTCGGGCCACTTCGGAGGTGGGGTGTCCCCGGCCTCTCGGCCTGGGGCTCGGTCACTCAGGCACGGCTGGCTGCCGGCGGAGCTCACGGGCGCGTCACTGCAACTCCCCCTGGCTTCTGCTCCGCGGCTGCTGAGTGAGCCCTCATCTGGGACTCTCCTCAGCTCTTTCTGGGACAGTGGCGCGGCTGCCCCTCTGTTGGTCTTCCTTGGTCTCTTGTGTTCTGGGGGCCTCTGGATGTCTGGAGTTTTGATCTCCTCCATACCTGCTTCATGCCCTGGAGTACGGGGCTGTGGCCCCCCCACACCCTCTAGCAGATCATTACATGAAGGAACCTTTTAAAAAACAAAAAACAAACGCGTCCATGCTCACAGGTGTACACACGGGTGATCATACCCACAAACTACACCCTTTTTGGCTCCTACCTCAAAGCACACTGTGTTCTGTTGATCTTATGTGCTGCACAATAATGTTTAATATTTAGTATTTACTGTCATATTCCCATATATCATTGTGATGTTGTTTATTCTATTACTCTTGTTCTCTTCTGCTTGTTTTCTTTTTTCTTTCTCAGCAGGTGACCCAGGTGATTGATATATGCATTTTTTTCTTTTTTTTCTTCTTTTTTTTCTTTTTCTGCTCATTCTGTTGGTTTTTGTTTTTTGCCCTTCTCCCCCGTCCCTCTTCTCAGCTGTTTCTCTTTCCCTCTTTCTTTCTCCCCTTCTTTCCCATATTCAGTAAGTGAAAATAAAATAAACAATAAAAGGTGAATCAAATGGACCATTATGGCAAGGCTGGGATGGTCAATTTGGTAAAGTAAATCCGTTGGGCATCTTTCTTTGCCTTTAGACAACAATTCTGATGGCAAAAGAGCCAAACGGGACAGGCAAAAAAAAAAAAAAATGAATTTGAATAAGTTAAATTGGAATTTGAATTGCTCAGATTGAATCTGAATTGTAACTTGAATAAATGCTTTTACAAACTGAATATGAATTAGCCTAATTTGAAATTCAATTTATTGGTTTGAAAATGATCATCACTAAATTGAAATTGAATTTTATATTTTGAAAATGAATTCATTTGCTTTGAAACTGTATTTTATCCTTTAAAAATTTAGCTCTCAAATAATTTCAGATTCACTTCTCACCATTCAGTTTCAGTTCTACAATTCAATTTCAGTTCCAAAATTCAGTTTTTTGGGACTTACATCCGGTTCCGGTTCAAGCGCAGATTAATAGAACTACGTTTTACTAGCGGACCGAAAGTGTTACTGACGGGAATTTACAGCATCGTGAGCTAAATTAAGACTTCAGAAGTCATTCGTCATGTCGAATGACCAGCGGATAAACTCTCAGGTTGGTAATAAATGTATTACATGTACAAGAACAAGAGTCATGTTAACAAATGATAGCCGTACAGTAACTTTTATGCTTATTGTAGCTGTTAGCTGAAAACGGTAATTTAGCGTAGTTTGCCCTGCATTCAGCTTTGACAAACAAATATGATCGACTGTTTCTAGTAGAATTCCAAAGTTGTCATCTTGTACCCTCCCACAGCCCTGTATGCTTGCAGAGACCCCTACAGTAGGGAAACATGCAAAACGGTGTCCAAACCTTTGTATTTTAGCTTTATTTATGTCTTACACAGGATCCCAACTCTTTAGCTGGGAATTGTGGTTGCGAATTGTGAACGATAGCCTCGCTCTAATGTCCTCAGAACCCATTCTGGCGCAGCGAGAGCTCGCCATCTCTCTATTCTTGCTGACAGCACTCCACAGTAGACGGGGCTCTGGCTCCCTCTTGTGGCGGAAACTGGTCCTTCGGGCCAGACCCTACTGCGCATGCACGGGCGGCCTGTGCTTGACCAGCGCTTATGGGGCCGGACACAACAGAGGGAATCAACCCCGGTGGTGTTTGGGTGCGTGGGGGCATTATGTTTTTCAACATACTTTCTGTGTTTTTCACACATTTTTCCCGTGCCCTTGGCAACATGCCTAGATGCAACGGGTGAGTTAATAAACAGTGTGTTTTGTGAGACTGACATGCTTGATTCAGCTGAACAGTGTCTCATCATCTCTTTGTTGAAATGCACTCTTTGGGATCCAACTCGAGTCCCAGGCGCTGAAAGGTGGAGGCAGAACACACTTCTCCGAACGGGCTCCGGAACTGATCCCTGGAGTGAACTTGGAGCCCGGGCTGGTCCGGCTCTGATCTCCCCGTGGGGGATGTTAGGCAGTCCGCTTCTTCTTGCGGTCCGACTGCTTGGCTGGTGGTGGCCACCCTGAGCGGCAGCATGCGGGAAATGTTTCCTGGGCCAGTGGGTCTTAGGGTTCTGCAATCCTAGGGGACCCTGGGCCGCGACCTGTGGGGCTGGGCGGCGAGGGATTTTAAACGTCGGCATGCCGGCTGGACGGCTGGTGACCTGAGCGAACTTACGGCGACTGGGTGGAGGCGGGGGCGCAGCCTGGGTCTTCCTAGGGAGACACAGCTGCAGGGCCTCTCCCTCTTTCTTTTTCTCCTCGCACCGTCTTTACATGGTGGCAACAGCGGTCCCGAAAAGGCCAGCGGGGTCGATGCTTTCGTCCAGAATGTCACGTTTTTCTCTGTCCGAAAGCCATCTTGCCCTCTCCTGTAGGACGATGATGCTGAGGGCTCTGCCCGCCGCTTGTACTGCTGCTCTAGTGAGGTGGAGACACTGGTCCATAACTACGCCCAGCTCTTCCCACAGCTCGCTAGCATCCGGGTTCGCAGCAGCCTGGTCCTTGAGCTCCGCCGAGTAGGCTAGCAGGAGCGATGAGGCGTTCAATGCCCTCGTAGTGGTGGCAACCGATTTATACGCTTTGTCAGCCAGGGAGGACTGCAGGCGTTCGGCCTTGAAGGGCAGGGACGGACCAGATGACATGGAAAGTTTCTGGTTTGGGTGGAGATGAGAAGCCACCAGATTCTCCACTGTGGGAATTTGGTAGATGCCCTTCTCCTTCATTCCAGCGCAGTCAAACGCCGCCGCCCCCTTCACGGAGTTGGGTGACGAAAATGGCTTTGCCCAGCAACGTGTGACCTCGTCCACGCATTTGGGGAAAAGCGGCAGTACCTGCTTAGTAGTGCACTTTGCTTTGGGGAGCCTTTTACCCTCGTATCGTGAGGTGGAGGTCTCCGTTGTCACCGCGGGCCATAGGATTGCCAGCTTTTCAGCTGCCCGTTTTGCAACGTCAAATAGCTCCATGCCGCGGGACAATCGGCCCCTTGTGTCACAGAATTCCGACCAGAGGGGGCAAAGAAAACGTCGTCATCCTCGTCCGAGACAAGATGTTCCGACGCTCCCTCAGAGGATTCGCTGAGTAGCTCGTCATTAGCCTCGAGGGAATCAGACAACATAGCTTCGCAGCTGACCTCGGCATCATCCTCCAGCGGGAGGACGATATCCATCTCGTCGCCCAAGCTGGTGCCTGGTGTGGCGGTCTCATTGTGCTCCATCGGTGGGCCGATTGGAGACAGCATTGGGTCCTTCTTTGACAGGCAGTGTTGCCAACTTAGTGACTTTGTCGCTATATTTAGCGAGTTTTCAGACCCCTTAGCGACTTTTTTTCTAAAAAAAAGTCGACATTTTTTCTAAAAAAAGTCGCTAAAAAAAGACGTGAAAGCGCGTATCGCTTTTACTCTCAACAAGCAGCGGGTGCTGTAACACAGTCAGTTCTTCTTTTACTCTTTTACTCTTATGCTGTTTTGTGGATAACGAGGTTTAAAACTACTTATAAACACACACACACAAAATAACTCCACCAGAGTGCCTATTTCGGGTCACTTTTGCCGGTCCAAGCCCGGGTAAAGGAGCAGGGTTGGAATGCGGGGCGACTGTGGCTCAGGGGGTTGGGAATCGCATCTGTAACCGGAAGGTCGCCGGTTCGATCCCTGGGCTCTCTGTCCTGGTCGTTGTGTCCTTGGGCAAGACACTTTACCCTACTTGCCTACTGGTGTTGGCCAGAGGGGCCGATGGCGCGATATGGCAGCCTCGCTTCTGTCAGTCTGCCCCAGGGCAGCTGTGGCTACAACTGTAGCTTGCCTCCACCAGTGTATGAATGTGAGAGTGAATGAATAGTGGTATTGTAAAGCGCTTTGGGTGCCTTGAAAAGCGCTATATAAATCCAATCCATTATTATTATTATTTAGGATGTTTTTTACTCACTTTATGTCTCTTCCACGATGTTATTTCTCTCTCCAACAACATAGGTTACAATTAGATTAGCATGACCAATTATGCAAATTAGGCGATGACGTCATTTAGCGACTTCTAGCGACTTTTAGGAGAACCAATAGCGATTTTCCTTATTGAGGAGTTGGCAACACTGTCGACAGGCTAGCCTGGCGTGCTAGCCTTCGACAAAGGCTTTTTAAATGGTAAGTGGCCTGCATTTGTATAGCGCTTTTCTAGTCCCTAAGGACCCCAAAGCGCTTCACACTACATTCAGTCATTCACCCATTCACACACTGGCGATGGCAAGCTACATTGTAGCCACAGCTGCCCTGGGGTGCGCTGACAGAGGCGAGGCTGCCGGACACTGGCGCCACCGGGCCCTCTGACCACCACCAGTAGGCAAACATGGGGTTAGTATCTTGCCCAAGGATATTTGGCATGCAGCCAGGAGGCAGCCTGAGATCGAACCACCGACCTTCTGATTAGTGGCTGACCTGCTGTCACCTGAGCTACAACCACCCCAGGGTGGAGCGAGCGCAGTGTTCGCTTATACCCGGTGTGGAAATAGCCGCTTGGGCGTGTTGCAGCCCGAGGAACATCACACACGCGTCATGTGTATCTGAACCTGAGATTTTGCAACCGCAGGGGCAAATTCTGGGCAGCGGTTTGCAGTCTGCTATATTAAGAAAGCTTGGTGTAGCTAGCTTGGAATGGCTGGACGGCTAACGCTGATCTTTTTTTTTTTTTCTTCTCTCGGTCGGGTAGCTATGGTGAGCTAGTATGACCTAGCTAGTGTGGTGGCTAGCGTTTGTGCTACTTGGCTTGGTGACCGTGTGTAGCAAAGACAGTTAGCTTGGTCAGCTAACTGTTGTGCTAGGTGCATGCTGGCAGCTAACACACTCTCCGACCTGGCTCTGTGGTGAAGAGCAGGTGACTCGAAACGCAAGCCGCGCTAGCACCTGGTGACCAAGGTGTTAGCTTGCTCACGTGGACAGTTAAGCTAGCACTCACGTTCACAGTCAGGAGAGATGAGGTTTCTAAGAAGCGAGAAGAGGAAATTGAATGACGGGTGACGCTGCGTCACACCCTTTTATAGGGAGGAGGGTGGCTCCTCCCTGACGCAAGCGTCACGACTGCCAGCCAATACTGGCTGGAGTAATGATATAGAGGCTTCTGAGGACAACGCTGAGAGAGCGTTCCCCATAGTGAGACACCGAAACGAATGTTTGAAAGAGAACAAACAGTTGCCATTGCTATTGCTTTGGTCCTGCTAAATTCCTTCAACAATGTTTCCTGGTAGAATATTTACTTTTCAACTTTTGTAAAACAGTAAAGGTAGAAGTCTGAGTATTATTCTTTATAAGTGCAAATAGCTCTTACAGATTACCCTAGCACAGGGGTCAGCAACCTGCGGCTCCGGAGCCGCATGCAGCTCTTTAGTCCTTATAGTGCGGCTCCGCGTGGTTGATAAATTAGAAGTATTTAGCTGAAGTGTATTTTATTTATGTTAGTTCTTTTTTAACTTGTAGTTCTAAATTGGAAGATTATTGTGATATTGAAATATAAAAATAAAATTATATTCTATTATTTTTTTCATCGCTCAAAATAAGCTTCACACTCGCAGAAGTCGGTGTACCAGCCGAAACGCCGTGCATTTATCGAGACGTTCAACCCCAGGTAGGCCAATTATGGATCTTCAGATCCACATTATGTCAGCAGCTGTTCTCCAGCGTGAGCGGCGAGACGTGATTGCGGGTGCAGCTCAGGGGCGTCCGCCTCCCCTGCAGCGACAGCTTACAGTCCTGCGTAAAGATGATAGTGACTTTGTACAGTCCCGATTTGCAGACGCTGTGCGCAGAGGTTCAGGAGCAGAAGTCCCATTGTAAACATACCATCTCTTTATTGACCACTTTTCACACACAGTTTGCTGTACACATACAGCCGGCTGTAGCTTTTCAGCTCACAGCCCGACACATACCAACACGACAGCATAGATAGCACAGACGTTATGGCGGAGAGATGTGATTGCGGGTGCAGCTCAGGGGCGTCCGCCTCCCCTGCAGCGGCGCTGCAGACGACGCCCCGCCACACACATTAACCAGGTAAAATACATATTTAGGCTGAATTTTGCAAATATCTATTTTTCATTTTTTAGCAGAATAGTGCTTTTTTTCCCAATTATTTTTTAAAAGTCAGGTCAAGGCTCCAAAAGCCCAAAGGAGATATAACAGTTTTTGTTTGCTACATGGATCATTTTAGTTCAGCTGGTGTCTTTCCTTTTGTTATATTTCTTTAAGAGTCCAAAATGTGTTAATTACATAAATAAAATGTAATTTTCTCTGTAGCACTTCATGGATTTCATAAGCAACACACCTTAGTTGTTCACACAAAGCATAAAGGTAAAAAAACAATATATACAGTATTATCTTCATTTTAGATGTCAAAAAGTATTTACGTCTCCCAGTGTTTTCTTTTGCCTGGAAACGGGGTCCAAATGGCTCTTTGAGTGTTAAAGGTTGCTGACCCCTGCCGTAGCATAACAAAAGTACTGTTTCCAAAATCCACATATGTCTGGTTGACCTTGGATTTTTGACTGTATGCTTCAAGCATACAACACCATGGCCTTAACCATATTATGAAGCTTACATGTAAGTTCAATAAGGAAGATCTATGGTCTCACATCTGCCTGCTCCCAGGTGCAGCCAGTTAAATCTAAGCCTTATCACTCCGACTTTCCCACACTGTCAAGCTGTTCGTGCCATCACGGGTCTAGTCCAATCACCTTCTCCAGGCCAATCAGCATTCATGAAGCATGCTTTAAATCTCACTGTGCATCTTTCATTGTCCTTTGCAGATGCCTTTGTGCAAAGAAGACTAGGGATCATTAGAACCAGGATATGGAGGTTTACCCCGCAGACTAGACTTCTGCAGACCCAGAGTTCACCCTCAGCCACTCAGATGGGACTACAGCTGACCACTCCCAGCCAGGTAATGGAATTGATCAGGGAAAAATACATTTATCCAACATTTTCTGCAAACTAATTTAATCTAAAATAGTTTCTTGACTTCCACTGCATGAAGATGTAAGTCTAGCCCCTTTGCTGTACAAGTGCTGCTGATGTTCCTGAGACTGGAGCAAATTTTTCCGTGACAATCTCTCCAACGTCTGCAGCTTTACTCTCCTTTCCAGAACATACTGAATCCCATTTTTGCTGGGCTTGGACCTTCCTCCAGGTTTTCTTTAATCCAACACCCCCTGCGGGTTCCACAAAAAATAATGAACTACCACATAATATTCAGAGTATGTTTTTTGAGAAAAGGAAGTTATCATTTAAGGGGTTTTTGTAACTTCGAAGCTGTGAAGGTACGTACTACCAGAAAGAGCTTTTGTGCATGCAGTGAAGCTGTGGAATACGCAGTTGAAGCCAAACATAAAGCAGTTCAAAAAGAGTTCTGAAAATATGATGTTCATGAATTATAAAGAAAGGGAAAATGTTGGAATTCAGTGAATTTAGTAAATTCACTGAATAATTTACTGAAAAAATAAAAAGCAAACGTTACATGCCACTCAAGGTCGACCACATCCTCACACACTGCTCCAACAGGTTATTTAAACCCCGGCCAATCTGAACCCAGAATTAAGGGCTCCATCAGGCGTGAGCTAAGTGCAGCCTTTACACTGTGCTTTTTACCCTTGTATTTAATATGCAGCGGTAAAAATTATATATTTGTGTATGTCCCCATGCACATACGTAATTTCCACCCACTCTGCCTCCGCCCACACCGCCAACACACGTGTCTCAGCATTTGCATTGCAGTCTGTGAGTTGGCCTCCTCTGGGCTGGGTACCAGTGTCAGGAGTGCCAGTTGTCGGTGCATCTAGGTTGTGGTCGCTCCAGTGGTTAAACTGGCTGAGCTGCCAGGTGGTTTTCAGCCAGCGACACAGACATGTCAAGGCTTGCTGGCCAGTGGCAGTGGACCCACTCCGCCATTCCTGCTGGGAGCACTTCCACAAACCGCTTGAAGAGGATCACATCTAGCAGCCGAGCCTCCCCCATTGGAGCCACCTGGCCTCTACGTCACTCAGCCGCCTGGCCCCAATTGTCCCTCCTGGAAGCATCTGCGTATTCCACAGGCCCTGATAATCACCTGGCGGGCATCCTCAAATGGCCTCCTTGGCCCCACAGACAAGTATTGTTGCCAGTACTCCCAGCACCCAGATCCCAGTAGCGGATATGTCATCCCGCGACTGGGTTTAGGCACCACTGAGACACGAAGAACCCACACGTACACACTCTTATCACGCTGGTTACACTTTATTTAGCACTTTAAGTCGATCTGTGCAGCTTTTCAACAGACTAGTTCCTGGCGCAACCTTCCTCTCTTCAGTCCCAAGTAGTAACCGAAATGGCAGGGCTGATCACAACCAATCAGTCCCAGCTGCTCTGCTGGCCTTCTGGCACTGGCCACCGAACCCACTGCCCCACCTCTGCAGCAGAGGTGCAGACAACACCCTGTTGTCTGATGCAATTAGCATCAAATCCACTTTCCTACACAAGAAAAAAATACCTACTGCGCTCACCAGAGCAAACTTTTAAAAAGATAGCTAGCCATAACAACACAGCCATAACAACAAACAGAACATTCCTTAAAGAAAACACATTAACCTATTTATCACCAGAAAAAAATCAAAAGAAAATATAGGACTTTTACCTGCTTCCTTAGAAAGGACACAGCACTGTCTGGGTGGAAACAGGAAGTAGAAAAGGTCGAGCCAGTCTTGTCAGGTTTCAATTTATAGTCACAAAAAGGTTCACTTTAGTAGGCTTCTGGTGGACACAAACCCCCACAAATAAATTTAACACTGCTGTCATACTTGATTACCAAATACACATGTTTGGTCCAATTTTGCCACAAATTTCCTAAAGCCTTTATCCTCCACAAAGTTGAAAGGTCATCAGTCCACAATTACAGAGACTAAGGCTTCACCCAAGTCCTTCTTTGTCTTCACTGAAAAAAAATAGAGAACCTTTTATTTGTGCTATTATCATTGTTACTTACAAATATGGTAAAAATGCCAAAATGTGTCAGTATAGTAAGATAATTACCCACACTTCAATTAAATTCAATATTATTTCCACAGCGCCAAATCACAACAGCAGTCGCCTCAAGTGGCTTTATATTGTAAGGTAGACCGTACAATAAGACATACAGATTAAAACCCAACAATCATATGACCCCCTATGAGCAAGCACTTTGGCGACAGTGGGAAGGAAAAACTCCCTTTTAACAGGATGAAACCTCCATCAGAACCAGGCTCAGGGAGGGGCGGGGCCATCTGCTGCGACCGGTTGGGGTGAGAAAAGGAAGACAGGATAAAGACATGCTGTGGAAGAGAGACAGAGGTTAATAACAAATATGATTCAATGCAGAGAGGTCTGTTAATACATAGTGAGTGAGAAAGGTGACTGGAAAGGAAACACCCAGTGCATTATGGGAATCCCCCAGCAGCCTACATCTATTGCAGCATAACTAAGGGAGCATTCAGGGTCACCTGGTCCAGCCCTAACTATATACTTTAGCAAAAAGGAAAGTTTGAAGCCTAATCTTAAAAGTAGAGATAGTGTCTGTCTCCCAAATCCAAACTGGAAGCTGGTTCCACAGAAGAGGGGTCTGAAAACTGAAGGCTCTCCCTCCCATTCTACTTTTAAATACTCTAGGAACAACAAGTAGGCCTGCAGTGCGAGAGCGATTAACTGAAGGCTTTTCAGCGAGTTTTTAGGACTTCCTGATAATAATGAATTGCAGTAGTCCAGCCTGGAAGTAATAAATGCATGAACTAGTTTTTCAGCGTCACTCTGAGACAGGATATTTCTAATTTTAGAGATGTTGCGCAAATGGAAGAACGCAGTCTTACATATTTGTTTAATATGTGCATTGAAGGACATATCCTGGTCAAAAATGACTCCAAGGTTCCTCACAGTGTTACTGGAGGCCAAGGTAATGCCATCCAGAGTAAGAATCTGGTTAGATACCATATTTCTAAGATTTTCAGGGCCAGATTTTCAGTACAATAACCTCAGTTTGATCTGAATTAAGAAGCAGAAACTTAGTGGCCATCCAGGTCTTTATGTCTTTAAGACATTCCTGCAGTTTAACTAATTGGTGTGTGTTATCTGGCTTCATAGACAGATAGAGCTGGGTGTCATCTGCATAGCATTGAAAATGTCTGCTATGTCTTCTAATGATACTGTCTAAGGGAAGCATGTATAATGTAAACAGAATTGGTCCTAGCACTGAACCCTGTGAAACTCCATAATTAACCTCAGTGTGTGAAGAGGACTCTCCATTTACATGAAGCCGATTATTAGAGATAGGTTGATCATATTTAAGATTGAAGCATTAATTAATGGCAGGACTTCTTTGAGCAGTTTTGTAGGAATGGGGTCTAAAAGACACGTTGATGGTTTGGAGGAGGTAATTATTGAAGTTAACTCAGAAAGATCAATTAGAGAAAAAGAGTCTAACTTAACATCAATGGTACTAAGAGTAGCTGTAGATAATGTTACATCTGTGGGATGATTATTGGTAATTTTTTCTCTAATGATAAAAAATTTTATTTGTGAAGAAGTTCATGAAGTCATTACTAGTTAATGTTAAAGGGATGATTGACTCAAAAGAGCTCTGGCTTTTTGTCAGCCTGGCTACAGTGCTGAAGAGAAACCTGGGGTTGTTCTTATTTTCTTCAATCAGTGATGAATAGTAAGATGTTCTGGCTTTGCGGAGGGCTGTCTTATAAAACAACAAACTATTTCTCCAGGCTAAATGATGATCTTCTAAATTTGTGACACGCCATTTCCTCTCCAGCTTACGAGTCATCTGCTTTAGGCTACGTGTTTGAGAATTATACCACGGAGTCAGGTACTTCTGATTTGAGGCCTTAGTTTTCACCGGAGCTACAGTATCCAGAGTCGTACGTAGTGAGGAGGTAAAATTATTAACAAGATGATCGACCTCTGTTGGTGTAGTACATTGTTAATCATTAATATTTAATCGGTGCTGATTATTGATTCTGGTACATATGTAGAAATCAACTGAACTAAAGGTATGACATCTTTAACACTCAGGCTCCTCCTCGTTTTCCATAATAATAATAATGGATTGCATTTATATAGCACTTTTCTAGGCACCTAAAGCACTTTACAATTCCACTATTTATTCACTCTCACATTCACACACTGGTGGAGAAAAACCACAGCCGCCCTGGGGCAGACTGACAGAAGCAAAGCTGCCATATCGCGCCATCGGCCCCTCTGGCAGGGTAAAGTGTCTTGCCCAAGGACACAAAGACTAGGACAGAGAAAGCTGGGGGATCGAACCGGCAACCTTCCAGTTACAGATGAGCTTCCCAACCCCCTGAACCACGGTCGCCCCAACCAGCAGCTTTAAGAGTTTCTGTATATTTCGCTCTCAAAAGGTAATTCTGAATCTGCTATTTAACGGCACTTGTGTAACAGTATTTACTAATACTAACACTATTTAAAACTATTTATAATTAAAGTAAAGATGTCCTCATAATGGGATGTAAATATAAATATAAATATAAATTACATTTTAATTTAATAATATAAATTAATACATTAATAATTTATATTATTTAATAATTAATTAATTACATTAATTTAATAATATAAAATTAATACAGGCTTTTAAAAGTTACATATTTTATATTAAAAAATAGTTCACAACATTAATCATCATTAATCAAGTCATCTCACTTTAGTCATTAACACTGAAAATACTCAAATATTAGACTCCAACAATCAGATGTTTACCTATGCTTGGAAATGGAAAAAAGAACTTCATTCTAACAGGAGAGATCTCTCGGAGAGCAAGGCTCTCTTTATTTATCTTTTATGAAATATTTAGGAATTTAATGGGGCTAAATGAAAGAAATGCAAAACGGTTAAGTAAAATATTTTTAAAGAAACTGTAAAAGCATGCTGCCTGTTTCAATTGCTCCAGCTTTTTACTACATACTTTAACTTTTTGTCCTTTTTTTTTTTTGTCCTCTGTAGAGCTCGTCTGTCCTGCATGGTGCTGTTTCCGAACCAGGTTAAGATGTTTCCCGTCAGGATGCTCTCTATGGTGCACGAGTAAAAGTTCCTGAGCACCTTGGAGGGCAGTTGGAAGTCTCTCAAGCGTCTGAGGTGGTAGAGACGCTGACGGGCCTTTTTCACCACGGTGTTGATGTGTATATATGTATTTATATTTCTTCATACATTCTTATATAGTTCTATATTGTGTATTTTGTTGTACAGTTATTTTATTTTCAACTTTAATTTATATATTTTATCTTATTCTTTCCCAGTTAAATTTACCCTTCATTCTAATTTGTGTTGTACAGTTATTTCCTTTTTAACCTTAATTTATATTTTATTCCTTCCTAGTAAAATTTACCCTTTTTAATTTTTCATATTTATTTCCCTTTTTAATTTTTCATATTTATTTCCTATCTTATTCATAGCCTTTTCCTTTTTTGTTTTCTTTAGGTCACGAGCAGTTGTCCAAGCATTTCACTGCATATCGTACTGTGTATGACTGTGTACGTGACAAATAAAATTTGAATTTGAATTTGAATTTGAGTACTAGTTTGTTTCCTGTCATCATCAGAAGTTTTCTAATGACTTTGTCACTCTGAGCTGCAGATGATTCTGTTTGCACCATGTGACCGAAGAATTGGAAGAGAGTGCAGTAGGTTTTCTCTATCTTCTGAGGCAGCTGCTGTCTTTTAAAATCTAGTAATATTGCGATCGTGGCTCAAGAGTTGGGAGTTCACCTTGTAATGGGAAGGTTGCCGGTTCGAGCCCCGACTTGAACAGTCTCGGTCTTTGTGTCCTTGGGCAAGACACTTCACCCGTTGCCTACTGGTGGTGGTCAGAGGGCCCGGTGGCGTCAGTGTCCGGCAGCCTCGCCTCTGTCAGTGCGCCCCAGGGGGGCTGTGGCTACAATGTAGCTTGCCATCACCAGTGTGTGGATGACTGGATGTGTAAAGCGTTTTGGGGTCCTTAGGGACTAGTAAAGCGCTATACAAATACAGGCCATTTACCATATTGTGGGGATAGAGCTGGACCTCCTTAAGGTGGTGTCAGAGAAGTGGATAGTGTCCACGATAAGGGCAATGTTAGATAATACCTCCCAACCACTCCACGGCGTGCTGACCAGTCACAAGAGCACGTTCAATGAGAGACTGAGATTGCCCAAATGCACCTCTGAATGACACAGGAAATCATTCCTGGCTGTGGCCATCTGCCTGTAAAACTCCTTCATCTAATGTAGATTGCAAAAGTTAAACCCTTTGCACATCCTCTACAGTGAAAATAACAAATAACAAAGTTTTACAGTTTGCTGGTAAAATGTCAATCATATATATTTGATCTCTGTAATGTTCTGCATATTTCTAATTCAGCTATTTGTATACATTAGAGATTGTTCTTATATTTGGTAACTTCGTAATATCTTGTATTGTTTAATTTTTTTCAGTCTATTGCTGTTCTTATTATATTGGAGCAAGTGTAAGTAACTTTAGGTTACCCGCATTGCCAGACAAGCTTATCTCAAGCGTGGGGTGGCTGTAGCTCAGGAGGTACAGCAGGTCACCTACTGATAGAAAGGTTGGTGGTTCAATTCCTGGCTTCTCCAGTCTGCATGTCAAGTATCCTTGGGCAAGATACCCAGGACACTGCCAGACCACAAGTAGAGTGAGCCTGCAGGCCATCTGGTCCCTGCCACCCCATACTTGTGTAACCAAGAGCAATCGCCTCCAGTCGCCTCCAATCCAATGTGAGAGCCGTTGCTAACTGATATCCCTACCCTTATAAATGAATGCCCACGAAAGAAAAATCCTGAAAAGGATTTCAGAAAATCCTTGGTCCTGCATGCATGCAAAATTCAAACAGGACACAGTGTATGCAGCCTTCTTCAGAAGAGAAAGGGGGTGGGGAGAATGCTGACAGGACAATAGGCACACATGCCCCAACAACCTTAGGCACACCAGCACCAGAGCACATTCCCCTCTTACCAATATTATCCATGCACCATGATACACAGGGAGAGAAGCCACCCAGTGCTGAAAATGCCTCATAAACAGCCGGCCAAGCTGGACCACCAGATCCAGTGGCCAAAGGGATAATCTGAAGGAAACTGCTTTGTGTGGGCGAAAAAGGCCGAGGCAAGCTCTGCACATTTTCACTCTCTCCTCTGACAAGCGGGCTGTAAATGTGATCGAGTCCAGAGATAACCTGAGGAATGATATATGTTGTACTGAAGACAACACACTCTTCTCAGTGTTTATTATGAAGCCCAGGTCAGCCAGATGCTTCATGACAACAGAAGTCTGTGTGGAAGCCTCGCCTCCATAGCCACAATAGACTTCTGCTCTATTGCCACTCCTGTCCAGCGAACAAATACTTTGGGGCTCAGCGACAGACCGAAAGGCAGCACTGTGTATTTGTAACAAAAGCCCCGAAAAACTAACCTCAGATACCTCCTGTGTGGAGGGTAAATGGGAATGTGGATATATGCATCCTTCAGGTGGACTGAAGTGAACCAGTCGCCTTGGCGCACTAAACATATCAGAGATGCATGTGTGAGCATCCTGAATTTGTATTTTCTGAGAAATCCATGCAGAGCCCGCATTTCCAGGATGGAGCGAAGACCGTTTCACCCCCGTTTAGGGACCAGAAAATACCAAGAGTAAAAGCCACTTCGACTCTGATCTGACTATACATATTGCTCTAGAATACGAGCAGACTCCCTGTGCTCTGGAATGTGATACGCCCTGAAAAGGAGGTGGAGTCACGGCGAACTGAAGCCTGTAGCCCCATGATATTGTCTTCCCAGGCTGAAGTTGTGAGCGTTGCCCATCTCACTCTCCTCCGGGATAGAGAAGAAGCAGCCTCTTGTGTCTCCCCTGCCCTGCCTGCCCCCAACACTAGTGGCAGACTATGGCTGAAACATCTGGTTAACACTGAGCATGCCCAGGGTGTTAGGCTTTTTACAACATTGGCCATGGGGTGGCTGGAGCTTCATCCGTTGAACTGAACTGAACTGAATGGGAGGCCGGGCAACTGCCTGTGCAAAGGTGCAAGAGGTGTTGGCTCGATTTTCCGGGGGAGGCAGAGCTTGAGAGCCTCATCCTCTCTCTTCCTCGCCTCACATTTCTGCTGCATGGAAGCCAGAGCAGTCCCAAAAATGCAGTCAGGCACGGTCGGCATGTCCAAAATGTCCTCCTTCTCCCTCTCTGACAGGTTTGTCAGGTTGAGCTATCTGGCTCGCTTCTGCAACACTATCTTCCCCATAGATTTCCCTGTGGCTTGGACTATGCAGTACCGCATGTGGAGGCAAATGTCCGTGATCACAGTATTCTCGCCCCGCACATTTGGATTGGGCCTAGTCTTCATGGCTTCACATAGCTCTGCCTGGTAGCAGCTAGGATGGAGGAAACATTCAGTGCATTACAAAGCCACCACTTTGTAGGGCCTTTCAGTCATGGCGGACTGAAAGCGGTCTACCTTTGACGGGAGTGTGGGGCTCCTGGAGGAGGCTGTAGGCAGCTGCTGATAGAGGTGGACTGCAACTACCAGCTCCATGGGGGACTTACTGAGTAGGCCTTGCTTCTCCATGCCCTCAAAAGAAGAAGTGCCCTGTATGGGGCTTCTGCTGCTAAACGGGCGGTCCTTCCAAGAGACGGTTACCTCTTCCAGCAGCTCTGGAAAGACTGGGAGTAATTGCTTCGCCGCTCTGGTAGACTGGGGCAATTTCTTCCCCTCATAACATCATCTAGTGGTCTCAGTTACTCCGTTATGCCACAGGATATTAAGTGCATTTGCACACATTTTGCATATCCATGCTAGGACCATGAGAGGTTGGTCTGCTCCCTCTGCTCCTGAAGAGCAGTCGTAGGGGCGCTAGTCTGACATTTCATCTTCATACTTGTCGTCGGATAAGAGGATTTCTGAGGCATCCTCATCATCATCCTCGTAATCCAACTCCAATATGTCTTGCATTGGTGGAGCCACCCCTGCTAGGTCCAGCTGAGAGCCCCAGCTGCTGCCAGCCCGCTGTTCAGCTTCTGTGACACCACCATCGGCCACGGTGTTGGCTGTGGGCAAGAAGGGGTCTGTTCCTGACAGGCTAGCTTGGTGCACTAGCCATCGTCAGAGATTCTTCATGGTGAACTGGGCACGATGTGCAGCACAGCACAGCACAGAAACAGCTTTAGTGAAGGTTACAAATGATCTTCTTATGGCCTCTGACAGTGGACTCATCTCTGTGCTTGTCCTGCTAGACCTCAGTGCAGCGTTCGATACTGTTGATCATAATATCCTATTAGAGCGATTAGAACATGCTGTAGGTATTACAAGTACTGCGCTGCAGTGGTTTGTATCATATCTATCTAATAGACTCCAATTCGTGCATGTAAATGGAGAGTCCTCTTCACACACTGAGGTTAATTATGGAGTTCCACAGGGTTCAGTGCTAGGACCAATTCTGTTTACATTATACATGCTTCCCTTAGGCAGTATCATTAGAAGACATAGCATACATTTTCACTGCTATGCAGATGACACCCAGCTCTATCTGTCCATGAAGCCAGATAACACACACCAATTAGTTAAACTGCAGGAATGTCTTAAAGACATAAAGACCTGGATGGCCGCTAACTTTCTGCTTCTTAATTCAGATAAAACTGAGGTTATTGTACTCGGCCCTGAAAATCTTAGAAATATGGTATCTAATCAGATTCTTACTCTGGATGGCATTACCTTGGCCTCCAGTAACGCGGTGAGGAACCTTGGAGTCATTTTTGACCAGGACATGTCCTTCAACGCACATATTAAACAAATATGTAAGACTGCTTTCTTCCATTTGCGCAACATCTCTAAAATTAGAAATATCCTGTCTCAGAGTGACGCTGAAAAATTAGTTCATGCATTTATTACTTCCAGGCTGGACTACTGTAATTCATTATTATCAGGATGTCCAAAAAACTCACTGAAAAGCCTTCAGCTAATCCAAAATGCTGCAGCAAGAGTCCTGACAGGGACTAGAAAGAGAGAGCATATTTCTCCTGTTTTGGCTTCCCTTCATTGGCTTCCTGTTAAATCCAGAATTGAATTCAAAATCCTGCTCCTCACATACAAGGTCTTAAATAATCAGGCCCCATCTTATCTTAATGACCTTGTAGTACCATATCACCCTATTAGAGCGCTCCGCTCTCGCTCTGCAGGCCTACTTGTTGTTCCTAGAGTATTTAAAAGTAGAATGGGAGGCAGAGCCTTCAGTTTTCAGGCCCCTCTTCTGTGGAACCAGCTTCCAGTTTGGATTCGGGAGACAGACACTATCTCTACTTTTAAGATTAGGCTTAAAACTTTCCTTTTTTCTAAAGCATATAGTTAGGGCTGGACCAGGTGACCCTGAATCCTCCCTTAGTTATGCTGCAATAGACGTAGGCTGCCGGGGGATTCCCATGATGCATTGAGTTTTTCCTTTCCAGTCACCTTTCTCACTCACTATGTATTAATAGACCTCTCTGCATTGAATCATATCTGTTATTAACCTCTGTCTCTCTTCCACAGCATGTCTTTATCCTGTCTTCCTTCTCTCACCCCAACCGGTCGCAGCAGATGGCCGCCCCTCCCTGAGCCTGGTTCTGCCGGAGGTTTCTTCCTGTTAAAAGGGAGTTTTTCCTTCCCACTGTCGCCAAAGTGCTTGCTCATAGGGGGTCATATGATTGTTGGGTTTTTCTCTGTATCTATGAAGCGCCTTGAGGCGACTTTTGTTGTGATTTGGCGCTATATAAATAAAATTGAATTGAATTGAATTGAATGAACCGGAGGCCTTGGTTGCGAGCTGGGCATGTTCCAGCCCAAGGCAACACAAGCAGACCTGGTGAGACTAGTCCATATAGAGAAGACAACAGGTTTTTGAATAACAACTATGTAATAGCGCAAGCTATTAAAGGGTGGGTGGCTCTGCCTGGTCATGCATGGTCATCACGATCACCACCTAATCAGGATTGGCAGAATGAGAAAAAAGCTTCTGAGGAATACGCAGGGAGGCGCATCCCATAATGAGGCATTGAAATGAAAGTAAGGAATGAGAACGACAGAATTTCCTTAGGGATTAAGTATTTTGATTCTGATTATTCTGATTCTGAAATTAAAACAAAATAGAATGAAAACCTAACAAATATTTTAAAAAGTAAATGTGCCATGCAGTTTTGCTGCTTAGGATATCCTCATGATCATCACAATACTTTGTTGGTACAAAACAGGAAGGAGCTTGTTGTGATTCTTATTAAGAGCTGATTTCATAAGCTGAAGGATGTTTCAGTATTACATGTTACTAAAATCACTCACTAACAGGTTAAAGACGACAGTGACTCGTGCCATTCATTCACTGAGCTTTCAGTATACTGTACAGGGAGTGCAGAATTATTAGGCAAATGAGTATTTTGTCCACATCATCCTCTTCATGCATGTTGTCTTACTCCAAGCTGTATAGGCTCGAAAGCCTACTACCAATTAAGCATATTAGGTGACATGCATCTCTGTAATGAGAAGGGGTGTGGTCTAATGACATCAACACCCTACATCAGGTGTGCATAATTATTAGGCAACGTCCTTTCCTTTGGCAAAATGGGTCAAAAGAAGGACTTGACAGGCTCAGAAAAGTCAAAAATAGTGAGATATCTTGCAGAGGGATGCAGCAGTCTCAAAATTGCAAAGCTTCTGAAGCGTGATCATCGAACAATCAAGCGTTTCATTCAAAATAGTCAACAGGGTCGCAAGAAGCGTGTGGAAAAACCAAGGCGCAAAATAACTGCCCATGAACTGAGAAAAGTCAAGCGTGCAGCTGCCAAGATGCCACTTGCCACCAGTTTGGCCAAATTTCAGAGCTGCAACATCACTGGAGTGCCCAAAAGCACAAGGTGTGCAATACTCAGAGACATGGCCAAGGTAAGAAAGGCTGAAAGACGACCACCACTGAACAAGACACACAAGCTGAAACGTCAAGACTGGGCCAAGAAATATCTCAAGACTGATTTTTCTAAGGTTTTATGGACTGATGAAATGAGAGTGAGTCTTGATGGGCCAGATGGATGGGCCCGTGGCTGGATTGGTAAAGGGCAGAGAGCTCCAGTCCGACTCAGACGCCAGCAAGGTGAAGATGGAGTAGTGGTTTGGGCTGGTATCATCAAAGATGAGCTTGTGGGGCCTTTTCGGGTTGAGGATGGAGTCAAGCTCAACTCCCAGTCCTACTGCCAGTTTCTGGAAGACACCTTCTTCAAGCAGTGGTACAGGAAGAAGTCTGCATCCTTCAAGAAAAACATGATTTCCATGCAGGACAATGCTCCATCACACGCGTCCAAGTACTCCACAGCATGGCTGGCAAGAAAGGGTATAAAAGAAGAAAAACTAATGACATGGCCACCTTGTTCACCTGATCTGAACCCCATTGAGAACCTGTGGTCCATCATCAAATGTGAGATTTACAAGGAGGGAAAACAGTACACCTCTCTGAACAGTGTCTGGGAGGCTGTGGTTGCTGCTGCACGCAATGTTGATGGTGAACAGATCAAAACACTGACAGAATCCATGGATGGCAGGCTTTTGAGTGTCCTTGCAAAGAAAGGTGGCTATATTGGTCACTGATTTGTTTTTCTTTTGTTTTTGAATGTCAGAAATGTATATTTGTGAATGTGTAGATGTTATATTGGTTTCACTGGTAAAAAGAAATAATTGAAATGGGTATATATTTGTTTTTTGTTGTTGCCTAATAATTATGCACAGTAATAGTCACCTGCACACACAGATATCCCCCTAAAATAGCTAAAACTAAAAACAAACTAAAAACTACTTCCAAAAACATTCAGCTTTGATATTAATGAGTTTTTTGGGTTCATTGAGAACATGGTTGTTGTTCAATAATAAAATTATTCCTCAAAAATACAACTTGCCTAATAATTCTGCACTCCCTGTATGTAGAACTGATCAATGCAGAGGAAACGTGGTTGCAGTTTTCTGAACTGGTAAACTGAGGCTCTTGATTTCCAGGAGGATGTTTGCTCAACCAGAAGACAAATACAAAATCGATAAAATTTTCAACTTAATTTCATCTCGTGTGCTCTAGAAGCAGCTGTTGATGGGAGAGTGGGCAGAGCTGACTGATCTATGAAATCAATTGTATCCTATTCATTTCAGAATGAATCATTATTGTAATACTACAGGAACTAAGATGTGAAAGTATGACCCTCTATTTATCTGTACCACATCATGTTCATTTGATTTAATAGAATGGGACTTTTATGTGTGCCTTTCTTTAAAATAGAGTTCATATTGTGTGTGGAGGGGGGGGACCACCCGACTGCACGTGAATCTCAATTATCCAGCCAATTGGGCAGTAAGGAATATGATTTGTTACTGATCCTTACTTAATGCTTATAATACAGTGTGTGCAAATCAGCACAGTGGAATAACTTATTATTCAGATGGTCATTAAGTATGAAACAAGGTCTGTACTATGAAAGCTGTTTTACCCATAGGAGCTTCAGACAGATATGAATCATGTAAATATGAATTATATTTACAGGGAACTACTTTTACACAGTGCATTCTAGGTAGAAACTACTCATAGTTTTTTACCCATCAAGCCCCAAGTTGCTTATCTCAGCATGGTTAGGTTTCCAGTCTACCAAACTCACTGACAATTGAGAAGACGAGGGGTCTCAAAGTTGTTTTAGCGGTAAAGAATTTATCACACAGAGATGAATTAGTTATATAGAATGATATATTACATTAGCTGAGGACAGAATTATCAGCCCCACTATGAAAACTGCTTTTTTAAAAGTATTTTTGCAAGTGCTGTTAAAGAGCGCAATGGCTTCTGCAAACATCCTGATTTTATTTTGGATGTTAAATTATTTTACTGTAATTTTTTTCTTTTTCTTTTTTTTTTTGCCTGCTCTGAGATTTATTTATTTATTATCCAAACTGGAGCAATCAGAATTAAAGTCTGACGGCCAAGAAAAACAGCCAGCAGATTTATTTTCCCAAGTGGACCTTTTGCTATACTAGTACACTTGATTGTCATAGTTTATTAGCTTATTCGTTATTACAGGCAGAACGGACAGGACCGGGAGATGGGAAAGAGACTGAAGAAGGAAAAAGAAGTTGGGAAAAGAGTTAATTGAAGGAGATGGGAAAGATAAATAGAGGAAGAGTGACAGAGAGACAGAAGACACTGATAATCTGTTTTACCAACTGTTGAGAAAAACAAGCAAAAAGAATATGACACAGCAAGGAAACAAAAGCATCAACCAACATAAGCATAAATAACAATAAATAATACACGTTGAATGCCACTGAGTAGCATACAGTACTAATAATGCATGATATGCATTCATAACTGTAACTGTCTAATAGTGGGTGTGGGGAGCCCTGCCCCACCAGAACATGAAGCAGGCATGGAGGAGATCCAAGACATCCAGAGCCCCCCCCCCCCCAGAGTACGAGAGCCCAGTGAGGACCACCGCAGCCCATGGATTCTACATGTATGAGATGCTGAAGATTGTGCTGATCATTAATGTACTGTGTGGAAATTAATCTTTGGCCACCTACAGTTCCACTGATGTGATATGATCACTTCAGCAAACAGTAGATGGTCAGATATATCCCTCAGGTCCAGTGTCACGTCTGTTTTTTCCTATTTCATAATCAAGACTTCCAGATACTCTTCTTCTACTGTTGGCAGTTTTTTTTTTAGATCTGAAACATCTTTTGTCCTCTACTTGACTAAATCGCTCAGTTTTCTGAAAGACACACTACACACCATGGTGAGATATGACAATTTTCAGTTAATAGCTCTTTGGAAACCAACTTGTTGGTAGAAAAATACTTTTTATGCCTTAAAAAATTGTGTTATCTTTAGCGTTTTTTCCTATATTTTGGAAACTATTGCTCAAGACCACTTAAACAAATTACAAAAAAGTCGGCTCTCCCAGCTGTCATAGGTCGAAAGCCAGGTACACCCTGGACCGGTTGGCAGTCTGTCAAACAGCTAATCCAAAGAGACAGACAACGATTTACAACTATCGGCAATTTAGAATCAACAAATAGCCCAAACCCTCTAACTGAATATCTTTGATTGTGGGAGGAGTATGTGGAAAGATGGGGCACGACATGCAAAATGTTCTCCACACAAGAAGTCCCCGGGCAGAAGGTGGATTTGAACTGACTGTTGTGAGACAGCAGTGCTAACCAGCATGTAACCCAGCTAATCTTCTAATGTTTGCTAATTCTTGCTCATTTTAGCAATCAATTAACCTATAAGGCTTTTGCTTTCCTTTCTTTACCACACTGTTTATTTATGAATCCTTTTTTATTGCTGTAAATGTGATTTACATGATTTATCTTTGCTATGATTACCATCCATCCATCCATCCATCCATTTTCATCCGCTTTGTCCGGGGCCGGGTCGCGGGGGCAGCAGCCTAAGCAAAGAGGCCCAGACCTCCCTCTCCCCAGCCACCTCCTCCAGCTTATCCGGGGGAATACCAAGGCGTTCCCAGGCCAGCCGAGAGGTATAATCTCTCCAGCGTGTCCTGGGTCTGCCCCAGGGCCTCCTCCCGGTGGGACATGCCTGGAACACCTCACCCAGGAGGCGCCCAGGGGGCATCCTTGTCAGATGCCCGAACCACCTCAGCTGGCTCCTTTCGATGTGGAGCAGCAGCTGCTCTACTCTGAGCCCCTCCCGGATGGCCGAACTTCTCACCCTATCTCTAAGGGAGAGGCCAGCCACCCTTCGGAGGAAGCTCATTTCTGCCGCTTGTATCCGCGATCTCGTTCTTTCGGTCACTACCCACAGCTCGTGGCCATAGGTGAGGGTAGGGACGTAGATCGACCGGTAAATTGAGAGCTTCGCTTTTACACTCAGCTCCCTCTTCACCACGACGGACCGGTGCAGCGTCCGCATTACTGCAGCTGCAGCCCCAATCCGTCTGTCGATCTCCGGCTCCCTTCTCCCATCACTCGCGAACAAGACCCCGAGATACTTGAACTCCTCCACTTGGAACAGCATAGGTGAAAGCTACAGACAATGCACAGACCATATAGCTTCAGACAACAGACTGATTTTATAGTTAGATTGTTGTATCTCACTGCTGCATTTGACCAAATCTAGAACCCAATCTTACCACTTGGGGGCCATCTACAAAAGGATTCAGAGCACTTATTTGGATTAATGTGGAACACTATATATACATGAAACTGAATTTCAGTATTGAGAAAGTGAGCAGGCGTCCATATGGAACAGTAGGCTCTCCCTTTCTCTCTCTCCCTCTCCACTTTCTCCTGTCTATCAACACAATCTACAGTGGGGCAAAAAAGTATTTAGTCAGCCAACGATTGTGCAAGTTCCCCCTCCTAAAATGATGACAGAGGTCAGTAATTTGCACCAGAGGTACACTTCAACTGTGAGAGACAGAATGTGAAAAAAAAAATCCATGAATCCACATGGTAGGATTTGTAAAGAATTTATTCGTAAATCAGGGTGGAAAATAAGTATTTGGTCAATAACAAAAATACAACTCAATAATTTGTAACATAACCTTTGTTGGCAATAACAGAGGTCAAACGTTTACTATAGGTCTTTACCAGGTTGGCACACACAGTAGCTGGTATTTTGGCCCATTCCTCCATGCAGATCTTCTCGAGAGCAGTGATGTTTTGGGGCTGTTGCCGAGCAACACGGACTTTCAACTCCCGCCACAGATTTTCTATGGGGTTGAGGTCTGGAGACTGGCTAGGCCACTCCAGGACTTTCAAATGCTTCTTACGGAGCCACTCCTTTGTTGCCCGGGCGGTGTGTTTTGGATCATTGTCATGTTGGAAGACCCAGCCTCGTTCCATCTTCAAAGTTCTCACTGATGGAAGGAGGTTTTGGCTCAAAATCTCACGATACATGGCCCCATTCATTCTGTCCTTAACACGGATCAGTCGTCCTGTCCCCTTGGCAGAAAAACAGCCCCATAGCATGATGTTTCCACCCCCATGCTTCACAGTAGGTATGGTGTTCTTGGGATGCAACTCAGTATTCTTCTTCCTCCAAACACGACGAGTTGAGTTTATACCAAAAAGTTCTACTTTGGTTTCATCTGACCACATGACATTCTCCCAATCCTCTGCTGTATCATCCATGTGCTCTCTGGCAAACTTCAGACAGGCCTGGACATGCACTGGCTTCAGCAGTGGAACACGTCTGGCACTGCGGGATTTGATTCCCTGCCGTTGTAGTGTGTTACTGATGGTGACCTTTGTTACTTTGGTCCCAGCTCTCTGCAGGTCATTCACCAGGTCCCCCCATGTGGTTCTGGGATCTTTGCTCACCGTTCTCATGATCATTTTGACCCCACGGGATGAGATCTTGCGTGGAGCCCCAGATCGAGGGAGATTATCAGTGGTCTTGTATGTCTTCCATTTTCTGATGATTGCTCCCACATTTGATTTTTTCACACCAAGCTGCTTGCCTATTGTAGATTCACTCTTCCCAGTCTGGTGCAGGTCTACAATACTTTTCCTGGTGTCCTTCGAAAGCTCTTTGGTCTTGGCCATGGCGGAGTTTGGAGTCTGACTGTTTGAGGCTGTGGACAGGTGTCTTTTATACAGATGATGAGTTCAAACAGGTGCCATTCATACAGGTAACGAGTGGGGGACAGAAAAGCTTCTTACAGAAGACGTTACAGGTCTGTGAGAGCCAGAGATTTTCCTTGTTTGAGGTGACCAAATACTTATTTTCCACCCTGATTTACGAATAAATTCTTTACAAATCCTACCATGTGAATTCATGGATTTCTTTTTCACATTCTGTCTCTCACAGTTGAAGTGTACCTCTGGTGCAAATTACTGACCTCTGTCATCATTTTAAGTGGGGGAACTTGCACAATCGGTGGCTGACTAAATACTTTTTTGCCTCACTGTATGTCCAATAAACGCTAGAAAAATCTATTGCATTCTAATTTTAGATTGAATTAGAGTAGATTAATTTTATTTTTTTTTAATTTTAGATGATATAACGAATAAGACTGGTTTCTGAGTTTTACAGCTGGGGTGGACAAGACTAAGCATAAGTCTGTTTGGGTCTTTGGTTGATTAATAGGCTGGTATGAAAAATTGCTGCCACACTGCCCCCTCAGCCAGTACTTCGAGGTTTCTGATAGTTAGAATGACTCGGGGGTGTTGATTCATTTAAACTAACATAATCATCTTGCTGTAACCAGGTTTCTGTAAGGCAGAGTACTGTACTTATATGATGTCTCATATTTTGTGCAATTATTTCTTGTTGTGCTATCATCCTTCATCTTTTTAATAAATATGTTTTCTGTTCTTAAGCAGGGGTGGTGTTAATTGTGAGCTGGGAAGTCTTGGTTGTAGCATCAACTGCCAATCACTTTTAAGAATCTGAGATCTGATGAGACATTTGGACTCGTTTACAAACTGAAACTGTGTGATTCTGGGCCTGAACATTGTAGTTGACCTGAGATTATAGATGATTAGTATACTGCCCAGGGTCAGCAGCCCAGATTCCCAACCATTAAAGCTTGGTGTAAGTACAGATGCGTTGCAATTATTTGGATGATTATATGTATTATATTTGAATTATAATGTTTTTGATGCAAATTCCCAGAAAAATAACTCATGGATTATCATTTAAAGTCAGTATGTTTATATACAAATGTTACATTCTCATCGAGTCACAAAAAAAATAATAATATAAATGTAACAATATCTTTACAAATTTCACAAATGTTTTAGTTCTGCAGATATTTTGGACTTTCATTCTGCAGTTTAGTCATTATATTCCCCTTTTGTCCGTCTCCTGTCAGATGTGAGTTTATTCCTGTGACTCAGTTCTTTTTCTCAGTAGCAAAAGCGATTGAACTACCTCATCAAGAATCACTGATCCTCCCACACTGCCACAGAGTTTGCTGGTCCCCATCCTCCAACTGCTCATCAAAGGGCCTGTGCCTCTCTGTGGCCCACAGTAGCCTGCTGTCACAGCCTGCACAGGGACTATGTGATAAAACCTTCTGTCACTCTAATTATACAGCCATTTACTCAATGACTGGAAACTAGGTCTCACAGTGAGTCTAGAGTTTACAGGTTTACAGTCAGAGAATTGCACAAAGAAGAAGAAAGAAATATGATGTAACGTCATAGAGGAAATAAAATCAGCATATTTAATCTGTTTAATATGCTGGTTTACACACTGCCTTTAAAAACATAATAGGATATTATCACATATTTCACTTTGAGTGATCTTTTTACTTTGTAACTATACCATGTTAGGTCACAACAAAGATAAGTAGCAATTGTTTATCTTTGCAAAGTTACAATTGACTCATAGGTAACAGCATTTATGTATATGTATTTTTATGTACGTGGTCCTTGTCTGAGCACCACCCAACCATAATAAATGTTAGTCAAATTTGAGTGGATGTACTAGTTTAACAGGTCTTGGTTATTGTGGATACACTTACACCAAATGTAATTTTATGTGTATTTTGTCCGTTTGTTGCCTTTGAAAACCAAATTTGTAACATTATTAATTTGCACAACACTGAGATTTGAATTGAACAGTAGCAATATTTTTGAATGGTTTAATGGTTTTGATCATCATCAGATCATCAACAAAAAAATTATAAACGGTTCAGGGCGGCCGACCCACAGGCCGACAGCACAAACACAGTTCAGGAGGCCGCTGCATGCACTCTAAGAACTAAAACTGATAATTACTTAAATATTTTGTTGCAACACTTTTACACTCAAAAATAATGAGTAAATGCAAAAACAATCACATCTCTTAAATACACCTTATTAATTGAGTAAATCCAACTAAAATGGAATAAGTTGTTATGAACAATTAAAGATGTTACAGTAGCATACAAAATTGAGTAAATACAATTGAAAATGTAAGTTAAAACAACAGTAACCAAAAGTTCAAACTACATAAAATATTAATTAGGAAATGCTGAAATGCTTGGCACATTTAACCTACACCATTACAATTATTTGTTTTTAAATAATGGTTCAATTTACTTAATATTTTTAAGTTAACTTAAGCAAAAACGTTAATTACAATTAAGTGTTTATTATAAACACACACACACACACACACACACACACACACACACACACGAAAAAAGAACCACGTCAGTTCAACATTGTTCACAATGATTTATTTTAAACAGCTTTTTTGTGAATCACACATTTTGCAGATTCCTTCTCTGAACACAGTGAGCTGAAATCTGTTCTACATTCAGTGGATAAAACTTGGATAAAATTTCAGTCACAACAGCCTTATATAATAAAATTGCATCCAAATTGGCATGCTTGATAAAACTCTGTAAAACTGGCATATTCATGCTAACAACACGAAAAATGTACCTGCCATACAAAGAATAAAAGTGGCTCAAGTGAACGCAGTGCTTTACCTTTTCAGAAAAGGTCAAATGACAAAAATAAAATTAAGATCCCAAAAAAACATAAATCCTGAAAAAAAAAAAAAAAAAAAAAACATTTGCACTGTGACATAGTTTTTGAACATCTTATTTTGATTCCAAAAAATTGGGAAGATTATAACTAAAGAGTGACCAAAAAACATCCAGAATTTAAATAAAAAGGTTTCAAAAAGGATTGCGCTTAAAAATAAAAAATAAAAAAAAATCATACAGAAGATACTCTCCCATTTACACCTTAATGTGAATCTGGAAAGTTAATACAAAAACACAGTTTATGGTACAAACATTATTTATGAACAGGAATGTCAACACAATGTAATGCCGCAACTGAACCTTTTGATGAGCATTACATGTCACTTAACAAGTCTAACACTTTAAGAACAGCCCTGTGAAATTTTGTCTACAATGAACAGAGGTCATTTTTCAGTCTTTGAACCTTGACAGAAAGGTTTCCTGGATCCAGCTCCATGAACACTTTTTGAAATGCTTCAAATGTGCATTTGAAATTCTTGGGGTATTTCAGATCCAGAGCATAGCACAGTCCCAAAAGATAGCAACAGGCTTTGCTCAGATTCCCAAGTTTGCCCAGAACAGTAACGCCTTCAATAACAATACCCACATCAGTAGGTTCGCCTGACCTGTCTTGATTCTGCAGCAGGTAAATCTTCATCACCTCCTCAGCCAAAGCCTCTTCAACAAAGACAGCATCAGCACCGTCCTTTAAAAAGAGAAACAACTGTTTTAAGCTCACATATTTCCAAACATTGAAACAAAAAGTTTCATTTGTATGACATCACCGGTACTCATAATATGTGGACACTGTGCTCCAAAATCTTTGAGCAAATGCTATTCTTTTGTATGCTTTGAAGTGTTTTTTTTTCTTTAGAACAGTATCTTAAAACTTTTCTATGATCTCACAAGCTAAAATAAACTACTAATATTCCTAAAACAGATTTAGTGCACCAACCTCAAAGGTTTTGATTAAGGCACTTGGATCCTCTCCCAGATGGTCAATGAGACATCTGATGATGACTTCTCGTTTTTTTCTCGATGGAATTTCCACTCTGTAAAACAGGAAGTCTCAACTGAGGCAAAATTTGCACATTTAAACCATGACTTACCATTTCTAGCTTAAACATAACTATTTTTTTTCTGTTGTTGACCTGTTTTCACACCCACCATCAAGGTAAGAACACCTGTGGAGCTAAAATATTGAACAGAAACCTAAGAAAAGCCGTTTTTAGTGGAAGGGCCTCTTCAATGCTGTGTTGGAACGTTTTTGTGGTTAGAAAATGCAATCTTCCTTACCTGAAGCAGAAGGTTTAACTGTGCCCTGTCGCGTTGTCCAGCAGCACCTTTCTTGGCTTGAAACAAGGACAGGAGTTTGGATGAATACAAGTCCAACGATGACATGAACTTTGGTTCAAGGTTCAGGGTCGTGATCCTATGAAACTCTGCACTGACCTGGATGGGAGAGGACAAAAAACCAAGGACAAAAAATCTGAAGGCCAAAATTCTGATTCAATCAAAAAAAAAAATCTTTAAGTGGAACTACCATTTTTTGCAACCTGGACCTTATTTTCTAACATGCAAAAGATTAATTTACTCATCCAGACATAAATCCATATAAGTGGAGTTGTTCAGTATGCAGACTAAAGCCTTAACATAAAGTATTATCTTCCACTAAGCTTCTAAATTTTATGTTATGAATTGCTTGCACTATTTCCCTGTGAGATTGTATAATCTTGGAGGGAAGAGGCGGAGCCAGGTTGCCCTCTGAACCATCGTCTGCCAGGCAGCGATGCGAGAGGAACACACCGCTGAAGTGGCGCACATTTTCGCGTCAGCGGCTTTACAGAGAAAGCCTTTCAGCTCCTCTGGCAGCTCTGCTTCCTCCACCTTCCTGGAGATGACAAACGCTAGCGAGGCAGTGTTGTTAGTCACTGCAGCTGACAGAACAGTGCATTGATGTGCGTGATCAGTGAACCTTGCTATCAGCTGGTCAAGTTTGGCGGGATGGGCCGGTCGCTGTCCAACGACCTTGATCATTTTGGTGCCGAAAACTGAAGCAAGGCTCGGCTCTAGAGGGGGAACAGGCGGAAAACTCCGGTCTGTGAAGCCCTCTGTGAAGCCCTAGGTAGAGACCGGCGCTCTAATCTTCGCTGGCTCTGCTGCTACCTCAGAGAGGTAGGTCATCACCGCCGGGAACTGAGGCCAGATGGGATCTGGGCAACGAGAGTGAGCAGAGCCATACCTTCCCTCCAGATCATCCGATGGGGGTGGAGCAGGCTGAGGGACGGGAAGTCCCTTCTCACCAGCTGCCTCCTGGATGATGCCAGGCAGATCCAGGAGCAGCGCACCAACAACTGGGAGCGGCGTCCTCGCCGACATGTGAAGGCCAGGGGTGGATGAGCATCCGCTCATCCGCCTCCCTTCTGTCGCCAGGCTGCCCAGCTCGGAGGCAGTGGAGCTGCCACCACTGCCGTTTTCCTCACGGTGGGTGGAATCATCCAATTCCGGCCCACCATCGAAGAACTCGATGGCTTCTTCCAGCGAGTACCTCTCTCTTAGCGGGAACGCCTCCTCAGTATCAGCCTTGAAAAAGGCTGACCTCCGCTGCTTTTCCTCTGGCGGGAGGAGCTAACAGGAGCAGCAATAGGATTAAGGTGTGAGGGCGAGGTCCGCATGGTGAGGACCGAGGCAGCCCACGCAGACGGCATGTTGGTCATACGACATGATGTAGCAGGATGGACACAGACGGATGGTCTCGCTGGACATCTTCTGGCTGGCTGAAGAAAAACGGTAGAGCCGATTTCCTGGTCTCACCGTAACTTATACTAGGACCAGGGTGAGGCCCACACAGCAGGTGGGCGTGGACTAAAATACTTCAGTGCTGTGCTCACAAGGGGAATACCCACTTAAAGGGCTGCGCCTATACTCATAGAATCTGGGGTTACAATACGTAGCCAACGTTTCATAAAAATATTAAATTACTCTTCACTCTTTACTCTTCAGTAAAATCTAGTCTGTCGTTATGTGCTCCAGAGTTAGATAAGTGAGACAAAGGCACTTTGCAATCAGCCCAGTCATTCTTCAGTCAGGTTACATTAGCTTAGCCTAAAACAAGTTAAGTGAACGGAAATTACTAGCATTTATTGTTCCCTAGGCTTGGGAATGGTTTCGATTAGAACTATTCTGGTTTTGATTCAGATTCCTCATTTTGATTCAAACTCCTAGCGATTCTAGAGTCTTATGAGAAATTAAAGCAACCTGGCTGCTGCAAGATCATCAAAATCACTAGGATGGTAGCAACATGTTTTTCCTCACTTATCTTATGATGGGGGATCTAACAGACCAAATTTTATTTACAAGTGGATATCCCTTTAAATGTTCACTTACTTGGGAGACGTCAAACAACGCCGGCCATCTGTCCTTGATGTCGCTGACACTCAGCTGTTGGCTGATAATATCATGTCTTCTATGTGCAAAGGTTTTGCACATTAAATCCTTGACGGCTGTGCTGTTTTTCTTCTTATACTCCTCAATCAGTTGTTGTCGCTCCAGCTCTTGCTGTTCTTTACCATCTTGTCCTGGATAGTGTGGCAGAAACAGCACTTCTCCTTTCCGCGCCTTCTTTATGTTCTTCGCTGGAGCCTTGTCATCAGGGTGCTTGTTCTTCAGTGAGTTGCAAGTAACCTCTGGAACTCCAAGACTTCGTAACTTTGACCTGTAATTTCCCATCTTGTATTTAAGACTATACATCCATCCCATCCAGCCATTACGACTGCCTGGCTCTGTCAGACATGGGTGCTTTTTGACCAGAGCCTCTGCCACTTCTCCAAACTGAAGGCCAGTAGGGTAGGCTGTGTAGCTGTACATATAATCAGCTAATTTTTCCATTATATCTGACTTGACTGAAGTATTGTTCAGCACAGTGCCATTTTGAACAAAGACTTCATTGGCATTTTTCAGTACAGTCTCTGTTGCCACAGAGAAAAGTGGAATGACAATTTCATCTGGCCATGTAGTCTTCAGAGGACTTTGAAGAGGGGAGAGTATGACAGTGTTGTCTGAAGACAGAGATGATCCATCTGTTTGGTCCTCTGTGGTTTTATAGGTTGAAGAGCTTGAACTTTCATTCAGTGAACTTACATCTGAGGGATTTTCACACTGAGGAATCAATGTAAGCACTACTGATGGAATGACCACAGCTTTGACTGTACCCCTATCTTTGATTTGGTTGGGAGAATGATGTGTAAAGAAATCTCCAAATGAGTCATCATAATAGTGCAATGTGAAATCCTCAACTAGCCCAAATGTCTCTCTCACTGTCTCATGCAACTCCTCAACAGTCCTGGGTATTCCAGAAGAGAGCACAAGCTTCTCACTCTGTTGTCCAAAAATTACTTTCAAGGCAACGGAGTCCATCTGCAGAATAAAAACCACAAGAAAAAAGAAAAAGAAAGGGGGTATCTGAGTCTTTCCCCTTACACTAACAAACAATGTGACGTTTTATTGACACCATTTTCTTGCCTTCAACACGATATGGTGTTAAGGGCTAAGTGTCACCAAGTACTCTGGGATGTATTAGGTCATTTTCCCAGAAGGATCCAGGTAAAAAGAATCACAGATTTTACATCTAATAGTTGGAAGGACCTCACACTCTTCCGTTTCATGCGAACTGTGAGACCTAGGCAAGTGTGAGCCTAAGGCACCCCATGTCTTAAAAGAGCAAGGACAATTCAAATGAAGACAGGGTATGGAATAGCCATGACCAAATGTACCATGTTTCACTCGATAATGTTTGAGTAGTGACACTTTTGATGACTCCTCATGTTTGCAGAGTTTACACTGCCATCTCATCACCTGTGACCTAAAACATTGTGAGAAAATATGTCTCACAGTATGAAGATGACAGAATGGTGTATAACCATATTTACACAGTTTTTGTATGATTAACTGATTGAATAACCAATACTCACTACCAATTCAGGTGGAGGATACAACTTACAAATAAGTCAACATGGAACAAAGTACAATACTTAACCACATTGAAATAATCTGAATCACATCACCACGCTGTATAAATAAAAAGATAGTATGGTGACACTAGATGACAGACCATGAAATCATCAATATATTTACTGAACTGAAAAATTCTCAAAATTTAGATTTGGCATTTGTATGACCCACCACAAAACCAGTATAAATATTTAGGTGGTATCACCATCCACTACTCAGCTTGTATAAAACAATATCATATCATTCCAAAATTTAACACATCAAGTCCTCTGAGTAAAATTACCTGCTTTACTTTGTAGTTGATGCAGATTTTTTTCTCCTGGTGGTGAAGATGGTGCTGAAAAAATACAAATCAAAACTTTATCATTACAAAACATGTCACTGAGTAATCTGCCATAACATCAATCTCTTATAAGAAATTTTAACTTGGATTGAAATAAACATTTATTTATGTAAATTGGGAGTAACTATACTGGAAATGATGGTACTTTTGGCTTGACCCAAAGGACCAAAGCTTTTTTTTTTTTTTTCATTATTTTCTGGGATCTGAAAGGAAGTAGGGCCCCGAGTCTAAATTTACTTAAGCCCCCATAGTACTTTGGACCGGCCCTGGATGAGGTAATCTGCTGACCCGGGCGGTCCTCTCAGCGTTCTCTCAAAAACTAGCCCTGTTCGGGACAAAGCTGAAAGCAGCGTCTTATATGCTCTGAAAGACCCCACATAGAACAAGAAAGCTAAGCAGCATGGTTGCTGCTATGAACTGTTCCGCGGGCAGATCTTCTTAGTTACCAAAGCCATTGATGACGTCTGTTCATCACCTGAACAACCTGACAGAGTGAGTCAGGCCGCATGACTACCGCAGCTCCCGCACCGCGACTCAACAGGGCCATTTTCTAGAAATGTCTGAGCACACCTGCTTTCACGTGGTTCCTAAAATGCCCCCGATTAAACGGTCAGGTCGCTGGTACCGGGACATTCCGGTCAAATTACCCGGAACGCAGATAGCGACTCAGAACGTAAAAGGATAAAAGGGCGCGGTTTCCCGCCACCTTGACTGGAAGACGGGTTGAAAACTTAAATTAACGTGCACAAACACGCTGCGAAAAGTGAGCCACCATGACAAACGCTTTCTTCAGAACATGTTATAAAAGAACGGTGTGGATAAAGACAGCTAATGCAAGAATTGGTCACTTACCTGAAAACGTTACCAAGTCTGCAGTGGATGTGTGTCTGTCTCGTTCAACGGGCAGAAAATCTCCCATGAGGCCATGCTCCTCGCGCGCGGTACATGCCAAAGGTCATTAGTCTTACTCAAAGTTTTAAGTTAGTATTGGGGGACAAAATTATATTGATTTTGAACCATTAATAATTAAAGTTAAAGACAATGATAAGTATGAATACCAGTGTCTCAGTTATTTTGAGTACTTTCTATGAGATATATTGAGTAGATTTAAATAATGCACCCTGTGTTTCAAATACAGAATTTTTTCTTTTAAATAAACTTGAACAAAAGAGCTCAGTTCAACCAAAAACTGGTGTTGAAAATTTAAGCATTCTTTTCAGTATTTTCAACTCAAGATAACACTTTTGTGATTTTCAAAGATTTAATCAAGGTCATCTAACTTAGAATTATAATGATATTTACTAAGCCCCTGAATAATTTTTTAGGGTGTGGAAAGCACCAGTGCAGATATAGTTCTGGAGGCCGACTGCGGAGACAGCGGTGGCAACGGAGAAGTTCTGGAGGCCAGCCATGTGCAAAGCGGCAGTGGCGTGGGTGAAGCAAATCCAGAGGTTGACCGCGCAGAAAGCAGTGGTGGCGTAGAAACAGTTCAAGAAGCCACCCATGATGGCCAAGATCCTCAGCCAATGGCCTGGAAAGTGGCCGGCGATGGTGTGGTGCTGGACGTGGACATGGCCGTGAAAGCACAGGACCAGATGGCAGCATGACAGCTGCAGGAGAGGAGGTAGGACCAGACGAGGCAAGGCCAGACAAGGGCATGGACGCCGGCACCATGGCTGTTGCAGGTGGTGGAATTGACGGTGGCATGGCTGCCGCACACAGTTGATCCAAAGGTGGCGTGGCCGCCGCAAACAATTGATCTGACGGTTGAATAGCTGGTGGAGCTGATGTCTTTTTTTTTTCCTTTTTCTTTTTTTTTTTCTTTTTCCTTTCTTGCCTGTCCCGTTTGGCTCTTTTGCCATCAGAATTGTTGTCTAAAGGCAAAGAAAGATGCCCAACGGATTTACTTTACCAAATTGACCATCCCAGCCTTGCCGTAATGGTCCATTTGATTCACCTTTTATTGTTTATTTTATTTTCACTTACTGAATACGGGACAGACTTGACTGGGGGAAAGAAGGGGAGAAAGAAAGAGGGAAAGAAAAACAGCTGAGAAGAGGGACGGGGGAGAAGGGCAAAAAACAAAAACCAACAGAACGGGCAGAAAAAAAATAAAAAGAAAAAAAATGCATATATCAATCACCTGGATCACCTGCTAAGAAAAAAGAAAACAAGCAGAAGAGAACAAGAGTAATAGAATAAACAACATCACAATGATATATGGGAATATGACGCGCTTGTTTTTTTTTTTTTAAAGGTTCCTTCATGTAATGATCTGCTAGAGGGTGTGGGGGGGGCACAGCCCCGTCCTCCAGGGCATGAAGCAGGTATGGAGGAGATCAAAACTCCAGACATCCAGAGGCCCCCAGAACACAAGAGACCAAGGAAGACCAACAGAGGGGCAGCCGCGCCACTGTCCCAGAAAGAGCTGAGGAGAGTCCCAGATGAGGGCTCACTCAGCAGCCGCGGAGCAGAAGCCAGGGGGAGTTGCAGTGACGCGCCCGTGAGCTCCGCCGGCAGCCAGCCGTGCCTGAGTGACCGAGCCCCAGGCCGAGAGGCCGGGGGCACCCCACCTCCGAAGTGGCCCGAGCGAGCCCCAGGCTCCAGGCCCCGATAAGCGGCCGCCAAGGAGTGAGCCGGTGTGTACCTGGACGCCCATCCCCGGACACAAAGAACCACCAACGCACCGATGTCTGAGGGAGTCCGCCACTGGCAGGGGAAGTGGTGGTAGGGGGAGATAGGCCTCCAAACCTTGGAGGGCCTGAGATGTCCCCAGAGAGGTGGCGCCTCTCTGGGGACATATAACCTGACATATAGACACAGACATACAGGCACACACATATACAAACATCCATTCCCACCCTCATGCTCTCATATGCACTTACTCCACACTCAACCAACATGGAGACAGACATAAAGAGACACTGTACATACGATCACACTCCCCAAGCGTACTCTACGAACCGGGTCTAGGTACCCTTGCCCCTGGAGGGGGGAACTGCACCCAGACCTAGGTGGTGTTACCCTTTTCCCTGCGGTGGGGGGAGGCAGACTGCCCCGACTCCGCAGCAGCAGGGAGGCCCCACACTCCAGACTGCAGTCGGACGGCCAACTCCTCCTCCTAGCCCCCCCGCTCCAGCAGGTCGCAGAGAATGGGGGTGAGAGAAGACTCCAAACCTCCCTCCACCCGCTCATTGTAGTGTTGATGTGTGTTCTAAGGTGCATCAGGTGGAGCTGATGTCTGGACAGACTCTCCAGAGTCTTCAGCAGAGACAGAAGACAGCATCGAAAACATGGACAGCTGGATTGACTCTCCAGAGCCACCAGCGTAAACAGATGGCTGCATGGAAGCCGCGGAGTGCCGGAGAAGCTCACCAAGGCCCCCAGTGGTAACAGACGGTAGGTGTGCAGATCCCTGGCTGAGGCGACACAGGACCAGCAGGTGCAGAGACCCCTGGCTGGACAGGTGGCTGAGCAGGTGACTGAGGCTGTAACAGAGCTGATGACTGAGCTAGTGACTGAAGTAGAGGTTGCAATGGTGGTTGTAGTGGTGGTTGAATTGGTGATTAAAGTGAGGGGAAACTGCTGAACAGGCTCACCTCCAACTGAGACAGGAACGGGTACAGGCACCTACCAGACACTAGCCGCTCCCACCCTAGGAGCAGGTATGCGTGCGGAGGTCAGCTGTGTCCTGGCTGGCCTCACCTCAGGGACTGGTGTGGGTTTTGGGGCAGACCAGACATCAGTCACTCCCACAGGTGCAGGAGAGAGCTACAGGTACAGGTGCAAGAGAGAGCTGGTTCACGGCCGCCCTGAACCAGCCGGGACAGGCAACAGCTAGGCAGCTGCTGTTCCCACCTGACGAGCTGGTACAGGTGCAGAGACTAGTAGAGCCTCAGCTGGCCTGAAAACCAGAGCAAGGACCAACCGAGCCCCAGGCCTCCTCACCCGGGAAACTGATAGGGGTGCAGGGGATGGCTGGACCACAGCCACCCTGGGAACAGGACCATGGAGAGGCAGAGGAGCAGGCTCAGAAAATCTGATTCATCAGAAATTGGCTTTCAACTTCTTTCACCACGGTGGGCACAGTGGCGTGTCTAGAAAATTTTTGTTGGGGGGCCAGGTAGGGGCACAGATTTGGAGAAGGGTGGCAGATGTAATTGGCAGATAATGTTTTAAAAAAATTCTACCAACCATTAACCATAATTCAATAATCCTGTAAACCTAATAACCGAATGCGCTTTTAACTCTTATTAGAATGAGATTTTAACCACTACGGTGCAAAGTTTTTAGATACTGCGTTGATAAAGTACAAGAGATACAATCAGTGCTTTGTCAGTGTTTACTCAGCATTCAAGGACAGCAATATTTGCATAGTATTTTTACTGACATATAGTGCACATATGTTTTGGGCAAAAACATTTTTTAATATTGAAATACGAACATTTGTAACAAACAATTGACAAATTAGCCAATGCAAAACTTTATCTGCCTGTTAAAAAAAGAAGATAATCTTTTCACAAACTGGTGTTTGATTTTGAAACAGGGAAAAAGTGGGGAAACAACTGAAAAGACTAATATTTGAATAAAACCTGAACGCAAGTAAATACTTTCTATGCTGCCTTATGGTAAACTTTGGTAATATTGATCAAGAACAACACTGCCTGATGATGAAATACAGTCAGCTGGCATGGTGACACTGCCAGTATTAACCTGCAGGGCTGGACCGGGACAGAAAATCGGGCATTTTGACTAGAGACCGGCCCAACAGGTATTAAAGCCATAAAGCCTTTGAATGAAAACAAATGCTGTTGTGACAGTGATGTACACTGTCTTGTTGGTATATGTATGATTTCTATACATTTTACGTCAGATAAAATCTTTGGTTGTAAGATTTAGATAATTATTTAATAAAAGCGAGGTATTTTAAATGAGAATAAGAAAGAAAAGTATTTCTTTGTGCCCCCTTTCCCTGTTAATGCCCTACCTGGCCCCCTGGCAAAAATTTCCTAGATCCACCCCTGCACAGTTAACAGCTGTCAGCTGCTTAGAAAAGGATCCTGGTGTTATTTGTCTCTCAGAAACAGTTCATAACTTCCCTTCAACTCATTCATGTCACCTAAAAGGTAAACCTGTTTCTCCATCACCTGTTCAGCTCTGATGATTCAGTAAGGACATCTCCTGGTTTCATCTTCATGTTTCCCTCTCACCACATATCCAAACCGACATAATGACCAGCAGTTTTACAGCTGTGGCTCCAGCAAACATCAGCTGATACTAGAAATTAATATTAAATAAATTCTGACAACAGCTGATCAAGCTTAAACGTGCTGCTGTTGTTTAGCGCGACATCTGCTGGTTTCCTCTTTCTGGCGCAAAGTGGGCAATAAATAAATGAGAGAGAAAAGCTGATCAGCTGATCATTGATCAGTTTCATGATTGAAGTAGCAACAGGAGAGGCAGGGGGAGAGAATGAGAGAAGAAGAGGCAGCTGTGCAGCGTAACGACAGAATAAATCCAGCTTTGTGTCTTTTTCCATTATAGCTAAAGTCCGGGACAAACTGCATCTCTTCTCAGCTCAATACGAAACGTGTAATATTTTCACTGAATGAGGGACCATTCCATTTTTTTAAGGAGCCGTTGGCAACTCTACTAACCTTATGAATAAAATAAAGTTCACTATCAGTAACATCATAGAACCCACCCACCTAAAAACTCCATCAAGCTGGCTAGAACGCAGTACGAGTTATTGCAACTGACGGTAAAAAGTCAGCACAACGAAAATAAACTCCACCTAAACTTAGTTTATATCTGACCCAGATAGACTGCAGGTCATAACTTCTTACCTGAAGTTCAGTTCACCTGACACTCGGACTGGTGGCCGCCTCGGGGCTCTCCTCCTGCCTCCCCTTCCCTCATCCACCTGCTGCCTCTGTGGAAGCCCCGCCATAGCCACCACCAAACAACTGAGTTATTTTTACACATCGACCTGCATCTGGCCAATCCACCACCTCTCATTGTTCATGCCGTTACAAAAAAAATAAAAAAATAAGTCACCGGGCATATGCCCGGTATGCCCGATGGCCAGTCCAGCTATGTTAACCTGCAACCAAATCTGCAGCTCCATACAGCAATGTTACGACTTAGATTATATCTTATAACTCATAACTCTTATGTTAGCTGCCCTCAGTAGCATACTGTCTGAAATATTCGTCGGCTGAATTAATTCTTTAAGTGTTATTTTTTCCTTGGTATTCTAATTTCACCGAAGTTTACTAAACTCAACAAACTTAATATTACTTACCGGGACATTTATTCTGTCCTCATTTTCTTTCACCGAAAAATTGTTTCCTTCAGTGCCGTCTTTCGTGCTTGGCTCTCCTACCTTTGCTAACGATGCACATAGCGCAGAAGCCGATGCTGCATTCACTTACACTCGGATATCTGAGCTTCACCGTGAAAACATAATAATCGTACATTTGATATTTGATTGAATTTTATTGTTTTACCTTTGGGGTGGCACCTGGGGTGGCCAGTCTGGTTGGGGGGGTGGCCTGTGCCCCCCCAGGCCACCCCGCTGGACACGCCATTGGGTGGGCAGTCTTTGGAACTATCAGTCTTTGAATTGACAGAACCTGAACTCACAGTCGTTGACTCAGGAACATGGCTTACAGACTTTAATTTAACGGGTCTTTGAGTTTAAGTTAACAGTCTTTGAAAAATGATTGTGTTTTACCTTCTGGAGAGGAACAGAACAAAACAGTTCTCCCAGTCAAACTCTTCATCCAAGAAAGATATTTCAAAGGTTTCTGGATTGAGAGTATAGTTATTTGTGTGTGGGTTTGGGAGGTGTCTGGAAAAAAGAAAACAGTCATTGTCACCCACGGCCGTAGGTTGCTCAGCAGGGTTAGTATGACGGCGGTGTGAGCACCGCTTCCTGAAGCCAGCGGGGTGAACAGCTGAGCCTCTGGTGTGCAGAACGGCAACGCCGAGGCTGGTGCTTGTGCATCTGAAGAAATGCTGAGGATTACCGCCTGAAGTGGCCGAGGCTTAGGTGCAGGCGGAGCAAATGGTGGGGGCTTTCGGCAGCTCCTGGGATTTCTGAGAGCCAGCCAAGTCCCGTGGAAAATGCGCTCATAGTCAGGGACGCGCCATGGCTTCCAGCGGAGCTCTTCCTCCAGCTGGGTTAAAGCTGCCTCCAGCCACTCAAACAGCTCGAAGTCTGCTGGGTCCATGTTGTGGCTGGATCATACTGTCACAGTTTGTGAGGTAAAGCGTGTGGAGATGATGGAGAGTGGACCCAAGTGCAGAAAAACAGAGGTGTAGATGGAGGTTAAACTGTAAGTGGGTGTTTATTTAAAGGAAGAACAAAAAACACTACAAAGCAACAACTAAGGGAGGAACTGAAAACACTAACAAAATCTAGTGTGGGAACAGGAGGGAGACACGGCTGTAGCTCAGGTGGTAGAGCAGGTCATCTACTGATCGGAAGGTTGGTGGTTCGATTCCCGGCTTCCCCTAGTCTGCATGCCAAATATCCTTGGGCAAGATACTAACCCGAAATTGCTCTCCGATGCATTCATCGGAGTATGAATGTGTGTGAATGTCAGTTGTGCTTGTGCGAATGGGTGTGAATGGGTGAATGCACAAGTTGTGTAAAGCGCTTTGAGTGCTCAGAAGAGTGGAAAAGCGCTATATAAGAACTAGTCCATTTACCATTAATCTGACATAATGAGACACAGGAAGTAAGGCAGACTGCACTGATAAAGGACCAGGACTATCAAAGTAAAACAGGAACGCATAGGCTGAACTCAAGACACATAAGCTTAACACAATGACTGAGGAGACATAGAGACCTGAAACATGGGACAGGAAGTCACAGAGTACACACAACACAGAAACTAGGAGACTAGCAGTGATAAATCATGAACTCAAAAACTATGTAATAATTCAAAAATGCAAAGCAGTGTGTCACTGACCTCGGACCATGACACTTGTACTATTTCTTCTAGACTAAACACAAATTTCATTGTGTAATGTTTCCTAAAAAGCACTTAGGTATAGAAATAACTGCATGAGTGAATGAGGCGTGTTATATGAAGAGCAGAGTAGAAGAGTGCTATTTAAGAACAAGTCCATTTCCCATATATGATAGAAATAAATAGTTATAAAACAAAATTTGGCTTCTCTAATTAATACATATAATCGACAACATTACACATAGGGCTGCTCGATTATGGCAAAAATGATAATCACGATTATTTTCACTGAAATTGAGATCTCGATTATTTGACGATATTTATTTAACCCTTTAAGACCTACCATAGAACCAAGTCCACCAGAGCTTATATTATTTTTTTACATGTTGTAGTGCCATTTGTGGGAGCATTTCAAGTTGCTATACATCAATACAACTGTTATAGGCCATATTTTAATAATATGTATGCATTATGTCCATAGTAACTACATTAATTGCAAAAAAGTGCAAAAAACTACAAAAAAATGTAAAATCGTTTTTGTTTTTTTTACATATATTTCTACTTGGAGAAATTTAAGAGGTTTATCCCTCAAAACTTTAAATACAAAAAAATTGTAAAAAATAGTTTACAACAACAGGAAATTTATTTTGAGTGTCTTGATAGTTTTATTTTGGAGATACAGCAATTTTTATATACTGCAGAAAAAACGAAAAACAATCCTGTGATGCAAATTTGCAAAGAAAACAGCAGGTGCATCAAAATAAACTATTTCCAGCAGTGCAATTGAAGTTCTAAGCATCCCAGAAACTATTCAGAAAAGTCAAACATGACCAGTATAGGCTTTTAAGGCCTACAAGTAAAAAACTACATTTTCTGCGAAAATGACGTCACTTCTGGTTTCGGGCAGGAAATGGCGGACATGCGATAGTTCGCGCTGACGTCTTTTTCAATGTGGGAAGTGTTACGAACAGCTGATAGGATCGGCAAAGCCTGTTTCTGGAATATTATGTTTTTGTTCCTGCAAGCGCTTTTTATGCAATATTTGCAAAGCTATATGTGGAAGGAAACCGTGACCTAGGACAAGCTGATGGCATAAGATTTAAGTACAACAACTCCGGTTTCATATGCAAAAAAAATTATTGCGCTAGCTTACGCGGTTCCGGTTCTACAAGGATTTAAAACTAGTTACGCAAAACGGAGCGTGCTGCTCTGACCGGCTTTAAAGGGTTAACAATAACAATGTATTGAATAATGACTTTAAAAAATAATATAAAATAGTGTGCAAATACTGATAACAGTGCAAATGTTTGCAATATAAGAAATAAATGAAAAATGTAAATATCTATGTTTAGTGAACTTTGCAGTGTTGCTCTGTGGTGCAGCTACGACACCATAGCAAAGTTTATACACTGTGTCTACTTGATCCACATCTGACTCCGCGAACCCATAATGTTTCCACACCACTGAAGTTTTTTTTTACCTCTCTTTTCAACCAACGGCAGTCACTCTCCTCTCCAAATAACTTCTGCTTAGCTTTCCGAGCTTCCCTCGGGTCCTCTTAATTGTTGTGACACGTGTTCAAAATGCAGAGAGGTGCGCTCGATTTGCCACACGGAGCAGCGCGAGAGTAAAGCACGAGGGAGGGGCTAATAATCGGCTCAGTCATTTTTAATGATCGTTGAAAGCCCAGATCGTAATCGTGATTAAAATTCGATTAATTGAGCAGCCCTAATTACACATATAGAAGATGTTTGTGATTTTTCTCAAAGAACTGTTACATTTGACATGCAGAAGAAAGAAGAGCACACGCTGACCTAATATATGTTTGCCACAAAACATTTTACAAAAATTCACAAACAAGGGGTTTCAAGAGACTCCGGTGTGCCATCTCATTAACAGAGATTGGCAATGACAAGTTAGGTGGCAAATATGTGTGTTAGCCCTGTGACCTGTCCAGGGTTTACCCTACATCTCGCCCTGTGGTAACTGACCCACCCAACAACCTTGATATGGGTAAGTGGAAGAGAATGTACGGATGGTTCAAATTACTATTTAAAGTTGACTCAACATTAAGTGCCAGGGCTAGGCATGAGCAGGAGAGCAGGAAGGTAAGGAAACAGAGGCACAAGGGGATTAGCATTAACACAAGGAGTAACAAAGCATAAGCAAAACATGGAAGGCAATTTACTATTTAAAATTTAAATAGTAAATTGCCTTCAAAATTTATTTGAGGTAGCAGACAATCTGGGAGAGAGTGGAAGTCTGAGCTGGTGTTAAAAACTGGCTAATGATTGCTGCTGATGATTCACACGTGTGATGAGGCTAAATTAAGATTTTATATTAATGAGATGACAGTTCCTATCCACATCTCCAATATAGATCTGAACACACAAAAACATCTAATGCAATTAAATTTATTTCTCTGTGTTATTACTGTTCATGCAAGAGCTAAGCATGAAAACAAAGCTGTCGGTTTACCAGTCCAGTCCATTCAAGAGCAACTCAGAGTAGAGCTCCTGCTTGGGATGGTGCTAGGATGGTACTAGGATGCTTCTGGATGCCTCCTAGGTGTTGTATTCCAGCCATATCCTAATCAGAGGAGGCCCCAGGGCAGATCCAGGACCTTCTGGGGAGATTATATCTCTCAGCTGGTTTGGGAACGTCTCGGGCCCACCCTCCAATGACCTGAAGAAGGTGGCTAGGGGAGAGTACAAATCTTAGTCTGGTTCAGCAGAATGTTTTAAACTCTGATCCTATGTGTGTCACCCAGTAGGCAATGAGTTTAGATGGAGCCAATGTGGGTGAGGTGACTCGCCCTGCACTACCTACCGTGAAGACCGGATGTCTTGCCTGCTTCCACTGATAAGATGAGCAAAAACTTGAGTAGCCTTGCAGGTAAAATTCTCACCTGTTGACAGAAGCTCCCCCCTCGATTGGTGCACTTGTCAATTAACTGGATCATTTTAGGGGCCTGGACAGTAGGCCTCAAGGGCCTTTTATTTTTAAAGGGCTGGATCAACCTGTAGGAGCCATATACATTCATTAAGATTAATACTCAGATTTTTTCCTTCTCTATTTACTAAAGGTTCAAAAAAAGAATCCCACTATTTTAAACTTTAATTGTGATCATTTCTATGAAAGCAGTTTAGCAGGACCAAAACAAAAGCAAAATCAAATAATATTAGAAAACATCACCATATAATAATCTAATAACCTGAATTATACTTTCTCATTAGCCTACTCTGAGCTAATGCTCATTTTGCTCTGATCTGTTATAGAATAGAATAGCCCTTTATTCTCATTGTACATGTGCAACAAAATTGTGGGTGCTCCACAGCAACTGTGCAGGTATAAAATACAAATAAGACAGCAGGAATAAATAAGAAACATGAGAGCTATATACATACACAGGAAGAAGGCAGAATAGAAAGGCATGCGTTAGAAGCACAGGTTGCAAAGTGCTTGGAAGTAGTGCAATGGACTTGGTAAAGTCCATGTGTGAGTGGCCTGAGTGATGAGGGTTACTCACACATGGCTCAGATTGGTGGGCGGTAGTGTTTGTTAACAGTCCAGATAGCCCAGAGGAAGCTGTCTCTAATGGGCTTAGACACTACTGCTCAAAACACTTCATGACGGCAGACATGAAGGCTATAGGTCTGTGGTCCCTGAGGCTGTCTATTCCAGGCTTCTTGGAGTTGGGCGTGACAGTGGAGGCCTAGCAATGGTGGCATGAGTCAGGGAGAGGTCAAAGAACCTGGTGAACGCAGGCTTTGAGCACAGCGGGCTGGTCTCCAGGACCTGCTGTCAGATCAAAACAGTCCTGTAGGATCATTTGGCCATGTTTTAATGGCCCAGGTGCTTGGAGGAGTTTATTTCCCAAAGCAGGTATAGGCAGCGATGAGGAGCAGAGAGAGGTGGTTAGATTGTCCCAGGTGGGGGGGGGGGGCTGTTGCTTTGTAAGTCTGCTTGATTTTGCTGTAGATGTGGTCCTGTCCTCCCTGGTAGGACAGTTAACATGTTGGCTACAATTTGGGGAGTACAGATTTCAAACAGGGTGTTCTCTCTGCTGTTTGCTGATGATAATTGTAGAAAAGAGGTTGGAGAGACAATCAGCACAACCAGATCTGAAGATGCACTTATCCACGTGTTGCAAGTTGACACTAATCACTCAACAGGAAAACAGTATCCCCTGGGCATCCAGTGGAAGTATGATGTAAACTGAAATCTTTCTGAATCAACCATTTAATATGGCAGAAATAAGCAGCCAAGAAGCCAAAAATATACAAAACCAATTTGCAGGTTCACAGTTTTGGGCAAAGATTTGACCCTGCTCTGGCATCTCAATTTTTCAACTGTGACCTCTTTAGATTCAATCTTCAGAACTGTTCACCTCAGAAAACAAAAGAGAACAACCCTGTATCTCTTCTTCACCTTACTTTTAGATCTGTTGCCCCCCACCCCCCCCCCCCGTCTTACTGGATGTCATATCTTCTGAGTAGGGCTTTGCAGAGATGTTTGAAGGGGTGAGTGCTCAGAGTTTTAAAAAAAAAAAAAAAAAAAAAGGGCACAGGCTGAATAACAACAATCCACATTCATCAAGAGTCTAACATGGAATCGCATCATACTATATCACTGCCATCAGGTGGGGACAAAGCAAAGCAGACGTGGCCTGTTTTACCTGATGGTACAATGTTGCTGCTGATAGTGCTGGATGGCAGGGCTGTGTTCACCTGAGACTTACACATTAAAAGGTCCACAAGAGAGATGGTAGCTGATTAAACAAGTGCTATGGGATAATAATAAAATGCAAAGATTGGTGAGAACGCTTGGAACCATAAGGAAACAGATTTTTAAAAAACTGTGGGAAATAAACTGAAACTGAATTATTAGTAGAGCAAAAGAAAGGGGATAAGAATGTAACAAAAAATCTATACAGATGAAACACGCACACACAGTGTGTTTTTTTTTATATCAACTACAATAATAATTATAGTTATGGATATGCATATCACATAGTTTTTAGTGAAATATAAGCCCTTCAGTAAGGCGGGGAAACACCTGTTACTTACTTTAAATATTTTCCCTAACCTAAGCAGACCGAGCTACAGACCCATGACAACGTTACCCAGACAGCTAGCAGCTATGACCTCCAAATTTACTCATATAAACATTGTGCAAAGTAAGAAAAATAGAACACTGGGCTGATTTAACTGCATTAAAACGTTTATTTTCATATAGAAAAAAGTACTTGATACTGCTCTGCTGAACAAGAAAACAAGTATACTGCCACTATTGTAGCTGGTGTTATTTCATAACATTTTTAAATATATGAAATAACGTTTTATGCTTTATTTTTGTACGATTTTTTAATAACCTTACAATAAAACAAGCCTATAAAACATCTTGCTTCACATTTAATATTCATCTTGAAATGAAGTTTTAAGTTTCCCATAATTTTGTAATGTATGATGTGAAATGTATTTATTATTCGTATATCTGGTGCTGAATCGCAAGAAGGAACAAAAACAGTTTGCATAACAGTAAACTGTCTACTTGCAAAATCAATGTGCCAAGTACAAGAATCACAATGATGCCAACAAAAACCACTTAAGTTGAAGAGTTGTGCATCAGCAGTAAGTGCTGGATGCAGATTTATCTGCACGAGAGGAGGAAACTATCCTCATCATTATATCCTTCTCCTAAGAAGAGTTTGCCTTTTGAATGTTTCTTTGTAAAGTCACACAGAAATAAAATAAAATCAATTGCAATTTCAGATGGATTTATTTAAAATATAGTATACTGTATATAGTATATATGTATCGTATATATATATAAAGTATGACCTAGGTTGCACACTCTCGATCTAGTTCTTCTCTTTTTTTCTAGAAACAAACAATAAAAAACAAACAAACAAAAAACCCAGAGAAAGTAAAAATTGATTAACTAAATACAAATCAGTAATTTTACTTATATTCATGTACACAGCTGTCATATACAACATTACATGCATATAAATAAAACATCTAATATAGTGAAGGAGAGACAGAACCACACAACCTCTAAGTTGTAGCTTTCTGAAGTAGAATAGAAAGTACATGCACTTAATTATATTCCACCACTGAAAAGTAACATTCAAAGTATAGGTTTCTGATTTAAACTAAGTCACATAAGTGAATACTGAATATGTTTAAATAATCACCACATTAGTATCTACAGATATGGACCTACAACACACACAGTCAGAGCAAACCCGTGCAGTGGGTTTGCTCTGACTTGTGTTGTGTTGTCTGCAGCACCCCTCCTCTGCAACGGAGCTGCAGACAACACTGCGCCACAACAGTGTCAATTAAAGGGTTCGAAAGCTCATTTCATGTTTTTACTGTTTTTAGGAAGCAACTGCTATAAATCTGTATAATTTATTCAAATGAACTGACTGGAGAATCCATCTGTCTAAGCTGCATTTCAGAAGCATTTTCACTACTGAAATAGCAGCAGATGGAAAGTACTGGACACAAATGACTCTCAAACGCCCGACCAGTATCTAGACTGGTCTAGACCGTTCTGGTTAACTCAGTCGACTATTACAGACACTGTGTGGCAGAGCTGACTGTAAAATCAGTGTGGTCTCACTGATACAGATGTAATCTTAGTTATGGTACATGTACTTATTTTGCTGGCCATGTTTAAATTATAGTATAAATTGATGTTGCATACTAGGTTTTGCTAAATTATTTCATGATTTTACACATTTGAGTTTATTATCTATTTAATTACTTTATTATCACTTATCTCTCTTTATAATTTTCTTTAAAACGTTTAAGTTATTTCTTATAACATTTTGTTGGGTAATTTGGGTTCCTACTCAGTGTTTATGGTGGGACTGTTTATGGTGTGACGTGCCCTGTGCCCTGTGCGTGGAGGAGTCAATAAACTTTTAAGATAAACTTTAGCCCACATCACACCCACTGCCCAATGAGATTGGAGAACACTACCACAACCAGAAATCAGAGTTACGCAGACATTTACATTTCCACAATCCACAGTCCAGGTGAGTCCACGTTCTCCTGTGCCTGTGCCAGGGCGGAGCTGTCATCACCTCACCTGGAGCTAATCTGGAGCAATGTGCTGCAGATGTTTAAGACCAGCGTTGTCGTCTCTTCACCGCCAGTTCATCAGCTAAACTGCGTTGGTAACAGGCTCCCATGCTCCATGCTTTTGTCTCTAGTCTGTGTACTTACCTCGTTCTCATGTGCTTCAGTTCTCTGGTCATGTCACGGCTCAATTCCTCGGCTCAGCTCGCTATTCAGACACCCACCCACACTCACTGCTGTTCATGCTCCATCACCTGGAAGGTTTCCAATCTTACACCTGCCTGCACATGGCTGACCTGAACTCCGGGCAGCCATCATCTCTCCACTCGGCTCACCGGGAATATCGCCTTCTCCCCTCAAAGCATCGCTGACTCCACCTGCAAAGTAAGCTATACCCCTCTGTTGAACATATGTACACCTGGAGGAGTTCTCTTTTGGTCCCCTCTCCTCAGTGCAACCACTTGTTACAAGCCACGCCCTGTGCCTGTCTTAAACCTCCATACTAGTTTTCCTAGACATGAACCTCACAGCAAGCATACTTGTACTTCATGTTCACTCAACCATCTCCGCACTTGGCCCAACAGGTGAGCCTCTGGCCCTCTGTGACAACGGCTCTTCTTCGTTATGGTCATGGCCACAGTGCATGTGTCAAACTGGCTATGAAGTGACGCAGACAATACCTGAATGATTCACCACAGTAATCACTAACCAGATTCATTCTTCTATTTTGTTGCATCCAAAGATCAAGTTGGTTTACCTCTTCAGTTTCATTTAGCCATGGTGACATCAACTTTTTCAGGAGAGCTTGTCTTTGTGTGAAAACTGTAAAATTCGGTGTGTTCAGAGTAACATGACCCTAACCCATCCAGGGAAAAAATATTAGAGCCATGCCTTTTAAATCTGAGGCCATATTTCAAAACCAGAGGAGTGCAGCATCTGTCGTGTTATTGTACTGGTGTGTTGTGACAGAGAGAAATAAACATGACCGTGAACAAGCAAATGCTTCGTAAGCAAATGCTTCGAGAAGCTGGTCAGGGACTTCATCTGCTCTGCACTACCCGACTCACTGGACCCTCTACAGTTTGCATACCGCCACAACAGGTCCACTGATGATGCCATAGCCCTGACACTACACACTGCCCTGTCACACCTGGAGAAGAGAGACACGTATGTGAGGATGCTGTTTGTAGATTACAGCTCAGCATTCAATACCATCGTTCCCTCGAAGCTGGACAGGAAACTGCAGGATCTAGGACTGAGCAGCTCCCTCTGCAGCTGGATCCTTAGCTTCCTGTCTGACAGACGCCAGGTGGTCAGACTGGGCAGCATCACCTCATCCCCCATCACACTGAACACTGGTGCTCCACAGGGGTGTGTACTGAGCCCTCTCCTGTACTCACTCTACACCTACGACTGCACAGCCACTAACAGCTCCAACATCATTGTGAAGTTTGCGGACGACACTACAGTGGTGGGTCTTATCACCAACGGTGATGAGACGGCTTACAGGGAGGAGGTCAGCGCCCTGACCCACTGGTGTCAAGACAACCATCTCACCCTCAACGTCGCAAAGACAAAGGAGTTGATAGTGGACTTCCGGAGGTGCAGAGAAGTACACACCCCCATCACCATCAACGGCGCTGCTGTGGAGAGAGTGAGCAGCTTCCGGTTCCTTGGAGTACATCTGGCTGAGGATCTTACGTGGTCAGTACACACAAACAAAACAGTGAAGAAGGCGCAGCAGCGCCTCTTCTTTCTCAGGAGACTGAAAAGATTCGGCATGAGCCCCCGCATCCTCAGGACCTTCTATCACTGTGCCATTGAGAGCATCCTCACTGGATGCATCACCACCTGGTATGGCAACAGCACCGCCTACAACTGCAAAGCTCTCCAGCGAGTAGTGCGGTGCTCTGAACGGATAATTGGAGGTGAGCTTCCCTCCCTCCAAGACATCTACAGGAAGCGCTGCCTGAGGAAAGCGGGGAGGATCATCAAGGACTCCAGTCACCCCAGCCATAAACTGTTCAGACTGCTTCCATCAGGAAGGAGGTTCTGCAGCATCCGGTCCCGTACCAGCAGACTGAGAGACAGCTTTTTCCATCAGGCCATCAGACTGCTGAACACGTCATAGACACCTCAGCTTCACTACTGGAACTTCAACATTATGCACTCCACACTGTATATAAATGCCACTGTTTTGCACATATTCAACTCTGTATATTTTATATATTTTATTATTATTATTATTATTATTATTTTATTTTATTTTTTTACTATTTAATTTGTAAAAATGTGTATACACACACACACACACACACACGTAGGAAAATATTTAGTATACACATCCAGAAATGCATACACTATTATATATTGTACATATATTTATTAGTTTCAGGTTGGCCATTCTTGTATTTTGCTCGTTTGTGTTGTTGTGTTTGCACATCTCTGTTGCTTGTGGGGCTCGCACACAAGAATTTCACTCGCATGTGCTGTGCCAGTGTGCCTGCACATGTGATGTGACAATAAAAAGTGATTTGATTTGATTTGATTTGAACCTGTCATTTTATTGGTTGATCTATGTTCATGTCCTTGCATGTGGCCCCAAGCTATCCGTGACCAAAGAATAAGATCTGAGTGGATAAAAAGAGCCGTCTCTGAAGGGTGTCTGGACTCAGCTGTTCCCACTGTGAGCCAACTGTGGTGATTCAGGCGTCTGACCAGAATGCCTCCTGGATGGCTGCCTGCTGAGGTGTTTGGGCATCTCTTACATAGATGAGACTCCAGCACGTGAGATTGTCTCTCAGATACTTGGGGCACGGTGGCCATGGTTCAGGGTGTGAATATAACAGCCATTTACCAACTGAGCCAAGTTACAGCAACCAGCTCCACAAAACTCAGTTCTTTAAATTGCAAAAGTAATATACAATTAATTGTAATTATATGGTTTAAGTAAATCTAGCTAAGTTGTAGGGCTGCAACTATTGATTATTTATGTCAATTATTCCATTGATTAATACTGTGAGTAATGCTTTTATCAAGTACAACTATTCAAAAGAGAAAAAACACAGTCTTTCAAAATGAACTATTCATTGGTTTTAATTTTAGCAAGTGCAATGTTTTGAAGTTTAATTCTGTACAACCTCTGTAACAATAAATAAACCCTTTAATTGTATTTACGTGCCTTATACAGACTCCTGCGCCACATTAAACTATGATGACATCATTGTCACTGCTGCTGTTCTGTTATCAGTCTTATGTTGAAAAACTGGGGCCTGTGTGAGTTCTCAAACCTTTTAATTCACACACTACTCATGTTTTTATTGCATGTGTGGGTTAAACAGTCACGTTTACATGATGACAATAAAGTAAGTAAAATTTATTTATACCGCGCTTTCACAGATAAGTCACAAAGTGCTTCACAATACAAGGAATAAAAATACAACATATAACAATGTAAAAGACTAAAATTCAACATGAAAACAACAAATTAGTTGAAAGCTTGTCTCTATAAAAATGTCTTTTTAAAAGAATCAGGGGAGTCAGCGTAAAAACAGTGGGAGAGAATTCCACAGCCAGAAAGGCCCGATCACCACCAGTTTTAAATCGAGTGTGTGGGGCCACCAGCACACTCTGACCTGATGATGATCTCAGAGCTTGGGAAGGTGAGGCACTACAAGGCATCAGAACAACAACATTGTGTTGAATCTGCTGACAACAGGTTCAGTTAAGTTGACATGATAAAGTTGCAAAACACAAATGTTCATTATTAATGTTGTGAGGTTATGTTCGTTGTGGGCTGTATCTTCTCTATTTAAATATTCACTCCAGTAATTAATTTGCCCAGCTCTATTAATCTCAGGTTTAAACAGTTATTCATGGTGCGTTACATTAACTGGGATGTTAAGAAACAGAGCTGTTACTGTACATGCTATGTTTACCGACTGAAATCCAAAAACTAAAACTTCCTAATGTGTCCTTTGATTAAAGTCCCACACTGAATCCCTTCAAACTAGTAAAACTGTGTTTTAAATAACTGGAAAGGTTTATGGTCATACCCTGCTACTCTAAATATGACAAAAGATTCTTCTGTCACACCCTCTGGTTCTTGTTTCTTACACCAACAAATGGTAGCCTTACATCAGTGATCTTATTGTTTTCTTATTAACAATAAGAATTAAAATCAGCTAACAGTAATGTGAACATACAACAGCAAAACAAACATGAAGATAGTTATAGTTGGCATTAACAAGGGAGCAGCAGAGGACAGTAACTCCTGTACCTGTTTATAGAGCCACAGGGGGAACAATTAGAAAAAGAGCATGTTAGCATTTACAGTTGGGACATCTTCAAAAGTGTGTCTCTTTTTTAAATTGCTTTTGTTCCCCAGAATTTTCAGAAAACTGTTTGTGGTAATAACCGTTCACAGGTGAAACTTGAAACAGCTCACTCATAACAGTTAACCTAAATCCTTGAGGTTACTGATTGTTTTGTCCAGATTCCAAACACAAAGTTTTTTACTCTGCCCGATTAAGATTTAACTTAAGCCCGACTCCAGGTCCATGTTGTCTGCTATAGATGACTTAACTCATGTAGTCTGTTGCTGAGGACGTGGACCTTAGTGGTGGACTTGTTTTGTCCAATCCAGTTATCTCTTTCAAATGTGTATCGCAGGTCTTTAGGACAAGTCAAACTTTTACTGTAGATCACAGGTGTCGAACTCCAGGCCTCGAGGGCCGGTATCCTGCAGGTTTTAGATGTGTCCTTGATCCATCACAGCTGATTTAAATGGCTAAATGACCTCCTCAACATGTCTTGAAGTTCTCCAGAGGCCTGGTAATGAACTAATCATTTGATTCAGGTGTGCTGACCCAGGGTGAGATCTAAAACCTGCTGGACACCGGCACTCGAGGCCTGGGGTTCGACGCCCCTGCTGTAGATCAAGCCACACAGGACTGCACACCCATTTGCCACCTCAGATTTTACAGTACTGTGCATCTTTCAGTGATGATGCCAACATCTCGAAAAGTCTTGAATTCTTGAAAATGTGATGGTCCATTATCAACATCGACAGTTAACAACAGCATGCCAATAACAGTTCCACCTTAGTCAAAAAGTTATGACATTTACAGGATGAACAATACAGATAAACAACATAATGTCTAAAGGAAAAAAATTCCTTTATCAGTTGGGCTGTAACAGTGCTGCAGCTTAGCAGGAACTTTTTAATAAGGCTGACAGCATCTTGATTTAAGTATACACGTAATGCTTTCAGTATGAATTCCTGTAGCAATAACCCTTTTTTAAACTCTATCCAATTATATGAAGAAGCACATTAAAAAAATTCTTCATCATCTCCAGTTACAAATGTGTCATTTTTCCAAATGTGATGGATAATTATTGTATAATTATAGGTCCCTGCTCTTCTTTCTTTAGTACTGCACATGTGTAAATGTGCTAAAGAAAGCACAACGTTAGTTAGTCCCTCGGAAGTGAGATGTTTATATTAATTTGAATCTGGAGGATTTTGTAGCCTTACCATCTCATATGATCATTTAATAGGAAGAAACCTTATTATTTTGACCATAACAAATAAATTGTTGTTATAATTTTACCATAAAAATATGTAAATGGTGCACTGAATGCATGAAACAGCTCATGCTTTCCTTGTAAAGTGAGTGAATAATTTCATTTTTCTGGGTCTGTTTCGTTCATATGAATGTGAATGCATGTATGAATATCTACCTTAACATGAATTCAATTCAGCTTTGTTCAGTTTTATTTTTAAGGTGACAATTAATACTGTTTATCACCTCAAGACTTTTTACATAATAAGGTAAACCCAGTCATAATGACCACGAAATCCCCTATGAGCCAGCACTTCATGACAGTGAGAAGAACTCTCTGTTAACAGGAAACAATCAACAGCATGGTAAAAGCACTTCCTAACAACAACAGCCACACACTACCACAGCTGGAGAACAATGTCAAAACTTTTATGTAGAAACTGTTTCATGATCTAATGATCATTTTTGTGGCTCTTTGTGGGGTTTTTCTTGCTTTTCTGAAGTATGGAAAATGTTTCTTCTCTTTCTTGCATGACTTTCATTGGCTTTCATTATTCTTAACAAATACATGAGCAAAAAAATAATTTCATTTCATGAGCGTAATCAAGTTAATCAGCCCGAACACGTAGACGTCAGCAGCCGCACACACAAAGAATCCACTGCACAAGCAAGAGTGTCTGCTTTGCACGCGCTGCTACAGTTTCGTGCTCTGGCGTGTAGCTCTCAGAGAAATCCTCCTACATATAAACGTACTTTTGACTGTCTGGAGGCGGAGCTCAAAGGAGGGTGTGTACTGTTGAATTTAGTAGTGAGGAATTCAGTTGCACCCATGAAATAAAATTATTTGCTTGGATTATGTTTTATGACATAAACATAATTCCATATGTTAGCTCAAACCTAACATCAGATGATTTTATATCGAGACTGTATTTTTTTAATTTGCAGTAAATAGCACTGCTTCCATTATAAGAACTGACAGGATTTGACAACAAAGTTAGTAGTGGCAAAAGAGATTTAAAAGTCAGTGATATATTTGGAGAATGTATTTTTAAATCAGAAGGTCAAAGATTGCTAAGCTGGAGAACATAATTATGTGAATACAACTCACTAACCTCCACATAAACTGGATCTTTGATTACTGAACGTTACCTGCCTTTCAGGCATGTTAGCAAAACCAACTACTGTTGAACAAGGCAAATTAGTATTTTTCATTTTATGATGGTGTAAATTATTTAAACAGTTTCTGAAGCTGACAGGCTATATTTCACATGGCTTGGTAGTATTCATCCACCTGGCAAGACAATACAAAGAGCTGCAATCACTCTGATGATTTCTGCTCCTGTGAATGTGTGTGGGCAGAAGCCACGGACTGTGGGTTGTGAAACTGGGTGTTGGCAGCATTCCAGGTGGATGGAGGCTGAGAGACGCCTCAACACGCTGAAATATTGATTCAAAAAGCTGAAGGCAACTGCAGGCCATGGGTTACATTTGGACAATACATGCAGCAGTGTGTAAAAGTTCAATCCATGCATCTGCTCAAAGTCTTACAGGGTTATATCATTTGAGTGAAAAAGGTTTCGCTGAGTGCCACCACAAGACTGCATTTACATAGATCCACTGATTTTACATATTGCAAACAGGTCAGGTCATATTTATCTATATATCTATGTGCACATAGAAATATATACATATAGAGAGCTACTGTCAGCCATTTTATATCCAGCTGGATGCCTATACTACTTTAAGTCATTATAAAAGCAATTGACAAGAACTTGGAGGTTCTTTTTTCATTCCACTACTATGTCATCTGTATCTTTAGCATTGTATTCACTTTCCCAGCCAGTTTCACAATAATTGACATGTGTATTTGTCTGATTTGAATAATGATAAATAAATAAACATACATTTTCCTGTCTCTTGGGTTGAAACTGAATCACATTTTCATTTAAATGACCTCAGGGTTATACTCAGCATAGATGTTTCTGTACACTATGCCGGCCACTTGGTTATGGCGTTCCATGTATGCCTTGCCTGCTAGCATCTTGCACCCTGCTGTTATGTGCTGGATTGTCTCAGGGGCATCTTTACACAGCCTGCACCTGGGGTCTTGCCTGGTGTGATAGACCCCAGCCTCTATGGATCTTGTACTCAGAGCTTGTTCCTGTGCTGCCATGATTAGTGCCTCTGCTATCACCTCTGCTATCTGCCGGTGGTACATACCGTGCAGGGGCCTGTCCTTCCATGATGGTTCCTCCTCTTCCTCCTCTCTCTTGGGTTTCTGCTGCCTGAGGTATTCACTGAGCACTCGGTCAGTTGGGGCCATCTTTGTGATGTATTCGTGGATGTTCGTTGTCTCATCCTGGACTGTGGTGCTGACACTCACCAGTCCCCAGCCTCCTTCGTTCCACTTAGCATACAGCCTCAGGGTGCTGGATATGGGGTGAAACCCTCCATGCATGGTCAGGAGCTTCCTGGTCTTGATGTCAGTGGCTTCTATCTCCTCCTTTGGCCACCTTATTATCCCAGCAGGGTACCTGATCACGGGCAGGGCGTACGTGTTGATAGCCCAGATCTTGTTCTTACTGTTCAGCTGACTCCTTGTCTGACCCTCTGCAGGTACTTGGTGGTTGCAGTTTTCCTAGTGGCCTCTTCGTGGTTTCCATTTGCCTGTGGGATCCCCAGGTACTTGTAGCTGTCCTCTATGTCTGCAATGTTGCCTTCTGGTAGTTTGATCCCCTCCGTTCTGACTACCTTCCCTCTCTTTGTTATCATCCGACTACATATTCATCACTGATTGAAGAAAATAAGAACAACCCTAGGTTTCTCTTCAGCACTGTAGCCAGGCTGACAAAAAGTCAGAGCTCTTGTGAGCCAACAATCCCTTTAACGTTAACTAGTAATGACTTCATGAACTTCTTCACAAATAAAATTTTTATCATTAGAGAAAAAATTACCAGTAATCATCCTACAGATGTAATATTATATACAGCTACTCTTAGTACCATTGATGTTAAGTTAGACTCTTTTTCTCCAGTCGATCTTTCTGAGTTAACTTCAATAATTACTTCCTCCAAACCATCAACGTGTCTTTTAGACCCCATTCCTACAAAACTGCTCAAAGAAGTCCTGCCATTAATTAATTCTTCGATCTTAAATATGATCAACCTATCTCTAATAATCGGCTATGTACCACAGGCCCTCACAGGCTGTAGTTAAACCTTTACTTAAAAAGCATCTCTAGACCCAGCAGTCTTAGCTAATTACAGGCCAATCTCCAACCTTCCTTTCATATCAAAAATCCTTGAAGTCCTCCAGTCTTCCTTATAGTGCCAAAAAACAAAACAAAAAGTACTGGCACACTTTAACCTCTGACACACATAGTTTTGCCTCGTTCCTCTCTTTTTGGATGTGACATCCACCAGTGATTAATACACAAACAGGACTGCCTTTCGTTTATTATTGTTTAGGCTAAAATCAGATTGATTGGAGGTTTAAAGTGACATAAATAAAATACCTCACCTCAAACGTGTTAAATGTTAAATTGAAAATGAAAGGAGTAGAAAGTAGAGATATTTGTTTAAAAATGTAGTAAGTAAAAAGCTGTCTAATATACTACCAGTCAAAAGTTTGTTTTTTCTTTATTTTGTACTACTTTCTAAATTGTAGATACAAACTGAAGACATCAGATGTATGAAGCAAGATATATGGAATTATTTAGCAAAGAAAAAAATAATAAATAACTCTAAATATTTTTTATATTTTTCCTCAGTATCTCCTCAAAGTAGCCACCCTTTTGCTTTTTTGACAGCGCTGCAAACCCTTGGCCTTCTCTCAATGAGCTTCATGATGTAGTCGCCTAGCATGAGAACCGCCCCAGAAAAGGAAGACCTCGAGTCCCCTCTGCTGCTGAGAATAAATTCGTCCGAGTCACCAGCCTCAGAAATCACAAGTTAACAGCAGCTCAGATTAGAGCCCAGATACATGCCACACAGAGCTCCAGTAGCAGACACATCTCTACATGTTCAGAGGAGACTGTGTGAATCAGGCCTTTATGGTCAAACAGCTGCTAAGAAACCACGACTAAAGAAAAGCCAAAAAGTAGATTCTGTTCATCTGAATGTAGCGTTTTCACTCATCCAAGACAAAATGTTTCTCCCACTGAAAACACTACGTCCAGATGAACAGAATCACCTTTTGGGGATTTCCTTACCTGGATGATTGAGCATGCATCAATATATTAAGAAAAGCAACAAGCAGAAGAGATTTGTTTGGTCCAAGAAACACAAGGAATGGACATTAGACCAGTGGGAATCTGTGCTTTGGTCTGATAAGTTCAAATTTGAGCTCTTTAGTTCCACCTGCTGTGTCTTTGTGTGACACAGAAAAGGTGAGGGGATGGTCTCTACATGCATGGTTCCCACTGTGATGGTGTGGGGGGGGCTTTGCTGGTGACACAGTTGGGGATTTATTCCAAACTGAAGGCACACTGAACCAGCATGGCCATCCTGCAGCCACATGCCATCCCATCATTGATTTTACAAAAAGACAATAACCCCAAAGGGCTATTTGACCAAGAATGAGAGTGATGGAGTGCTGCACCAGATGGCCTGGCCTCCACAGTCACCCGACTTAAACCCAATGGAGATGGTTTGAGAGGAATGAATCGCTGTGGCAGCTTCATTGCATGAAGCATGCCAGCGCACGGTATCTGGTGTGATCTTATGGCAGTTTAGACATTTACTCTTGCTCTTGCATTTAGTTTTCAGCAAATTCCCTTGTTGGGCTGACTGTGACTTTACTGCAGTTTCCCTGCTATTAGCCACAGCTCTGCTCATATCTCCACATTCCTTGGTCCCAGTGTCATACTGTTTCTGATGCTCATCCAGTTTAGGGTCATAGGGAGGCTGGAGGCTATCTCTGCTGCTACAGGGCAAGAAGATAGGTGGTCAGTCTGTTGCAGAATATTCATGTTTTCAAATAAGAAGGCATAATTAGGTGATGGCAGGCAACTGTCAGACAGCCTCCCATGCCACTGTTCTTGAACCTGCTTATAATATTCAATGAATCAAGTATATTTTACTTGATTTGGCCAAGAACTAAATTTCATTATATTCTTTTTAATTCTCAAAAAGAAACCTTCTCCTCTTAACAGAAGGAGGCAGTATCTATTTTGTGCAGAAGAGTCAAATGATCCCAGGTTTAGGTTTTGTCAAACCAGCTAACACAAAGAAATCCCTGCTGTGTTGAACTTTCTTCATAGTATACCCCTCTGGTAGCTGCTTGTGTTCTGTTATGATAAGCTAGGCTAACTATATTCTGACTCGTGTAACTCAGCATCTTACATTTATCTTGACAATCATTAACATAATGTACAAATGCTGCATCATAATTTGTCTCATTCTGTGACATAAATATGCACCAAATTATGTTTGTTTGTTGAGGCTGTGTGGGGAACACATATATATTCAGACATAATATGTCCACTGTGGTGTCTCGCAGTTCACCAGACTCAGGGAGTCCAAACGTTCTAAATAGAAAATGCTTCAGAATCAGAATAAACCACACAGGACATGCCCACTCTGAAGGAACTGTGGGTCTCTCACTTATGATTCATTACTCCAACAGCTCAAAGTACTCAAGGATGTGTTCAAAGAGTTGTGCAGCTGAAGCTTTGTGGATACTGATTGGGGTGTGTCCTCAAAGAGCATGACTTAACCAACAGGGCGCCACCAGTAGTAGGCAGCTTTCATCAAAGCCCGTGTGGGCATCGTTTCATAAATACTATGTGCACCTGTGGGTGAGTCATGCATGCCCTGCTGCATGCCACAATTTCTCACCATGGTTAGTCAACTTATTAGGCTTGAGAAGCTAATGGCAGGGTTAGTATGAAGGATGACCATTGATACACAGCTGGTGTAGGCATCCAAATCAAGCCTGTAACAAAGAGACTTTAAAAAAAAAAGAAGCAACAACAAAGCACGTCACATGTGGGTACTTCAGGAGAGTTGTGAACAAGGGAAAGGCAAACAGCAAAAAACCTTTTCAAAAAGAGTAAAGCTTGATGCATATTTCCTGCAGAAAGGTTAGTCTCAGGAGAGGCTGGTTGAATCAGGGGCTCTACCAAGGCAACATGACTAGTACAACGCCCAGAAAGGCAAGGAAGGGGTTGGTGGTTGTGCTGGGCGCTACATCTCTTCCATTGTGTGCATAGTGGGAGCTGACAACAAGTTGAGGGAGGGGAGTCGATACCACTCTGATGAAGCTAAGCTGGTGTGCCCCCCAGCATCACTCTGCATGGCTTTGTTTCTTTCATTTGTACATTTAATACAATAATTTGGATTTGTGCATTTGTGTACATACAGAAACATTGAGGAGTGAATGCACTAAGACACAACACACTGTTGGCGTAGGCGTAAAACATGAGGGGAAGAAAAATAACTGAAGGATGGGGGGAAGGGTGATCAAAGAGGAAGTAGGGCGAGTGGAGAAAGATGAGCTGGTTCCCTCCCTTCCTCCCTCCTCCTCCTGTCTCTGCTTTTTCAAGGGAGATTGAGAAATACAAGGTCAGTCTTCACAGCTTCCTCTCACCTGCAATTGAAGCCCCAGTGAATGCAGGCTCTTCTGTTCTGAGACATGTGAAGCTAGAGACACTGGCAACCATAGTCAATTGTCTTCCAGGGGCCAGAGCAGGTGACATTGAGGGAGATTTAAAACTGCTGGCTAAGGGTAAATGTAAATTCAGTAAAATTAATTCACATCGGCAGTAATGACACCCGGTTATGCCAATCGGAGGTCACTAAAATCAATATTGAATCAGTGTGCAACTTTGCCAAAACAATGTCAGCAAAGTCAGATTGCTGTCTGTCTGAGTGGTGTCCAAAAACGATGTGGGCTTCATAGATAATTGGGAAACTTTCTGGAGGAAAGCTGGTCTTGTTAGGAGAGACGGCATCCATCCCACTTTGGATGGAGCAGCTCTCATTTCTAGAAATATGGACAAATTATGACTATTCAGAGTTGGGACCAGGAATGAAAATCCTCCTGTTACCCCCCAAAACCGTGGCGGCCCACCCTCGAGTGGGCCACCACGTCACACCTGCATCTCATCTCAAGAGTTTTGGTGGAGGACTATTTAACCCCGCACAGACGGCTGCTCCACGCCAGTCCGTCACTCACTTCACAGTGGTAACTTGGCTCCCCGCTGAACCTTTATATGCTTAGTGTCGCATGAGCTGTGCTACTTTTACCTCTGTGTTCTCAGGTTCCTATCCGACGTGCTGTGTTAATCACTTGCCTGTCCTCCTGCCCACTTGTTCTCATCTCTGCCTCCTTGGACTTACCCTCCACGGACGTACTCCCCTCTCTGGGTTCCAAGGTCCGGCTCAGATTGTAAGCCAGATTCCCTTAGCCCTGCCTAATAGTGTCTTCCCATTCTCCTGCACTCTAGTAACCTTTTCCCCTTTCTGTTGCAACCTTCAACGGTCCCGATCATGGCTCCCGTGTGCTCCTTTGCTTTCCTGGTTTTCTTTGCTGTCCCGGGTCGCTTTTCGTTGTATGAATAAAACTCGAACTTGCCCACATTAAAGCGTATTGTGTGTACTTTTGGGTCTTGCTTGTGTGCAAACCACGATTCATGACAGGTAGTGTGGCAGCAATCTTCCAGACCAGCCTATTAATCAACCAAAGACCCAGACAGACGTTTAACTCATTTCAAAGCCTGATGCTTAGCCTTGTCCACCCCAAATGTGAAACTCAGAAACAGTGTTGGGTGCAACGCGTTACTAAGTAACTAAGTAACGCGTTACTGTAATTAAATTACTTTTCCACTGAAAAAGTAGAGTAACTGATTACTGTTCATTTTTAGGTATTTTAATTACAGTTACTTACAATGTACTTGCGTTACATTGTAAAATAATTAAACTCGCTGAATATCATGATTTAATTTCAATAATTTATCTTCTAAAGGTAAAAGTAAACTCTGCCGCTTTAACATCGCTGTAGTGCAGGTGCGCGTCATTTCGCGCCACTTTGCTGCATAGCCGTATTCTAAAGCGGAAGATGTCGGACTCGGCTGAAGCGAGTGGCTGTTTTATGAAATGGACATATTTCCGTCTCTTCACTTTTCTGAAACAAGCAGACAAGAACATTACAGTACTGTGTAAGCTATGTCCTTGGGAGAAAAAACTATCGGTCACTTTTAATAGCACGAGTAATCTACTGAAGCGCCTGACACGAGAGCATAGACAAACACTTCTGAGTGATCCTTGTTCATCATCCATGGATAACACCGCGGCAACTCCTGCTAAGCAGGCAAAACGTGATTTTACTTCAGCAGCACAGAAGGTGCTTAAAAAGGTGAGCTTAAAAAAACGATTGCAGGCTACATTGTGGAAGAGATGCTACTGCTGCGTACTGTAGAGTCTTCGTCTTTAAAAAAATATTTATTATTATCACGATCGGGCGGATTACACACAGTAATTCGGCGTGCCCGTGTGGCGTGCTGGCTAGACCCAAACGCGGCGAAGGCTAGCGGTGGGTTGGAACAGACACGCAGTTATTCTAGTAACGATCAGTGCACGAAGCGGGGCTTCGGAACTGGCGTTACAGACGGAGAGCGAGCGGAGCCGGGATGAGAAAAAGAGTCGAGAGGAAAAACACTCACAGTTGGTGAATCAGGCGGCGACTGACGTCGGCAAGGTTTCGCAGCTCCTGACATGAAGAGAACAATGTCTGAGCGGCGAACAGGTGGGTTAAACCCGGCCCCGTGATCAGCTGATCACCGGCTGACAGGACCCCCCCCCCCGAAGACCGGCACCCGACGGTCCAGGACAGCGGCGACGAAAATCCGAGATGAGGGAGGGATCCAAGACGAAGCGGGATGGCACCCAGGAGCGCTCCTCAGGACCGTAGACAGCCCAGTCCACCAAATACTGGACCCCGCGACCCCGGGGACGAGAGTCCAAGATCCGCCGGACAGTGTAGACAGGGCCCCCATCGACGAACCTGGGCGGGGGCGGGGCCGGGGAGGGGGGCGCCAGCGGAGAAGTAACGCGCCGTTTAAGCTGCGAGACGTGAAAAACCGGATGGACCTTCAAGGCGGGTGGAAGCCGGAGACGATAAGTCACGGGGTTGGGCGGGCAGTGATCTCGTACGGGCCAACGAACCGGGAAGCGAGCTTCTTGGACTCCGTGCGGAGCCGCAGGTGCCTCGTGAAGAGCCAGACGCGATCCCCCGGCTGAAAAGGATGACCCGGGCGGTGGCGGCGACGATGCTGCTTGGTGCCTGACGACAGCGACGGACCATCCGTTCAGCAGCAGGATGAAAACCATGGCAGACCTCAAAGGGCGAGAGACCTGTGCCAGAAGAGACGTGAAGGTTATGGGACAGCTCAGCCCACAACAGGTAACGAGGCCAAAGCGACGGTTGGGCGGAGACAAAGCACCTCAGGAAGCGCCCCAGCTGTTGATTGGTCCGTTCAACCTGCCCGTTAGTCTGAGGGTGATAATTACTTACCCAACACTGCTCAGAAACCAGTCTTACTTGTTATCATCTATCGTCCACCTGGGCCTTACACTGAGTTTCTCTCTGTCAGACTTTTTATCTGATTTAGTGCTCAGCTCAGATAAAATAATTATTGTGGGTGATTTTTAGACTCAACTGGCTTCTGTCAAAATGTAAAAGAACCCACCCACCACTTTAATTGCCCCGCCGGAGATTTTCCACAACTCCAATGGAATTAAATTGTTTTGGTCTGTTACTCGCCACCCTTGCAGGAACCCTGATGGGGCTGTTAACCCCCGGTCTCTAGTCTACCTTGGACTTGCTGTTCTGGTCTTACTCCCTTGAATCTTTCTGCTGCTGAAATCCCCATAACTGACCATTTCCTCCTTTCATTTAACCTCACTCTCTGTTTGGTTCTACCAAGCCAACCCATCTCATCTCGTTCCGCAACATCAAGTTCCGCATCATCTTGATCCTGTCCCTACAGGACTTGTGAAATCCTGCCTCTCTTCCTTACTCCCACTCATCTCTGCTATCATCCACTCTTCACTCACCACCGGTATCATTCCCTCCTTATTCAAGATTGCTTCAGTCACTCCTATACTGAAAAAACCTTCCTCAGATCCTAACAACTTTAACAACCTCCGTCCGATTTCTAATCTACCCTAGGTGTAGTGATGGATGCAGACCTAAACACATTAAGACAATAACAAAATCAGCTTACCCATATGGAAAAGAAATAGTAAAAACTTGCATGATTTACTCATGAAAGTGGCCACTTTCTCATTACTTTCTTTTTTTTTTTTAGTAAGTATACAAAACATACAAGTTTCATTATATAATTTTTCAAGGGATCTTATATGTGTTTTCACTCTTGTATGCTTTTCATAGAAGTTTCATACAAGACAGATAAAAACTTTATAAGATTTATATATATCTTTTCCATATGGGTACTATCACCTCAAGAATATTTCAAGGATAAAAGATCTGATGTCTCAACAGGACCTGGAAAAACTAGTCCATGCATTCATCTTTAGTAGGCTTGATTACTGTAACAGCATCTTTACAGGTCTACCTAAAAAATCAGTCAGACAACTACAGCTCATTCAGAACTCTGCTGCTCGAGTCCTCACTAAGACCACATCAGACCAGCTCTGAGGTCCTTACACTGGCTGCCTGTCCGTCAGAGGATAGACTTTAAAGTTCTGATGCTGGTCTATAAAGCTCTGAATGGTTTAGGACCAAAATACATCAGTGACCTCCTGACCCAGTATGAACCTTTCAGATCCCTCAGGTCATCTGGATCCTGTTTTTTTATCAGTTCCCAGAGTCAGAACCAGACATGGAGAAGCTGCATTCAGCTTTTATTCTCCATTTATCTGGAACAAACTGCCAGAAAGCCTCAGATCAGCTGAAACACTCAGTTTATTTACATCCAGGTTGAAGACTCCCACTCCCTTTCAACATGTAAATTAATCAGAATGGTTTTTTGTATGTAATTTGTATAGTATTTTTTTCTCTCTTATTTCTTTTCTAAATGTACTTGTATATTGTTCACATGTTGAAATAAATTACCAACCAAACCAATCAAGACTCACCTGTTCTCAGCTGCATTTGAATAAAACACCAAATCCACACTTTTAAGCTTAAATTTCAAAACTTATATTTTAACTTCTGATTTTATCTACTGTTCTGATTTTAGCTACTGTTTTTTTTATCAATTTTAAATCATGCTTTTTATTTGTTTTTGTTTTTTAGTGTCTTTGTAAAGCACTTTGAATCACCTTGTTGTTGAATTGTGCTATATGAATAAGCTTGCCTCGCCTTGCCTTTATTTCTAAAAGACTCGAAAAAGTAGTTGCAACTCAACTTCATTCACACCTGGTTAATAATAACATCTACGAGAGATTTCCGTCTGGTTTTTGTTCATGTCACAGTACAGAAACTGCTTTACTTAGAGTCACTAATGATCTTCTAATCGGAGCTGACTCTGGTCTACTCACCATCCTCGTCCTTTTGGATCTGAGCTCAGCCTTTGACACCATCTGTCACTCTGTCCTTCTAAGCAGACTTTCCTCTCTCGGCATCTCTGACACACCCCTAGCCTGGTTTCAATCATATCTCCTTGACCGCTCCCAGTTTATTCAACTGAAATCAAGCCACTTACGTCTTTTCCCGGTCACTTCTGGTGTACCCCTAGGTTTAGTCTTAGGCCCTGTCTTCATAACTTACATCCTCCAAAATATAAGCAAAATATAAGAATCAGACCATTTACCATCTCAATTTAAGATAAGATAAGATAAGATAAGATAAGATAAGATAAGATAAGATAAGATAAGATAAGATAAGATAGAACTTTATTAATCCCTCGGGTGGGTTCCTCTGGGAAATTCGCCTTCCAAAAAAAGCACAGCAACGACCAAAGTTACAGTTACAGAACTGTTATATATATATATACACACACACACACACACACACACACACACACACACACACACACACACACATATATAAATACAGAGACAAATATAAATAAAATATACAAAGGGGATAAATAGAATAAATAGGAATAAAAAATAAAAATACAAGTGAATTGCACATTTCAAGTATTGAGTCTATTGCACTGTTGACTATTTACAAAAAGTATTGCACAAGGTATTGTACAGTGAGGTGCAGAGGCACTACAGCTTAGTTGTTCCCCCCTCCTTTGTCCTCCTGTTTCCCCTCCCTCTCCCCTCCAGAGAGGAGAATAAAGTGTGTGTATATTTTTATATTATATTTGCATACATTTCTAAATTTGAAAGGTAGGACTGCTACACGCATTATTAGTGATATTCCTGATTGTTTTTAGACCTCTACCTGAATGTTGAATTTTAGGCGTTTAATCTATTTATCATTAATAGGTACATTTCCAGCTGTTAGAACTACTATAGTTCAATTTTGTTTTTTACTGGATAAGACAAAGAGTATGAAGTTTTCCCCTATTCTGTGAATCAGATATGACTGTAAACAGAGGATCCGCCCTGACCGGGTATACCTTCCTTTTGTACAATTCATACCCACTCTCAATATAAAGTAGCACGTGGAGAGCAGCTCACTTTCACCAGTGAATTCAGGGCAACACAATAACTCACAAGACATTGTTTTTAATATGGATTTCAGAAATGATGAGAAACACAAGGATAGCATTATTTATAAACGTCTGACTTCATGGTTTATTCAGTTTGCCTTTCTTTGTTTTTTAAAAATAAAAAGTCTGATTTATCGATCACCCTGAGAACAAGCTTACTGCGTGTTTGCTGGAGGGAGGTTAGTGTTTTCACATCTTATCTTCTAAAGGTTTTTCTTAGTATTGTCGCTGGCTCATAACACCCCCGTTTTTGTGACAGCTGAATATGTGTCACAAAACAGATGTGTTTGGGTTTGTGCGTGTGTGTGTGTGTGTGTGTTAGCAGGTTCAGAGACTGAGAGTACTGCAAACCAAAGACCAAACCAAATCCACAATCAGAGATTACATATAGTATGTAATAATTATAATGGATTGCATTTATATAGCGCTTTTCAAGGCCCTCAAAGCGCTCTACAATTCCACTATTCATTCACACACTGGTGGAGGCAAGCTACATTTGCAGCCACAGCTGCCCGGGGGAAGACTGACAGTAGGTGAAGTGTCTTGCCCAAGAACACAAAGACCAAGACAGAGAGAGCAGGGGATCGAACCAGTAACAAGATGAGCTTCCCAACCCGCTGAACCACAGTTGCCCCAAAAATGGACAACAATCATGGACGTTTATTTTAGCAATAATAAATATAAATATTATTACTTATTATTACTTGGTGCTACGCAGAAGGCTGATCCCCACGCCCCATTATGGCAGGACTTCCAGCGTGCCAGTGGCCCTGGGGCTCCTGCTACTTGACACGGTGACACTTTGTCATCCTCCTTCAGAGCTACTGCTACCTAGCAGACTGATGCCTCCGCCTCCGGCTCGGCCTTTGCATCTGGCAGGGCCTTGACCGGGGTTGCATGTGTATATGTACAATTGTAAATAGTTCGTTTGGAATACTTTCACTCTGGGCTTTCAGTTGCATTGTCTCCTGATGGGGTGTCTTAAAGAATTACCTGGTACATATGGAATATGTAATGGAGTAATGGAAGTTACACTGTAACCTTGTTTCTCTAAGTGAGAACCAAGGTTACACCTTCAGGCCGCTCGGAGACGCGTTCCGATCAAACCAGCACCGGTTTCACGTCTGCACAGCTGTTTTATATGTAAGTTGTGGGGCGTGGCCAGGTCATAAAGAATTATCCACATCACGACAAAGACTCAGAGAACCAAGGTTACAGTGTAACCATACAAAATGCTGTAGAGTTGGTGGAGTGAAGGATGTCTGTTTTTCTGGGAGTCATGACTACAGCTCATGTTAGAATGATGCTGTACAATTTCCTAGACAAACTGCAGCAATATGTAATATACACTGATACTGAATCCATCATAGTTACGTCATTAACACGTGAGTGGATTCCTCCTTTGGGACCCTTTATGGGCAATCAGTGAATTATATTGTGGAGAGGGAGAGGATTAGGTCACAGAATTTGTGTCGGGGGTCCAAAATGCTATCTGTATCACACAAAGCAGAGCAAAACTTATTTTGTAGTAAACCAGAAAACAGACACGCATGTGGTTGTTGTCTCTGATACTTTTAAGCACGATAAAAAAAAGTTTTCATCTAGAGAATGATTCAATTGTAAAAATAAAAGTTCAAGTGGTTTACAACAAATGTAGCGTGTTGCCTGATTATCTGCTCCACATCTACTCCTGCTGGCAGCCTTTATATAACCAGCATTTTCACATAAGAGATATAAAGAGTTTCCACTGCACAGACTGGGATGTATTCAAGGTGCAGGACACTGACAATCGTGTCGCATTGGACAGTTACACCTCCACTGTCTTGGACTACATCTGTTTCTGTGTGGACAATGTAACAACTTGGAAACGATTCCGTGTGTTCCCTAATAATCCACCCTGGATGACACACGGAGTTCAACAACTTATTCGAACAAGGAACAACGCTTTCAAATCCGGGGACCAGGAGGCATACAGTGCTGCCAGGGCCAACCTGAGAAGAGGCATCAAGACTGCCAAGCAGCAGCACAGGAGGCGTATCGAGGCCAGGTTTGAGAACAACACAAACCCAAGGCAGGTCTGGGAGGGCATCAGGGCTATCACGGACTACAAAAGAAGAACACCATCACCCTCAGCCGACAGTTCTACTCTGGCTGAGGATCTAAATCTCTTTTATGCCCGTTTTGACAGGGAGAACACCGACCCTGTCCTGTCCCCTCTCCCCTCAACCGACCCTGCTCCGGTCCTGAGCACTCATGAGCTGAGGCGTGTGTTCCGGAGCATTAACACCAGGAAGGCGGCCGGGCCAGATGGAGTGCTGGGCCGGGTGCTAAAAGACTGTGCTGCGGACCTGGCGGACGTCTTCACCTCTATATATAACACCTCGTTGTCCTGTTCACTGGTACCATCCTGTTTCAAAGCAGCAACCATCGTTCCCATCCCAAAACAGTCAAATGTCACATGTCTGAACGATTTCAGACCTGTGGCACTCACCCCCATTCCCGCCAAATGCCTGGAGAGACTGGTCATTAAACACATCAGAGCTGCTTTTCCACCATCCCTGGACTCGCACCAGTTTGCATACAGGGAGAACCGGTCAACCGAGGATGCGATCGCCACAGTGCTGCACACATTACTGAAGCACTTGGAACACAGGAACACCTATGCACGGCTCCTCTTTGTAGACTACAGCTCGGCTTTTAATACCATCCGGCCATACAAACTCCGTCCCAAACTCCACCAACTGGGACTTAACTCCTCTCTGTGCAACTGGATTGTGGACTTCCTCACTAACCGTAGACAGAGTGTCAGAGTGGGTAAGAACACCTCTTCCACCCTTGTGGTCAACACCGGTGCCCCTCAGGGGTGTGTTCTGAGCCCTCTGCTATACACTCTCTTCACCCATGACTGTATTTCCTCCTGCGCGTCCAATCTCATTGTTAAGTTTGCAGATGACACTACAGTGCTCGGACTTATATCCAACAATGATGAGACAAACTATAGGACAGAGGTGCAACAACTAGAGTCATGGTGCCACGACAATAACTTGGTCTTAAACACCAAAAAGACCAAGGAGATCATTGTAGATTTCCGGAAGAGGGGTCATAACAACCATCTGCCTCTCTTCATTGGCAGTGAGGCGGTGGAGAGGGTGAGCAGTTTTAAATTCTTGGGGGTAACTGTGACCGAGGACCTGTCCTGGGGCAACCATATCACCTCAGTTGTACGGAAGGCCCAACAGCGCCTCTACTACCTGAGGAGACTGCGGAGCGCACACATTCCCAGATCTCTGATGTTGAACTTCTACAACTGTGCCATCAGCAGCGTTCTGACGTATGGATTTCTAGTGTGGTTCCCCAGCTGCACCAAGGCCGATCAGCAAGCACTCCAGCGGGTGGTGAAAGAAGCTGGCAGAATTATTGGAACAAGTCTGCCAGAGATCAGTAATATCTTCCCCACTCGCTGTCTGAGGAGGGTGCACAGTATCCTGCGGGACCAACATCATCCTGCGCGCCACCTTTTCCATCTGCTGCCCTCAGGGAGAAGGTACAGGTCTATACAGGCCAGAACATCCAGACTGGCCAACAGCCTGTATCCACAGGTTGTGAGGCTCCTGAACTCTCTGCCCCCCTCTCACGGACAATAACCATATCCAACTTCTTAATAGCAATGAACTGGTCTGCATTGGTGCATCATATCTTTATTCTCTTCCCCCTCCTGCCCCCCCCCCCCCCTCTTTCTTAAATAGATAACTATCATATCTGATATCATATCTCACAGTACAATAATATTGAATGGGTTGCATTGTTGTATTTTGTCATGTTTCTCAGGTCTTTGTCTGAATTTCTACGAACATTATTGCTAAGGATTGTCTTATTGCATTGGAGTCACACTGGGTTAAATATGTACACTTGGGTTTTAAGGGGTATTTATTATTTTCTTCTTTTTTTTGGGTTGTATGGAAGCCCCAAACGCAATTTCATTGTTCTTGACAATGACAATAAATAAATAAATACTAAATACTAAATAAACTTTGCAACAACATCCTTCCACCTCCAGACAAGAACAGTTATAATAATGTATAATAATAATAATGTAGAAGTACAAAATGTTTTCACCAAATATTAGGATTTGGTGAAGTAGGAATTTAAGTTGTATTTATTTAGTTTAAACTTGTTTAGAACGTTTTGGGAAAATCCAGTAGAGCGATTTCTGTGAACAATTTTGTTTAATAATCCCAGAGAAATCGCACAAATGTTTCCTGATAACACCAAATATTTTATAGAAGCATTTAACGATGCGGTAAGCACCCTTTATGTTCTTATACAAAATAAATCCAAGACACCTGACTATTTAAGACTCAGAACGAACCTGCTGTCAGACCAGCCACTTGTTAATATCACTAAAAAAGGGCGAAAGAAAAAAAGAAAGAGGTGAAAGGATGGAAACTGGCACTGTTGGATTTGATATACAAATCATCACCCTGTGTGAGGAGGATTATTATTGGTAATGCAAACATCGATTTTATTAATGCACTGTGTGCGATACAACAACAACCATTAGACCAGTAAAAAAAAACCATCAACACAATATGGTGGATTTTTATTTCTGTTATAAGTTGCTGCTGTCCTTTTCATAGCCAGTATGACAGCAAACAGGTGCAACATACACACAAAAAATGTTTGTAGTCCCTCAGCACCAAAAACACCAAAATACAGAAACCAGCTCAAAATGAGCTGGACAAAGCTATGGTTGAGGTACTGCAAAGAAATGACAAAGATGTGTATGAAAAAGCTACAAAGTACTCCAGTATTCTTCAGAGATATCACTAACGCTGCCACGGGAATGTGATATTCACAGAGAAACCCCCCCACCGACATGACCTCTGTGGCACCGGGCAAACCTCCACCCGGCCCACTCTAAACAGGTGACAGTAGACTTAAGAGCCACAGGACTCAGTGCCGCTGAATCTTTGATTTTATTTATTTTTTGTTGTGTTTTACTTGCATCTATTTGAAAGGGTGAGTGTAAACACAAAACATTAAAAATGAAACCTAATAAAACAAGTTTTAGAAAGAGACTTTTTCATTTGATTCAATTTTATATTATGGGTTATGCAGAAATAATAGAATTGGGCTGAAAGGTCTGTTGCTTTTTTACATATTCAAGTTGTGTATGATGTTTTTAAAAAGTAACTAATTATTTTTGAAAATAAGTAATCAGTTAAGTAACGGGATTACTTTCTTGGAGAAGTAATCAGTAATTAGTAACTAATTATTGTTTTCAAGTAACTTGATCAACTGGTCAAATAAATACTGTCAGTAAATACTGACTCAAGAGATTGTGAAGGCATACCGTGTATGTTATTAACAGTTTTTTGGTGAGTTACTGAGATATTGTGTATTATTCTTGTGTTGTCCATGCATTTGCGTTTCATAAACATGTATCTTTCCATTTTTTTAAAACATGTATATGCTAAGGACATCCCAGTATGTGCCCTGTACCTATCTGTTTCATTTAAAAAATACTCAAAATGTACCTAATAAATTAAACACGACTCCTTGATTGACTGTACATTTTAAAATAGCAGGAAACAGGGGGGGCAGAATAAGAGTGAGAAAGCTGCAGAGATGCTCCAGAGACTAATGAGCTAACTGCGGGGTGTTCTTCCTCGTGTGACTGCTGTATTTGGGTCAGTCAATAGTCCCGTGTAGTGATAGCGCCGCTGGTTTAAAGGAGTTTAGAGCTGTCCGACAGCCAGGCCCACATCACTCTGAAGATATGGGCCACGGCAGAAGCAGCATCCAGAAAACTGCCTCCAAGCAGCCTAATGTCTCACTGTACAGAGAGGGAGGAGTCTGAGGCTTGTGTGAGCTATGTGGAGTATTTGGGTTTTGCTCTAAGAACTATTTAGTTTTTGAGTTTTCAGGTCAGTAATTTGTCATTATTCATAAAGACTGAATGCTAGATGCTTCAGTTGAAGCTAATAAATGTTCCTGATTGACAACAAGCTTCCTCATATAGAAATCTGCTTACAGGATGCTATTTCTTTTGCTCAAGGTTGGCATCCTTTGGTTGTGCATAACAACAGGATGATATCTAAATTGTGTTTTTTCACAAAAAAGCTCCTTGAAAAGTTTTTCAGTGACAAAAAGAACGTATTCTCTCTCAACATCAAACAGGTAAACAGCGAAGCACAATATCTGCTTTTATTAAAGTCTAAATGGCATTATTGATGGAAACAAAATACTGAGCTGCTCTATTTCTTCATGTGTAAAAGACTTTTGTCAGTTAATCACACAACCTTGGGAACTTGGGGCGACCGTGGCTCAGGGGATTGGGAATCGCATCTGCAACCGGAGGGTTGCTGGTTCAATCCCTGGGCTCTCTGTCATAATCATAATCATGGGTCATAATCTGAGTTACTTGAAAAAAGTAATTAGTAACTAATTACTGATAACTTCTCCAAGAAAGTAATCCCATTACTTAACTTATTTTCAAAAATAATTAGTTACTTTTTAAAAACATCATACACAACTTGAATATGTAAAAAAGCAACAGACCTTTCAGCCCAATTCTACTTTTTCTACATAACCCATCATATGAAATTGAATCAATTAAAAAAGTCTCTTTTTTTAAAATTGTTTTATTCAATTTAATCTTTTAACTTTATGCATCAAGCAAAAATTTAATTATATGCAACAGTCTTTGACTTGAAGAAATGTGTTTAATATTTAAACCTATTTCCTGCATATTCAGCATATAAAATAAAATCAAGTTTTGTGTTTACCCTCTTTCAAATAGATGCAAGTAAAACACAGCAGAAAATAAATAAAATCAAAGACTCAGATAATTCCATTAACAATGTTCTACAACACACACACACACCCTCACACACACACACACACACAGAGAGAGAGAGAGAGATCCAGTTTAGTGAATGCAGTAAGCAGTGGAGTGGAGGTGAGACCAAGCAGCAGGCTCTCAGCCACAGCTGCCTGCATCAGTGCGCCTGTTAGACTCAACCACAGGAGGGCAGAGCAGCCAGAAAATGTACTCAAGTACCACTACCTCAACATAGTTTTACTCAAGTAAAAGTAAAAAGTATTTAGTAAAAAAGGCTGCTTGAGTACTGAGTAACTGATCATAACATCTGATTTAATGTTTCAAAATGAGAAAATCAGATGGACAAAAATATAAAGTTTAGTGCAAATTTTGGTATTTGAAAGACTGAAAAGCAAAAAGGATACTAAATATAAATAACACTTTTCCAAATCAGTTTTCACACACACACACACACACACACACATATATATATATACATATATAAAAAACACCCAGCATGCGTCTGCTCGGGTCCTCTACCAGAGGCCTGGGAGCTTGAGGGTCCAGCGCAGTATCTTAGCTGTTCCCAGGACTGCGCTCTTCTGGACAGAGATCTCCGATGTTGTTCCCGGGATCTGCTGGAGCCACTCGCCTAGTTTGGGAGTCACCGCACCTAGTGCTCCGATTACCACGGGGACCACCATTACCTTCACCCTCGCATTCTCTCGAGCTCTTCTCTGAGCCCTTGGTATTTCTCCAGCTTCTCGTGTTCCATATATATATATATATATATACAGTGGGGCAAAAAAGTATTTAGTCAGCCACCGATTGTGCAAGTTCCCCCACTTAAAATGATGACAGAGGTCAGTAATTTGCACCAGAGGTACACTTCAACTGTGAGAGACAGAATGTGAAAAAAAAATCCATGAATCCACATGGTAGGATTTGTAAAGAATTTATTCGTAAATCAGGGTGGAAAATAAGTATTTGGTCACCTCAAACAAGGAAAATCTCTGGCTCTCACAAACCTGTAACGTCTTCTGTAAGAAGCTTTTCTGCCCCCCACTCGTTACCTGTATGAATGGCACCTGTTTGAACTCATCATCTGTATAAAAGACACCTGTCCACAGCCTCAAACAGTCAGACTCCAAACGCCGCCATGGCCAAGACCAAAGAGCTTTCAAAGGACACCAGGAAAAGTATTGTAGACCTGCACCAGACTGGGAAGAGTGAATCTACAATAGGCAAGCAGCTTGGTGTGAAAAAATCAACTGTGGGAGCAATCATCAGAAAATGGAAGACATACAAGACCACTGATAATCTCCCTCGATCTGGGGCTCCACGCAAGATCTCATCCCGTGGGGTCAAAATGATCATGAGAACGTTGAGCAAAGATCCCAGAACCACACGGGGGGACCTGGTGAATGACCTGCAGAGAGCTGGGACCAAAGTAACAAAGGTCACCATCAGTAACACACTACAACGGCAGGGAATCAAATCCCGCAGTGCCAGACGTGTTCCGCTGCTGAAGCCAGTGCATGTCCAGGCCCGTCTGAAGTTTGCCAGAGAGCACATGGATGATACAGCAGAGGATTGGGAGAATGTCATGTGGTCAGATGAAACCAAAGTAGAACTTTTTGGTATAAACTCAACTCGTCGTGTTTGGAGGAAGAAGAATACTGAGTTGCATCCCAAGAACACCATACCTACTGTGAAGCATGGGGGTGGAAACATCATGCTATGGGGCTGTTTTTCTGCCAAGGGGACAGGACGACTGATCCGTGTCAAGGACAGAATGAATGGGGCCATGTATCGTGAGATTTTGAGCCAAAACCTCCTTCCATCAGTGAGAACTTTGAAGATGAAACGAGGCTGGGTCTTCCAACATGACAATGATCCAAAACACACCGCCCGGGCAACAAAGGAGTGGCTCCGTAAGAAGCATTTGAAAGTCCTGGAGTGGCCTAGCCAGTCTCCAGACCTCAACCCCATAGAAAATCTGTGGCGGGAGTTGAAAGTCCGTGTTGCTCGGCGACAGCCCCAAAACATCACTGCTCTCGAGAAGATCTGCATGGAGGAATGGGCCAAAATACCAGCTACTGTGTGTGCAAACCTGGTAAAGACCTATAGTAAACGTTTGACCTCTGTTATTGCCAACAAAGGTTATGTTACAAAGTATTGAGTTGTATTTTTGTTATTGACCAAATACTTATTTTCCACCCTGATTTACGAATAAATTCTTTACAAATCCTACCATGTGGATTCATGGATTTTTTTTTCACATTCTGTCTCTCACAGTTGAAGTGTACCTCTGGTGCAAATTACTGACCTCTGTCATCATTTTAGGTGGGGGAACTTGCACAATCGGTGGCTGACTAAATACTTTTTTGCCCCACTGTGTATGTGTGTGTGTGTGTGTGTGTGTGTATATATATATATATATATATATATATATATATATATATATGAGAAAGATTGTGGGGCTGACTGATTTTTGCCCCCTGCCCCAAGTGGTCATTAGAAATACTGCGGGCCAACGTGGAGTTTGATGAAGTACAGCAGCCTTGTTTGGAAGTAGCAGACGACTTCAGTTTCATCACTGCTTTGCTTGAGTCTGTGTTTGCGTCTATTGTCTTGATTTTGCCACAGAATGAAGTTAAAAGCAACATTTGAAGGTTGAATATGTCGTAAACCTCATCAAACCTCCACTGAGCAGAGAGAGAGGAGTCTGCGGCTAACATATACTGTATACACACATCTGTGTAACGCCGCTGTGTGCACACACTAATGAATGTTTACATCAAATGCTGTAAGACTGAGTGGGCGTTAAGTGCACATTCCTGTGTAGTTCAGTGCTTGTAGCTCATCTTTTCCTTTTTAAGGTTTTCATAGTAATTACGGAGGCATCTCCAAAGCTGCCCTGAAACCACATCAGCACACACAAAGAAATCAGAAGGTGAAACTAGAAGAACGCCGTGTTTCAGTGATGCTGAAAGCGTCCTCTGCACTGGAAGAGCTCAGCTTTGTTTTACCTGACAGAAGCTCTGTGTATATTATTTGTTTCATCATCATTATGGCCACGGTACACTTTTAATTAACTTGTTCTGGTTGGAGCGCGCTGAGCTGCTTCTTTTGCTCATTTGATTCTGTCAATCCTGTAATTAGAGATTAGAAGGATAAAACCGAGTCTCACGTTTGTTTATTTTGTCTTTCCAGCACATAAACAGCAGAAGCTTCTAGTTTCACATCCAACTCTTACTCATATCTTCAAAATAACTCGAGTCATACTGAAAGCGAGGGACATGCCAGATGACGCTTTGTTGTAGTGATCAATCCCCAGCTGTGGACTACTTTCTTTATTTGCTTTATCTAGAGGTTTTGGATAGCACGGGGGCAAAGGAAGGGCAACAGGGAAGTAGGGTGGCACATCCTACTTCAGTGAAGATCCCCAATATGTAAATTCAGCAAACTAAATATCCACTTTAACACTATTTATTGTATCAGTATCTCCAATAATTAGTATTTTAAGGACATAAAAGTTGGGGGCAGCCGAGGCACGGGGAACGGGTGGATCTACAGCAAGGGGTTGCCCCCCCCATAGCTCCGCCCCACCAAAAGTCCAGGTTTCTAGGTGGAGTCTTTTACAGTAGCTTTAAATTCACAGATAAAAATAATTCTTATGTATCTTTATATTAAATGGCTTTTATAAAGTGTTGCGCAGTCCCACTGACCTCCTACACGACAGGCCACATTTGGACTGTTTAGTGGTTCAGAAGCACTTTATCCTTGAATGTTTAAACCAGCTTCACAATCATCAATTCAAATTTCATTAGAGAATCCACACAAACATGCAGACGACAGGGTGAAGCACGTCTCTGAAGAATACAAAGCAGAGGTCTTATGGAGCGTCACGGTTTGAAACTACAGCTCAGTTGGCGGTGCCAAACAACACGGTAGAAGCACACATGTAAGATTGTTGTAGTCTGCATTGAGGACATTTAATGGTAAAGACATGGACAGCCACGTTATTAAGCAGCCCATCTTAACTGCAGTTTGATTCTCCACAGTCTCTTTTTCCTTCACAACTTTCTTTGATGGTAAAAGGACACTTTATTTTTCTTCTCTACTGGAACACACAGATAGTAGGAACTATCAACACATGAATCCAGACATATGTGTATTTCCACTTTACAACACCAAGGTTTAGACCGAGGTATTCTTGCAGTCTCCTTGTGAACTGCACTGAATCCATCGGTCAGAATTGAAAACAAAAAAGGCACTGAGTGCAAATAATAGCTGTTTGCTAACAAGGCACCAAAAACAGGAAGCAAGGTCGTTCTATCTGGACAAACAACTTTATTTGTGGTAATGCATCTATACACTGTACATTCAGTCACTGTAGTATATAAGCATAGCTATTTTCAAACATAATCTCATAAAGTCCTTTCCTTTACAATATATCTGTATCGTTAGAGAAGGGAACAGTGGCGCTGGAAGAGAAAGGCATGAAGAATCAAGAAAATAAAGGAAATAGATGAATAAGCCAAGCCTCTTTTCATACTGTATGTGTGGCATTAATACATGGGAGCGCTCGCCTCTTACATAAAAATATTTCTAGTACTGTATATAGTATTAGCAGCAGCACAGGGCTAAAAAGATACATGAGGATGAAGGGAAAAGAATCAGCACGGTGATATAGTAGGTGTAGCTGTGTGCGACCTGTACTGCAGGTCAGCTGATCCCAAACACACTGTTAAAAATTCATGAGTGGTGAAAAAAGTCATGTCATATAAAGACTACAGTAAAAAAAAAAAAAAAAAAAAGAAGATTAAATTCTCTTATGCATGAACTGTTTTTGAAACATCTCAGTTAAAACACAAAGTTAAAAAAAACAAACTCCCCACCAGCTATTGTAAGAAAAGAGTTTTTGAAAAAGGAAACACCATGTACATATATTATTACAATATCGTAAATGAAAAAATATTTACATTTGTAAATTCTTATTCAACTCTTCACACTGGCTAGTATACTAATGTGGACTGTTATTGCTGCTTTGCTGCCGTCGTTTAGCAAAATGGTTCTTTAGAAAATAAAATGTGTTTTTAAACGTCAGGAGGACAAAAAGCCAAATGTCATTGTCTCCTTCTTTTGTAGAAAACCACAAGCACTGTAAGGCCATTAGCTATTTCGTAAAAACAACTACAAAATGTACCAATTTCAGCTCTGCCAAACCCAGAGTAACAATTTGCCAAAGCAGGTGGCTTTTTTGCCACAGCGTGCACATAATTGATTTCAAGTACGGGGCGAGGAAAGCAATCGTTCAGAAAAACGCCCAAAGCTTTTTAGGATTGTGAAGTTTGTTCGTTGCGCTGAAAGGGAAACATGAGTAAACTGGTGGATTCTCAGAATACTGATATAAAGAGCTGCAGAGCGAGGGCGGGGCTTGATGTGACACCCCTCCCTCTGACAGCTTCAGCATCACCTGTCCTGCTCTGGAAACCTTTGGCCCTCCTTCAGGCACTTTAGGTTTTCCAGCATTGATTAGTTTTTTTCTTTGTGTGAAGTTTGATTTTCTCTTAAGAACAACATACACGTGTTGCTTTTTTTTAATAACATTTCTAAATAAGACAAATTGTTTGATATTGCATAACACAATAAAACCCTTACATGTACAGTATCAATGCCCAATAACTGACTATAAGTATGGCAAACGCTGTCAAATTTCATGCATAAAGAAAATTAGTTTTCTATTAAAAATGTGAACAGAACTGTTAGTTTGAAGTATTCTTCTTTAGAAAGTAAAAACTTCAACACAACAGACAAATAATAAAATATTTTCACATTTAAAACAACATCAATAATTAAAGGAAAACTAGCATCAACACAATGTACATTCTGATTGTATTGCATCCACAGTGTGGCGGCTGATTCACAGCCTCCGGCTTCTGAATACAATGTTTGTTCGTGCTCCTGTTGTCAGACTGGAGAGTGTGCTGCTGCCCAACGCCGGCTTCCTGCTTATTTACAATACTTTCCTAATGAAAACAGAGCAGCAATATTCTTTTGAAAATGCATATAATCAACAAAATGCTATATGGTAGGAGTCGCGTATAAGATGATGCTTTCAAAGAAAGATTGCTGAAAATAGTGGGAGTACGATGGGGGAGGGGCTGTTTTCACCTCATGACAAAGTGCGATTCATTATTGTAAAGTTTAAAAAAAGAAAGGTATATTTATATGTACATACTTTAATTCAAATGAACACTTTGTGGTTACGGACAAGACTAACCACCCAGCCCACTGCGACGGCACGAAAACATCTGGAGTGTGTTACAGACTTCAGGACTCAAACACTCAAATAAAATGCGACTTGTATGTGAGTGTATGCAGAGCATCCAATAAAAGAGCTCGTTTAAAAACTCGTCACCAAGTGACTGGTAGGGATCATCTTTGAGGCTTCATTTGAAATGGAAAATGTGCCTGTTGAACACAAAGCCAAACCTAATCTTTCATGTTAAAATCATTTGCCATGTTTTCATATCCTATCGTGTTTGGGGAGTCGCCCCAATGGGCTGCGATGGCTCCCTGACAAACCCCCGCAGCACATTGGGAAGTCCATTTGTTCATTTTTCCCTCCAATAGCACAGAAAAACAGAAAAACGCTCTTTGTGTACTCTACATATCGCTATGTAATCTCTTAAATAGCTTATAATGTCTTCAGACTCCTATGGTTCATCGTGGCAGGAGGCGCTGGTGGAGGCCTTCCCTCCTGGCCACGTCATTGTAACACCTCCCAGCAGGTGCACACGTTGATGTTATATTGTTATGAGTTTATATCACAGTCCTACAGCCTCTCCTTGTGTCCTTGTGAAGGAAAATCCAGGCACAGCCGCACTCAGCACTACAGAGCCGTTCACTGTGCTCCAGTTTTCAGTTCTACGAGTTCAGAGGTGCAAAAGTCAGTGCTTCAGAAAATGCATGCTTCCAGTCATTCCTCTACGGTACCACTAGACTTTTCATGCACAAGGACAACGCTCCTCCATTCTTCTCTGTGTCTCCATTTGAAGTCTTACGTTTTGTGTTCAGTAAACTGAGGGGCAAGCACAGGAACAGTGGTGTGATGCGGGTGACCTGTGGGACTCGTGGGGTGGCGATCATGGTGGCAAATGGAAAAGGTTCAGCTGTAAGGCTGGCTGCTTGGTTAGTTGTCACCAGTGGGAATGTCCTTGGGTGTCCCGTCTCTTTTACTGTTTGATTTGCTGCTGTAGCTCCTTCACCATCCTCTCCAGGTGCTCCCGAGCTTCTCGCTCGTGCAGCAAGTCGGCTCGAAGCTGCTCACGGTCGGCCTCGGCATGCTGCAGCTTCATCTGGAGGTCCTCGATCTGCAAAACGCAAGGGCACAAATCAGCTGGGACTGTACAGCAGAGGAGAGCAGAACGGTCTGGAGTCAAAAGCACCGACCTCACTCTACACAACTCAGACTAACTGGGCTCATGTACTCAAAAAAACTATAAGAATACACTGTAAAAATGTTGTTTCAGGGCTAAAGAATGAACGACCTGGAAGTTTCCTGCGTTTCCTCAAACAGCCACTTGGCAGTGGCTCCAAGTGGGAGTCAATGTCAAAACGAGCGAGGCTTACAGCCAATGCTTTAACAAGTTTGTTCAAACTGTAACAAAGCTAAAAGTGATGCAGAATAAAGGGCGGCTTAATTTTGACACAGGTGTGTAGCGTTGGTACTCAAAGACACCCAAAGGAGTCAGTTGGTTTGAATCTTGCTTTTCACAAGCAGAGCTGACGTCGCCTCCCTGGAATATTGATCCTATATTCAGGAAGTGAGAAGTTTCTCTCAGCAGGTTACATCCTGTCACCAGGTGCTTGCTCGTAGAATACGAATGCAGTGAACTGCCAATCTCTGAAAGCTGAACTGAAACAACAACAGTGGCTGTCCCTCTTTTATCTGTGCTCTTTAAAGCAAACATCCTGATCTTTTGGCTCACAGGGATTACACACGGGATTTGAAAGCTGAATCATCACCTGTGCAGAATACTTTGCACGGAGTCGCCCAGCCTCACAGCCTTTATCACAGACCCTCAGCTGTCGGGCTTGCTCTAGCTCCCGCTTCAGGCGGATCCTTGACTCGTTGGCTTCCTTCATCTTCTTCTCACTCTCAGCTCGCAGACGCTCAATTTCCTTCCTGAGGTTGCGCTTTGCCTCAGTCGCCTCCCGCAGCTTTTCCTTCTTGGCCACCCGCAAGAACTCCAACTCCTTCAAAGTAGAGAACACAACAGCTGGGGGTTAGCAGCCTCTTACCATTCACGCTCAAACTCAGAGTTACGGCTGGTCCTGGGTCTGCTTAGCATTCTGTCCTAAAGCAGAATATGTTGTCTTTGAATGTCTCAAATGTTACAGTCTTTCTGTTTGTCTTCCAAACAGGCACGTTTTTCAATAAAAGGAATGAACTAAACTATGTCCGTAGACATGGATGCGTCACTGAGAGAAACTCGGAGTGCCCACAGAGCTTAAACAACATCTTAAATGAGCATCGTAGGAACGTGACCCGCCCCGCTGCCTGTCACAGTCCTGTCTCTGAACTGCTCACACTTCAGTGTCAGTGTTTACACTAAGCCAGTTCAGCTGACAGAGTCTGGGTTTACTTCCTCTAAATCTCTAAGAGAGAGTCAGTCTGTGCCGTGGCAACACGCCCATCGCCTTCTCATGGGAAACGAGCAGCTGGGACTAACTTATCTGTCATCAAGCTTTGTTGGTTCCTACAGTGACAACTAAAAGTCCATCCCCATCACAGCCTGTATTTCACAGAGACTTGAAATGAAAACAAAGCCATGAGGATGAACTGAGCTAAACACAGGAGGAAGGAGAGCAGAGGCTCTGCTGCTGGTTTAGCTTGTGGGGGACATGGATATGCACTAAGCTCTAATGGAAAGTGAAAGTAGACTGGCGTCTGGCTGCTTTTCTTTCTCTGCATGCATCTTGTGTTGCTCACCCACACCGGCTCTGTTCTGCCAAAAATGGTCCAAAAATAAAAATGGAAGTTTGGCCTTTCCCTTTGCAGCAACATCCGCTGCCACTGTTATCATTTGCCAACTCATGCTAAGCTTTGTGGGGAACGACAGTGACTTCTACTAAAGCTCAGTGAATCTCCTGTGTGTGCACACTCTGTGGAGTGTAGAGCTTTTGTTAAGGACGGCTAAAACAAGCCAAAACACAAGTCATAGTGATAAATTTAAATCTACGGCCCCTGTAGGGTAGTCCACTTCATGTCACACAATGCAAATGTGTTAGTTCCCATTTACCTATGCTTCCACTCTTTACCTTGGCACTTTGTATTTAATGCAAATACACAAAAGTTAGGATAATACTCATGTTGCCTTCCAACAAGGATTACCTGCTGAAGGCTTCGTTTCGCCTGCAGGGCCGATCCCAACTTCTCCTCCTGCTTCACCCTCATCTTAACTATTTCGTGCAGAAACCTCTCCTTCGACTCCTTGGAATCCAGCCCACTGTCCAGCGCCTGCCTCAGGCTCTCCAGCTCTGACTCCAGGCCCGACTCTGAAGAGGTGACAGGGGCTGGTGCTGCCACCGATGTGGCTGCCGGTGCCGTGCTTTCGGCTGACGCGATAGTGCAGATGGGACCTTGGACACCGGGCGAGCTCAAGTCTTTGGCTGAGCTGCTGGATGAGGTAAAAGATGGCGACGACAGGGAGGACATGGACGAAACAGCTGTTGGAAAAGGCCATGGAGATGAGAGAGGATGAAACGATCACCTGACCGGGGCTACATGTATTTAGCCAAACAATGAAACAACCTTTACACATCTGATTATCGTTAAAGCGTTCGTTTCTTACCTTCGTCGCGGCTCTCCACCTCGATCTCCACCTCAGAGTCCTTGTCATCCTGAGGCAGCGGAGGTTTGCAGGCTGCTGAGGAAGCAGGCCGAGGGATTTCATGTGCTGTGGACTGGAGCTCCTCGGTAGCTCTCCTCTTGCGAGGCCTGGTGTTGGGGTGTGCGCCCTCACCTGGAGGTTCGCTTCCACTTGGGTAGGAAGTGCTGGGTATCGATGGGGACAGAGGCCCTACCTTGCCTAGTGGTAGCGGAGTGAGGGCGACGTTGGGGGCCACTGCATTCTCTAGGGTCTTGTAATTGTAGAAGCTAAAACGAAACCAGACCAGCATGACGCGTGTTGCTTTACATACAATAACCTAAATCCAGGTTACGCGATTATCAAGACAGAGATCCAATAGTACGGATTGTTACTGCTGTGTTACACAGTCCAATCTGAACAGCCTCAGCAGCCAAACGCGTTGGGAAACAGTCAAAGCGCCCGCAGCTCTTTCCTCCCACTTCAGGAGAAACTGGGCCAGATCATCTGTGATATTTTGCAGACTGTGCTGGCAGCACTGTGCCAAGTGGGTGCCCACGGCATGAGTGTGTCAAATGTGTGTGAATGGTAGAGTGTGGGAAGCTGTGGAACAGTCAGACTTGACCCCTGTGACACCAGCCCACCCAGACAAGTGAGAGAGCACTCCTCTGGGTGGGAGCTCCACATACCCAGCTAAGTGAAGCAACTGCCATCCTCATGAGCAGCAGCTTCCCTTAGACCGCACATCTACTGAACTCAGGTTTATAATGGACTTGGTGCTGTTCTCACCTGTCTCTCAGCAGAGCCAGCGGGTTACTGGAGGGCTCCTTATCACCCGCAGAGATGTGGGGGGACCAGGGTCTGAAAGCTGAGGGCCTCTGCCTGGACTGAATGCAGTTCAGCCCCTGGAGAACAAAAGTGATTCAAGTTAGTGAGGAAATTACACCGAGCCACAGAGTTTAGGGTTAACAAGGACAGAGATGGCTAATCAGATTACCTTTTTCAAGTAATAAGTAAAGTAAGGGATTACTATTGCAAAAACGGTAATTAGATTACCGTTACTTTCCCGTAGGAACGCTGCGTTACTGCGTTACTAAAACCGTGATTTTTTGCGAGAGTGTCTCATGACAGTGACGTAAGCGAGTGCGACGTTCGTGACAACAGCTGTGTGCAGATCAACAGTGGATCACATATCGATTGTGGGAGAGAGTATGAGCGTGCAGCGTTTAAAGCGTGGAAGTACTGACCTTACTTTGACTTTGATTCCATAAAAAGTGACAAAAACATTAGCGTGGGAAGAAAACTTCTTTTTACAGCGAAAAAACCCCTAAACTTCCGAGCAAGCACCGAGTGCGCAACGACGTAATGGGAAATTCACAGAGAAACTCGAGGATTCTTCCACTGACCGCTGCGGCACACCTGCACCAGGGCAAACCTCCGCCTACCCTGCTCCTGCTTTACAGGTGAAAATAGAGCAACAGGACCGCTGAGTCTTTGACTTTATTTATTTTCTGCTGTGTTTTACTTGCATCTGTTTGAAAGACTGAGTGTAAACAGAAAAAATATTTTATTTTATGTGCTGGAATGTGCAGAAAATAGGTTTAAATGTTAAACTAATTTCTTCCAGTCAGAGAATGTTGCATGTAATTAAATTTTTTAAAAGATTAAAACTAATAAAACAAGTTTTAAAAAGAGACTTTTCCATTTGATTACATTTTGCATGATGGATTATGCAGAAAAAGTAGAATTGGGCTGAAAGATCTATCGCTTTATCACCTATTCAGGTTGTAAATCGTGTTTTTAAAAAGTAACTAAGTAACTAAGTAATTAATACTTTTGAAAATAAGTAATCAGTAAAGTAACAAGATTACTTTTTGGGGGAAGTAATCAGTAATTACTTGACCAACACTGAACAAGGACATTCCCATTGGTCACAACTACTAACCATTAAAAAACTACATAAAATGTATTCATTTTTACTATCAGCTCACAGGAAAAGTCGATAAGCGTGTGAATATTAACATAAACATCTTTATAACTTGGCCATAACAACAATATGCAGTGAAGAAACTGTTCCCTGTTGTGATCATGTAAACTCCTGCTCACAGTCCCAGGTCCACTGCTACAACAAGAACAGGAGCCCACTTACACTATGAACCTTCTCTGGCTGTGGGTGAGGACGACGGCTTTTTGTTTCTACTTCATGGTATTTAATATGATTTTTTCTTACTAGTATTGGTTTACTATAATAATGGACTCTGATATGTTGGAGAAGAGAAAGAAAAGATAAACACACAAAGAAAAATCGGTCGCAGTGTTGACAGGTTTGTGTCGCAGCGATCTCTGCTCTCTGAGAATCTCCATGAACCTCGAACACTGTAGAAACTCCTCTGAGGTCAAACCTCCAAACTGGGAGGTGAAATTACACCAGTGGACTGTTCAGCAGTCGTGACAGCAGTTTGGCACTCATCAGTTAATGAGATTTTATTTACTTCTGAAAAATCACAACTTTATTAGGACTTATTAACTTTACCATGTTACAGCTGCAAGTTACTGTAAATGTTTTAGGATGTTCAAAGAAAAAGAACAAATATTTGTTTGCACAAGGTTAATATTCCCAAAATTTCATTTTGACATAATGTAAATATGAAACATGGATATTAGACAGGTGTCACTGGTATCAGAACATTTCCCTCCTGTTCTTATGGTGAAAGCTGCCGTTTATTCTGGGTACAAAGAGTAGAATGAGTCACTTCAGTTGTTGGTGTAAATGTGTTACTGTGTTGGACACACTGGACATGGGTCAGTACAACCAAGCGTCACTCAGCACGTGGCCACCATTAGCACTGCATGCCAAATCTAAAGATAGTGCTGTGTGTCCTGATTTCACATGTTTTTGCATATTTGTCAGTTACGTGTTTCACATCGTCACACAAATGTCAGTAGTAGAAAAAGACGACTGAGGTGAATACAACATTTTGACTTTTGATTTGATTCATTAAGAGAAAAACGGCTATCCAACCCTGAACGCTCAGTTCTTTCTTTAGATTGTGACACAAAGTCATTTCTGAGGCTCCACAGTGAGAGCCTGCATCCACACATGTGGAAAACTTGGAAGAGTACTGGACCTTCCGAGGAGAGGAAAGAGCACATCATCGACTCAGAAAAGAAAGGGGAACAACATCTGAACAAGTGCAGGCCTAATTTGCCTCAGGCTGCATTCATGATTCAACAATGAGAAAGAGACCTGTGGAAAACTGTCACCAGTGGGAGCGCTGTGAGGCAAAGCCATGCCTGAATAAAAAGAAGAAAAAGGCCAGTTTCAGGTGAACCTCAAGCACACTGAAGTCATGCAGCAGGTCAATACTCCACAAGACACCAGCAGGTCGAGGCTCCCAAAATGAAGTGTGGATCTGAAGTCAAAGAGCACACTTCACTCTGAATTTAAACTTCATACTCGAAAACTGTCCGATGTGGCTGACTTAAAGCACTTCTGCACAGTTACTGCAAACATTTGAGGTTTCGTCATATAGACCAGGAAGTTTGGAGAGCAGAATGAAAACTGGACTTTTTCTCCACTCTGGTTATGTGTCTGATATAAAAATGAGCTTGATGATCTGAAACAGATAAATGACAAATCTGCGAAAGAAAGCAAACCGTTCATCTTCACATGACATCACGTGTCATGTCGTGCATCATGATCACCAACATGTTCTCCTGATTTGACACTGACCTTGTTGGGAGTTGGCAAGGACTGCAGCCAGTCGTGCTGCTTCGCTCTGTCGGCCAGCGGAGTTTGTGATGAGAGGTCGTCATGTTTAGACCTTTTCATCGGGATGGGATCGGACACCTGAGAACAGAAGAAGGTGTGTTTAAAGGATCAATCAGACCATGCCGATGTCTGCATCACTCCAGTGTCAGTGAACTGAGCAGCCTGTACTGGGGAGTGCCAGCAGGGGTCTCCGATGGCTGAAGTTAAATGTAGGTGTGCCGCTTACTCTTCGTGTGTCGTTCTATTTCTGGCAAAGGTCACACACACACCTCACAGTCCGCTTTATGGCAATGTGTCACAGAGTAACCAATGCGAGGGCATGTGCTCAGAGGCAGCCAAGAGAGTGTGTGAGTGTGTGTGTGTGTGTGTGTGTGTGTGCCATCCATATACACACACGCATGTGTGTATTTATATCCTTGTGGGGACATCTCATTGACATAATGCTTTCCCTAGCTGCTTACCCTAACCATCAAAAATGGAGGCCTAACCCTGACCCTAACCTAATTGTAACCCTGACACTAAAACCACATTTTGAGTCTCAAAAATGCCTTCAAACTCATGGAGACGGGATTTTGGTCCCCACAAGGGCTGTTTGTCCCCACAAGTATAGCAAACTACCAATTTTTGGTCTCCATGAAGATGTTAATACCCTCCCACTCACACATTCGTTGGTATGAGTGTGTGCCATCGATATACCCGTACAGACAGACAAGCAGGGGTTTGTTTCTTTTCCTCCCCGTTATGCTGACTTTGTGGCTATGACCTCAGCCTCTCTAGGCTGTGACTGTCACTAGTACACACACACACACACACACACACACTGAAACACACACACACACACACACACACACACACACACACACACACACACACACACACACACACACACACCCCGAGTGATTACAGTGACTGAACAGATTGCATTCAGCTAGACTTTAAATATGATAAAGACTGTTTTAATTGTGCTCCACTTCATGGCTCTGCACAGGACATGGAGGAAGCCTATTTTATTCTTAGTGACTGCTGAACTTAGTCCTGGACTTTGTTGAGGTCACGGCTTGGACTGGAGGTCACATGTAGCCAGGTTTGCCTCGGCTCCGTCAAACCATTAACATTTATGCATAGCTTAAATGTTTTGGCAGGCACCTAAAATAAAATGTATGGATCTCAAAATCCTTATCATCGGAGATAGATGCACTCTCTCACTGTGGTTTTCTCTGTGAGGACTTCTCTTGAGAATCAGCGATGTGAGCAGGAGTAGCACTATCTTTACACCATCACACAGAGCAGCCCTGCGTGATGTCAACAGGTGGTCATTAGTAATGGGCTGGACGCTGCTTCTGTCGACTGTTGGCAGTGTGTCACGTCTGCCACATGTCTGTGTAATCAGAGCTGCTCTCGTAGGAAAGTGGCTAGACGATCAAATACCACTGAGGTCTGCCGATGTGACAGCTGGCCTCGATCTGCCTGACGTAAGACTTCGTGACTTTCCATAGCAGCGTCACAGCATTGAAGCAGCCTTCATTATCTGGTCTGCTGGTGTAAGGGAACTGTTATCTGGAGGCTCGGGTCTCAGAGGAACACAGTTGTGGTTCCTTTAAATGAGAAACCACGCTCAGCGCTCAGCTTGTTTAAAGACGTCTTTTCTATAAGTGTCTCAAAGGTACAGCAAGCACCAACGTACAGTCAGGTTTTGTATTCCTATTGTTTGCTAAGCTCTTTGATAGAGAACCTTAAACTATCTAACAGAGAGTGATTCATGGCATCATTACACTGACTGTTAATATATCAACTGCAAATTTAAGCATTTTTAATTAAAAAAATGGGTCCAAATAGCTTTTTTTTTTTAAACTAGGCTTTGCTCTGGTGTAAAAAACAAATATATTCACACACATTTATCACCTTTTTACCGCCTTAGCACTTCAATCAGCACAACTATAGCTTCAATTTTTCCATTAATTCTAACTAATATTTTTATCTGCTGTCATTTTGCTGTCAGTTGTAAACCTGTCCTTCCATGTGCTTCTATGGAGAGCATCGAGTAGGAGCCCAGAACAGAGCTCCATGAGAACAAACACAGAACGAGGAGGAGATACAAGAACCTGTGGCCAGGTGAGGGTAGTTAAAGTAGCAGAGATGAGCAAGTGTAGGCTGGGACTGATGTCATTAAATATGGCACGACTCAGCAAACATGTGGGTAAGCACCCTGAACCAGCTCTGACACTTTGTGTCCACTCATATATTTAATACTATGTTACCTTTCAAACAGGCTTCCACAGTATACTGGAGTCCCACACTCACACAATAATAAGGACATTACCATTTTTCATAGAAGGTAAACAAACACAAAAACCCCTATAATAGCGCACAAGAGTCTTGGTCGCTATGATTGTGGGTTATCAAGAGATCAAGACGTGTCCTAGATTTGACTGCAGCCGAGCAGCCAGAGGCAAGCGGCTAGAGCCTGCAGCTGAGAGGGAGAGGGGGAGAGGGGGGTGGCAGACAGCTCTGGCTCTGGGCAAAGTCTCCGTGCCACGTGCCAGTCCTTGTCTCGTGGATTAACAGTTGCCAACACCGCGGTCTCCATACGGTCCTGGTAATCACGGGCACACAGGAGGAACAGGGTCAACAAAGCCGGCAGCTGAGCCTGCGTGCTTCAGCGATGCAGAAATCTGAATGTCTCGTTGATTGAACAACGGGAGGCAAAGAGTCAGGAAATTCCTGTTTGAGGCATGTCAGTGGGACTGGTTCTCAGTCCAAAAGTGAGCTTCCGGTGTAATCTTTACTACTGTGTCTGACGTCACGGTGTGTGTCATTGTCTTGCTTTCTTCATGAGGAATCTAAACCAGCGATGCCTGTCGAAGCGCAGACCCAACAACTACACCAACCCTACCCCCCTAACCCTATTATAGTTTGATTTCTGACATCATCTTTATACGTGAGAGTAAACGTTATCGAAACGCTTGTGTGGGATGAATGACGAGTCTTCGAGCAAACACCGAGACCTTGACCGAGATGTGAGCAACACACATCTTGTTTATTGGAAACTTCACAGTCCTCTCCAGATAAGACGCTGTGCTCAACAGGGTGCTGTAAGTCAGAGTTCAAAGACGTGCCAAAGTATGCAAGCGTGCACACACACTTGTGCACCTTGCAGCAAACCCACTCCCTTTATGATCCGGCGTGGATTCCACAGCAGACAGGATGTCACACTTCTAAGATAAGACTTTGTGATTAAGCAGGGCGTGTTAGACGTGTCGAAAGTGCACCGTCTATGTACTGCCTTCCAGTGCTTGTATTATCTAGGCACAGGCCTTACTGCGATATCGAGAGGGTGGCAGTGGCTCTTATTGAAAGTCAGATATGATTTTATTAGGAGAGCTGCAGAGTGGTGTACAGGCCGGGATCTGTCAGATGTGCCTCGCACGGGAATCGCACAAAGGATCGAGTCACGGAGCAGCATATGTTGAAAAGGTCTGTCCGTAGCATGTGTCTGGCAGAGCCGTGGTGGGTGTGTATCTCTGTTAGGAGTGTTTGCGGCAGAGACAGGAAGGGTGGAGTGAGAGCAGTCTTCTCAGTTTAAGTCTGTCTGAAAATCCTCAGTTTCACTTCCTGTGTCTGCAGGCCATCGCCGTTTGTCTCTATGAATAGAATCTTTTTGTCAGACTTTTGTGTGTAAACCATTTTTACACATATATGGAGAAGAAAATCCTGAAAAGAGCATGACCACGAGGTTACCACCGAATCCCCCGCACCACGAGCGCTGTGCAAAGACATTCAGTTCTTTAAAAACGTACATAAGTCTTGCAAAGACAAACGGGGAAGTGAAACTTTTAACAAGACTGACACTGCTACACTCTCACTGCACTGACCTTTAAACGGTTAAATAACATATATACTTGTGAAGCTGGGCACAATCTGAGATGGAAAAGGAACGCTAGAGCAAGATCCCAGTGTTGATGAAAGCTGTGCTTTCTTATTGTGTTGTACTCACAAACACAGAATCAGTCTGACTACAGAAACATGTTCAGTTTGTTTTAATCATTCCCTGCATGCTCCGATACACCGACAAGACGAGCAACACTAGCCGATCCTGTCTGCTGACGTCTGCTGAAAACCATGACTGAACACGGCGGACGCACACGCTCTTTCTTGACAGCCCACTGTCACCACCACATTGTTTCCTTTGCTGCCACTCCCTCCTCTTGCTCGTCTTCCCCTGAACCTCCACCCACCTACCCAGCTCTTTTCGTCTATCTGTCTGAGAGCGTTTCCTGTGTCATAGATTACAGGATGTCCTCTACAAACAAGTTAGATTCCAGCTGCAGAGAAAAGCGAGCAAAACAGAGCCTCGCAGAAACATACTTGCAGCACAGCCTCACAGAACCTGACAGCTGGCTTCAACTAAACAGTTACATTAAAAAGAAAACGTCACTGAGTGGTTTTTTTTGACTCATACACAAACATTAGTGCAGGCATTAAACTGTGCTGAATGTTGTGCGTTTCCTTGGAAAATCAATTTCCTTTTGTGATTTCTGTTTTGACTGTGTATCAGGTGGTCAGACCGCAGATGAATCAGAGGCAAACAGCTTGCACGAGTAAGGAACCAAAACAGGTCACCTAACCCAAAATCCACCACATGCCAGGCTGACATGAAAGGGGCAAATAACTCTGCTTCTCCTTCGCTCAGGAGCCGCACCCTGCCTGTGACCTGACTTTGGCCTCGCTGCATGTCTTGCTAAGGGGCCCGCTGCAGTGGAAAGGGAGGGGCTCTTCCTGAAGACAAAGCGGGAGCTTAGCTGCCTTTGTACATGAGAAGCCACAAAACCCAACATATGCTGGGGAAACAAACAGGTGTGAGACAACATGCTCCATTTTTGATGCAAATAAAAAGGACGGACCCTGATGCTCTGGGATCAGTTCATTGGCTCTGGATGAACAAACAATCTCACTAAGTGGCTTTTATTCAAGAGATATGTGAAGGTGAACTCCTCTGTGTGCAGACTGTGTGTGTGTGTGTGTGTGTGTGTGTGTGTTTCAGTGTGCGTGTGTTTCAGTGTGCGTGTGTTTCAGTGTGCGTGTGTGCGCACACGCTGAGCTTCAGTTTTGGTTGGTAGTTCGACCCACCATCACCTCCTTGGCCGACAGGTCACAGAGAACAATCGTGCCTCTGTCCTCTATGGAGTAAACAGAAACACACTTTACATAATTACAGCACTGCATCAGATCACTCTTATTATTCAAGACTTCCCAGTGTGCTGGGGTGCAGTTTTCAACATGAACTGGTTTGCTGACTCCACTTGAAATGGCCTCATCTAATATTCACTTTGATGTGGTGCAAAGTCATTTCTCCTGCACTCAGCACATAAGTAACTGAGTTTTTCTTTTTTTGGGAAGTTTTGAGTTAGAAGGAACAAGTAATAAGTTGTTGAGTTCACTGGGTAACAGACAACTACCAGCTGTATACAGAGAGGAGGCCCATGCACGCTGGATATAAACACAGACTAGGACAACTGACACCGACGGCCAAGGACTCCCTCCTATTATCCTTCTATGAAGTCTGCTCGAGCCTACCATCATGTGCAGTTGCTCCAATGTAAACTGGCAACAGTGCAGTCAAACCAGGCTAAACAGGACATCGGTGCAGATGGAGATTATAAAGTCTAATCCCCCCCTCCATCCATTCTCTTCCAATCATCAGGGTTGCCTATCCCAGCTACCATGGAGCAGCACCCTGGACAGGTCACCAGTCTGCCCCAGGGAGTGACCAATTAACCTGACCCCACTAACTGCATGCATTTGGACTGTGGGAAGAAGAACCCATGCAGATGCCTTGTTGCTGTGAGGCAACATTGTGCGACGTGTTGCCCTAATCCCCATCTGAGACATCATTTACCCCATCAGCTGTGAAATTTCTACACTGCCAGTTACCCCTTCTTCCTGGAACTTTGACCCAATGTTAGATCTGACGATTCTGTTTATTTGAAATGGACATGTTTTTCCCAGGAAAGATGCGGCAGCAGGTCTGTAGTTGTTTTTAGGCCTTTTCCAGGAAGACTCCTGAGAGGCTAGTAGACAAAACAGAGGGCCAACTTCCCAGAGACGGTCTAAAGTTCAAACACTTGTAGCAACTAACCAATACAACCCCTGTACAACACTAACAGGCCAAATATAATGGTTAAATTACATACTTACATCCTCCTAGTTCATGTCCTTTGTAGACATGAACTATACTATTTCAGGAGTCTCAAAATCACCTGACCCTCTAAAGGGAACGCGGCGCATCCGTCTCAAACACACATCAGTAAAATTAAAACCACCAAGTCTTTTTAATAGGTCATAAAAACCTATAAACTGACAGATTTGTGACACCTCATGGAGGGCAAGCTTTCATTTAGAGCACCAAAACTGTCAGCTTCACATGACAAGACTGATAACTGTGAGAGGAAGCATAACGAGAGGGAGGACAACACACGTATTGTGTTGTATGCAGGCCTTTCCCACTGGCGCCCTGGAGGCCGTGCAGATCCACACACACACACACACACACACACACACACACACACACACACACACACACACACACACACTCTTTAGGAAGGGAGAGAGGGGTCTCCATTTCCTGTCGCCAAATTTGCTTTGGCAACTCTCTCCGTGGGAATGGTGAGAGACCAGCTCCGCTGAGCCACAGAGTGCTGCAGATTAGCTTTCCATCCTCTCAGTGGGGCCAAACCCCCCAAAACACAGAGAGAGAAAGAAAAACTAAGATGGAGATAGAAGAGAAAAGGTGGGGGTCAGGGTAAGCACAGACATATGGGTATTTCCATAGCTGTGCTTTATTATTCTCTCCTTAGTTTTGCAGTTCAGAGGGAACTGCTACTGCTAACGTTAGCAGATGCATTGATGCTGCATGTTGGATTTGAAGGACTGACAGTGAACTGTTGTATAATACAAAAGTGTTTTATCTCTTTCTTTTCTTGAGCGTGCACATGAATTCCTTTGTGTGTGACGGTGCCACATCGAGCTCTTTCAGAATAAAGAAACCAAAAAATGCCTAAAATATCGTTGTGATGCAGAGAGGCAGAACCACAAATTATGGACATTATGTGCTAGCAAGCACAAAGACTTGTGGAACTACTTATACATTTCTCCCCATACTCTAAATGTATTTAAAGTATGGTCCATTGCTATGCTACATTTGCCTTTAGCAGCGTGTCCATCACAGCCTACATTATGTATGTATATGTATGCTTAGCCAGTCCATCCATTTATTAATGTCACAAAATGTGAATCAAAAGATGCAAAATTAATTCAAGTCATTTTTTATACAACAGTGACTCTGACTGGCATTTAGTAACTTATCAAGGCTCCTGTTAACAAAGTGAGAAAAGAACCCTACAGCAGGGCTACATGATGTCACACAGTGGGCGTTTCCTCGGTTGTGTGAGTGTTTGCATGTATGCACTTCATGTTTCACACAAAGACGTCTAAATGATTATTATGCTATGATATTAGGTGACAAATTTAAACCTGTACAAGCTGCAGACTGTTCAGCTGGAGGATGTTTCAGGTAAAGTATCAGCTGTTCTCATATCTCAGCTTGATTGTCAAAGGCGATGATGAGCCAGACTTGTGTTTGGAGAACTGTGGGATAGCACGGAAGAGAAGGTTGAAGAGCGAGGAGGAATGTGCTGATGAAACAGCTGTCCCATTTTAAAGATGGCCAGATGTGAATTATGGGTAATGAGGGCAGGAGTGTGTCTGTCATAAGTAGCACTGTGTGTGTGTGTGTGTGTGTGTGTGTGTGTGTGTGTGTGTGTGTGTGTGTGTGTGTGTATACTGCTGCTAACTGGACTGGTGTGCAAGAAGTTGTTCCTTCACACACACACACACACACACACACACACACACACACACACAGGTTTTCCAAATTACTGGCACTGGAACAGCAACAGGCATTCTGGGTGCCTCCGTTCAGACTGTAGCACATGCCTTAACATGTGACAGCCACACACATGTTAAAGCACTCACATACACACACACAGAATAATTTGCACAGTCCTAAATACACACAGTGTGCACAGGTTTATGAATAAGTAAAAACACGCCCACTCTCAAGCATCAGAGCTGGCAGCTCTGTTGTAATAATGTGAGAGTCACCGTGAATCTCTGCAGCACTGAACATGGCAGCATGCAGCTGACTGAAAACACACTTATGTCACACTCTGTGGAACGGCTTCTCCACAGACCAGAGATGATATCGTGGACCTTTTTGGGGTCCATAGTTTAAAAAAAAACGTCCAGCTTTGACACTGGCCTGGCACATCTGGTCCCCACTCATTGATTCCATTACTTAGTTGGGGGTGGTCAGCTGCAGTCACCCTCTGGTCCTTGCAGGTGGCTGGGGTGGTCTCTGGGGCTATGGCAGTCTGGTGCCTTCCTGGGGGCTGGAGAGCTGCCGTTTTGGGGCATCTGTGCGTCTGCCTCGGCTGGTGGTGGTTGGTGGCTGGGGTGGGTGCTGCCTTGCAGTCTTGGGATGTGGGGCCTGGGGGGCTTGTGGTAGCAGGTGCTGGCACAGGGCCAGGTGGCTGGCCTCCTCTATGCGGGTGCAGGCACAGGGCAAGGGGCCCTGGTGCCCGAGGTTACCTGATTTTCTGGCTGTGCGGGAGCGATCTGCAACCTTTGGCTGCTCGGGGAACAGTCGGAGAGGGAGCCGTTGAGATGGCGGTTTGGGGAAGTGGCTTGTCTTGGACTGGGGCCAGTCTGCCTTTTTGGTCTTCAGTGTTGGTTGAATCGGTTACTGGTGTTGGGGCTCTGCGTCCGGTGGAGTCCCCAGAACTGGGGCCTGTCTGCATCAACTACACTACCCATTGCAGTGGGAGCGATGGGTTCAGGTGATCCGGGGTGTTGACACAGGTCTCCACAATTTTAATAGGACAGTTATTGTTTACACCTCATAGAGGTCACCTTCAACACTGACAAGCAGGGAGAGGAGCAGGCAGGTCTTTCCACAGTATTTAGTTTGCTGTAGTGTTGACAGCAGAGCAGCAACAGAGGGACTCACTACTCAAAGAAAGAACCTGGCCCCCACTGTACCTGTCAGTCTCTACTTGGCTAACAGATGGACTGTGCCTATGGAGCGCTTATCGTATGAGAGGGAATGCCAAGAATTTCATGGAGGCTGAATATGACCGCCTCACCTCCTTTTCTGAGAAATAATGTTAAAAATCATTAATAATGGGGGGAAAGGAGCTTGCAGCAGCAGAGTGAAGCTGCAGAGACAAGTCATACTGATAAATCATAACCAACATCTAAAACAAAGCCTCTGGTCTTCTAAAGGGAGATCCAAGACGAACAACCAGAACAAACCTGGTGCTCCCAAACTCTGCACCACATTGTTCCTGCAGGACGTTTTCCCTCATCTGAAGGACTTGGCAAAGCTTTGTGTTGTCTGGATCTATGTCACGTTAAAATTCGACATCACTGTGAGTCCAGCATGTATCCTTGAGCTGGCAGTTTGCTGTCTGTGGATCCTCCAGTCAGAGAGGAGCATGGGTGGGGGCTCGCAGTTAGTCTCCCATCATCTTGCAGGCATCATTAGGCCTGATAAAGTCTTTGTCCCTGGTGCATTGCACTACCAGGACCAGGACAGATGCCAATTACAGTCTTAACCTTTCTCTTGCACTTCCTGTCTCTACTTCACTGACTCCTCTAGCTGCAGGGAGGCGGGGCCGATACAGATGCCACCTCACTGGAGACACTGAAAGCTGCCATCACTGCACACATGTAACACGCAGTGCTTCTGCTACATGGACACAGTCATCAATGGGCCGCCTTCACAGGTTCACTGTATCTACAATGCATAATTTTCATTTGACATGTTCAACCTGTCAGAAATGACACATGTGCTGTTATAACAGACGGTAACCAAGAGGAAAAACAACCTTCTTTTAGTGAACTGCAGAACTGGTCGTGCCTCGGTCACATGTTGGACAGAGGACCAGATCTCTTCATCAAAACTGTGAGACTGTGCTGTGAGGCCTGAAATGAACCCTAATAAAGTTACATCAAAAACGTTCAGGCCAGATTCATTATTAAACATGATGTAATAGTTAACAAGAGTTACAATGTTCACAAATGTGCTTGTTTCTGGTTCTAGTTCACTTTTAATTGCAACAAGGAGGGTATGGAAGAAATAGCAATGTCTGATCACATATAAAGCAAATGCTGAATGAGCTGAATAACCAACAGCTACACAGGCTGAACTGGTGAACCTGATGTGTAGTCGGCTCGATGCTTACACTGCACAGCTCTAATATAAATAAAACGTCTCACGGGGAGATAATTTGCAGATGGAGTGGTCTGCTGTGACTCAGTAGCTGTAAATGAATTGTTGATCACATAAACAAGCCTCTGGCACTTGAGACAGCAAAGCTGATATGCTGAGTTGGAGGATAATGAAAGGTGTGAATGTAACGATGTGTGAGCCGTAACCACACTCAGGTCGGAGAGCCGGAGGAAACTCAGCGGCTTTGAAGAAATGACAAGAAATGTATGTGTGATGATGACACAGACTATGGGTGCATGTTATACTGCAATCATGTTTCTCATTCAACAGCAGTGACGAGCTGCAGTAACAAACGACACAAAGATCCAGCCCTCGTCACGGACGGGCTGACCTTTCCCTTAAGAGTGACCTGGTGAGAGTCAGACGTGGCGATGTGATTAGGAGTGTGTGAGGGGTGGACATCAGATGAGGTCAGCAGTGAGTCCAGTGCTAGTCAAACATCGGATTACAAAAAGCTGCCACAGAGACGAGGTTCAAACGAATGAGCGAGAAACAAAGTAATCTAGCCTCAACGTTTACATCACTGAGAGGATGTGGATGTGACTCCAACTTAACTTTACAGTTATCCCCATCTCATCGAGTATCAGCAGGACGGGCTCAAACAAAGCCACAGTCCACAGCACACATGCCCTGTGTCAGATGATCTTTGCCGCCTCACAATATCATTCAGGTTGTTATGGTGCAGCTATGACACAGTTTGCATGTCCATCAGTCATCTATAGCAGCTACAGCTTGCTTACAACATTATCATAACTAGTAGAATATTTAGAATACAATAAATCGAAACGGGTTGAAATTCAGATATCAAAGACTGTGTCCATAGAAGAACCTTGTAATGCTCTCACACAGTCTGAGAGCAACTAATAATTCATGTTGAAGTGTAATGAATGTGTCATATTTGCCTTTTGACCCTTCAGCGGTTCTTTGTGCTAATCCAAATATTAAGGGTCCAGGCTGCGAGGGACCCGGGTCGCCGCTCTAAATAGTCTGACCCAAAAGTATCAGAACTGATTGCATCAGTCACAGATGAACACAAGCAAAGCTCGCCAAATCCCCTTTAGCCATGCTGGTTCTTGGATAATCTTGCTGTTTGCCCACTGACTGAACCCTTGTGTTACTCAAAAATCAGATGGGCAGAAGCTACGTTCGTTCCTTCGCTTCCTGTGTGCGTGGTAGGATGATGCACACCCTCCAGTTTCAGACACCGCGACTAGCCGCTCTCCTAACCAGGCTGCTGTCTGAGAGGCCCTGATTTTTAGACAAACCGCCCTCACAGGCAGACAGCAGCTCACTGTGCGCTGCATAAAAAGGCGGCTATATTTATTGATGGCAGTGTTTGTTGTAGTTGGGCATTAAGTGGGCCCGAGTACAGTCGCACTAATGGATCTGCAGACATACTGGGTCAATACGAGCGCTACACTGAGCCAATCATCTGATGTGGAGAAACAAGCTTTTACACATGCTGGCTGCTGAAATGCAAGCTGTGGTCCTCAAGTGTCATTATGTAGAGAGACAGAGCACAGTCAGGGTGTGGTAGGGTTAAGTGAATGAAGTGTGCTGTGTAAAATGCAAGTGCCTACATGCACAATATAAATATGAAGCTATACAGGCTGCAGAAAATGTTTGCCAGGAACTTTAGAGACTAATTACTTTGTGTGGTATACACACAGTCCTCACTGCTGCTCTCATGCATTATTTCCAACCCGACCCTCCCTCCATAGGCACAAACAAATCTCCACACAGCAATGTAACGTGTCAAGATTACACCAGGAACATGCTCCATCCCACGCACGAGACGCAGAGGACAGACAATGTCTTTCCTCTCTGAGACGCAGACGATGCTTCTCCTCTCTGAGACGCAGAGGACAGACGATGCTTCTCCTCTCTGAGACGATGCTTCTCCTCTCTGAGACCTCTCTGAGATGTCTCTCCTCTCTGAGACACAGAGGACAGACACTGTCTCTCCCAGCACACCTCTATTGCTGGTCCACGGTGAAGACAGCCCTCCTGCTTCTATTCCCACCACAGTGCAGTCATGTACCTGTGACAGCAGACAGTGCTTAACCACTGATCTCCTGTGACAGTTGGCCATCACACAGTAAATGCTGCAGCACAGCACTCTTCTCCATACATTTCAGTTTGGTTTATATAGCACCAAATAAAAACAGCTGTCCCACTGTGCTCTACACTGTAAGACCTTACAGTAACACACAGTTTGCATTAATACATCAGTTCCATGAGTTACAAACTTACAAACCGCGAAAAGGGCAGAGGCGATGAACCGGGCCAAAGAGACATCTATGTAAGCGGAAGTGTGCCAGACTAGAAGTTCGCAGTTGCAAGGTGAGAAACGAGAAGTGTTTCAGCGAGAGACATTAGGTCACGTCCTCCTAGAGCGAAGTGAGTGTCTCGGGGGCAGGAGAGACAGCCGCCATGTTCCTGCAGTGCTACAGCAGGAAACGGTGCCTGTTACACATTATGAGCTGAGTTCAAGCCAAGATTTATGTCCAGATTCATCCTACAGTGTGAAAGACTTCCATCTGCAGCTGTAACAGTAGTTTGGTTTTAAAGAGTCAAACTCTGACAGTTATAGCATGGCTATGGTCACAGACTCTCCAATGAGCCTCTTTGACTCAGCTGAGAGGAAATGTGTGCAGCTGGACGTGTGCTTAATATGCCAACATCACACCTCAGTGCGAGGCCCGGTGACTGCTGGCCCAGTCAGGGACTGCAGGCGTAATGGTCCGGCTTGTTAGCGAGCACTCCAGTTGTGCAACGTGATGGCAACGCTCGCAACAGCACACTCATCACTAATGACGTTGTGCCTGTGGGAGCAAACTGGGAGCTTTCTTTTTCCTCTTCCTAATCAGCGAGTCCAACCGTCGTACCTGCAGCTAACTCCACTGCACTGCTGTAGGCACTGTTAAAGTTTTACTGTCCAGTAGAGCTGGGCGATATGAGATTTTTTCATATCACGATATGTTTTTTTCATTTCAGGCGATAACGATATCTATCACGATATAAGCCAAATAACTATATTTGTAAGATTTAAATGTGCCGTTGCTCACAAGTAAAATGTGAAATAATCAGCAGCTTGTTTTTATTTAGATATTTATTTCCCATAATAAGTTCAACAGGGTAGATGTACTTAAGGAACATGAGACTTTTTCAGATAAATAAAGACAAATATTGCAAACTACACAAAAGGCAGCCACTAAAGCGTTTAAGTTTCAAAATAGAACAAACAAAACAGACTAAATTGTCAATTCCACTTAGAAACAAAATATTGATTCTAAAAATAAATCTTAGTTTGTTTTACAGAAGAACAGACAAAACTGACTAACTTTTGTCAATATCAAATAAACTGAGAACTAAAAGGAAATTCTCAATCTCTCCTTGTTGTATAGCTGAGCTTTTCAAACAGTTTTAACAGTTACTTTAGTCTGACAAAAGCCGAATGACGAATTAGCGCTTCCAGTCAGAGACTGAGGCTACGTCCACACGTACACGGGTATTTTTGAAAACGGAGATTTTCCGTTTTCGTTTTAAAAAATAATCCCGTCCACACATAAAGGCAGAACTGAAGGAAAACGCTGCTATGAACATGCCAAAGCAGCAGGTGGCGCTAGATTCCTAACCGTGCAGAAATGTTGGCCAATCAGAAGTCTAGAAGCCTCGGTGGGAAAAAGTAAACAAAGCTGGGGCATAGAAGCAGAACCGAGTCGTATGTGTGGAGGGACAGTAACTGTGTGTATATGTAAGCATTTAAACACTGCAGAGAGTAGAATTAACAGTAACAGTATTGTAGAAATTCATTTCACCGAAACAATAACGTGGCGCACAGTGTGACGCATGCACCAGTTTATTGTATTTCCAGACTTGCTTTCGGCACAATTTACAGTGCACGCTACTCTGTTTTTTGTCAGACTTGAAATAGCCGAAATACCTTCACACTACGGACCTTCTATGGCTCTTCCGTTCGACAATCTCTCCGGCATTGGAACCATCATCTGTTTTCTCTTCGGTCACGCTCGGTTGATTTTTCTAGTCGGCACACTCATTTCCTCCATTACACGCTGGCTCCATTACCCGCTGGCTGCTTCCCAAACAAACACACGTGCGGCTTGGCACTTGTGCTGTACGTAACAAGTCACGCGACGTGACGCTGCGGCTGTGATTGGTTCGGCTCTGCGCTACTTAATTTGGATTGGCTGACCTTTTTTTTTTTTTTTGAGGACAAGAGCGGCGAGGTCTATCGCGATAGCTTAATTTCTCTATCGAGTAAAAGTTATATCGCGATACATATCGTTATCGTTCTATCGCCCAGCTCTACTGTCCAGCCATGTTTAGTTTAAAGTTAAAACAGACAAATGACAAAATAATTATGTTTGTATATTTACAGATCAAAGTGGTCTCTGATGAACAAGAATGAAATGAAATCTTTAGACAGGTATAGTTTGGTAAGGCAACACTGAGGACTAACAATGTTGTTGGTATCTAATTCTCTAATTGTTTAAATGAGAAGAGCCACAGTGGAGCTACGTCCTGTCGGAGGAGCACCACCCTCCTCCGTAGGCTAATATCTATGCAAACAGACAGAACCTCTGGACCACAGAGCAGGAATGACTTCCCCCCTTGTTTTCTTTCATTCCTATCACAAAGAGACACCGGTGCTTCCATCCAACCAACACAGTGGAAAACGTAGCGACGCTTAAACAGCTGGTCTACTCTTCCCTACAAGGGCTCTATGAGCAGGTAGTGTTTGAATTAGCTGACATCCAGTTCACAGTTCAAGATGCTCACTCGAACGAGTCAAACACTTCTTAATAAGCATCAAGTCAGCAAAACGTCTGTGATATTGATGTGATCATTAAGGGAGCAGAGGGCCTGATTATCAGTTTGAGCTGCTTTGTGATTAATGAACAGGTGAGCAACAACAACACAATCACCAAAGCAATAATGGATTCACAGACATTTTCTGTCTTTTCTGTTTTTCACTAGTTTTACACTTGGCTAAGGCCAATGTCACTACTGGTAAAATGAATACTAGGTTTAAACTGGTAGTCCAACTCCTACAGAGCAGCACATTCGAAAGTCTGCTGTGTCTCAGGAGTATGGAGGCGACTCCAGGAGACATTCATTTAGTGTAGGAGAGCCAGACAGAGCAACACATTGGTATCTATAGTATCTCTGGGGCCACAGAGTACCAGATCTGGTAGGTCCAACATTGGCACCCTGTGCCTTTCACAGATGATTCACCCTGAGCTCGTGTGACAGACACTAAAGGGCCCGTATCAGAAATCAGCAGTGACATGTTGACGTAGTGTAGCCTGGGTTAATGTTAGACCCCGTCAGACACAGGAAGCACAAATCAATGAGCACCAGAGGCTCCCCGAGGCACAGCATGGGAGGGGTGAGGGGGTTACTGTAAATCAATTGTTGGCCAATTCATTTTCCATCGATAGCATCAGAATAATGCCGTGCTTTAATAATCAGGGCCTGGACAGTCAGCTGCTGGGACACAGGGCAGTGGCCCACATTTCCTCTTCTCTATTGCATTGCTGAACACGTGTGCACCTATTCATGTGTGCACAGGGGCATTAGCATGAATTATTCAATACAATGTGTCATTTGTTTTTATTATGGCTGGATAAGAGTGTGCGTTGTGTGTCCTTGGCTGGTGTGTAGCTTGCAGAGCTGCAGCTATCAATTAATCAGGCAAGTAGTTAGAAATGTGTTTGCTATTAATGGGCAAAGAGAACAGACTGATCATTGGTTTCCATTTAGGAAAGTGTTTTCCTTCTGTCAGTGGAAGTTACACTGCTTCTGTATTTTAACATGTTGCAGTTTGTTGAACAGGTGGTTTCAGTGAGTTTTTTCCCAGTACAGGTTTCTGTGTTTCCTCTCTGCTTTACACATCAGGTCACATTTTGGTTGCACACATGGGTGAAATGCTAACGAGGTAATAACTGGGCTACACTACAGAGTTTCAATGAAGCGTTGAAGCTAAAATCTTTCCTGGAGGAGTTTTTCTTAAGAATAGTCACTGGAGTTACTCGATGAATAGTTGTAGCGTATACAGTGGGGCAAAAAAGTATTTAGTCAGCCACCGATTGTGCAAGTTCCCCCACTTAAAATGATGACAGAGGTCAGTAATTTGCACCAGAGGTACACTTCAACTGTGAGAGACAGAATGTGAAAAAAAAATCCATGAATCCACATGGTAGGATTTGTAAAGCATTTATTCGTAAATTAGGGTGGAAAATAAGTATTTGGTCACCTCAAACAAGGAAAATCTCTGGCTCTCACAGACCTGTAACGTCTTCTGTAAGAAGCTTTTATGTCCCCCACTCGTTACCTGTATGAATGGCACCTGTTTGAACTCATCATCTGTATAAAAGACACCTGTCCACAGCCTCAAACAGTCAGACTCCAAACTCCGCCATGGCCAAGACCAAAGAGCTTTCGAAGGACACCAGGAAAAGTATTGTAGACCTGCACCAGACTGGGAAGAGTGAATCTACAATAGGCAAGCAGCTTGGTGTGAAGAAATCAACTGTGGGAGCAATCATCAGAAAATGGAAGACATACAAGACCACTGATAATCTCCCACGATCTGGGGCTCCACGCAAGATCTCATCCCGTGGGGTCACAATGATCATGAGAACGGTGAGCAAAGATCCCAGAACCACACGGGGGGACCTGGTGAATGACCTGCAGAGAGCTGGGACCAAAGTAACAAAGGTCACCATCAGTAACACACTACAACAGCAGGGAATCAAATCCCGCAGTGCCAGACGTGTTCCGCTGCTGAAGCCAGTGCATGTCCAGGCCCGTCTGAAGTTTGCCAGAGAGCACATGGATGATACAGCAGAGGATTGGGAGAATGTCATGTGGTCAGATGAAACCAAAGTAGAACTTTTTGGTATAAACTCAACTCGTCGTGTTTGGAGGAAGAAGAATACTGAGTTGCATCCCAAGAACACCATACCTACTGTGAAGCATGGGGGTGGAAACATCATGCTATGGGGCTGTTTTTCTGCCAAGGGGACAGGACGACTGATCCGTGTTAAGGACAGAATGAATGGGGCCATGTATCGTTAGATTTTGAGCCAAAACCTCCTTCCATCAGTGAGAACTTTGAAGATGAAACGAGGCTGGGTCTTCCAACATGACAATGATCCAAAACACACCGCCCGGGCAACAAAGGAGTGGCTCCGTAAGAAGCATTTGAAAGTCCTGGAGTGGCCTAGCCAGTCTCCAGACCTCAACCCCATAGAAAATCTGTGGCGGGAGTTGAAAGTCCGTGTTGCTCGGCGACAGCCCCAAAACATCACTGCTCTCGAGAAGATCTGCATGGAGGAATGGGCCAAAATACCAGCTACTGTGTGTGCAAACCTGGTAAAGACCTATAGTAAACGTTTGACCTCTGTTATTGCCAACAAAGGTTATGTTACAAAGTATTGAGTTGTATTTTTGTTATTGACCAAATACTTATTTTCCACCCTGATTTACGAATAAATTCTTTACAAATCCTACCATGTGGATTCATGGATTTTTTTTTCACATTCTGTCTCTCACAGTTGAAGTGTACCTCTGGTGCAAATTACTGACCTCTGTCATCATTTTAGGTGGGGGAACTTGCACAATCGGTGGCTGACTAAATACTTTTTTGCCCCACTGCATCCAGTTTAGTCCCAGAGACGAGCGACAGATGGGCTGTGATCACATTCAAAGCTAAGCTCAAACCTCATGCTGATCCAAACAGACAGAAAACTGAGACAAATACTGTCACATCTATAATATATGAGTGTAAGGAGAAAAGAAGACAAAAGATTACTTGGCTCAACAGAAATCAGAGTTACCCTAAACTGGCTTCAATCGATGAGTGAGGGAAACGATGCTCAGGTCAAACCAATGAGCTGGGTGTTATAAGAAGAGAGGGACCACAGGAGCAGAACGTCAGTGTCAAGGCAGAAACTGAGGATAAAGTTAGTGACCATGGCTGTGACGATACCAATAGACAATTTAATTTTTGACAGCACAGAGAACATTTTCACCCCAACCTGCAAAAATAATGACCAACAGGTCATTTCTATAAAAAGTCAAGTTAACTTTATTTTAAAAAGTAACAATTTTAGATGAAGTTTAGAGGTTTTATTCAGTTTACAGATGATGATCGTTAAAGTAAAACACATCTGCGAACCTACGAATGAACCAAGGTTACAACAAACAATTCCTCACATGTAAATAAAATTAATTTAATGAACTATTAAGTGTGAATTATGTGTGCCATTAGTTATGTTGAATTAAAGGACGTATTAAAGAAACAGTGCTCCTGCTGCTGAGTAGCAGAGATGTTAGCTACTTGATCTTTTAGTGAGGGGAGAAGCTGTGTGTCTGCAGCACTGCCTTCTGAAGTGTTTCCAATGATGATAACCATTCAATATTAATCTTAGTATTGACTAATATCTGTGTACTGATGGTTTTTGACATCCCTACTAGTGACTGTTGTACTGCAGGACCAGCCCAAGCTTTAAATAACAGGGCCAGTATTTCAGCAGAGAGTCTGGAAACCACAGAGTTCAAATGTGAGCTCTATGTGACGTCATGTTTGTGTCCTATTGGGTGGGTGAGTAAAGTTTTTGGTGCAGGACCAGTAAAAAAAATACATGTACAGGTTAATTTGCTGAAACACGCACTCCTACTCCTAAAAGGAAATCTGACTTCGACCTGCACTGGCAGTAAAAGCTGAGTAAAACCAAAGAACAGGACCGAACGCAGTTTTGTCTCCTTATTTTGTCAGGGAACATTGTGTGTTGGTGAGAACACTAACTGCCACTCTGCTGTTAGCCTCAGTGCCCCACTTCCACCCGTAACACACATTCACACAATGAATGTGCCAGCCTCAACAGAGCCAGCGCCACAACCTTGGAAGTAATTTCAGGGTGCTAACACTAAACGATGGCCATCCCTGGTGTTTGAATCAAGCTCCAGTGTGGACCATCAAACACACACTCAGCAGACAACATGTATTTATACACGACTCTGTCTAAATACAGTGTTTGACAAGAGCAGCAGGAAAAAGGAACAAAGGTAAGAAAAGCAAATATGGCTGTGATTACTCACAGGTCTCAGGGAATCGCCATGGTTACTGGACTTCCACATACTGGAAACTTGGACAAAACTTGTCAGAGGCTAAGTTACTTTACATTATCTGTTAGGAAACCTAGATCCAAAGCTGTACTGAACCACAGGGAACAGAGGCAGTGTCTCTCTAAACGCTGGACAGAAGCGTGAAGACACTGAAGTCGTCCACAGGGCAGAGTGGACAGGGTGAAGTTGGGGTCATGTTGTTCTGTGCTCCAACGAGAGGGAAGAGTGGTGTCTGTTGGTGGAGTTCACCGAGAGGTGAGCAAACAGACCCGCGTCATAAACAAGTCTGAAGTTTATAGCCACTATTTGGGTTTGTTGTTCTGCCACATTCTGGGGGGTTGGGGATGGCAAAGACACAACAAGAGACGGGCCGAGTAGGGACGCCGTAAAAAACAAAGGGACGTTTGGAAATAAAACCAAATGGCTCACAGCGAGGCCAACTGGCCACTAAATGTTGGGGTCATTCAGAGAGCAGCTTCTCCAGGTCAACCTGCCATCCCAGGTTTGGCTCTCGTTCTGACTCCAGGTCAGTGCTTCAGCCACATACGTCTCCACAGCAGGAAACAACGTGCAAGCTTCCAGAAATAAACAAGAGAAATAACTGACAGGATGTAATCGTTGTGTGTGTGGGCAACGGCGTATCTTCTTCCCTCACTGGAATCTGTCTCCATTAAATGGTTTAGCATCAAGTGTGAGAGTCTGGGGGAGTCACTATAAACGTGGCCGTGCAGCCGTGCTTGGAGTTTCGAACACTCACTTAAAGAAGAGCTCAGCGAGGAGACTGGCTGAAGCAGGAGTTCTCTCTGGATCCTACAAACCCACACATGCTTTTGGGATTTGTCTCTACAACCTTGAAGAAGCCTGTTTATATCCAGGTGTGAGGCTGTGCCAGCAGGTGATGAAAGTTAAATGAAGTGCATTAGCAAACCTGGAAACAACTAGCTGCACGCTGCTGTTGCCACAGCAAACAGGAAACCCCAGTGTGGACGCACACACACCAGGAACGTCAGACTGGCTGCTGTCTCACCAGTTTGTTTAGTGGGATGTGTTAACTGCCATGCTTTCAGATGCTCCACACTTGCACGTGGATTAGGGCCATGCCCTTATGACTAGCAAACAGGTCTAAAGTCACAGGAGTTTTAGATCTGGAAATACCACACGACTAACCATCTGGCTGGTGTGCTGAATGACAGCAGGGCTGCAGCTAAGAAATGAATTGACTTCAGGGTTAGGTTCACGTCAGTGAGGCCTGCTGCTCCCACTGGGCACAAGGATTTTTTAGTTTATTTTATTCAGCGCGTTACCTGCCACCAGGTTGGCTACTGTGTCTCACTGACCTACCTTTGCTGCCATCCAACATACCTAAAAAAAGCTTGAAGAGGGTGAAGAAGTAGCTCAGTACTGCTGTAACATCCATCCAGAGATTAGGCCACAATAACAGGATGGTGTAAGAGTAGTTCTTAAGCTCACAGGTAGTATTCCCCCAAACGTGTCCCAGTGAGGGGGACCTGCCAACAACGTTAACAGTATAAATAGATCCATCATTATCAATGTGGGTTACCAGAGTCAAGCACAGTTCACTGTTTACTGGCAGTGAGCGATGGAGGAAGCTAATCAGGCAGCAGAGGACCAGAGCCGTCACCATGGCAACCAGCAAACCCACGGCTTTGCCAGAGAAGCGTAGACTGAACTGTTAATACTGAGCCAAAGCAGATCCTGATGTGAACGACCTCAGAGAGCGGACACACAGACACACTGCCCACAGCAGGAAGCACAGGGGGCGGGGCCACCTCAGCCCTGGATTAAAGTGTGTCTACACACCAACCATGTGTGAGCGCTGGCACGTTTGGTGTGTGGGAGTGCTTTTACTGCAGGTGAGCTGCATACCACAAGCTCCACTGGCAATGGATGAACTGATAACAGACAGAGACATGACGTGCACACACACACACACACACACACACACACACACACACACACACACAGACACCAAGGAATCAGCAGAGCTGTATCCGCAGCCAGACGCTCACAGCTGACCTTTAACTCACTTCCCTCTAATTAATAAAAAGCACCCCATCAATCCAGCTTTGACACAGCAAACCTCTCACACACACAAACACACGCACACACACTTATTCACTCACTATCAATCTCATGTCAGCACGCACTAATGCGCCTCATCATTCATTCATGGAGGGGAAATGGCATACACAAGCAGCAGCTTTGTTCAGAGCAAACAGTGGGATTAGTGCTGTTGGACTCAAGTGAAGCTCAAACTGGATCGAAAGGGACTCACAACAGTTTACACTGAGTGGAAGTGTCTTGCATGATGTTTATATTTTCTTCTGTTATATCAAAGTGACCGGTCGACCCATTGTTGTTAGTCTGAGCACAGATGGTTCTTCTCTGTGGAAGGCAGCAGAGATTGCTGCTATACAGGAGACTGAAACTACAACACACAGGAGGTCGTGAGCACTGACCACTCCCCTTCCTGCTCAGGCTCACCTTTCAATCATCCAGCATTTGATACAGGTCATGTTAGCCCATTGGGGCATATTGGCAAGCCACTGAACATGGTGCTTCAGATTACCTCACTTACCCCATCTTTAAAAGTTAAAATATAGTCAACAGTTAACAGTAAAAAACCCCGCCCAGTTAAGTGGAGACAGGGGTGTGTGGGAGGCTTGGGATTTATACAACACTTTCACATACACTCCATGCACTGTAAGTGCTTCAGGCGTGACGCAACAACGCCTGAGTGCGTGAGCACGGCAGAGAGCAGCAGAGTCAGGAGAACACGTTTTACATGCTGTCCATGGCTCGTTGATACACGCTGTCAGTGCACTGCAATCAATTTGTATGGTTATGTTAAGTTTACGTGTTGACTTCCTGACCCGCCACGAGGCTGAGCTCTCTTATTTTGAAAAGAAATCAAAGCCACCAACTTTTTCCCTTCATCGATTTGCACAAAACAGGCAAATGATTATAGAAATCCTCCAGACAGTGATTGTATTCATTGACAGCTCATTATACACGCTTGCTTCTTGCATGGCTGCTCAGCTTCAGTGAGGGCAGACATATGAACCTGATTCGCCATCTTTATTGGTGGAATAACGCACGACGTACAGCCGACAGCTTCAGTTTGTTGACAGCGTTCAGAAGTCTTGGTTTGCTGCGGTGGTTCAAAGAAGGAGCAACTGAAACACTGGCTTTGTGCAACAGCAGAGCAGCTTCTTTTCTGCTGCAAATATACTTTCTATCTGTCGTGTCATCCTCGCCATGAATCCACACCCTCTGAATTCTTGGACTCAAATTTCCCTCGCCCCCCCGCCCGCCCGTCCTTGCACATGCTTTTCTCCCTTTTTTTCACTCCTTGTACTGCTCAGAGTCTGGCATGGCCTGTGTTTTTCACCATAGAAACCGACATAACACACCAGCACAGCCAAGCCTGGGCTCAACAAACAGACCAAATAAAATCAATCATTCAGTCGGTGTGTGCAAAAGCCTTTTCTCTTCACTTCACAGCACTTCCAACAGGACGAGGAGGGTCAGGGCCAGGCTGCGCACATTTTTGACATCATTCTGGTGTTGAAGCCAGACGCAGTTTGACATAAAACAAAAGCAGTCACATACATCTGCCCCAAACATTTCTGCAGATGGAGACTTTATATTTGTATTTAATATGACTTGTTCTGACTGTCCCAGGCCCATCCACATAACCTGCTGAGATAGGACACTATTATGTCTATGACGTAATCTGATGATTCGACGAATCAAAACGCGCTGCTATGAGATCAATCTGTTCTTTTAACAACAATCTTGTTCTAAAAACACAGTCTGGCACCTTCTTGGCACCGAGGCAAAACTAAAATCTAACCAATTTGCTCCCATTCCTATGATGTAATCCCCGAAAATGTCAGATATTTGTTTTAGTTATGTAAGCCTTCCTCAGCCCTCTCCAAACCCTCCACTGTGTCTGCCAGATGGAACAAATGACGAATCTCAAGACGTTCGGCGTTTCCTGGCCAGAGCAGTGCAAGTGTGTGTTTGTGTGCGTGTGCATGTGTGTGTGTGTGTGCGCGTGTGTGCGTGTGTGGAAAAAACAGCAGTGAAGTGTTGGTGCTCCTGCCTCCATGTCTTTCTCGGTGTACGTGGAGATGCACCATCAGTGATGCCAGAAAACTGTTCACATTATTATAAACCACCAACAGCAAAGAGTATCAGTCATGTCCATGTGACTGGATTTAGGAGGACTAAATCCAGTGTGTTCTTAGGAGGACACACAGACTCAGCTGACAGTGGCCAGCGCCAGGGCACCCGGTCATCCTATCACTGAGGACAACCAGCTTCTCTGCCTGGAGACAACCCTGCAAGCAACTGGTGTATCCATGCTAGGAGAAAGGAAGGAAAGGGAGGGAGGACTCCTGCCGAAGGTGCCTATGGGAAAAGTGTACATGACTCTCAGACGAGAGGCAGAGAGAAGGTCGGTGGCAGAAAATCTCGTGGACCATCAGCTGTCTGTTAACACGTCCCCTTCTCTTCCTTATCCTTAAACACCATGTGCCATCCCCTCGTCCCATCTGTCCCTAACAAGTGAATATTACTACAAGGGGTATGAGACTTTAGCTTGAGGCTAATCTTTCATTTCAAACCAATTCCTTCAAATTAAAGACTGACAGAGCTCCAAGCTGCATTTACTGACTATGAAACCTAGATCTAGTAGATCTAGAAAATAGAAATTTGGGGGAATAAAATGCAGAATGACACTATTTTTATAGCTAATGGGTCCTTGTTCAGCTTCTTTATGTTTCTTTCTAACAGTGTAGTCTGTCTCCTTCTGCATACACATTTATGTGAACTACCAGATCTTTTCTGTTGTCCTTTCCACCCTTCTTATTTCCCCAACGTCTGCAGCCATGATAGTTACATAATTGCTTTGGTAAACTGTGTGACCCCCCCTCCTCCTCCAATCTCACATCACACTGATCTGTTATGTCTGAGGCCGAGGAGACCAGATTCCCAGACACACATATCACAGTGGGTGTTTTTAGGGCAACAGTTACTTTCATGTGTCGCTTTGAAGAACAAAAATAGAAACTAATTCCTTCAAATCAAAGATTGAATGTTGCAGGGCTGTCGTTTCTATGGTGAGAAACTCAGTGAGATAAAGTCTCCTGGGCTGTAATCTCCATTCTATCAGGTAAACACAATGCACCGCAGCTCCTCAGTGCGCCCTCCCCTCAGTGAGCTCATTGTGTTTGGCTGTGTGGGCTTTACTGGTACTGGTGGACCCAGCTGTCTTTCTCATGCTCACACTGGTTCCACAATGTAAGGCCTGACCAACAGCTCTGGATCGCCATAAAATATTGTGTCCATAGTTACCTTTATGGTAAGGTAGGCTGGTGATTGGTTTGTAGGATGATCACTTTAACCTGTAAAAGCATGAACTCTTTCATGTCATCGATTTTTAATTTGGGACCTGATGAATGTAAAAACAAAGAACTACCAGATTTTTTTTTTACCTGATTTTTTGTTTCTGAGAGAAATGAGATCCAGATATGAGGACATATTTCGATAGAGCAGTGGCAGCATAATGTCCTCGTAAGTGGATATCAGGCCTTTGTGGAGCAAAATTTTGTATTTTGGTCAAAACAACCCCAAATGTGATGTCCACATATGTGGACGCCAGGTCCTAGGAGGTTAAAAATCTCCCCCTGACATCAATCAGCTCTGCTTTGAGATTTCCAATTAAACAAAGAGTAAACTGGATTTTTTTAATATCCTGGTAAAACAGGGAAAACATGAAATTTAAGACAACCTTCCACCTTCTGTGGACACTGAGGGAGCTGCTAGCCTTTGTCCTTTTTAAATGAGTCATTAGAACAAACTGTTACAAATGTAAGGTTGGCGGCTTCTTCTCATCCTGCCAGAAGGTCTAATGCACCAACTATATGTTGTTTGGTACAAACAATGTGACACATGGGGGATTTAGGGACTTTTCAATACAGACACTTCCTGCTTGTCATTTATTAAACTTCTAATGCAAATAGTCCTTTTTACCACATTTGTTCAGTTTGACACGAGGCCTGGTGGCTGCAGCACTGGCTCCAAAAATCCAAACTCATTTTCCCACTGGGAGACTGCGAAAGGTCACGAGCAGAGGGGAAAAGCCTAAGCTAAAGAGTAAAAAGATGGAACATCTGTCTTTCTCTTAAAGGACAAAGGAAATAAATGTGTTGTGTCCAGAGTGTACCAGCTGGAACTGGTGGACATTTTCCACTCACTGTGCTTCCCCAGAGGTGTCTCTCTTTCCTCTCTCAGGCTCTCTCCTGAACTCTCTTTTACTTATCATTGTACAGTCTGCTAATTTTATCTTCACAAATACAACACAGAGCGATAAGCCCCCTACATATGAACACCAAACAAAGCCGAGTGTGTGTGTGTGTGTGTGTGTGTGTGTGTCGGGGGGAAGGGGAAAGGGAAAGGGGGCAAAAGCAAACAGTCCTTTCCTCCACTTCTTCATTCCTTCCTCCCAACATGAGGGAGTGAGATTGCAGCTGCAGAGCACACATGCAGCCAACAGCAGCTCGTTCATCACAAACACGGTGCTGTGAAAAAGTTTTTGTCTCCTTCTTCATTTCTTGGTTTTTGTCTAATCGTCAAACTTTAATGTGTCAGACAACCAAACACACTGACTGAGATGCTTTAAATAAGCTGTTTCTGCTCCAAACACGAGTCTGAAAAGAGGAGTGGGCCAAAATTCATTAGCAGTTATGCTTGATTGCAACACTCGCTGCCAAGGGTGGTGCAAGCAGTTATTAGGTTTAGTAATGACTTCTTCACAGAGGGACAGGTGATCCTCAATAAATGAAATCATCTTTGACAAACTGCATTCTGTACTTTGTACGTAATATAACATTAAAACTGGTCTGAAACATTGTGTGACACATTTTTTTTAAAAAAAAAGCTCTAATAACATTATAAAGTCAACCTACATTAAACTATTTAAACTATAATCTGTCCCACAAGTATTGAAATATTATTACATGCTGCCTACAGGAGCGTGCAGATTCACAGCACACTGTCCACAGTGCTGCAAGCACAGAGATCAGGACAGTGCATCTGTGGCTCAGCATTAGAAAAACAGAAACAAATATGCTGTTAAGTTAAAACCGCACATGAGTCTTCAGACGAGATGTAACTGCAGGGGCAGAGTTTACAAGCAGGAAGCAGGATGGACTCAGATAGCTGTGGTCAGTTTAAAGGAAGCTGAGGTGTTAATGGACCCAGACTGATAAGAGTGCTTAAGCCAATTAAGGGAGGAGTACAACCATCATTGCTTATCTGGCTTCATGTGTCTTTTTATGCAGTCGCCTACAAAGCCAACAGTTCTGTGTTATTTAACTGCATTAGTCATGTGAAATGACTTGCAGCACTGGAACGTGTGGGCCTGTGTTGCACTGATAAATAACAAACAGGTGCCGGGATGTTTCACAGGTTTATCGTTGCAGCCGCAGCTCGCAGCTATCGGGGCCGAAAATTGACCGAACGTACGCATTTTTACAGCCACAGCTGCATGTGAGCCCCACCTAAGCACCGGGGAGGGATCAAGCAGGCGGCACAGCACTGGCAGGTCTGCACTGGCTGCACTAAGCAGTGACGCTGATCGATTTCATTGTGCAGATTAGATTTGGGGAATGCAATGGGATGGAGCTGATGGTGCTCTGAGTGGAGGTGGGTGGGTTCATCATCATCATCATCAGGCGCCAAGTTGGTCTACTGAAGCCTTCCAAAGCCAACACACACACACACACAGGGGGGGGGAGGTGGATCGGTGGGTGGGGCCATATCACGACTGGCTGGGGGGTGCAGTTAGGCAGCTGTGAGCATTTCAGAAAAGATTAGCACCAGGTTCAACTGTAAACAATGAGCTCATTCTCTCTGCTAGAGCACCGCAGAACACACCACATCTGTTTTTGAACAAGCAGGCTCATTCAAGGCCCACACTGAGGTAATCAACACCCACACTTGTAAAAATTAAACTGGGGAAAACGCTGGAGACTTAAAGTCATGCATTGTCCTGCAGCTACGGGAAAAAATATGCACGACTAGTGTTCATTAAAAGGAATATTAATGAAGACTATAGCAGGGAAAGGCTTGGTGCGAGGGGGAAGGACGGTGGAAGGTTTCTCAAATGTCCCTCGCTTCTTAAAAATACCAGTGTGGTGAGCACTATCGGTTTCTGTCTGAATCCTCCAAGCTGTTTTTCTGACTATTGCAGAGCCCCTGGCAATATTGTTTCATCTATTAAAATGGTACAGGACTCTAAAAGCCATTGTGCACAGCACGCTTTAAAATGGATTGAGATTATTTCATTACACTGTAAAAAAAATCAGCTTTCCCAGATGTGACTTGCTGCAGATGCAGAAATCTTCAACACAAGCCTGCATCAGTAGGTCCTGCAGGAGCTTAGACCTGGATCACACAGAGCATTCGATGGTTAGCTTTACAAAAGGATCATTATGAGGAAACTTTTGATAAATGAAGTGGAGTATGGAACAACTGTGTCCAGGATTAACAGAGGTCCAGTTAAATGTCCTTACTACAGAGGGTGGAAACAGTAGACTGGCATGCTTTGACTCCACCGCTGGCCCCATCCCGTCCCTAAAAACAAAAGTATCATATGGCCAAGGAGGATTGTGAACCATTCAGCTCAGTTCAGCTCTAATTATATAGTGCCAGTTCACAACAGCAGTCACTGCACGGTTTCTTTACATCGTATACTTTACTGTATACAAGCCACACTGCAGCCCTGCAACTCCTTTGTCGTCTTTGACATGCTGGAGCTGTTTTGTGCAGAGATATGATGAAGATGACGAGCTTGAAGGAAACAAGCATTCACTGCTGTGATAATAAAGCTGTGCAGTGAGACTCAGAGACAAAACACACACGTACAGCCAGCTCACGTGCACAAATCTTTCAGTTAGGAGAGACGTTTTCAGAGCTGTATGCAGCACAGATCGGAAACGTGTGCGTGACTGAACTCTTTTCTGACAGACTTAACTTTTCATTAAAAAACAAAAGGCTAACACAAAGAAGGCATGAAAATAGAAAATGAGAGTTTTTCATTACGTGGGTTTGTGTGTGGCAGGCACGAGGGTCAAGCAGACACCAGGAGCAGGTGGCACCGGGGTAGGTGCTGCTGGGCTGACGGGTGCTGATTGGTGAGCGCTGCCCTTTCACGATCCACGTGCCATCTGCCTCGGCCGGCAGTGACTGCATCCCCAGTGACAAACAGGCAACAGAGGGACGGAGGCTGTACTGCCACGTTAGAAAGCTTCCAGCTCTCTTGCTCATTTTCACCACCGCCCTCTGCTTGGTTGTCAGAAACAGCTCGGGCCCCTGTGGCACCGGTACCTGGGTGTAACGCTACGCCAACATCGTCTCGTCCAGCGCGTTAGCTTTGACTTATACTAACCGATCTGTTTGGCTGCATAGAGTAAAATGTAGGGAAAGGCCCGTCTCCATAGAGAATTGATGTCACACTCTGCCAATTTAATTTGGCAAACCAATTTATGGAATAGTTAATTGCAACACTGCTCTATTTAACAGTCAAATGAGGTCTGGAAGATGTCCTCGGTCTTGTGACCTTAGAAATGTCATATCGTTTAATCAGAGCTGGGAGGCAGCAGCAGTTCACTGTGTGCACTGTCCTGAGTAGAAAAATGGCATTTTTACTTGGCAGTTTGTGTGTCTTTTGCAGCTTGGGGGGTTGGAGGGCAATCAGGATGCCTGTGCAATCTGCATGCAACTCACACTCACGAGCGGCTCCAACACCTGTCTTTTTTGTGGTAAAAAGGGCAACTTGCAGAAATAAAACGGGGCCTTGTTGTGGTACTTAAATCATCTCAGCTTTCTCAATCTTCCTCCCATTGGAACCGGGTTGGAGGCGGTGATGAGCTATTTACGAGGAAGGTCATGCTGAGAGGGCATGGCAAAGAGCCAGCGCTCTGTCTCTCCTGCTCCTCTTCCTCCTTCCTGCCCTTGTCTTTGTTTTCTCCCCTCTGCTTTCCTGCACCAACTCTGAATGCTAAAATCAGAGAAGGCAGAGTGTATCATGCAGCAGCATGGATACACTCTGTGCAACCACACAATCAAAAGTGAGTTTGCAATAGCTGAGACTGTTTGCTACCAGCTCTGAGGGTGATTTCACACATAACTTCAGTGGCTTTGTTTCCTATTGGTGTTCACACCAGGTGAAGAAACTGAAATGTCCAGTCAGTGCTTCTAACGGTTCAGCCATCTTCCTCAAGCATTAGTCAAAAGGACATATTTTTGATGCATGCTAGCATTTCATACTACATACACAGGTTGACCTGAAGCACAACACAGAGCAGCTTTAGCCATGAGACACCCTGAAGGTAAAGAGTGGGGAATCAGATTTCCACGGGGGGGAACTACAAGTGCTGTGGAAGGCCACACCAGTAGACTGAACCCAGCTCTGCTCAACATTACTTTGACCTTTTTTATAAACAGACTGCTGCTGGTGGGAATAAATGTGAACAATAGGTCAAACCTTCGATCACTATTTAATCAACGTTCCCCAACAAAATGTACCTTCATGAACATTCAGCATATTTCCCACATACAAAGGTGAGTATCTGGGCTGTGTCACCAAAGCCTCACAGTGAAGAAGAAAGAAAGAAAAACTCTAATTTGGCTGTTTGGTTTCTCAGCTGACCCTCCAACCTTCCTGCAATCTCCTCAATCTGCTCTCGTCCATGAATTTCTTTCTCTCTTCATGGATGGATGCATGGATGGATGGAGTCTCTGATGAGGGTCTCAATAAAAACAGTGGGACCGGTGGGATGGGCCTAGACTGCAACCCTTCCATGCTGTAATCTTCCTTGCCTCCATCCGATCAGCACTATGAGAATCTCTCTCCGTCTCCACCTCTGTGTTCAGTAAATTGCACTAATGTACTGTGAAAGCTCTCTCGCGCTCCTTCTCGGAGCTGCACACCTCCTTCATCTCACACCAGTTTAATTAGCGTAGCCAACAAAGCAGAAAACAGATGTCTGCTTAACACGTACTTCTGGCCAAATATGGAGTTTAATTAGAGGTCGAGCATCAGTTGCCAATGAGTATTTCACCATTTTACCCCAACCCTTACCTTTTATTACAGTATTCCTTGTTGTGTGTTTGCAGCCGTTGCAGGCGTTGACATAAACGAGAATACGCCCTAATTTGAGGAAACGAGTCAACCTTGACTTGTTTTTTTTCAGAGCATCTTTGGCCACATCAAACACACACACACTTGAAAACTGGAGATGGCACACCATCAGGAGCAGGCAGCGGGAGACGGGGATTAGATTGGGTGTGGAATGCATTTCACACCCAGACTTTCAAAGAAGGGAAGAAGGAGCTGTGGCATTCCTGGGTGCACCTAGTGGAGGCTCTCCCTTTGATGTTTAATTTAGAGGCAGAAGGAGGGACAGACTGAAAGGCTGGATGGAGAGAGCGATGGTGGAAGTGTTGAGTGTGCTGAAACTCTGCTGCGCTTCATCAAAGGCTTTGGGTTCCCTCTCCTCTTCATTTATACACCGACAGCGATAAAGGCGAATATGCTCGAACGCAGCAGAGAGAAAGGCCGGGGTATGAAAGAGGAGGGAGGAGGGAGTGAAGCGAGGCTCATAAACGAGGCTCTAGTGGGGAGCTGAGCCAAATCTGACTCATGGAAGCAGTTTTGGCTGCCATTTCCTCTCTTCCTCTCTCCTTTATCGTTCCTTCCCCCTTCCTCAGCTGGGGAGACCTTCCTCCTCCTTTCTGCTCACTGAGTGAAAAGTGGAGCTGTGCGCCAGGCGGAGGAAGCGATTAAAAATTAATGGAAGCTGAGTGACAGAGAAACCTGCAAGGGCGTGTGTGTCGCTCTCTGAACCCACCAATCCCCAACAGGTCAGAGTGCTCAGTGTGTAGGTCTAACACAAGCCCCCCTCATGCTGGGGCTGCTGTTGCCATTGTAATACAGTAAGACAGAGTACTTATCAGCGTTAACTGTGGGCTGGATGGAGTACAGAGCTGCTGAGGAGTAACGCTGATGAGCACCCACTAAGATATGGAAAAGAGCTGGTGTGAGAAGACGAGTGTTTATGTGAGCAGCAACAGACAAAGAGTGTGCTTTGGCTGAGAGTAAAACAGACGATGAGAAGTTGGACTGTGTGTCAGGGCCTCTAAGCCCCTCCCTGTTTGTAAGAGTGATGCACATCCATCGCTCCTCCGTGTCCGCAACAAAAAACAAACACCACCATCTACCTTTTTTGCTGTTACAGGCAAAACAAGTTTTAAAAAAAAAAAGAGTTTCAGTAGTAAAATAATGTTGCAGAGCACCACTGGTGACCTCCATCCAGAAATACACTGGAAATTCACCAGTGTTTGGATTTTTCTAAGTACAGAAGTTGATGTTGATAGATTTCTTCAGTGAACATGCAGCGAATGAGTTTGAAACAAACACACAATGTAGACTTTAAGTTAAGATTTCTTTGTCAAACTGCTGATTGGATGGTGAGGAGCAGCGTGCTGCTCGGGATGGATGAGACTGTATAAAACGAGAGCTGAATTAGCGAAACACAATAACAGATTTCAGTTAGTCGCGGCTGTTGGCTGTGAGGAGCGCTGATGCAAAGTGAAAGTTAGCAGGTGTAGCTGAGAAACAAAGCTTGTAAGAACAAAGGCACTGCCTCGCTGTGTGCACGTTTGCAGTTTGTAGGTTGCAGCATGCACCAGTGCAACCGTGGTAGATAGCAGAAGCATGTGGTTACACCCAGCTCCATCTCACAGAGGCCTGTGGCGGGCGGCCATTTTGGTTAAACCCAAGTCGGTCTGCGCTGGGGGTTTCAATACCGCACCCTTCCCCAGCCCGTTCTGCAGCTCCTCCCTCCCAGAACTACCACACAAATCTCAGTTTACAGCATCTGAAAGGTGGATGTGGGCCATCAAATTACCAGTATGCAGTCCATGTAACACAACTAACCAGGGCTGCAGCTCTACTGGCAGCCATCGCATGAAAGGCTGCAGTCATACGAGTGGCGTCAAGCACTCAAGGTGCTTTATACTGTAAGCTAAAGAGCCCAAAATCCCATAGTAACACAAAGGAAACCCCAACAATCAGACAGCTGCCTGTGAAAGGGGGGGGGGGGGGGGGGGGGATGAGAGAAGAGATTTTGACCTCGTATTTGAGGAGCTGCATCTGGATTCAAGAGGGAGCCAATGAAAATGAGCCATTACAGCAGAAACATGCTCTGCCTGTCAGGACTCTCACTGAAGCAGCCTTTAACTGAAGGTTTTTCACAGAGGTTTGAGAACAAACTGATAATAATGAAGCACAGCAGCCAGCCTAGAAGTCAAAGAGCCATCCTCAGAGACAGGATGGGTCTCATTTTGGAAGTACTGCAAAGATGCAAGGAAGCACTAATGTGCTGAGTGTGACGATGGATGTGCAGGGGACCAGCAGACAGTGACACTCACCTGTAGTTGGACAGCAGCAGGAACACAGCAGGCAGCCATGGAAGAGAAGAGGAGACAAAAAAGGGGAAGTCAGTGCAAACTAATTGCATAATAAAGCATTGATTCACAAAGTGGTCATTTAGGGGGATCCAGCAAAATGAGCTTAATTTCACTCCAAGTGAAATGATCCTCATTAGCAGCATGTACATGATTCATTTCACTCATCATCTGTGCTTCCCCACAGGAAGTGCACAAACTCAGGTCTGGGACCCTGGTGGGCTCTAAACACATGAAAGTAAACCAGCTCCACTGAAATGAACCAGCACACGTAATCTTTTCCATGTTATCTGTAATACATACTGAATGCATATATGCTCAGAATATACAGTGAGATCATATCACCAGAAACACATCCGTCCTCTTCTGCTCACGGTCACATGCACATATGAAAGCTAATGTGTGCACTCACATCAGCTCAGTGTGCTGCTGTCGTTCACCAACACGAGCACGTGCACGGCACATGCTCACGCTCACATATGTTAGTCAATCAGACTGAGGGTAAACCACGAGGTCATCGGCGTACACACACATTTCTCTCATTAAGGAAACACCTGGAGGTGACCTGGACCGAGTGCAGTGAGACGGACAGAAGGACGCCGTGGCTGAAGATCATTCGATAACAGTGTCTGAGGAGGAATCCAGAAAGAGGCAGCTTTTCCTCCCCGCTCTCTTTATGGCACCACAAAGATAAGAAGAAAAAAGACAAAGACCACAAGAAGAAGGAACGCTGGAGGAGCAGGTGCACGGTTCCTGCAGACTTCCATGTACACAGTGTTAGTACATGAGCGCCTATCTGAGCGCACATTCTGTGCCACACACACACGTTGGTGTGGCGCTGACACAAACAGATGAAGTGAGATAATATTAATGGAGCTGATGACAACACTTTATGTTACTGTAAGTGCAACGACAGCTTCCCAGCAAGTGTTAGACCAAACACACGCAGAGGAGCCGCCACAGCTATCAGGGGCTCAGTGCAACGCTCACTAAGGACGTGTAAGCATGCTGCCAGCGTCTGCAGTGCACAGCCAGCTAACGTCGCCACACACTGACTGTGCAGAGCTGTGAGGGGATGAGGCGTCTCGCCTGGTTATCAGCGCTTTTATAAACACCCCTTTAACCACAGCCCCGGTTCTTACACACAGCCACACATACCTGCATGTGGGTGCTTGAATGATTAATGGGGCATACAGAGCACAGGCACCCACACGGATTAGCTACTAACACACGGCCGTGACTATCTGTAGCTAGGCTGTAGCTGCCTGGCACAATCTGCCCCACTTCCTTCTTTTTTCCTAAACTCTGCATTTCACAGGCCCGCCGACATCGCTCTCCACGCATATGAGCACCTCCTTCACTGCACCCCCTAATGAGGTAATAAGGGTAAAACTGGTCTAAATGTATTTGTTTTTCACACTGAGGGCCTAATTAGCTGCTCCTACAACCCCACACAACGCTGCCATGTGCACGTTCCTCAGGTGTGGGTCAGCATCTTATTTTGTTACACACTGCTTTTCATACATGTGGAGACAAAAGCATGAGAAAATAAAAGTACGCTGTGGTCTGTGTCCCAGACCTGAACCAACAACTGCCTTCTGTGGGAATAAAAACAGCAGCAAAAGGAGGTGTAGTTTAAGTTGAGGTGGAGCAATCCCTCAGTGGGTTTCACTTTCACATGGTGATTAATCACTTAAGAAGATTTGCCCCCCCCCCCCCCCCCCCCCCTCACTTCCCTGTGGTTGTCTGGCTAATGTCTCTCTGCTTAACCCATTTGAAGCCCCGGCTGCAAAGTGGCACATTTTCATCTGAAAGGACAGAGGACTCACTAAGACAATAGACAGAAGGGGGTGTGGGTTGGGGGGGGGGGGGGGTCTTTCCTCTCCCCACAGGCTCTCCTGTGTTGTTAGAGAAAGCTAGCATGTGGTCTCCACCTTCTCTGCAACTAAATGAATGATCTGTAATCGGGACAAAAGTGCTTCCCTCACTGAGCACACTCAGCTCCACTTCAGGAACTTTATCAGCTGAGATTTGTTCTGTGTGAGGTGCTTTAAGTCCAGATGCAGGAACGCTGTACTCTACATGCTGTGTGGTTTACAGGATGGGGGGGGGGGGGGGGGGGGGGGGGGGCTGGAAAATTACCTTTGCACTTAGACCGACTGTTTCTTCTTTGTGGTGCTAAAAACGCTCACATTTCCTTTCCTCGCACCTATCAGAGGCCTCAAAAGTGATGACACTAACGCTGATGTTGAATGGTGGGAAAATGTCAGAAAAGTGGAAGCAGACAGTACAGGAGTGTCGAAAAGCGTGTCTGTGCACGTCGGCTATTTTAGGTCTCTGAGTCGCTTCACTTTCTCAGACAGTAAAACAGGAAACTGGATGTGCTGAACATTACAGCAACATCCTCCCTGTAACTCGCAGCTCCTTCAGCAGGTTACTACAGCAGGCGCTGAGGTCAGCTGCTCGTCTGAGCACACACGAGAACTCTTAACCAGTACAAGAGCTGGGCTGGCTTTGTTGCTGTCAGTGAGGGGGCAGTCTGTGAACGAGCCCACACCCTGTAAAATAGTGACCAGTTGACCTTGAGCCTTATAAACCTACATCTAAGACAGCAAGGCCCCAACCACAGAGAGTAGTCACTGCAGTCGAGTCACCTGAAGAGGCCCACTCACACAGGCTGCTGTTTGATTTCTGCTCTTTTCCACAGGGCAAAGGTCACCAGGAAGAACCTCGGGACTTCTTCCAACATGCAAACTTACAGCTGTCCTTCTTTTCTGTCACTTTGTGCTTATCACAAAGATTAACAGGCTGTTTGCTGTGTTAGGGAGCGGAGAGCACCACCCTGCCTAGGCCACACCCTGTTAGGAGCCCTAATGATGTGGCCTGATAGAGACACGTGTTGCATACAGGCCACAGATGTTTGACGACCTCACAGAGAAACAGCAAAGATCCTTTAGACTAGCATCAATCTCTGAATCACTCAAAACTGCAAAACTGGGGAAAGGTGCAGGAAGGTTGTATCTGGGTTTTAGAGTATATTGAGAAGTAAGGACATCCAAATGACCTTTAACAAGCAGAAGTTAGTCCTGCAGAGGTTGGAGAGGGGTCACTGCAGCCCACTGAGAGAAGCTGCTGTGCCTTCGAGGAGCAGTTTGTTCTGGAGACAAGTCAGCGAAGAAAAAGTTCACACAGCAGTGCTAACAAAATGGATTCCTTTGCAGAGTGAGCAAATGAGGAAACTGTGGTTTGAGGCTAAGATATGAGGAGGCTAAATAAGGTGGAAGGGGACACACCCCCTACCTGACCACAGGACCGACTCAACCTGGAACCAGAAGACTCTTCACGCTGACGACAGTCTGTTTGTGTTGCTGCGCTCTCTTTTGTCCGGCCTGTTCTCCTCATTTCCCTTTTCTGCTCTCACATCTGGAAAGCAGGACTGGTTTCCCTGCCATTCCCCATGCATCCACACACACACACACACACACGCGCGCGCACACACACACACACACGCACACTGACGTCATGCAGTTTGCTCTGCCTGATGGAAAGCATATGAGCTGAGAAAGGAACACTGGAGGAAGGGGTGTTGTCACTAGAACACGCAATTTATTTGCCAGAACTCGATTAAAATTCATTTTTTCCAGGACTTTTTCCCTCTTTGTACCTTATAATGCTGCTGCTTCTTCATGACAGTCTTATTATTCCAAACTTCAACATTAGGACCTGGTGCAGTGTTGGGATTACAGATGAGTGTTACATCTGTACTTCTGCATGTAGACCCAGGTCTGACACTTCTACCCATAGGAGCAACATTAGCTGGTTTCAGAGCCACACATCTCCAGCTTTGCATATGAAACTTTCTCCTTTTTCTATTGCAAAATCCTGCAGGAGAGGTGGGGTGCACTGGAGAACATGCTTCCAGCTGGACAATGCCATTGGCTGCCTCCCCAACGCTCACTGGCTACATTTTTCCATAACATCAAAGCCAAGAAAAACCTCCTATGTTGCTTTCCTCTGTTTGGGAATTTGCCACCACCACCATAATCACTTCTCCTGCCGGAGCCAGAATGGTTGCTAAGAAGGAAAAATAAGAGAAAATAATACAAACGGAGGTGGTCTGTGCGTGTTCTTGGCGAAGGACGCATCTGATCTGGTTTGGATTTTTCCTCATTGTGAGCTGCAGGACACAGATGACTCGCTGTCAACTTTACAGGCCTTATTTACCATGTATGTGTTTCTGCAGGGCCTTTTTTCACTTACTGTGGTGCAGAATTTCAACACTTCCTGCAAATTTAGGCTGTGAAACTCCTGCACACAATTTTACTGACTTCATAATGTTCAGGCGCAGATTTGCACAGGTGAGGTGTGGCGTGGACAGTACCTACCCACGCTCCCCCTCTGTGAGCTCTTTCTGCTGATTCAGAACCAAAGCATTACAGATTTGAACTTCAAGGCAGGTTCACATGTAAGCATGACACTTCCACCCGTCATGCTACACCCGCTCAGCTTTATAATGCTAACATGTTTGATCTGGTCAACACACAGCGCCTTTAGAGCGTTTAGTACCAACAGCGACACCAAAACAACAAAAACAAGAATGCGATTAAAGCAGCGAGTGGCACTGCACATGTACTGTAGGTACACTGCAGCTGGTGTATATAAGCCCTCTCATGCTGAGGGGTGATTACCTAGTTTGCAGTGCTGGTAATCTGTAAAGCAGCTTGGAGAGAGTTTTTTAAAGACGCAGCAGTGGTGGCAGTCTGTTCTCTCTCTCCCCCTGAGCAGCATGGCCAGCCTCACAAGCCTGCCAAAAAGAACTACCAGGAGGTATGAATCACCACATGGACAATATTTCACAATATTGTTAAAGTGCTTTGTGAAGTAGGTCAGCTGTACGAGTAGGTGCAAACGATGGTGATGAGCCTCCCACAGAGGTGCATTAGTGTTGGTGAAACGTCTAAAACTGATAAGAACGGCAAGAGAAAACATGATGAGGCTCCAACGGGGCGTCAGCAAACGCTCCTGTAGTTTGGAGGCTACACCAACTCTCAGGAGAACCGAGAAAGCAGGTGGACACTGACATTTGACTTTGGCTAGGGTCAGTGTCACTACTGACAGCACGAGGCAATGCCTCGACCTCTGCACAGGTAGTCCAGCATCTCCAGGATAGAGCGCACCATTACCAGAAGGCGCAGTCTCAAGACCAGGAGACAGGAGAGCTGGACAGGTCCTTAACCCGTCAGCAAGACCAGGACCTACTCCTCTGTGAAAGGAGGAACAGGTCACAGCCACAGGCCTAGAAAATGACCTCCAACAGATGACTGGTGTGAATGACTCTGACCAAACATTCAGAAACGGCGCTCCAGTGGGCCCAGTGCTCCTCCCAGCATCATGGAGCCTGATTCACATTGGTCCTTTATTTCTAACATATTACTCCACCCATATCAGCACAGACATTTAGAGTGATTATTTTCTCTTTCAGATCTGTGTTTTCAAAATGTTCCTTTCCTTTTTGTGAGCAGCATATCCTCTAAAGGGTATTTATGGGCTCTATCATTCTACAACACAATGCAGTACGAGTACAGGAAGGTAGCAGGACTCCAAGCTTGAAAGCAGCCTGGGTCTCAGCATCGTGCTGCTCCTGACTCCTCGGTGACACTGCATGAGTTCTAACATGCAGTTAATGTGTTTGTGACAACACAAACACATTAACACACATACACACAAGCGTGTACACGTCGTCTTTCCACCAGCTCAGAAAAATGGAAATCAAAGTATTTACGTCTTGTGATCCACGCTGGCACCCTTCAGCAACACAAACTGGGCCTTCACGACTCCTCCACCAAGATGCTTTTGTATGGAAACAGTTTTCATTCATCTTTGGCAAAGACGCCATGTTTCTTAGAGTTTGTTTTAAAAGAGTAGAAAAAATGTTGTGGTTTGATATCTAAAATAGAAAACAGGATGTCCTGTTTTCTTAACTTTAACCCAGATATGGAAATTCTGTTATTCCCGTCAGTGGAACAGCACGGGAGGCAGACGCTGCCATTCTTGCTCTGTCTGCCGTACAGCCACTGTGAAATTGTTCGCTTCTCTGAAGTAAGCGTGCTGGGAGCCTATGGAACCACACGTGTGGGCGTACGTATGAGTGAGCGCACTACAGAGTGTGTTCAAGTGCACTGCACGGGCACATCATAATGTGGAGAAGACATAGACTGCAACAGAAGAACGGATGAGCGAGTGAGAGCGAGTGGACGGCTGAATGAGAGAGCAGAGAGAAAGCTCTGGTCAGGCACGCGATGCTCAGCCAGAATCAGGTCAGAGGCCTCCCTCACATCCACGCTCTGCAGAAACGCTCACTTCTGCACGGCTCCGCTAAGTTATACGCTGCTGCAAAGAACCACTTAAAGGTACAGTGCAACATTTTGGAAATCTGTTGTTTGCAACCTTACACAGAGACAGAAGTCACCGTGGATAGGGCCTTAAGGTAAACCGACTTATATACAGTATGTAGTGTCAAAGGTTTGCTGAGACTCTTATTTGAGCTTGAAGAAGTGTTTCACTGTCACAGGTCTAATCTCACAAACAGACCCTCACCCCATGGAGCCACAGCCATAAAATGAATGATTACTTTTGCTTTTCTATGTATTAATCAGTCACTTGTAAAAAACAAGGTATACACGCCTCACTTTTGCAAACAGCACAGCTTCATTGAAGCTTAATTAAGTTTAATATCCACACAGTATCCTGATGGACTTCCACCAGCTTGGGTCCCACAGACTGTGACGTACGTGTGAATGTAAGGACACTAGAAGCAGGTGACACGATGAACAAACAGACACGTGCATACACAAGGAGAGCTATATTTCTATAACATCTGACAACTCTCACTGCAGGTCTGTGGTCCCTACAGTCGACATGCATGACGTGGATGATCCAATTATTCTCCACTGTTGCTCCATCAAGGTTGGAGAGCTGCACTAATGAAGATGCGAGGAATATTAATATAAAGGTTTCCCTGTATGCAGATGACATACTTCAACATATCCCTGGGAGGTTTGGACAGACAGCTGACTAGTCCACCACAAGAGACCCGACTCGATAACAAGACACTGGAAGTGTGACACTGGAGCATGGTCTCTGAGTCTAATGCCGCTGCAAGGAGCATGAGGTCACAGTATAACGCCGGGTTTTAGATCCGATTGTGGGAATTTTATAATTTAGTGATTAGGTTTCAAAACACAAGCAACTATTTAGTCCAAGTGTTTGTGCTTTTTCAGCTGAATATCACAAACCCTTTGTCGTGGCCCTGATTGCCATCCAGCCCATCCTTATATTTCTGTTGTCCAGCCCTTCGGGCAGTCATGTGTTGTCTTTATTGTGCTGTATAAATAAACTATGGTGTGGTCTTCCTAAACTAATAAGTGCACCAACTTTGGCTGAAATGACCTGTTTCAATGACTTCATCCGGTCTAAGAAATATAATTACAGCTCTGAGAAACAAATAAGTACTTTTAAATGAACATAAACAGGAGATCCAGCTGGGATTATGTCTCTGTGCTCCTCCCACCAATCACCTGGAAGTCTCCTCTGCACAGAGACAGCGCACAGAGCTTCTTTCTCATTGTAGTATTTACCTTATAATATAAAGCACTACATGAAATTACTGTTATTGTGAAACGGCACAACATAAATTAAGAGCTGTGCCATATCATTCCGTTGGCTCGCTGACAGAGGAGGACGGCCCTCAGGCTCTCTGTACTAATAAATGCTGCCAGCCTGAAGCTGAACTGATACATTAGTTTGGTATGTTTTTCTATATCATAAATATCATTATCAAAAATGTGCTTAAAATAACACGGCATCACCCTGGGGCTGTGTGACCGATCCTAATCCAAACTAAAATGGAATTATCCAGAGCTTAACGAGGTTCCTCTGGAGATGCACTGCTCCAGCACTGCTCGTGCATGCACAGTGTCGCAGCGGCACTAAAGCCAGCCAGTTCCTGATTCTGCCCTAGAAGGCTGCATTCGCTTAGCAACCACATCAACGTTCAGCCGCCGCAGCAGTCAGTGTAATGTAGGCCAAAATGCTGTGTGGAAGCAGTCTGGTGCTTCTCGTCACCTCATGCTGCAGTAAGCATTAAGGAAAAGGAAGCCCCCCCCCCCCCCCCAGCACAGGACACGCTGTAGCCCTGCCTGTGTTTAGTGTCACACCACACAGCTGCTCAGGCCTCGAGACAAAGGTTATTAGATCTACTGTACAGAGGGACAAAGAGCAAACACAGGCCGGTCCAAGCAGGTTAATGGAGCAGTCTGCAGATTGCATCTGGATTCCAGTTTGTGACTGCCAGAGGCGCTGATGGTCATGAGTTTAGGATTTCTTTTGAAAACACTATCCCTGTTTGTCATTGTTCTGCAGCGCAATTACCTGAGGAGGTCATGTGACGGAAACATTTCACCATATGCCGGTTCAACTCAGACTAGATCCATCAGCAGGATGAGGAACATACTACCATCAAACAGGACAAACAATGACTTTAATGTAAGGCAAGGCAAGTTTATTTGTATAGCACAATTCAACAACAAGGTGATTCAAAGTGCTTTACAGAGACATGTAACATGTACGCAGACAGGAGGATACTCAGTGGCTGTCTCAGTACAAGGGCTGACAACTTGACTAAACAATGAATCACCTGAATTAATTCTTACGTCTATTTTTTTCCCAGAAACACCGACATGCTCAAGCTTGTAAACATCACAGGCCATCTTGTTTCAGTGGTAGCTGAACTTTCTTCATGGTTCAGACTGTTGTTTCAGCAAAATACGCTGAGTGAAGACGGGCAATCGCACCAAACGACCACATGACACCGTTTTGGGACAGAATGATGATTCTCAGCTGACCGCTCTGATGGCGTCACGTCAGTCGTTTCCCACTGCACATTAAATCGCTCGGACAGACTCCGGCTCTACAAGGTCTCGTTGTGTTCTGCAAACTCAGCGGGTTTAGCACGATGGAAACAACAGAGGGTCGCACCAGGGCTGCGACGCTGATGTCAGGGATCCAAGGTCAAAGGTCATAGCAACAGTGCACCAGTCAAGGTGACAACTCATACTGTCATCGTGGTGAAACTCATAATGAGTTTAAAGCCATAGTTTCATGTTGCACCTCCACCTATGGCCTACATTTGCAACAGAGACGTTTTTGGGCGCGTGTGTGTGTGGCTCCACTGATTCATCACGATCCTTACATGAGAGAAAACAGGAGGAGGATATTTGTGGCTGCTGATTGATTGTGAAATCAGTGTTTCCACAGTGTTGGTGAAGGGAGCACACAGAGATGATTTTACACATAAAAACCAAATGAGCTCATCATCAGATCACCTGGGGCTCCAAGATGAGATTGACTAAACGAGCAGATTAACTAAAACCCTGCTGGACGCGTTTGATATATGAAGCTAGCAGTTTGTGCAGATATGTAACAAGGATCGGATGAAAACCATTGACCAGAATGCAAAGAGTTCAGCTCTGTACACACGGGGAGGAGTGAGGGGAAGCCCACCACGTGGCCACTTTCAACTGTCATGGAAAACTTCCTTCCCCAGTTTTCCTCCAGTTTCTCCAGTGGCTCTTAGTCGTGACAGCCCCGTTTACTTGGACAGCGTGTAGGAGGCTGCATCCACCCCTGGCTGTGACACTGCTGTTTATTTTTATCTTGAAGAGGACTACTTTTTTTTTTGCTCTGCTCAGTCTACATCTTTGTGAGGCCACAACACAAAGAGGCTCTTTTGGTTTGGTGTGGGGAGCCGGGCAGCCTCAGATTCACGCCAGCACGTACTGGTGCTTTCCACTCTGGAGCCGGACATTTTGTTCCACTGCTGAGCTCTGGAGCCAAATCACATGATTTCCAGTGGAGACTGAGAAGGGCTGGATGTGAGTGAGGAAGGATTCGACTTCCACTCCATTTGATCCTAACCCATACACTCAGTTTGACTGTTTTAACCGGGCTCCGTGCTTTCTTTTATCACACACGTTGATAAGAATGTGACAGCATGAAGCTGTACTCACTCCTCAGTTCACACAGGGAGGGTTACTACAAAGCAAACAGTGATAGTAGATAACCTGCTGCAATTTTGGTTGTGAACACGATGGGACAGGACCAAAACTGTGGAGCAACAGAGTGATCATAGGAGACAGTTAAATGAGGAGTGCTGACGGTGCTTCCGACAGCAGGGCGGAGGCGCCACAGGAAGCCAGTGTGGTGTCGAAACCAGAACTCTAAGGCTCGCTGCCTGCCACGGCTCTGCGGTAGACGCTTGCCCTAACAGTCTGCTGAGTTGTTGTGGCCAACAGCCGACACACCGCTCAACCCTCACTCTGTACTGAGAAAAAGGGAAGTGGGAGGGACATCGCACAGGTTCGGTTGCACACATGTGCATTCATTTTGAACAAAGGGGCCCATCACTGAGCTTTGGCCTGTTGTCTACAAACATCACACTGACGAGGTGCAGCAAACTCTGGTATCAGCAACCTCTCTGACCCCGGCGATGAGCGCACACGGGCCAGGAGCCACAGAGGGGTCCCTTACAGCTGTTTGTGCGTTACATCAACGTATGGAGTCGACGGGGTTATAGTGGATGGTCTTTACAGTCCAGTGAGTCCAACGATGCTCCTCCCTGCTGGCAGCAACATTTTTATCAGCTTAAAAAGCTAAAGCCAATGATAATGAGACTGAATTCAGACAACAAAAATGTTAAAAATGTCCCATTTCCTGCCCTCTGTCTCTTTCACCAGGTTGGTCTCTGCTCTAATGGACACATTAGCCGCCGGCTTGTCACTCCATCTCAATTAGGTGGCCATGAGGTCATCCCTTCACTTCTACTCCCATCTACATCAGGGAGCTATCATTTCATTAGTCCTGTTGGGGAGGGTGGTGGATGGGTGGAGAGTCTAGCCCTTCCACGGGCCTCTCTGATTCACAACATGAAGAAGAGAAGGACAGGACGAGGATTTTACTGGATGATGTGAGAAGGAATTTAGCAGAATAAACCTTTGAGTCAGCTGTACAAAAACGTCGGAGAACTGTGTAGGGCTGCCACGATTAGTCGACTAGTCACGATTACGTCGACTATCAAAATCGTCGACGACTAATTTAATAGTCGACGCGTCGTTTGAAGCTTTGTAAGATCCCAAAAGACGCAGGAATAAGTAGTAGGATTTAAGAGTGTAATAATGGACTGAAACAGAAGATGGCAGCACTGCATGTACAAGGATGCCAGCTGCCGTTAAACCCCGAAGAAGAAGAAGAAGAAGAAGAAGAAGCTGTGTCCCAGAATTCATAGTGCAGCCCAGCTCAGTTTCCAACAATGGCGGCAGCTAGTTAGTTTTAATATTACTCTTATTATTCTTTCTGGGTCACAAAATAAACGTTTAACATATTTTCAGGCGAGAATGTAGCTGTGTAAACTTCAAATATCTGCTCAGTTTATCAAGACCACATATTTTCAAAAGCGCTCCGACGTTTTCGGAGACGTCTGTTACCCACTAGCTCGACAGCTAGTCGGGGGCAAGGCTAACTAGAGCCGTGAGAACACCGGACTCCCAGCAAATAGTTTTCAAACCCACCGCCATCTTTCGCTACTCAGGTTAAACATATATAAGTCACTTAGATAACTTAAAAATGTTATTGTTTGGCTTTTTCCAGTGTTTTATTTGTTCCTGAGTAAATCGGTTTGTCTGAGATTAAAGTTTTTACACAGCTGAATAAACATCAAGCAGACAGCTGATTATCAGAAGTGTGAGATGCTCGAGAATATACTCCAGTGTCCTGTTATATTTTAGATAGCAAGGAGTTTATTAAACTTCACGGAAACAATCTGCAAATTTCATTAAAATTTAATAAACTATCATCTTGTCTTTAGTTAGCATATACCTTAAACACTTAAAGATAAGATAAGATAAGATAAGATAAGATAAGATAAGATAAGATAAGATAAGATAAGATAAGATAAGATAAGATAGAACTTTATTAATCCCTCGGGTGGGTTCCTCTGGGAAATTCGATTTCCAAAAAAGCACAGCACCGACAGAAGTTACAGAGTTATACACACACACATATATATAAATACAGAGACAATATAAATAAAATATACGAAGGGGATAAATAGAATAAATAGGAATAAAAATAAAAATACAAGTGAATTGCACATTTCAAGTATTGAGTCTATTGCACCGTTGACTATTTACAAAAGTATTGCACAAGGTATTGTACAGTGAGGTGAAGAGGCACTACAGCTTAGTTGTTCCCTCCTTTGTCCTCCTGTTTCCCCTCCCTCTCCCCTCCAGAGAGGAGTTAAACAGTCTGATGGCGTGTGGGACAAAGGAGTAAGCTAAGTACAAAGCTGTAAGCTAATGATAGTTATGTAAGAGCAGATGCTGCTGGTGCAATAAGCTGTACGTTTTACATCCAATGGATGCATGATCTGATTAGTCGACTAATCGCAAAAATAATCGGTGACTAGTCGACTATCAAAATAATCGTTTGTGGCAGCCCTATAACTGTGCTTCTTGGCATTTCAAAGGTTGAATGAGCTGCCCATCAGGGCTTTGCAACCAGGTCTTCTTCTGGGCTTCTGGAGCTGAGGGACAAGAACACGACTGTGCTGCGTTATGTCTCAGCAGCGTTTGCACCTGCTGAACCTGAAACGTATCGATCGCTGCAGGAAGTGGAATCTGATGTTTCACTGCACTTCCCCAGCTGGACAGTTTGGCCACGAGCAGCGGAGCTCTGGTGGAGCACAAGACGGGGCTCAAATCAGGTTAACAGAAAGAACTATACTCAAAAACACAGAGCACTCATGACTCTGTCCTTGTGCTGAGACTAAACACTGGCTCACACAGACCTGTGCTCTGCAGAGAGTCATACGCTGGCCTGTGTCACACCGGGTTTCCTCTACCATCAGATAGCATCCAGCTCCAGAATAAACCTTCCTTGAAAAATAAAGTCTTCCTTGAAAACCACCTTTGATCAGATCTACCATCCTCACATTTTACAACTAGAAAATTGTAACCACTTCTAAAAAAAAACAAACCACATCGACACTCAGACATGCTGCCAGGGAGAAGAAGATACACTGTCACAGATTTCCCATATCCCAGGCAGCATGAGTGATTTGTGGGAATTTCGTGATTTTGTCTCGCCGGTTGTTTTTGCCCATCACGTTGTTGTGTGACAGTGTTAACCCCACAGGACAGGCTGTAGACAAGCACAGTCCTAGAAAGCATGTACTGACACTACACTGGTGGGATGGTGGGGAAAAAGTGTGACAGCTACGCAAACTACAAGTGCACACACACACACACACACACAGACACACACACACACACGCACACACAGACACACACACACACTTACTTTAATCCTCTAAAAAAACATACAGATAAGCAGCTTTCATGCAGGGAGAGAGGGAGTGGAGGTGGCGTGGCAAGGTTCAGCTGCAGAAGCTCTGACCTCTGCACATGTGAGAGGGGATAATTAAAGCAGAGGTCACACTTGTCCAAACGTGACACACACCTGAGCGGCAGCATAAAAGCTGCAGCGGGGTTTAAATAAACAGATGTGCTGCTGCTCCAGACAGCCGTGGCAGCGTTTCTATGAAAGAAGATGCTGAGAGTAACGCCTCTGTGCCCGGAGGTGTTACACATGCAATGCATTACCTCGTCTCAGAGATCTACAATTACATTAATTATAAGCAGAGGGCTTCGAGAGGTCTATTGTCTGCTGTGCAGGATGGGAATGAGCGCGTTCACACGTGTGTGCATGCAGAAAGAGGATGCCTAAACAGCCGTATGCACGTTTACAATAAGACACAAGCAAGAAGTGCGTAAAAGGAAGTGTGCAACGTACAAAATCAATGAGATAGGCTGAAGCAGAGGAGCAAGTCTGGGCCTGGCTGGAGACGGCTTCCTGAACCTGAGAAGCAGGCATCGGTGCCAGGAGGAGGGATCGTCTTTCAGCGTATTGTTTTATTTAGCATTCCTTCATTTGCCAGAGTGAGGCTGGCTGATTTCATTCAGGAGATTGGTGACTTGGAAAGCAGGAACAGCCCAGCCGGCCTGATAAGCACATTAAAAGCCTTTGTTTCCAACACTCGGTTCCTGAGGAGTAACCTTAGCCTCCGAACCCCTGACTGCCTCTACCAAGAGGCCCTAATTTGCTCGCATACATCCATCTTCCACCTCAACTTCCTGACAAACTGAGGCGAGGTGTGGCTGCACTTTATAAACTGTGTTACCGAAGCGGTGTCGTCCTGTTCTGCCCGGCCGTGCGCTCCCGTCTCTGCTCAGCAAATCGAACCAGCCCAAAGCTTCTTTGCTGGTTTCACCTCAAACCCACTGATGGCTGCATTTGATGAAGCAGCACTTCTTATAAAAGCGTGAGAACACTTGAACGGTCAGTCAAAGTTCACCGCCGTGCCAATTAATCCTGTTTAACATTAACTCGCTCAGCTCTAACATAACTAACAGCAGCTAGACATCACAATGACTCAGAGCAGACTAAACAACAGTAAAGATCAGATGTGTTTGTGCTGCGTGCAGCCAGGAAACACACCATTTCTGAGAAAAGACATGCGCGTGCACTCGAGTCTGCTGCGCACTTTCGCAACTTTGCTTTCTCTCGCAAAGCTGCCATTTGATTTCACAAAGGTGAAGTTTAAGGGATCAAAAAGGTGCATCCAGAAACAAAGACGGCGCTTTCTGTCTTTTATTAGCAGACTTTGTTTCAGTGTGAGACAAACAAAGTGCAACACTTGCGTCTTACACAAAGGGTGACTCACGTTTGTTTGTCATTCCATAAAGTGGGTTTGATTGATGCATACAGCAGCTCTCCCCCCACGCCTCGCCTGTGCGCCTCCTGTCCTACAGACGCGGTCCTTCCTGCAGCGACTTGTCTCTGGTTGTGCCTCGGGCCCTTCACCCAACGTGTCCCCCTCATCTCTCACAAGCACATACTTTCATCAGATTGCTGTTATTGTTTATCCAACTATCTGTTAAATTAGTCAAATGACTAAAAATACCATCAAATGTCAGAAGTAGACGGGCTGTGTGGTGAGGAATATGTGTCTGAACAAAGACAGGACAGGAAGCATTTAATGATAGAAAAGATAAATGATGTTTTAGCTCATTTCCATCTGCAGGCAGAAGGTGAGATGTAATTAAAATCAATAACAAACACACACATACTTACCTACACACATATATCCACACACACAGGTTTAAGCACCCATGATAACAAATATCAAGCATCCAAATGTTAATCATTTGGATGCTTGATATCAGAAGCAGACTGATATGATAGGATAATTACATTTTGTCACTCGGTAGTAAACCTGCGTTAGCCTCCTGACACCAGAGCCCACTGCTCCCTAACCAGCAGTGCTGGAACCAAAAACCAGTTTCAGTCTGGTTCAAAGGAAGCTAAATGTCTCTTAACATCCACATGCAGTGGTAGAAAGCAGACAGTGTCCACACTGTCTGCTTTCTACCACTAAAGATGAAAAACAGGGGGACAGAGGGTTGAAGGGGGGAGTCAGGCACTTTGGGATCAGTGATCCCCGCAATGAAGGGGGATGGGACTCAAAGCAACAGATCCACAGCTGATACTGGTCACAAAGGATGTGACAATAGCTAGCCAGTGGACAACTGCCCCGAAACCACACATATAACACAAACACCACCCCATACCTCCACAACAATACCCCGCCAACCTCCTGGGAGCTGCCCTTCCACATGGCTGAGGCCAAACCAGTGCACCCACCCTCCCCACCTCTGCACCCCCCCCCCCCCCCCCCAAAAAAAAAAATCCCTTGAAGAGTGAAAAAGAAAGAAAGAAAGAGATTTCCAAGAACCGAGCCTTTCTCTTAAGAATAGAAAGTATACCTGACGCCCTTTCTCTCTCTTTGGTCTGACTGCTTTGGACAAATGCTTATTTGGAAAGCTGATATACTGTTACTGCATTTCAGAACATTTAACGTCCCCTTTGGTGACAGACAATCAAGCTCCCCAACTAACAGAGTGCACCATGATGGAGAGGACAAACAAAAGATGGCTAAGGTCAATCAGCTTTATTTTTAGCATTATAAACCTATCTGTAAAGTTTGGTAGTGCATACAATGTGGACTAGATTTAAGAATTTCAAATAGAAATGAATGTGAGTCACATGACGTCTCTTTCAGTGGGATTTTTTGGAGCAGTGTAAAGAAAAAGGACGACGATGCTATTCTACATATTTTCAGCCAGAGTAGAAACATGAAGCTTTGCTGCTCTGCTTCTTAAACATAAAAGTCTCTCAGTGCTGTCCCATCCACTTGACAGAGACTTTGCTGCTTAGTTGACTTGGCAGCTCCTGCTCGGAGGAACTGTGCCCGTTCGATCAGACGTACGATTAGCACTGTTTATTATTAGATTGACAATCTCCCGGCATCTGCCTCTACCTGTCCTTCCCAAACTTTGAGATAATTCCGGAGATGAGCTAGCACTCATCCCATGGACTGAGCTGGACCACTGGCTCGTGACATGATCTTAAAGGAGGACATTGTGGATGTTGTGTTAGAGAGCTGCAAGGCTGTAAATGCGTGAACGTATGATTCTTTGGGCTTCTGTATCATTTATAAGACTTAAAAGGAATTGCGGGGGTGGAATCGGGTTGCTGTGTGGAAGTCTAAGCTCAGTATGTGTGGCTGGGATGGGGGAGGGATGGGAAGCATCACTGTGGGAGACAGGCAGATGGAGATGGAAATGAGTAGGCATTGAGCTCATGTTAATCTCCTCCTACAGCTGATGCAGGCACAAAACAAGAACACATATTTGTCCACATGCGCACTCGCATGACAGCAGATCATAGACCCGACCGGGCCTGTGCGCCATCGCGCTCCAAATGAGGCAAAGGGATGCTTTTGCTATTCACACGTTCCCATGTGTGCTTTGTGGAAAAGTTTGCAGCCAAATCTGAAATGCATCCGAGCACAACTTCCACTGTGCAGCATTCAGTTTACTGTATCACGGTGGATCTCATTTATTTGATAGTATGTGAGACTAGCTGCCTTCATCAGACAGCCATCTGCCCCGTGGGAGCGGCTAAGCCACACGCCATTGGCCGACTGGTCGTCAAGAGAGGCGAGGGGTGAGGCGGGTCACCTCTTTATTTGGGGAGGGAAAGGTCATGCAATACTAGCTGCCCTACAAACAGCATGAGGGGGGATGGGGTACCGCCAGTGGCTGCTATCATACACAAAGGCTGCTCCTGGTCTGACACAGCAGAAAGTAACCTCCCCCCTCCCGTCGGACTCCAGTTCATCCTGGATCCATCTAGACGGCATCCCTCACCAACGATCGCGGCGTTTATTGTCAAAGATTAAGAAAAGCTTTAGGAAAGACAGCAAGACGGCAGAAGATTGGAATTTTCCATGGAAACGCATGTCCTACATACACATCAGATTATCTCCACAGCCTGATCTCGCATCCTCCTCTGCACTTTATACAGACATGGGAAAAAAACTTTTACAGATATGACTCTCTTTTAATCATCCATGCACTCCATACACAGAGTGTGGACAGGCTGCACCATTCAGTTAACATCACCCAGGTGCTGGGTTAGGCTTCAGTGCATCAGACTAATGTTCACTTGTCTTTGTAAGACTCACACTGAAATCTTTTTACTGAAAAACCTGTAAGAATAAAATGTGACATGTCTCAACATTCAGCACTGGTGAGCTCACCAGCAGGAGGACTGGAGGAAGCCTGACTGCCTGATTCTCTGATGTTAAAGACCAAAAAACTGTCAAACCTTTTGACCAACTTATTTTTAAGCACATCACTAACACTGTCCCCTCTTCACAGCTCAACCTATGTAAACACTACCGGGGAAGGAGCTGCAGGGGATCGCGCTGCTTGGGCACGTCCAGTTATGCTGATGAATAATTCACAGACCACCTTATTAAACAAACATGCCTATGGTTACCTACCATCAGCTGTGGCTAACAGTCAAACTAGACACCAAATTCCATCATCTGGCTGAGAAAGAGCTTCTGTCCCACGAGACACCTGGATCAGGTCACTGGCTCTTCTCTTACCTGTGCTATAATCCCAATGAGACACACTTAAGGTCTTTTGAAAACATAAGAGCAGCCACAGCCAGCCGTGTGTGCTTGTGTTATCATACGGCTCGGAATATTCTCACAGGAATGTCAAAGACGGGAAGGAAACACTTGATTGTCACGCACGCTACTGGCTCGTCAAACCGATATTCAAACTTTCCCAGATGACCTGCATGCAGCCACGCACAAACCTTATCTGGCCTGCTCTTTTTTCACCCCTCCATCTTCTTGAAATGGACAGGCAGACACTTATTGACTTAAAGCAAGTATGTGTCCATAGCAGGCAGAGATATGACTGCAGCGCCGAGTTTCGGCACCACTGCTCTTTGTGTATTTCACCGAAGATTTCACTTCTCACATGTTGGAAGAAATAGTTCTTCTCAGCTGTGAATCCAATCAAATTTTACTCAAGTAACGTGTTGCCACTGAACATCTCACAGCTTCTGTAAATTTGAAGCCCTATTTGAAATACCTGATAATCAGAAATCAGGACTGTGCACAGTCGAGCCGTACACGAGGAAAGAAAAGTCCTTTTGTTTGCAAAAGTTAAAAACTGTTGATACAAACGGCTTGTAGCAAGGAGACGTGCTGTATGAAGACAATCACTGCACCCAGTTCATTTCCACCACCGCTGGAGTCGCAGCCTTTTGAGAAACGTTCCAAGCAAACCTAAGCAGCCGTACACCCTGCTCCCACAGAGAGGCCTGTCCTGAGAGCAGCTGCAGTGGAAACAGACTTTTCATCTTATGGCTGGTCCTCAGAGTTTTTGTCATGGAGCACAATGATTCATCGCTGATGTGTTTTTCCATATAGGAGAGCAAAACACATGCTTTTTGTTGTTCATTGCCAGCATAGAAGAAGAAAGCAGCAACCCTGAATGAAACACTCTTTTTAAATATTCTTAGAAAGTGAAGAATACTTTTGTCTTTGAATGCGCTCCATACCTTCAAGCAAAGACTGAAGCACCATTCACACAGTGAGGTGGTTCATTTCCAACACTGTTCTGACCCACAGCTCGAACCAGAGACACGACTCTATCATGTTAGTCGTGTTTTTAATGGGACGGCCCAAAATATAGTTTTTAATACAGCAGCAGAACTCATTACAGAGCCCTGACTGAATTGGTGTCCTCTCCCAGCACAGGGCACAAAATGCACTTTTTATGAAAAGGAAAATAGGAAAGTATACAAACTGACCGAAACAGCCACACAGTCGGGCTCCACTGCAGACTGCTGCACAGGATCAGAATGGAAATATTCCCTGAACAGCCACTGAAACGCACAGCTCCCAGCTGTTGTTCTGTCTGCTGTGTGGACATGGCTGGCTGTCAGCAGGCTTAGCCAGCACTGCGCCTTGCATATGAAACAGGACATGGGCCTATATCCCCTGTGGGAGTTCACTTCCTCTGAGCCCCCACCACCACAGCCCCACGTCTCTCCTGAAACAAGCAGCTCCTTCAGCTGGAGGCCAGATATTCCAAGCACCGGGGGTAGCAGGGTGGGGGCAGCAGAAAGGGAAGTGCTGGCTTCTGCACGTTAGAGATTTAAGAAGTGCCCTGACTTGGAAGGACATATTCAGACTCGACAGTTGTGCGTTCCAACCCTACGTAGGTTTGGTTTGAGCCTTTCCTCAGCCACACGTGGAAACAGCCTGCAGGAATGTGTTGGTTGTCAGCACAACAACGCAGCATATGTGGAGCATCGACGCAAAATGGCCTCTGCTATTGTTCTGGCTGGTTTTTAGTGCACATCTGTCTCTGAACAAATCCCATCCCAGCACTTTAGGAGGAACCTGAAAGCTCAGCAGACACACATGCTTTGCTCAAGACCAGTTACAACAGTCGTGTACACATGCTCACCACTCTGAGGAGGCGCACATCTGCAACATGAGCACAGACTGATGAAGCAACAATAATAATAATACAGTAACCAAGAAGCCCGAGGACGGCCCTCTCCACGTAGGAAGGTGCCAAAACCCAAACAAACCAAAAAAGTCTGAGGTAAACTTTTTTCAAAGCCAAGCACAAGTCGAGCTTCAGCTGCCCACCACCATCCACCACAGCCACCCTCACTCCTCATATCTCTCTAAACCAGGCAGACTGTGCAGAGCCGACGTCATCGTGAGGCCAAATTATAAAGTTAGTGTCACACTAAATCTGCAACCACAAGCCTTATCTCCACATCCTGATGTGGAAACCCACTCATTATGTGTGCCAGCCAGAAAGCAGAAGCCTGGCATGGCAATCTGGGGCCGGCCTGCGCAGGAAAACCTTCCCCAACCTACGTGGAACGCTTCAATGCATTTGTGCTTTGCAGCCTGCACGGTGTATGAATCCTACAAGACAAAAAAAGGAAAAGTGAACTTCAAGTTCACACTTTCTCCACAACTGGAGGCACGCTGCTAAATGTGGACAGCTTTTTTTACTCTGTGATTCACTCGTCTCAGGAGGAAGCTTTCAAAAGAGCGTCTGCAAGGAGGGAAGTGTGGCAATATCGCTTCCTGTGTCTGTCTGCTATGCGAGACTGCTGCCGACACTTTTCTATCAGTCTTATTAATATTCACTGAGCTGCCCTCCTTTGACAACAGTGACGCATTTCAAAGTAAGGCGCTGTGGCGACATCCTCCACAAACGTTTCCTCAGCTGTGCCCAAATGTGTTGAGAAAAAGGAGAGCAACAATATTTCTCAACCTGTGTGCAGTCCCTCAGATGCTCGGGGGCAGGGCTTGAATTAAAAAGCATTTCAAACAAGCCTTGAGCTTAACATTCGGGCGCCCCGTCAGCACTTGGAAAAACACAAGAGCCCCCTGAAAGTGGAGCTCCTTGAGGTGTGTCCACTCAAGTCTGAATGAAAGTGTGTGCCAAGAGTGTGTGTTCACCGTGCATGGTAGGACTCTGGCACTCTTCAGGACTTCAAGGGCCTCCCTGATCTCCCTTTCTTTGGCAGGTTTTTCTGAAAGAAGCCTCAGTGGAGGAGTGGAGGAAAACTCTTGTAAACACTTGTGCTGTTGCTTTCTGAGCCTCATCAACAACTCCGCTCTGCTCTACAAGTCCACCGAGGAGAGGGAGAGTAGGCAAAAGGAGCCCTGTCAGAGGTGGCTGACTGGCCTGGTAGAGGGGTTCTGATGTTTGCTGAATGCTTCCCTTTGTTGGGATCATGTTATGTTTCCACCACAATACTTCTAAACCCCGCTTCATCAGCTCCATTCATGTGTAACAGTTCATGCAAATGGGCTCACTAGCCCTTTTCCCCCTACAGGGGTGGGATCAGTCTGCAAACACCAAAGCTAACACAGAGTCTTTCCATGCAGCTTTAAAGCTCAGAAAAACAAACCTGATGATTGAGGCTGGAGGTGTGTGACCACTGAAAGTGCGCAGAACCTAAAACCTGATTACTGGGACTGTTCAAACAAGAACACAAGAGAACATGGATAAGACTAGAGAGAGGGGGAAATGACATCAGCACTGATTAAACCACAGACAAGTAAAATGACACATATGATACCAGCTCTGTCTGTCACACTAACAGTCAGGTCTAGCTCACCCACTGGAGATAGAGACAGTCACAGACAGCAACCCATTGAACCACAGTGTTCTGAAGAAGTGACAACATTATCTCACAACTGTTGTTTACTACCCTTTAAGGTGTTTCACGGCCAGATAATGGCTTTATTGCCACCAGAGGCATATTGTTGTCGCTGCTGGATGACGCCCAATTAGTAAGACCACAGTAGCAGCAGTGACCAGACACTGTCAGGCTCAGCATCCACTCCTGAAACGTGTTTGCTCGGTCATGTTTAAAGTTTGGTGACCCACGCTCGTTTTAACGTTAAGGAGAAGGGTGGCGGATAACAAGCTGCAACAGTTAGAGCTCGGAGACCAGCTTACCTTGGATGATGCTTTTCTCTTGTACTTGTTGGCGAAGTCGAATTTCTCCTTAATCTCGTCCAGGAAGAGCTCCAGGCGGGCCTTCTCCTCTTTCTCCGTGTAATCCTCGCCCAGGAGGATGTACGCCCTCCAGTTGGCCGAGTCGAAGCCCCAGTGGCAAGTCCTGTTCTCCTGCGCCTTGTGGCCGTGCACCACGAACTTGTGGGTCGGGTACATTAGTCTGCAGTCCATGCACTGGATGCACGCTGCGTTCGGGTTGGTGTACAGCTCCGGCACGAACAAGCCTTTGCACTTGCCGAAGCACTCGTGGTAGACTTTGAAGCTCCTGTCGGTGAACTGCAGCTCCAGCGAGCCTCCGTTCATCTCCTTCTTGCAGCGCGGCGGGTAAGCGCCTCCGTAGATCAGGGCGTTGCAGAGCCGCTCTGCGTCCGTCTTGGTGATGAGACCGCAGGACGGCGCTGAGAAGGGCAGGATCCCCATGACTTTGAGGATCTCCAGCTGGTCGGCCGTGCAGCGAGAGCAGTAGATGTGCAGCTCGTCGCACACGGAGTTGATCTGCTGCAGGGTAAAGTCCCGCAGCACCGTGTTGAGAATCTGCGGCAGGCACAGCCGTTTCTCCCCGCCGACCACAAAGCAGGAGATGGTTTCTCCCTCCAGGACCGTCTCGCACCTCTCCGTGGAGCGGTCCGACGGGATGAAGAGCGGGCCGGGCATCACGGGCGGCGGCAGATGCTGCAGAACCGGCTCGGGCTCCTTCCCGTCCTTCTTAAAGAGCAGCTCATGTTGCCAGCGAGCAGAGAAAGCGGCCGGTCCACCCAACGAGCTCATAGAGCTGAGGTGAAACTGCTTGAGAGTTTGTTGCAGTCCCGGATGAGGCTGGAAGCTCGGCCGACTTACAGTCTCCATGCTTTTCCTGCAACTTTAGATGCGTAAATCCTTCCTACGGTCGACCGGGAATCACAACCAGCTAGGCGTCCTTCAACCTGGTAAATCCACCGCGTCCCAGAGCTGATCAGATGTGCGAAACGCCTCATCAACCATCCAGGAAAAAAGTCCCAGCTGCAGTTTTATTCCCGTGTGTGAGTCAACACCGACCAGTCGCTCCCTGTAGCAGTGAGCCGACTGTCCATATTAGAAAAAACGGCTTCCAAACTCCACCGAGGCGAAAAGTTCCGTTTGTCAGGCTTGAAAACGAAATGTAAAAATCCTTATTTGAGGTTCTTTCCGCTGTCGAGGACGAAACATCCACCCCGTTTGCCCCCGCAGTTCACTCTGACTGCGCGGAGAGGAGAAGTCTGAAGAGCCAGTCCGCTCGCGAGAGCTCTCTCTCCCCCAGTCTGAGTGCGCGTGTCTCTCTCTCTCGCTCTCCCTCGCGCTCCGTCTAGGTCTCTCTGTCGCGCGCTCACTCACACGCCCCCTCCCTTTGCGTTTGTGTGTCTGGCTCAGTCATTGAATCCCGGCCAGGAATGTGAGTGACACTGCAGGCAGGCTGGGCTCTTCCAGGAACAAGCCGCCACCCCCCGCACGTACACGCGCACACGTGCACACAGAAAAGAGAACAGTGAAGAAGAAAAAGAAACGAACTGAGCAAAGCAAAGAAAATGACGCATTCAGGCCGTTGAACAGGCCATTTTCCTACTTTTTCTAAGGCGTAGATGCGAAATGTTGGTCTCTTTACCACGTGGCACCCCAAGCTGTGACTATACAGTCTAATATAAGATTGACTGCATGGTTGGATCTTAAAGGAGAGACTCTTCTTTTGATGAAGAAGCTTTATTTGTCACTTGCAGTTGCCTGCAGCGAAACAGGACCTCTTCCGACCATACATACATTACACAAACTGCAGAAAAACAATGAAATTTACAACACAATAGGCAGCGGAGGAGAGAAAAGGTAAAATATTTTAAAATATTATTGCATTTACTTTTTTATTTTGTACTCTGTTCCTTTATTATTACTATATACCTTTATCTGAATGATTTTTAGACTGCTAATAAAATTTTTGCATAATCTTTTGCATAATAACATTTTTTGCATTTTAAAAATTATTATCATTAAGTTATTTAAAACCCAATGAAGCATATCCTGTTACTGCTGCTATATTATAATGTGGGTAAACATCTGGAGCACACAGTTTACACATTGGTGACCAATTTCTCCCCAACTTTTGTCTGCATTTTAACTCAACATGCAGTTTGTTTACAGCAGCGGTGCAGTAATCCACCGACGAAACCCCGACGGGAACGGAATTTTCACGCAAACTAGGAGTGCTCGTATTTACCACATTTCCCGTGTACCCTGAACCTAGCAGAAGAGCTGGGCGTCTATGTGAATCATTTGGTTCACGGCTGCTGTCAAGACAGAGAAAAAAATCGAAAGAGGATGGGTGGTGTTTTGCGAGACAAGACAAATTTAGCTTTGGAAGAGGAAACGCAAATTGCACGGCTGACTGCGGTTTATTTATTTTCCCTTCTGCCTGAATGTGTTAAAACTGTTTGGCAAGAGGCGCCGAGTAAACAAGTTTCATGTGTTGGCGACCTTGAGAAACCATCCTGCTAATGAAATGGCTAGAGTTTTTTTTTTTTCCACAGACCAGCTATAATAAGTTGTTAGTGGACATTTGAACGTGTACCTGCGCTCTCAGCATCTCAATTGTAGCTACATTTAAAACTTTTCTCATATTTGCTTTAAGTAGCGGGTCGCCTAATATATCAGATCTGTAAATACCAATCATATAAATAGACAGAGGCCGTGCACGGTTGACTTCTTTGTTTTCTCTGAACTTTGCTATAACAAGTGAAGAGGAGAAAAATAAATGGCTGATTCAAACATACAAGCTCAACCTCAGGGGGTCCGAGTCGAAGTTCAACTCCAGTACGAGTTTGCTGTTCCTGTGGCGTCCCCTACCCACACAGTGTTGTAACTGCAACGTTATGGCAGGATCGGGGGTCAAGGATCTCAGTGTGCTGTCTGCAGCAAGACAGAACCTGAGATTTATGACTGCACAGTCATCTGTGCTCTTTGACTGTATGTGTTAATACAGCGAGAGACGGCTTTAAAAGGAATGGGGTGAGTTAATAGACACAGCCCCACCGTTGACTGATTAGGTGTAAAGTTTTAAAATAACCTTTATACAGTGTGCAGCCAGTGGACCTGAGGTGTTGGAGGCACAGGTCTGGGCTCCAGCCCTTACAAATGGCAGATATCTTAACACCAGGACACCATCCTCTCAGCAGCATACAGCTGTGGCACTGATACTGGCAGACTGTGTTTACTGGCTGTGTGTGGATTTTGTCTTCTCTCTCCAACAGTTTCAAGTGAGATACAAAGCTTTTGTTTCCTTTAGGCTTCTCATTCTATCAAGGCCAAAGCTGTTAGACAGTGCAGAGTGTGTGCCAAGCCTCATTTTCAATGATTCATGTTCTTACCAGCAAGCAGTGCTTGCCCCCCCCCCCCCCCCCCCCCCCCCCCAAACATCCAGCGAGCTCATCTGTGATTATCATTTACTCATATGTGGTTAGTGAGGTAAGTTCGAATTCAGACCTTCAGTGTCACAACAGTGGCTTGCTTCTTATCAGGGTACATCACCATGGTAACTTGTGCTGTACACTAGCACGCTCTTCAGCAGGTTATTTTTGACAGAGCTGAGACAGTGCTTAGAGCTAATGCTTAAAATCTTTCCTCCCAGGACTAATCCAGAAAACCCCAAAGAACGACGGCAGCCTTTCCTCACACGGTCATGGCTGCAATTCCATGTTTTTGGAACGTAGGCATAACCAATTCCAAAGGCTGCCTCCAGATAAAGTGTCTGGACGACCAATGGTGAAATGGAGCAGATGTGTGGTACAGTGTATATAATGTTACAGTGAATGTTGGAGTAATATGGAACCAGGTTTCAAATAACGAGGTAAGAAAAAAACATGTAAGTGTACATGTTAAAACATACAGACACATAAACCGCAAACACAATCAGCCATAACAACAGACACTGGTTCCAACATGCACACATGCATGCATGCATTGTTGCAAACTATGGCCAAAAATAAAGGGGAGAAGATTAAAGAAAGCCTAACCCATAAAATCCAGCTTTGCTGCTGTGTGCTGCACCAGCTGGAGATGAGCTATGGAGGACTGAGAGATGCATGTGAAAAATCAGTTGCAATAAGACAGAATTGAGCTGTGAGGATCTTCTCCTGTGGAACCAGCTTCCAGTTTGGATTGTGGAGGCAGACATGTCTCTAATTTAAGGATTAGGCTTAAAGCTGTCCTTTTTGATAGAGCATACACCTCATAGACTCTCAACCATCTCTTAGTTATGTTATTATAGTCTGAGGCTGTTGGGGGAACTTCCCACAATGAATCGAGCAACTCTGTTTCTGTTCCACTCTTTCACTCCTCACGGTTATAGTGCCATCACAAAATATCTGCATCCTTCTTCATTTCTTAGTTTTCTGCATATTTGTTGCATAACCAGCAGTTGGGCCACGGAAATAGATCACCGGGGGGGCAGAGACCATGCAGTTTAGTTTAATATATGAATGTATTTATCTAAATTAATATTAATGGTCCTGGTTCTGTTACCCTGTGTTACCGATTCTCTTTTCTGATCCTTCCAGTTCTGTGTATTATTATATAGCTTGTTTCTTAAGTTTGCTTTTCAGGTATTACTCCAGAACTTTGGTCTTATCTGTTTTATAGGTTACATTTGTTATTTATAGTAACCCTGTAAGTTTGTAATCTGGTTTATGTTCATGGTTGTAGTTTGTTGTTATTTTTGTTTTTCCTGTCTTCCCTGTTTTTAATTAAGTCTCCATCGCTCTGTTATTTTTCCTTGTTTATTACCGTCCATGTTATTTTGATAGTCACATGTCCCTGTGCTTTGTATTTAGTTTATTTCTATGTTTCATTTCATTAGTTACAACTGTATCATGTCCATTTCCCCTGATTGCCTCATTCGTGTATGTGAGGTGTTGGTTTGTCTCCATCCTTTGTTGTGTCGTGCTGTTTGCTCGCTGTGGTTCTTCCTGTCTGTGTCTTCTGGTTTGAGTTTGTTGGATTTTGTTACTTGGTGCTGTCAGACTTTCCATTTGTCTAAATAAAGGTTTGTGTTTTTGTTTTTTTAACTCTGTAAACCAGTCTGTATCTGGGTCCACATCTGCACTCTACATAATACCACATCACTGGAGATGTTGCACTTGCAACATCCATCAACCTCACAGCCCACTTTTTCCTCAAGGCCACAAGACACTCAAAACACATCCACTTGAGACAAAAACATCCACTTGAGACATGCAATCCAGTCTTTCCTAGCGATGAACCCTAGTTTGACATGTAGTAGTGTGACTCTGCCCCTGTGGAACCTGGGGTTCACTACTCAGTGAAGCCAACAGGACCACATCATCTGCTAAACGCAAGCCCAAGTAGCCAGAACTGGATATACTCTTAGCTAAGCCAAGAACTTGTATTCATATGATAAATTACAGACACTAGGCTGGCTCAGTGGCAACAAATCTAACTCACTGCTGCCAATGTGAACCAAGCCCTTACTAAGCACTCCCAAAGGATCCCCATAAGAGAGTCTGATGGATGCAGTGATACGCTTCTTCAAGTCCTCAAGTACTTGGGCAAACTCTCACATGAGATCCCCCAATCGAACAAGAAGTATTCCTAGATGTGGAACAGCTAACCCAAAGACTCCAGTGAGCAACTCTTCCTCACATTCAGCAGGGGGAAAGCATGTACGCAGCACACTATTGATCAAACATACTAACAGTGTCTTTTTAGATAGAAATGTTCATAGTCATAGTGTACACTCTGCACTGTCCCTGGGGCTGCCTCTTAGCAGTTGTCCAGAAGTTGGCAGATTGAGTTTTTTTGTTAAACTGTGACTCCAAAGCTGTTGTTGTGAAGTCCCAGGGAAAAAAAGAGTGAGCTGCAAATGAGGATAATAGAGGAATTGTTACAATTGGCTACAATCGATCAGAAGCTGTGAATAGTTAGTTGTGGAGCGATGTTTTCATCACTCCATAGGAAAACTGCTGGCGGTGTATCCTTCCAAACTATTGGTGCTGCTGCTGAGGCTTCCTCATCGTCTCTATGGAAGCCGAGCACAACACAGCATCATGTGTGAGGAGTGACATAATGTTTCTTTCCAGGCGCCGGGTTACTTCTATGTACCACAGTCCTGGCCCACAGCCCTGCTTTGTGTGTTCCCCCTCTGTGGCTGAGGTAGAAAAAACCATCGTGAAGTCTTTCTGCAATACTCATCTTACAGGGAACCAGTTCAAAAAAAGCTCTCATCTTATTTTAAAGTAGCAAGTTTTCACATAGTTCTGTTTTCCATTATTTTGAATAATGCTGTCTTCTTTCCTTTCTTTGCTTTTCCTTTCATTCAGTCCAGCTTTGCCTCGTCTTTTTCCATTGCATAATTGTTGCCGCTCTCCGTTGGTCCCTGTCCTCTGGCCAAAAGCATAAAAGGCTCAGAAAGTCCCACCACTTCAAGTTTCCACTTTATGTGTGTCCTAGCAAAGGAACAAAGTCTCATGATTACAGTAACATTTCTTATGATGTAATCTTGCACTGAATGAATCCTTGAGCAAGACTGACACAATATTGTTAGTGTATTAAGTGTTGGTGATTAGGTCATGCATTCAAAGGCTGATTTTCCATTTGATCGATGCTTTAAGTCACATCAGGTCATAATCACATCACACAGTTTGCCTGGATTGTTAAAGCTTACAAACATTTTGTGAAACGAGGATTTTCCTTCCTAAGCGCTGCTGTTTAAGCTTATTTTACAATATCAGTTCAAAAACAGACAAAGTGTAGCACAGAGCTGGGCATGTCCTTACTATGACTAGTGGAGTCTTGCAGTCTTACTGACGACTAATAATAGATTGCAAGTACAGGTGCAGCTTTTTCCAAACGGACATGATGGAGACAACAGATCTGACAGCTGAAGCAACAGCCACCTCTGGACACGACAGTGCAAAAACAGGATGAGTGTAAACAGGTGAGGTATGAAGCCATATAGGGGCCGACCACTGTTCTGGGCTTCCTTCACTGCCTGCCTTCTGCGTCCTGACCGTATGACCATGAAGTGAAGACATAGAATAGGTTATTATAGGCTCACATAATCTGAACGGTTCATTTTGTTCAAGCTGTAAAAATCCAAAGATCCCTTTGATTTTTATCAAGTTCACTTGTCATTTCCAGTGTTCGTTTTTAATAAGCACAGATTAACAGAGCTGACCTTCTGCCAGCTGCATTAAGGACAACAATGCCAACTGACCTTAAAGGAAATGTTCTATCTTGGTTTAAATCATATTTCTCTGAGAGGTCGTTCTCTGTCATGATGGGAAAATATTCCTCTTCTTCTGCCCGTTTTCGCTGTGGTGTGCCCCAGGGCTCGGTATTGGGTCCTGTGTTGTTTTCTCTGTATATGCTGCCCTTGGGCTCCATTTTTGAAAAACATGTCTCTTTTCACTGCTATGCTGATGATATTCAAATCTACCTCCACCTGACTGGGGATGTTTCATCTTCACTACATCCTCTGTTTGATTGTCTGAGCGATGTCAAAGACTGGTTATCACATAACTTTCTTACTTTAAATGAAAAGAAGACAGAAATTATTGTTTTTGATAGAAATATGCCTCTGGGACAACTGACTGGCACATCCGGGCCTGTTGCTAACCACCTCACTGATGCTGCTAGGAATCTTGTCTGTGGTATGTAAGGCTAAACCTTACATACCACACAGAGATCTGGAGAAACTCATTCATGCTTTCATCACTTCAAGACTGGATTATTGTAATTCTCTCTACTTGGGCCTACAATCTTCTCTTCTTCAGCGTTTGCAGCTGGTCCAAAATGCCGCAGCACGTCTCTTGACCGGCACTAGAAAGTACGATTCTATCACCCCTGTTCTGGCAAATTTACACTGGCTTCCTATTAAATACCGAATTGATTTTAAAATTTTATTGTTTACTTATAAAATTCAAAACAATATGGCACCTGACTACCTAGCTGATCTCCTCTGTCTGTATAGCCCTCAGAGAGCACTAAGATCATCGGGCCAACTGCTCTTAGTGCAACCTAGGTCTCGGCTGAAGACCAGAGGAGACCGTGCCTTTGCCGTTGCTGCACCCAGGTTATGGAATACTCTTCCTCTTCATATTCGCGCATCAGATTCCATTCAGTCTTTTAAATCACGTTTAAAAACATATTTGTTTAACCTGGCATTCAAGGCGAATTAGGGTAATTTACATCTGGCTTTGCATTTAGATTATGTAATTATTTTATATTTTATTTATATCTGTAATTTATATTTTATATTGTGATTTTTATCTATATCATGATTTTACTGGAAAGCACTTTGGTGTACTTCGGTCTTTAAAAATGTGCTATATAAATAAATTTTGATTGATTGATTGATTGAACTGACCCGCGTGGATCTGCTCCTGCTGGTTTATTGACAAATACCTTAAAGACTATTATATCTTAAAGAACTCATTGTGTCTTACAGTCACAACAGAGCACTTTTTTATGAGGCCACCACACACCAGCCTATGTGAAGTTTAGTACCCACCGGAAACAAACCCAGTCTGCTGCAGTAAAGCCTGCAGCCCAGGCTCTCACTCTGGTTTACAGGGACTAAAGAGCACGCAATAATGGACCAGATATTCCACTCTCCCCAAGTGGTTAAAGCCTTCTCCATGTAAACAATGAAATGGATAGACTCTCCTCTTCAGTACCCTGCCATTAACCTTACCAGGGAAGCTGAGTGATGTGAGCACCCCCTTATGAAAGATGGGAACCTCCATTTCAGCCTATCCAAAGGCACTGCCCCAGATCGCCATTCAACATTGCACAAGTGTGCCAACTAGGACAGCCCCACAACATCCAAGGCTGAATCTCATTCACCCCAGGGGCCCTGCCAACAAAGAGTTGTTTAACCACCTCAGTGAGCTCGCCCCCCCATTCATGGACGAGTCTTTTTTCTGTCATGCCATGAAATTTGTCCATTTTCTTTCCTGTAGTTTGTGCTTTGCTTCGGTCACGATTAGCAGAGGCAGATCGTGTGAAGTTGAGGTGTGGACCCAAAAGCAGACGCGTGGAACAGAACTTGGTTTTAACAGAAAGCGAGCCGTTTAATAAGGCTGGTAGAAAAAACACAAAACAAAGGGCAAAGGCTAAAAACTGAGTAACCTCAAATTAAACACGAAAACGCCCTGAACATGAAACCTGGAACATAATGACAAGACAGGCGGAAGCAAACTGAACATGTGACACAAGACTGTCAAAGTCAAACAGGAAACACACAGACTTGACATGGTGATGGGGAAATAGAAACGGGTGATGAGACACGGGAACAAATACAGAGAACGTGACAGCTAGGTCGAACACAGCTGACAGACTCGAACACTGAAGGTGCGACACCATAACCAACATAGTGGAGAAGACACAGACCTGGGAGGAACCTAAACAGACCTAAACAGGAAACAGAACTAACTGAAGCCTAAACCAGAACATCGTAACACAAAAAGGCATGAAAGGCATGAGTCGAAATGCTAGCTCAAAAGCCCCAGAACCATGACAGCTCCCATGTTTCTGCACACATCCCTGTCTCCACAGTTAGAATGATGTATGCGAGGATGTGGATAACTTTCCATAAGGTGTGTGAAGGTGCTGAAAAATCAAAAAATTTCACATGTATGTTATTCTTCTCTGGGTCTTACTGAGTCAGAGTACTTCTAAACAACATATCTATTACTACCTGTCTCATTAAGTTTTGTAACTTTTCTTTTTATGCCATTAATATTTGTAAAAACAGTATGCTGGTCCAGTCCACTTAAAACACACATGTTCTACAAGTCCCAGCTTAGCCCAGCCCTAAATAGTTAAGACTACTTAATCCGAGGCCAGTGATGTAAGTGCCACAGCGTCAGTGAAGCTTCAAATCCATATTTTCCCTCTCTCAGTATCTAAAGTAAAGCCAAAGTAGAACATTTTATTATTATTAAAATTCATAAATCTGTGAAATCCACTAAGAAGAAAAGAAATCTTTGAACGAGCCCTGATATCACTTCTGTATCAGTTCGTGCAGGATTTTCACGTGACTGCTCCGTTATCGTTGTAGAATTCTATTGGTTCGAGTTCTCGTGGGAGACGTAGCTGATTGGATGTACTCGAGTGACGTCAGGTTGCGGGATACGGAAGTCGTTGTTAGAATAGCTGGCGGGGAGCTGTGAGTTGTTGTGAAACGCAGATATGGAAGAAAATCACTTGAAGTCCAGACTGAAGCGAAAGAAGTCAACGGTCGAAGCTTCCGGGGGAGCACCGAAGAGGAGCCCGACAACGTCCAGCAACAACCCGGCAAAGAGCGGTGGGTGAGTGTGTTTGCACCGACAACTTTACCTTAAAGGTTGAGAAAACACAATCTGGGCCGTTAACGGTAGTGATGGGCAGATGAAGCTTCATGAAGCACTGAAGCTTTTCATCCAATTGGTTCACCCCAGCGCAAAGCGTCTTGAAGCTTCATTTGCTCTAGTAGGACACCTACTGGACGTGAAAATATTAGTTGGCATGAATTTGAAGAGTGTGGCATTTTTGCACACAGTCTGTAAATGTCAACAACAAAAGGAGTGTGTAAAACATGCATATTGTAGTGATGCAGTATACTGTGTATATTTATACTGGCAGTATGGGAAATGATTATTTGGAAATGCTTAAAGTGGAAATGATCATTTACTGTGAGGTGAGGTGTGGTTGGGGTGTGGACAGTGGTTGTGCTTTAGTAACGTTGAGGTATGGACAGCTACACACTGAGGCTTTGAGCCTCAGTCCTGCCTGTTCACATTTTATTCTGTAAAAACTAAATTTTTGATTATGAACTTTTTAGTGGGGAGATTTAATGGTTTAACAAATCTTTTAAATCCTTTGTCCTCCACAATGCTAAATGGCTGGGAGTCCTCAATCACCATGCTGACCAGGTCTTCATCTATTTGAGATTGTTCTCCTGAGGAAAGACAATAAAAGCAAAGCACAAATATAAATATCACACACGTAACTTATTACAGTTGTATAATATTGTTATATCATTTAGTAACATTACGGCATGCTATATTATCATGGCATTTGATGGCTCACCTGGTCTTGCTCCACAAACGGTGTTCTAATTGTTCTCATGCAAAGCTCTGTAGTGCCTAAGCATGGATGAGGTGTTGTTGTTATATCCCAGCTCCCTGGCACATAGCAAACACTTCACCTTGTACAAAAGTAAAGACAGCTTAACATAAATTGTATTGCACCATCAGTATTATGAAAATACATCTTCTATAGAAATTTACATACCTTGTTGGGAGGAATAAGATCAAATGTTCCCACACAGGGGAGGACATCCTCCTCTTCGTAGCTGGCTCCATTCTAGGGCTGCACGATAAATCGAAAATTTATTGTCATCGCGATATCAGCCTGCGCGATGGGCCCATCGCAAAAGACGGCGTAAACTGCGATAATTGGGTACCTTAAAATGTTTACACACGTGCTGTAAAGAATTTACCAATCAAAGAAATCCATTTACACATTTGACCAGTCGAATAGAGCCCTTCACGGCATTAACCAATCAAATGGATTAGAGGCCCGCCTCCTACGCAGGTCGGGCGCGAACAACGCTGCAGCAACGAGTCAGAGTTGTAATGGCTGAGAGCGAGACGCGTGACGAGAATGCTACTGAACTCGTGGCTAAAAAAAAAAATAGTACCTCACTTATTTGGAGGTACTTTGGATTTGATAAAGACGACGTTCTCCAAACACAGGTACTCTGCAAAACTTGCCGAACACTCGTGGCAACCACCAGAGGAAACACGACTAATCTCCACCATCATCTTCAATACAACCACAGAGAACTGTTTGAAGAGTTCCAGAAAGATAGGGCTAGCCAAACAAAGGTTGCTAATGTTAAGACAAAGAGCGCAGCAGTCCAACAGCCGTCTCTGTATCAGAGTTTTTCAAGTGGAATTCCTTATGAGAAAACGTCGAAGCGGTACAAAGAAATAACAGAGGCCATTACACATTTTTTGGCTAAAGACATGATGCCTATAAATACAGTTAGCAGAGAGGGCTTCACCAGTCTGATACATAAAGTGGACCAGAGATACCGCATCCCCTCACGAAACTACTTTTCACATGTCGCCATTCCACAAATGTATGAAACATGCCGCAAGACCGTCATGTTTGAACTGAGCCAAGCTGAAAACTACGCAAGCACTACAGACCTATGGTCAAGTCGTACAACGGAACCATATATGAGTTTCACAGTGCACTTCCTCACCGAAGACTTTGAACTGAAAACACGGTGTCTAGAGACTGTGTATTTTCCAGACTCCCACACTAGTGAAAATATAGCCCATGTATTACGTGAGGTGTTAGCCAGCTGGGATCTTAAAGAAGATCGACAAGTGTGCATCACCACAGACAACGGTGCCAATGTTGTGAGAGCCACGGAGCTAAACAACTGGGTCAGACTTCAGTGTTTTGGACACAGGCTGCACCTTGCAATCGGTAAGTTTTATTCAAGGCAGATCTTTTTAGCAATGAAAATGTGCTATACATTATTATCAAATTGATATTGATAAGGATAATGTTACCTTTTTAGACAACTTTAGTTATAAATTTCAATTAGTTTTTTTTTTTTTAAAAAAAGGTTTTAAACATGACAGTTTTTTTGTTTCCTCTTATTTCTCCAGAAAATTCTATCAAAGATGATGCCCGCATTGCCCGAGCCATTGGACTTTGCAAAAAGTTAGTTGGACATTTTTGCCACAGCTGGAAAGCAAAGATGGCTCTGAAAAAAGCACAGCAGAAGCTCAACCTCCCAGAGCACACACTGATCACAGAATGCCCAACCAGGTGGGGTTCCAGGCAGAAGATGATTGAGAGAGTCCTGGAGCAGCAGCGGGCCATTTCTGATGTCATCTCAGCAGACAAGAAATCAAGACACTTGATTCCTACTTGGCAGGATCTTGAGGTACTGGAGTCTGTCAACCAGGCATTACACCCCCTGCAAGACTTTACAGATGCCCTGTCTGGTGAGAGCTACGTTAGTGTTTCATATGTAAAACCAGTCCTTCATCTGATGAAGACGTCGGTGCTTGCAGAGAAGGAAGAAGACAGTGATTTGACAAAATCAATTAAGAAGAAAATCCTCGAGTACCTGATTACTAAATATGAAAATCCAGCTACCCAGGAACTTATGGACATGGCGTGCTTCATGGATCCCAGATTTAAAGTCAGCTACACCAGCACTGATCGAGTCTCAGACATCAAGACCAGAGTGATGTCAGAAATGGAAGCAGTGGCACAGAAGGTATTCATGCATGCTTATATATAAAACCTTTCAATTCATATTTAGTCCAAAATGTTTACTTTTCTTATAATCTGCTTTCTGTTCCAGGAGAGAAGCTCCGCTGAACCAGAGGCCCAGACAGATGATCCACCCAGTCGTCCCCTGAAGAAGGCAAAAAAGTCCCTGGGCAGTTTCTTCAAGGCAGCTCCAATCCCTACCTCCTCTTTTATGCATCTCTCACAAGCTGTTGAAGCTGAGCTTAACAGCTACTTGCTATCCACGGCCATAGACAGTGAGGAAGACCCCTTGGCATGGTGGAAACTCCACAAAATGACATTCCCACAGCTAAGCAAGCTTGCAAGGAAGTGTCTCTGCATACCTGCAAGTAGCTCACCTTCAGAGAGACTTTTTAGTACATCAGGAAACATAGTAACATGTCAGCGCACATGTTTAAAACCTTGGAGAGTAAACATGTTGGTTTTCCTTAACAAGAACTTGCCATAAAAAACATTCACTCAGGAAGGATGAATGCAAGATAGAGAAACCTTTTTTTTTTTTCAAAAAATTACAAAAATACACTACCTACATTGTTCTTAATTGTTGATAATATTAGTCTTGGCCAGTACGACCACAAAGGTAGACAATTGTTCTTTGGTGTGTTCCCACAGCAGACAAGTTCTTACCTATAGTTTAATCTAGTAAAGTTTCCACTCCAGTTTTGACTTGCATCATAACTACTTGGTGAGTGGTAAAATGATGAACAACTGCATAGAGATAATTTGCAGTATAATTTAAGTTATGTTTATTTAAAACTAATTATAGAGACCGGGAAGGATGTCTTTCAGAATTCAAGCCTCAGAAATTTTTTTATGGGGGCAATGTTTCAATGTTTGACTGCACTTTGTTGTTACACTGCTAATACAGCAGCTTTCATTAAATAAAACTGTGCAGTAAAACGGAAATTATGTATTTGTTTTTTGTTTTTTTTTTGCTATTTATTTTATCGCAAGTCATATCGTTATCGCAGTATTGATCACAGTTATCGCACATCGCAGGTTTTCCTAATATCGTGCAGCCCTACTCCATTCTCTCCTGACTTTCTCTCCTCACTCTCATAAACCTCCAAACTGTCTCCAAACTGTCACTAACCGCAACTCTCCATCAAACACCCACATTTTGAATGAAGTCTGCGGGGTTTATATCGCTGTCATAGCTCGCGGCAAAGTTTGAACCACTTCCTGAACCAGTCACGTGGTACAGCCGGGCAGCGAGGCTTCGGACGTCATCATTTTCAGCTCCTCCCATAAATGAAGCAACGCAAGCCGAGTAACGCGAATCACTGAACTCTGCTCATTAAAGTATGGAAGCCCGTTTCCGCCACTAAAAAAAAAAAAAAAAGGATCCATAACTCAAAATTTCAAGTTATTTTCTCGAAATTTCGACATATTAACTCAAAATTTTGAGAAAAGCAACTCGAAATTTCGAGTTATTATCTCGAAATTTCGACATATTAACTCAAAATTTTGAGAAAAGCAACTCGAAATTTCGAGTTAGCGCTGCCAATCAGTAATCTACGTGAATGACGTCATTTCCATGTTACCCGGAAGCTGAAGCCCTCAGCTACAAATGCTACAGCTAAGCTACTGGTATTACATCGAGTCGTGAATGCACAGATTGCTGAGTGTTTTCAGCCTGGCTTCACAAATGATGAAATCCCTGTGTTATTAGCTGAATCACATGGTGTTGCTATCAGCAAACATACTTTAATTTGTTGGGATCCGTTTTTGAGTGCGCGGTCCTGCGCCATATGCTTCCGGGTAACAAGAAAGCGACCTCATTCACGTATATTTTTGATTGGCAGAGCTAACTCGAAATTTTGAGAAAAGTAACTCGAAATTTCGAGTTATATTTCTCGAAATTTCGAGATAATAACTCGAAATTTCGAGAAAATAACTCAATTTCGAGTTATGGATACTAGCTTTTTTTTTTTTTAGTGGCGGAAACGGGCTTCCATATTTAAAGAGCAACAAAGGCACATTTTTGTTTATGGTCGAAACGGTTCCTGCTGCCTGGAATAAACTGTATGTAGCTACAACCTGGGCCTGTAGGAGAGTCAAACATAAGATGATAATAATGAGAAATATATGATATATGAAAGCTCTTTGAAGTAACCATGCACCGATCCGACTTTTTGCATTTCCGGTACCATAGCTTGGCTTTAGATATGTGTTGATGATGCTGCCAACCTGTTATCAGACTTCAATGACTGAGCGGTCCTCATGGAGGACAGGACTGAGATCTGTTACTGTAACGACAGCAGGCTCCACTCAAACCTTCTTTTACTAACACTCTCAAATTAAACGGAACTAGTCGGGATCCAAGTTAAATGAATGAGTTTTACTAAACAAACAGGCAACAGAATTCCAGTCAGTAAAACGATCTACTTTTGTTTGATTTTTACAGTAAATGTAAATTTCTCCTTCTGTGTTAAATCAAAGTATTTCATAACCACAGAGCTTAAACTCTGCTGTAACGTGATGTGCACCTCCCTGCACCCGAGACTAGGTTTGCACCCCCTATGTTAAAGAGAAGACCCCAGCAATCCCCTCTGAGCAAGCACTGGGCCCTTATGGGGAGGAAGAGTCTGTCTTTTAATGGGAAGAAACCACAGCAAGGCTTGCAGGGAGGGGGATGTGTTGGGGGACAAGGACAAAACAGAAATAAGAGAAGACAGAAGTTATTGACATTGGGGTGGCTGTGGCTCAGGTGGCAAAGCAGGTCAGCCACTAATCAGAAGGTCGGTTCGATCCCAGGCTGCCTCCTGGCTGCATGCCAAATATCCTTGGGCAAGATACTAACCCCATGTTTGCCTACTGGTGGTGGTCAGAGGGCCCGGTGGCGCCAGTGTCCGGCAGCCTCGCCTCTGTCAGTGCCTCTGTCAGTGTAGCCACAGCTGCCCTGGGGCAGCTGTGGCTACAATGTATCCCATCACTGTGTGTGAATGGGTGGATGACTGAATGTAGTGTGAAGCGCTTTGGGGTCCTTAGGGACTAGAAAAGCGCTATACAAATGCAGGCCATTTACCTGCATTTGTATGGGTGCGAGTGAATGCTCGCACCCTGCAGCAGAAGGGCTGGCTCAGGGTCACGTCTGAGCTGCAAGCTTTATCCAAAGAAAGCAAGTTTGGGTGTAATCGTAAAAGTAGAGAGAGGCTCTGAAGGCTTTGCTCCCTGATCTACTTTTAGTCTGAGAGAATTTTACATTACATTCAGAATTTAACAGGAAAACAAAGAAGAGAAGCCAGGGTGGGAAAAATCGTCTGTTTTTCTAGCCCCTGTTTCTGCGTCTAATGTAGCATTATTCTCAGACAGGATATTTCTCGTTTCACAAAGATGATAGATATCAGCCCTGCGTGAAGCACATTTCCTGCTCAAAAACTGCTTTAGAAAACGTCAGTGTTAGTGGAGGTCATCCAGATTATCTGGTTCGACACTGAGGCTTTCAGGGCAGAGAACAATAACAACAATAGTACAGTTTTACAGAAGAAAATTATAGGTGTTTAGGACGTGTCTGTAGTTTAACCAGCTGTCATCTGTGGCTCCATAGACAAAGATAACTAAGTATCAGTTTGTATATTATCATTGGTCACGATTCAAGAAAGAGACAACAGCGACACTTTAAGTGTCCTCTCACATCCTGAAGAGCCTCAATACTTCCAAAAAGGTTGTGTTAAAAGGTATTTTTGCATGGCGTGGTTGTGATGTCTATGGATGTCATGTGACAGCTCGTATCCATTTAACTGCTCGAGGCTGAGACATCGGAGCGTGCTGATGTCATCCAGGCATCATTAAACCGGACTGTCTGCTCGATTTCACCGCTGCTGCCTTTGGGGAAAATTTATTTCACTGAAAAAAATATGACTTGTTGTCCTTGTTTATGTTTTAGTTTTGCTGAGTGGAATTCTGGTATTTTATTAGTCTGTTGGATTTTTTTTAGTGTCTGATGTGATGGCTGGAGTTTGGTAACCAGTAAAAATTCAACATTTTTAATTGAATTTTCTTTCTAATGGAAACAAACAAAGTAAAAAGGCACACTTACAACTATTTACAGTGAGGTGTTTTTAATGCAGTTAATTAAAAACCAGCTGATGTGAAGCTTTGCTGTGTTATTAAATCTGTTTTGTTTCGTTTGCAGTGTGCACCAGATCAAAGAGCAGCTTCAGAAATAATCTGATTGACTAAAAATTCCTACAGATTGATTGATTAATAAATGGAAAAATAACAAATGTGTGTGGAAACATTCGAGTCAAAGTTGTGTCGTATTTGTTTAGTGATGGTTTGTATGGAGATGCATGCATGAGGAGCGATGTGAGGAGAATGCAGCAGTTCACAGTGTGGATGATCTGCTTCACAGGCCGACGCTTCCTGCAGGAGCGTGGTGGAACAGACAGCAGCTGCTTGCTGTGGAGAGCCTGTGGGCATTCACGCTCCAGGCTACTCTGCCATGCCTGGAGGAGCAGCTCTGGGACCAGGTTCCTGATCTTCCACATGCATCTGCAGCGGTATGTTACTGCATTACACAGCTCCTGCAGGGAATATGATGAAGCTCCCAACAAGACACGAGCACACAAAGTGCCAAATGTTCACAGTTCTAATATTCCAGAGTGTTCCTGCTGTGTACTCTGTATGACAGCGTGTCCACTGGCCTCTGACAGGTGGAGTTTCTCTGTCAGACACAGGAGCCTGTGTGCTGTGATGCTCCTGTGCAACTTGGAGACAACAGGGAGAACATAGTGATGTTGCAAGTTCTCAGTAGGCAGTGTGGAGAAGATGGGGTGGGAATTATCCACCTCAGGGGTTCATTTCAATCATTGTGATATTTTATTGTGATGCATTGCACATTATAGAGATGTCACTATGATACAGTACAAACAAAAAGCCATTTGACGTTAACATCTTCTTTGTCTTGTTTTTCGTTTGATAGTCGCCACTGTCAGAAATTTTTTCTTTTCCCGAGATCTGATGTGTTTTCTTAGTGTTGCTTTCATTTTTTGAGCAGTATATTTCTGTATCAATGTCTTGACCCACTCCTAAATACATCTCAAAGGATGCTGTACTAGATAGGATGTAAAATAAGGCCACCATGTATGAATGTATGAACCCCAAACATGTTTCATTGTGTCAGGAGCATAGAAGTTGTCAGAAAAGACTAACAAGCTTGGTAATTAGGCTGCATCCATAAACTGCATTGTATTGTACTGATGTGTGTCTGTATAGATATAATTTATAAATATATGTGGTAATTGGTTTAAACGAACAGGAGGGGAAGAGAGAGAGAGAGAGAGCCAGGAAGCGAGCAGCCTTCATTGCCAACCCGGAAACGGGCAAAGTGATTGGTTGAAGTGTTCCATAGGGGAAGTGATTGGTGTCCTCCTGGACACTTTGAAGGATGCTGAGGAGGTGATCAAGGCAGCTTGCTCAGCATCTGTTCCAGGCATACAGTGGGGCAAAAAAGTATTTAGTCAGCCACCGATTGTGCAAGTTCCCCCACTTAAAATGATGACAGAGGTCAGTAATTTGCACCAGAGGTACACTTCAACTGTGAGAGACAGAATGTGAAAAAAAAAAATCCATGAATTCACATGGTAGGATTTGTAAAGAATTTATTCGTAAATCAGGGTGGAAAATAAGTATTTGGTCAATAACAAAAATACAACTCAATACTTTGTAACATAACCTTTGTTGGCAATAACAGAGGTCAAACGTTTACTATAGGTCTTTACCAGGTTTGCACACACAGTAGCTGGTATTTTGGCCCATTCCTCCATGCAGATCTTCTCGAGAGCAGTGATGTTTTGGGGCTGTCGCCGAGCAACACGGACTTTCAACTCCCGCCACAGATTTTCTATGGGGTTGAGGTCTGGAGACTGGCTAGGCCACTCCAGGACTTTCAAATGCTTCTTACGGAGCCACTCCTTTGTTGCCCGGGCGGTGTGTTTTGGATCATTGTCATGTTGGAAGACCCAGCCTCGTTTCATCTTCAAAGTTCTCACTGATGGAAGGAGGTTTTGGCTCAAAATCTCACGATACATGGCCCCATTCATTCTGTCCTTAACACGGATCAGTCGTCCTGTCCCCTTGGCAGAAAAACAGCCCCATAGCATGATGTTTCCACCCCCATGCTTCACAGTAGGTATGGTGTTCTTGGGATGCAACTCAGTATTCTTCTTCCTCCAAACACGACGAGTTGAGTTTATACCAAAAAGTTCTACTTTGGTTTCATCTGACCACATGACATTCTCCCAATCCTCTGCTGTATCATCCATGTGCTCTCTGGCAAACTTCAGACAGGCCTGGACATGCACTGGCTTCAGCAGCGGAACACGTCTGGCACTGCGGGATTTGATTCCCTGCCGTTGTAGTGTGTTACTGATGGTGACCTTTGTTACTTTGGTCCCAGCTCTCTGCAGGTCATTCACCAGGTCCCCCCGTGTGGTTCTGGGATCTTTGCTCACCGTTCTCATGATCATTTTGACCCCACGGGATGAGATCTTGCGTGGAGCCCCAGATCGAGGTAGATTATCAGTGGTCTTGTATGTCTTCCATTTTCTGATGATTGCTCCCACAGTTGATTTTTTTCACACCAAGCTGCTTGCCTATTGTAGATTCACTCTTCCCAGTCTGGTGCAGGTCTACAATACTTTTCCTGGTGTCCTTCGAAAGCTCTTTGGTCTTGGCCATGGCGGAGTTTGGAGTCTGACTGTTTGAGGCTGTGGACAGGTGTCTTTTATACAGATGATGAGTTCAAACAGGTGCCATTCATACAGGTAACGAGTGGGGGACAGAAAAGCTTCTTACAGAAGACGTTACAGGTCTGTGAGAGCCAGAGATTTTCCATGTTTGAGGTGACCAAATACTTATTTTCCACCCTAATTTACGAATAAATTCTTTACAAATCCTACCATGTGGATTCATGGATATTTTTTTTCACATTCTGTCTCTCACAGTTGAAGTGTACCTCTGGTGCAAATTACTGACCTCTGTCATCATTTTAAGTGGGGGAACTTGCACAATCGGTGGCTGACTAAATACTTTTTTGCCCCACTGTATGTTAGGTCTACAAATGTTGCCCAGAGCTTCTTCAGCATGTATGGAAGACCTTAAAGATGACTTGATGGGAAGGTCAGCAACCAGTGGAGGAGGTTTAGATTCCCAAAGAGAGGAACTCATCCAGTTTGGGCAATATTGCTGTTGAGTGTTGGAAGGAGGATGTTTTTAAGCACTGTATTATGAAAACTGAATTTTTCCAAGAACAACTATATCAACCCCTTTATTGAGAAGTGTGGGATTCCTGGTTGTGTATGAAGTTGATTAGGGGGTGGTTCTCGTACACCAAGAGTCAGATTAAAATGCTAAATCTATTCAAATGTTCAAAAGGTCCAATCAGTGAAGTTAAAGGATGGATGATAGCTTATATTAAAGCTGCTGTGCCCCTTCCTTCCAAAGTATAGTAACACTTGTTACCAGGGGGAAACCACACCCCTGACTTTGAGAAACACCAGGCACTAAACATCCTTAGTTCAGCTGTAAAGTTGGACATCAGAAGATGGAGGACCTGCAGAGCTGCTCTCCAGGGTGGCCGTTAGAGCAAGCGTATTTGTTTGGCACTTCTGTCTCATTTTTGAGCCCTTGAGGTTGACCCAACACTTAGTTAAACACTGACACTATAGAATAAAGTCTTTTTTTTCCTTTTTGAAGGGGATATAGGGAAATGTAACTTCTTTTGTAGATCATGATGAAACTAATATCTTTGGACTTTTGGTTGGTTAAAACATTCAAAATGACACCTAAACAACTAATTGTAATTTTTTTTTCTATAATGTTAGAGCTGCTGGCCTATTTCCATTGGTGAGGAACATTTACATGACACACACACACCTGTGTATTCATGTAATCATCCAAAGATCAACTGTCCACAGCACGCTCCGCATGACTGGCTGAAGTTCCACACACCCGTTGTCAGACCCTTATTCCTGTTTTCTCCTTGTTTTTAGAGACCTGCGGGACTTTGGGTGGAGGAACAGGGGTGGTGCGACCTCAGCAGTGAGGTTTCTACCTTCCCTGAACCGTCTCATCTTTCTCTGAGACCGTCACAGATCCCAGATCCTGTCGGGCTCAGCTCCTCCCCGGAGGACCCCACAGCACACACCAGCACGGTGCCAGAGCCACCTGTCAGAGGCCCGTGCTCCCACAGCATGGAGAGCTCCACTCACTCTCCTCAAACCCTCAGCAAAACACGGCGGCCGTCCCTGCACAGCTGGGTGGAGGCGCTGCCATCACCAGGATTTTCCAGTGCTGGGAAGGAGGAGGGGAGGAAAGCGACTGGACCAGTCAGTAGGAAGCTTCCAACATACTGGGTGAAGGTATCTGACAGAGTTCCTCTGCAGAATGAGGTCGAAGCTAAAAAGGAAGAGGAGGTGCAGGGGTGCGGCAAAAAAGATGGAGGAAGAGGAGCAGATGGAGGAGCAGGGGGAGGACTGCAGAGTTGTCCCATGTGTCTCCAAGTGTTCCCTGCTGGGTAAGAACTGATTGGGTGTTTTCTTTCTTCATTCACATCAGCATAGGGACTTTTTTCCTTTGTGCGTTGTTGCTGATTTTTATTAATTTATTTTTTAATGATTCTTTATGACATCAGCGACCAGCCAGATGGCATCCAGCTGAAGCTGGTCACCAGTTAGATGTTTTCAGTGTGTGTAGCTCTTGTTAGTTAAATGGATAACGACAAGTAAACAAACTAGTTTAAGTTTTAGAGTCGGGGTGTCAAACTCAAATACACAATGGGCCAAAATTCAAAACTGGAACAAAGTCGTGGGCTAACGTTAATATTTATTGAAATATATTTATTCCTCCAGATATAAGAATGAATCTTTTCTTATGGACTCAAACAAGTTTTGCTGAAAAACTGAATATGGAACAAGCAAAGCTTAATACTAGACAATATATATATTAGCTGTATAATACCAGTAGGCCAGCTCTAATAGTAATTTAAATTTTGCCCGCGGGCCAGAGTTTGACACCTATGTTCTAGAGGTTTAAAAGTGACAGCATCACAAAGCTGACTGCCCAGCCTCCAAAGGATCAACATTACCTTACAGCAGAACTTCCATATATGTTTTTATTGTGCAGGTCTTGCATAGCATCATCCCGTGACCTCTGCTTTCATGTCAGAATCAACATGACATAATTACATAAATATAAAAATGTTTATATGCTGTCTGAGGTGCAGTGCAGTTTCAGCACAAGGTCCAAACAAACAGTTGTCCAGATTCTGCTGCATAAGTGGTGCCCACAGATGGAGAGGTCCAGGGTTCAGTCAGGTCCAGTTCACCACATCCAGTACAGTCTAGTTGTTCTTGGTTCTCCAGGTTCACCCAGATGGACTGCGATGGTCACCTGGCCCACTGTCTGTCTGAAATGAATGTGGACATGACCTGGTAAGCTGAATCGATGCCGACGGTCTACAAGGCGCCCGGTTGCTGCTCCGGGGTCGTATCGCACGGAGGACGACGGTGCAGACAGCAGCCTGTGCAGAGAACTCTGCTGACTGAGCTGCAGTGAGATGAGGAAACTTCTTCGGTGCACGAGCACACCATGTTTTCATGGCTGATTAGTCGTACTGAGTGTACACTTTACTTTAAAACTCAGTAACAGACACTGTAACCTGTGTGTCTTTTTTTCTTGTAAAAGTAACTGTAATCTTTATTAGCTTTGAGTTCAAGATGATCCGGTCGGCTTCATTCATGACGGCACTGCAGTGCACGTACACCCACACAAGTAGAGCTGTGCTCGCAAGGTCACCCACCCTGGTATACTCTGCAGCTATCTAATGCAGTTCTACAATGTCACGTTCTTCATTTCTCTGCATTGATGGTGTGACTGCAGTGTAACACATGAGCCTGACTATTCTCATTCAGTCCTGATTCTTGCTGCCTGGATTTCCAGCTGCTGTATCTATAGTCCCAGGGAGCAGGTGCAAGCAGTGCTTTTACTGGACAAATGTACATGATGTATGATCCTTACTGCTCTTTTTGCATTGTGCATATGTTTTGTGGGGAACATCCAGAGTTCACCACAATAATATAAATATGGCAGTAACAGTGTGTGCAGTCTTTCATTGGTTAGGATGAGCCTTGGTTTTCCCAAAATCCCGACGGTGTTTGCCATCTCGTTACACACCTGTTTGTTATGTGGTTCCCATATAGGAAAGACCTTTTCAGTGGATACCTTATCAACATCTAGTTCCACATTTATATACATTTCTCAATTTAATTTACAAACAACATAAATTTGGTTTGGGATAAATTCAAAGAGAACTTCTTTTTGATCAAACCAACATTTATCAGTTTCTTCACTGACAACCTCCAAGAACGGCTGTATCATGTGCAACACAACAAACCTCAGTATGTCTGTCACTCTACACACAGGAAACAGTCTGGGACCCAATACTGAACCTTGTGGGACACCACAGCTAATGTTCAACCACTTATGCAAACCTGCCTTTTCACAAAAGGCAGATCTTAATAAATAAATAATATAATACTCAGATTATTTGTCTAATATTAAATTATTTGTTAAATCAGGAAGGGGCAAATCATTTTTCACCGAGTGTGACTGAGCCCAGTATCGTTAGGTTCAGGGTGACTGTGCTTCTCTGCATGAACAGAGCTGAGGGCTGATCAGAGGAGCTGTATGAGCCCAAGTGTTCACTCGCATAGAAATCTATAGCATCTGCACAGATCTTCCTGCTGTTGTCGGCACAAATAAAGGACGTCAGTGAGAGAAAAAAGGACTCGGTTCACAGAAAACCAGTTTGATTTTTAATAATTACACATATTTACAAAGATGCGATGAAGCTAAATGAAGCAGACCTGGCCAGCATTATGTAAAAGCAGAACTGTAGTTCAATAATCCTTCATGGGGTTTGAGCGGCCTTCATGTTCTGTAAGGTGGAGTCAAGAGCTTCCAGTTTATCCATTGGTCCCTTAAGGGGAAAAACAGCATCACTAATGTATCACCTGTGTGCAGGTAATAAAATACAGTCTGTGAGATGGAGTGTCGGGGTTGGAGGAGGAGGATGCTTCTTTAGATTAGAGGTGTGTATTTTCATTGTGACTGGAACTTCATTACGCCGTCTCCCTGCCTGTACAAGGCCTGCAGCTAATTGAGGCCCTGTGACTGATCAGCTAATTAATCCTATTATGAGGGTATTAAATTAGCGTGGGTCAAGTTTAATCACAAACAGCTAACAGAGCTTCTCCTCCCTCAGAAGAACATGTATGCAGATACACACAGCCTGCATCAGAAGCACTGAGTTGTGTTGGAGACATGAATGTGTGCTCACTGATGTCCCAGCATTAAAACATCAAAGCTTCAGTTAGGTACTGATATGTTGCTTGCTGTGTATAAAAGGAGGCAGTATACAGAGTTAAAGTGTCCTGAAAACTTCATTATATAGTAAAGACAAACTCATGGCTTCGTACTGGTTTTATAGCTGTTGTGCACCAGCAGCTGCATGATGGAGGGCATGAATTATAATAGTGACCTAATCCTCCAACCCCTGACTAACACTCATCCACAACATTACAGCTGAGACTGGGAATGACCCACTTTTCTTTCTTTAGCGCCCCAGCAGTTGTCTCAGGGCACTTTTTTACAGTATCTCTAGTACTGTAGGCATAGTCCTCAACAATCAGATGATCCTCTATAAACAGAGCTTGGCAACAGTAGGGAGGAAGAACGCCTGTTTAATGGGAACAGACCTCTGCCAGAACCAGGCTCAGGGAGGGCGGCCTTTGCTGAGATTGACTGGGCGTCGAGACAAACTCCAAAGTAACACACCTGCAATTTAACCCAAAAAAGCTTTGTTCCCCCACACAGGGAAGACCCACTAATGTCTGTGAAAACCACGGAAAAGCTCTCATGGCTTTTCTGCTGTTCTCCCATTTCATTTAGACTTGCAAACAGATTTCCAGCTGTCGTTGCAGCAGGTCACTGTAGACATGGAACCACACAGTGAGCACATAAAGGAAACGGTGACCAGTTTCCCCCAGCAGGTCACACAGATGGTCACGCAGCAGCACCTGGTGAGGAGGAACCCAAAGCTGCATTTACTGTGGAAGCTGAAGCCAACGTCTGACAGCAGGCATGGGCCAAGTCTGTCTGCTGCTCCTCACCTATGTGACGATAACGCGGACCTTCACTGGGAAATATTACAATTACACATGTGTAAGGAAAGAGGTCAGGTCTCCTCCCAGCTGCTTGTGTCAATTACACATTCACAGGAAATGTTGATTATTTGAACGATTCGTTAAAAATAAGAAGGTTTGTTTGTGTGTGGGGACTGAGGCAGCTTAGCGAGCTCCATACGCTGGACGAGAGTTCGGACATACCCTGGCAGAGTTTCAGCTGCGTTACCTGCTGCAGCCGTAACAGGTGAACAGATAGAGGTGCAGTCAGAGACACGGGAAATCATTTGATCTTTGAGGCACTTCTTAAATAAAAAGTTGTCACCCCCTTGTTTGTGAAAACAACAGAACACAAAGAAAAGTTTGTGGTTATGGAGGAACATGTGCCACTTGCATCAATAAAAGGCATCATCAATTTTGGATTCACTAGCTACATCATAATACACAATAACAACATTTTCTCCTTTGTCATTGTACATTCTTGTGTGTGTGAGGCGTGGCCCCCCTACCAAGATAGAAAAAAAAAAGAAGAATAAAAAATTGCACGTAAAATTATTTAAAGTTGTTCCGTAGAGCCATCGTATTCATCCAGGGCGTGAGATGGGCTGAAACGTGTTGATGGTGGCAGGCACAGAATGAAACGCTCACACAGCCAGTCCTGCTCTGACACGAGGATGGACTGACAGGGACAACAGGACCAAACAAAGAAAAGGAGAAGACAGCATAAAGTCAGGGAATGTTCCTGTAGTCCGGCGTCCGGCTCCCCAGGGAAAAACTCTCCCTCCTCCCGTTTGCCTTGTGGACAGGTCCAGGGGGAACTTCCTCCTTGTCGCCTTTCTGAGTTGAGTTGGCTTGCAAGTTTGTTTGTTTGTTTCTGTTTTTGAACAGCAGCTCGGAGGAGGACGCTGGTTTCTCCTTCATACAGACTCTTCTGTGGCTAGCAGCAGGGGGTTGATGTATTCAAATCCCTCAAACTCGGACTGGTCTATTCTCTTGATGACGTCCCTGAGGAGAGAAGGATGGAAAGAACAATTAGAGGACTTGTTTTACCACAGAGCTACTGAGAGTAAACCAGGTTTGCTCCTGGCGTCTCTCAGGTGAGCGTCACCACATCTTTTTCCAGGTTTGGAATCTAAAGGAAGTAAAATGATGTTTTTTGGAGGGGTGGGGGAATGTCCATGTTGAATTGCAGACCATTGTTTAAAACATTTTCAGGCTCTGTACCCACTGAGTTATGGTTCTGTTTTCATTTTCTTGGCAATCAGTGCAGGTATCAGTAGAACGTACCTACTGATACAAATACCACTAAATTTGCTTTAAGAAATGATTGAAATGATAGAATGTAGCAAGGTGATTGACTCAGTAATTCAGAAAGTGTAGCTCTTCTGGGATTTTCCACACAATCATCTTTCTGGTTTTAGAGAATGGTTGAGGGAAAAAAGAAAATATGAGTGAGCGGCGGTTCTCTCGGCACAAATTGTTGATGCCAGAGGTCAGAGCAGAATGCACAGACCACAGTGTATGCCCCCCCTGTCAGCTAAGAACAGGAAACTGAGGCTACAGTTCACATAAGCTCACCAACACTGGACAATAGAAGATTAGAAAAACGCTGCCTAGTCTGCTGAGTCTCCATTTCTGCTACAATGGTCACAAAATGCTAATCAGCATAAAGCATGGATCCATTCTTCCTTGTAGCAGCACTTGGTGTAATGTGGTGTGGAAGACAGTTTTTTGGCACAGCTCAGATCAGCCTGAACTAGTTTAAACTGGCTTGAACCTTTCAAATGGATTCCACAATGACCAAATTTGAAATGTGTACCATGACGACTCTGTAGCATCTGTGTGATGCTATCATGTAAATATGGACCAACACATCTGAGCAATGCACAAAGAATTAGCAGAGTTGTGAGGATGAAGCGAGGTCCAAGCTGTTAATATCAAGGTTTACCTAATGAAGTGGCCTGAGCCACTTGTTGACCTTGATGCCTAAAGTTTGGCATTTGTCCATGTGCCAGCCTGTCCTATAAGGTGAAGGCTGCAGCAGGGTGGGGAGTGTGTGGACAGAAGAGTGCCCACACCAGCGTAACAGAGATCTGAAACATGCCCTGCTGTTCTTACTCTGATTGGGATAAACGTCGTGCTGCTGAAAATGAATTTAAAGGAAAATGCTGACGTATGACATCAGGTTTGTTTTTGGAGGATTCATTAGAAAGACTGCAGGTCTGTGGATCACACTGTGGATCGCTCTGTGGATCAGTGTGTCCACGGCTCTTTCTGCACTCTCTCCTCTTCGTCTCCATCTGGTAACGCTTTCACGTTTTCCAAGTCAGCAAAAAGAACCATTTACATTGGTTGAACACACTGTTTGTTTTGGTCGTCTCCCAAACCTTCTCCACTCTCCTTTGTGTTTCCCCCTCTGTGGTCTTTCACTCTGCCTCCTCGTTCTCCCTGAAACTTGAAAACAAAAAAGCCCACTTTCTAAATCTAATGGCGTTATTGTTGCTTGACCTACTCCTACAGTGCGAGTCCTTCACATGAGATCAGATGGAGAGAAAATATTTGCTTCATCAATATTCCAGTCTGCACACTCAAAGACACTATAGCGTTTCATTCACTTGTCCTGGTGCTCTCTGTGGGTGGGATCTGCAAGCTATCTGACAAAGCGGTGGCCCTTAAAGTGAGACTCCCACCCACCTGGTGGAGCAGGGAGAGGACCAGTGAACGTGTCTATTGTTTTAACTTCAAAGCCCCCTGCTCCGTGTCTGCAGCGAGAAAACATCTTGGCCTTTCCCAGCAAGAGGCCTCCCCTCAGCAAGAGCTTAACCATGCCCCGCTCCCTTCCATTGGCCAACACAACCACACATGTACACACACACACACACACACACGCGCACACACACACACACGCACGCACACGCACGCACGAGTAAACAGCCTGTTGCTGCAGTAGGGAGAAGGCGGTAGTGTTGCTAAGGGACTGCATTTTTTTTACCCAGCTGCTCCTAATCCACAGTTTATAAAGTTCCATCTGAGATTATTCCTTCGTTAGTGGAAGAAACAAACACATAAAGCATTCAGCCAGCTCCTGATTCATCTGCACAGTGGTTTTTGTTTTTCTGACATCATGTCATGGATATCGTCTTACAAGGATGGAAGGATCAAACGAACCAGCAGTGTGGAGGCTAACACAGCTCAAAAACACATCCTCTGTGGAAACGTGCAGCTGAGCCATCAGCTGATGTGGGCTGAGATCAGTGGTTATTAGGTTACATTAGGTTATTCTTCAATACTCTTCAATTCTTCAATACTAACCTTACTAACCTCAGCTGTGAATTGCATTTTTGTGTGTTTCATTGCAGAACTGATCCAGAAGTTCATATGAATGAATCGAGCCAGATTTACCATCATCACAGCACACAAACAGGTTTCACAGGAACTGAGGAGCCTCTGGGGTTCAGTTTGGCCAAAACTTGAACTCAAAGTTTTGATTAGTGCAGTGGTTCCCAAACTTTTTTTGCTAGGCCCCCCTTTGTTTTACAACAAAAATGTCCCCCCCCGCACAAACACATCTTCCAACCACACACACCCATATTTTGCTCTATTGCGGTTTATTTCACACCTCAAACATTTAGTAAACAATTAAGCAAATACAAGTAATCTGCAATAAATTACAGGTAGTAATAAAATAAACTATGAACTCTTTTACGCTATGTCCACGCCTTAGCTGAGTAAGAATGTGTCGTGTTGACAGTGGTGACTTAGATAGCCACACTTCATTTTAGAAACAGCCAAATACAAACGTGTTGCTCAAGTTTATGTCTGCATCGTTTCCTCAAATTTGTCTCATGTCCATCTCAGTCACAGTTGTAGCTGAGCACTAAGCTAATGCACATACTTACAGGTGTACACTACCAGCTGTAATTCACACAGCTGTCTCCATTAGGGAAATGAAAGCTGCGGTGTGGCCTGGACATGTTTCCCCAACTATAAATGGAGCAGCTGAGCCATCGGTGATGTGGGCTGGCATTCAGATCAGTGGACCGCTCTGTAGTGCAGCTCTGCAAGTGTAGCTCTGTGGTGCAGCTCTGTGGTGCAGCTCTGTAAGTGCAGCTTTGTAGTGCAGCTCTCTAAGTGCAGATCAGTGGACCACTCTGTAGTGCAGCTCTGTAGTGCAGCTCTGTAAGTGCAGCTCCGTAAGTGCAGCTTTGTAGTGCAGCTCTGTAAGTGCAGCTCTGTAAGTGTAGCTTTGTAGTGCAGCTCTGTAAGTGCAGATCAGTGGACCACTCTGTAGTGCAGCTCTGTAGTGCAGCTCTGTAGTGCAGCTCTGTAAGTGCAGATCAGTGGACCGCTCTATAGTGCAGCTTTGTAATGCAGCTCTGTAAGTGCAGCTCTGTAAGTGTAGCTCTGTAATTGCAGCTCTGTAAGTGCAGCTCTGTAATTGCAGCTCTGTAAGTGCAGCTCTGTAAGTGCAGCTCTGTAGTGCAGCTCTGTAGTGCAGCTCTGTAAGTGCAGCTCTGTAAGTGCAGATCTGTAAGTGCAGATCAGTGGACCACTCTGTAGTGCAGCTCTGTAAGTGCAGCTCTGTAAGTGCAGATCAGTGGACCACTCTGTAGTGCAGCTCTGTAAGTGCAACTCTGTAAGTGCTTTTAGCGGAGTAAGAATGTGTCGTGTTGACAGTGGTGACTTAGATAGCCACACTTCATTTTAGAAACAGCCAAAGCAAATATCCCAGTAAATGTCCCAGTAAAAGAGTTTCGTTTTCTCAGATCTAAAGGTATATTACACTATGTGCGACTTCATTATCATCATCCATACCATTATTGAGTTGAATCTCCTCCCACCCTCAGAACCATTTTAATTCTTAACAGTGAACACAGTGGTACATATACACAGCTTTAATACTTTCTTACTATAAGCCTCATAGACACACACAAACACACACACACACACACTCTTTCACCCTGACTCTTACACTTGCCCTGGATGCATCTATCACACTGTGTGAGTGTGTGAACAGGTGCTACCCCTCAGCCTCCACGTAGCTGTGCGTACAGTTACATTTGAATGTCCTTGGTGACTTCCTGCTTCAGTTATCACAGTCACAAGAGTTTCAGAAAGCTTGACCTCTGACCTTGAGGCTGAGCTCACTGAAATTCAAACTTTGAGTAGCGGCACCTTTGGTGTGAATTTCAAAACCCTGCATCGTCTTCTCACACTCACAGTCGTGTCAGACACATTTTAATTCAATTCCGTTTTGCTTCTATAGTGCCAATTCACAACAAGGCGCTTTATTGTAATAAGCTAACAGTCGGCAAAGGTAGGAGGGAAAAACAGCCTTTAAACAGGAAGTTGATCAGAACCAGGCTCAGGTGTGGCAGCCATCCAGTGCGACCTGCTGGTAAGTGAGGGAGAGAGCAGAGACAGGACAGAAGAGCCTCACAGTTTGAAATATGACCAGTTTATCCTTATTAAAGGCTTTAAGGTGGTGGTAATGAAACAATTTCAAAGTCTTCCTTTTCGTGGCAGATGGCTGCCCCTGAGTTGAGACAGACAAACCACTCACATTCACACATGTATGCAATTACAATCACCAGTTAACCTCCAATAACTGCTCATCTTGGACTGTGGGAGAAAGCCACATCAGTCGGAAAGAAGCGAGGAAAACATACAAGCTCCACACAGATGGTGGATTCCAACCAGGACCTTCTTGCTGCGAGGCATCAGTGCTGAGCACCTGGTTATTTCTCTGTGTTAGCCCTGTGACAGACTGACAGCCTGTCCACAGTGTACCTGGCTCTCCCCCTGTGGCACTGAATTCAATGCATAGATAGGTGGACTCACCAAGGGCTTGCTGATAGCAGGTTGTCTGATTGTTGGGGTTTTTTAGCTACGATGTGGTGACTGTGAGCTGGCGTTATGTAAGTGAAGATGAAGTGAATATATCAGAGATTTAGTCCATAATGATACAACAGCATCACACAGTTGGGGCTGGATGTACATGCATGATTCAAATTATTCGTGCAATTACTAAAACAATGAAACTAGCTGCAACACCTGCCAGTGAACATCACAGACAGACATGCAGCATCAGTGAATGCAAAGTAACGTAGTGAAGAGTATGACTGCACAAGTCTGGAAAGATCTGTTCATCCAAGAACGGGAAAAAAGGATTTAACGAAAAAAGTGAGCTGCTGCAAACACGTCACCGGCTCTGTGAGGACGTGCCACACTAAAGCAGTACTATAGTCCTAGCTGCTATATATTCAGGCTCTTGAAATCCATCACTAAGGATCAAGGCTAGTGAAGACAAAGGCCTCGTTTCCTAAGCACAGGCAGAGCTTGGCCATTTTCTAAGATAGGGAGCTGGCACAGAAAGCCTCTCCTGCACTCCTCTCACACGCTGCCGAGGGCCCCCAGCCATCCTGGCTTTTAATGTCGCAATGTAAATCTCTAACATGGAGGGTTTACCCTTCTCTCTCCTTTCATGGCTTTCACTTCTCTTTCTTCTTGTGCCAAAGCCATCATGAGTGGGAGAGAGGGGAGACTGGAGAGCTTTTGCATCACCCCCTCCTAGCGAGAGTGGGCAACGTCAGCCCCTCTCCTTGGTAACAGGGAAGAGGAGGGGGTGGGGAGATAAAGTGCGAGACACAGGGAGGAGCCGTGCATCTTATTTTGACGTGCTGCAGTTTTTGATGCCAACTTGCTATCTCTGCTGCTGAACTGGTCACGTGCTCCCCACCCCGTTCTCCCTCTTCTCACCACTGCACCATTTGGACCTCTTCTACGATCGTCTTCCCAAGAGTTAGTCGCAGACTCCCGTCATCAAAGTCTGACACAAACGAGCTGGGATGAACTTCAGAGACATCTCGCTGCAGCCCTTTAATGAGCTGCGAGCCTCAGCCACTCCAAGGCTGGTTTTGAACATTGATATCTGCTGAACAGCACAAACTTCAAACTGGATGCTTCCCAAAGACATCTGCCGTGGGTGCAGATCATGACGGGCATGTAATAAGGCCGCCAAGTGCAGCACAGTCAACAGCTCTGCAGTGATAATACCAATTAGTGACAGCACGAAGGGCGTCATTTATTTTGGAGTGAATTCCAAGTCAAGACACTGCGGAGGTACAGATTATCACAAGCCATGACAGACAGACCCCCGGCAGGCGGACAGCTCCAGGAGTTACACAATCTAGAGGTTTTTCAGCCATACTTTGTAAAATTCTGCTGAATTCCACATAAACTGTATATGAAATATGGAGGGAGCATGAGCTATGTGGTGCTGCAGTGGGCACGCATTGTTCTTAAACACGGTTTAACGCATGTTACAACTTCACTCTGAAAGACCAAAAACAGCCCAAAAAAACCCAGCTGTGTGTAGCACGCCACCAACACCCACATGTCCTTCAGTTTTCAGGCCCCTCTTCTGTGGAACCAGCTGCCAGTTTGGATTCAGGAGACAGACTACAGGGAGTGCAGAATTATTAGGCAAGTTGTATTTTTGAGGAATAATTTTATCATTGAACAACAACCATGTTCTCAATGAACCCAAAAAACTCGTTAATATCAAAGCTGAATGTTTTTGGAAGTAGTTTTTAGTTTGTTTTTAGTTTTAGCTATTTTAGGGGGATATCTGTGTGTGCAGGTGACTATTACTGTGCATAATTATTAGGCAACTTAACAAAAAACAAATATATACCCATTTCAATTATTTATTTTTACCAGTGAAACCAATATAACATCTCCACATTCACAAATATACATTTCTGACATTCAAAAACAAAACAAAAACAAATCAGTGACCAATATAGCCACCTTTCTTTGCAAGGACACTCAAAAGCCTGCCATCCATGGATTCTGTCAGTGTTTTGATCTGTTCACCATCAACATTGCGTGCAGCAGCAACCACAGCCTCCCAGACACTGTTCAGAGAGGTGTACTGTTTTCCCTCCTTGTAAATCTCACATTTGATGATGGACCACAGGTTCTCAATGGGGTTCAGATCAGGTGAACAAGGTGGCCATGTCATTAGTTTTTCTTCTTTTATACCCTTTCTTGCCAGCCACTCTGTGGAGTACTTGGACGCGTGTGATGGAGCATTGTCCTGCATGAAGATCATGTTTTTCTTGAACGATGCAGACTTCTTCCTGTACCACTGCTTGAAGAAGGTGTCTTCCAGAAACTGGCAGTAGGACTGGGAGTTGAGCTTGACTCCATCCTCAACCCGAAAAGGCCCCACAAGCTCATCTTTGATGATACCAGCCCAAACCAGTACTCCACCTCCACCTTGCTGGCGTCTGACTGGAGCTCTCTGCCCTTTACCAATCTAGCCACGGGCCCATCCATCTGGCCCATCAATACTCACTCTCATTTCATCAGTCCATAAAACCTTAGAAAAATCAGTCTTGAGATATTTCTTGGCCCAGTCTTGACGTTTCAGCTTGTGTGTCTTGTTCAGTGGTGGTCGTCTTTCAGCCTTTCTTACCTTGGCCATGTCTCTGAGTATTGCACACCTTGTGCTTTTGGGCACTCCAGTGATGTTGCAGCTCTGAAATATGGCCAAACTGGTGGCAAGTTGCATCTTGGCAGCTGCACGCTTGACTTTTCTCAGTTCATGGGCAGTTATTTTGCGCCTTGGTTTTTCCACACGCTTCTTGCGACCCTGTTGACTATTTTGAATGAAACGCTTGATTGTTCGATGATCACGCTTCAGAAGCTTTGCAATTTTGAGACTGCTGCATCCCTCTGCAAGATATCTCACTATTTTTGACTTTTCTGAGCCTGTCAAGTCCTTCTTTTGACCCATTTTGCCAAAGGAAAGGACGTTGCCTAATAATTATGCACACCTGATATAGGGTGTTGATGTCATTAGACCACACCCCTTCTCATTACAGAGATGCACGTCACCTAATATGCTTAATTGGTAGTAGGCTTTCGAGCCTATACAGCTTGGAGTAAGACAACATGCATGGAGAGGATGATGTGGACAAAATACTCATTTGCCTAATAATTCTGCACTCCCTGTATCTCTACTTTTAAGATTAGGCTTCAAACTTTCCTTTTTGCTAAAGCATATAGTTAGGGCTGGACCAGGTGACCCTGAATCCTCCTTTAGTTATGCTGCAATAGATGTAGGCTGCCGGGGATTCCCATGATGCATTGGGTGTTTCTTCTTCACTCACTATGTGTTAATAGACCTCTCTGCATTGAATCATATCTGTTATTAATCTCTGTCTCTCTTCCACAGCATGTCTTTATCCTGTCTTCCTTCTCTCACCCCAACCGGTCGCAGCAGATGGCCCCACCCCTCCCTGAGCCTGGTTCTGCCGGAGGTTTCTTCCTGTTAAAAGGGAGTTTTTCCTTCCTACTGTCGCCAAAGTGCTTGCTCATAGGGGGTCATGTGATTGTTGGGTTTTCTCTGTATGTAGTATTGTAGGGTCTACTGTACAATATAAAGCTCCTTGAAGCAACTGTTGTGATTTGGTGCTGTGTAAATAAAATTGAATTGAAAATTGAATGTCCATGCAAACAAAAATTACACAGTCCAGCAGTGTGCCAGATCCAATTATTTTAGAAGGCTTCTTAGTCTGTCGTCATGCTATCAGAGATCCCATTATTTAAAGGTGCCTAAAGGATTTAATTATCGGTTCGGCTTCTGCTCCTGAGCAACAGTTGTGCTGAATAACAGCAGGCTTATAAAGCTCAGAAAGTGCACATAGTCATTATGTTATTCACATAAAACAAAGACAGATGCCAACAGGAAACAGGGAGGGAAACAGTAATGAAGAGCAGTGCTGTTAGGAGGGAAACAATGCTACCAGTGCACATGCTCCAGGAAAACCGTTCACAGTGTACACCGACGCACGAAACAAGTCACCAAGGCCACTGAAGTGTGGCTCGATCACACGTGCTGACAGGGTTTCCTACTCTGCAGTGACACTTTGTTTAATACTGCACTGTCATATTTTGGTTTTGGTGACCTCGGCTTTTTGTTGCTGCACAAACGTCTTACTCCATCCTGTAAGAGCCTTTAGTCAGTCCACCATGTAACTGTCACAGCCAGACAGTAACACCTCTGTCCGTATTATCAACTCGGACTTATGTGAACCGTTCCATAAAGGCATTGTGTTCCTGCCATCATGATCACAAGCTCCATAAATCCTCAGAAGGGGAAATTCAAGTTTTGGAGCATCGAGAATCAAACCAACATGATGTTTTCTAACATTGGCTGGGATAGATCTGCTGCCAAAGCCTTATGGAATCTATTTAGTGACACAGAGAGGAAAACAGGATGATGTGTTCCTTCAGTGTGTCCGTGGTTGTGTAATATTTTTAAGCCTTTTCTCTTCAAAGTTCAGCCTTAAACAAGGGCTCCACTCAGATCCTGGAGCTGCATGTTTGCATTAATCAAAACAACCCCCCAACATTGGAAACTCACATGGGGGCATTCTTTATTGGATGCAGGAGTCTGTTGGGAAGATGGTCCACCCAGTGTTTGTGTGACGTTACAGAGTGAGCTCTGTTTTTAGGCTCTGTGTGACCAGGACAGGATGGACTGTTGTCTCCACTGAACACCTCTATAGTGGCTGCTGCACATCTGTATGAGAAACACAGGAGCAGCAGTCCTGGGACTTACATCTTTCCTCTTCCTTTCATTTCTAATCCTGTCCATCCCGGTCAATCCCAGTGAATCTCTCCCACCTCCAGCTCATTACCATCTTCTGAATATTTGCTTTCACAAATCACCCATGATACTCATCTGCACCTACTCCACTCTGCCTGCACGCTCTTCTTCTGTCTGTTGTTGGATGGTTGACTACAGGCATTTAAACTCTTCTCTGCTCCTTGTAGCTGCCCGTGCCTCTGTCTCATTCACACTCATTATTCTGTCATATTCTGCTGATTTTCATTCCTCTCTCTCCAGATCTTACCTCCACCTCTCAACGGTCTCATCCACCTGTATTAGAGCGATTAGAGCACGCTGTAGGTATTACAGGTACTGCGCTGCAGTGGTTTGTATCATATCTATCTAATAGACTTCAATTTGTGCATGTAAATGGAGAGTCCTCTTCACACACTGAGGTTAATTATGGTGTTCCACAGGGTTCAGTGCTAGGACACATTCTGTTTACATTATACATGCTTCCCTTTGGCAGTATCATTAGAAGAAATAGCATAAATTTTCACTGCTATGCTGATGACACCCAGCTCTATCTATCTATGAACCCAGATAACACACACCAATTAGTTAAACTGCAGGAATGTCTTAAAGACATAAAGAGCTGCCTTCCCACCCTCATCAAAGTGCTCATATGACTGATGTATTACTGTAGGGTCTACTGTACAACATAAAGCACCTTGAGGCGACTGTTGTTGTGATTTGGCGCTGTATAAATAAAACTGAATTGAATCTGATTGATCCTGCTCCCTGCTCTGGCAGATCCCACTGTCCTTTGGGAACATCAGTGTCTATGGATAGTTGTGACCTCACTAGCTGTCTATCGCTGCTGCAAACTAGAGGAGCTCAGAGCCGACCCCGATGTAATCCCACCCACACCTTGAACCATATGTTACTCCGTCTATCATATGGTATGATCCACAAAGACACAGGACAACCTGTGTTTAAGCTGTGATATTATTATGTTTTCACTGCTGCACACAGCGCTGAATGCTCCGTATAAGAAAAACAAAGACTTATTCTGAACTGGGAATCATGCAAAGCTACTCTAAGGGAGTCCAAGAACAAAAATATGGAGTTATCTGTGAGAACCCTCCATACAGTTCTTCTGAGTGCTTGATGATGGCAGTAACTGATCACAGTAAAGAGTTATCATCATGTACTGACAAAACAACAGTCATGCTTACGTTAAGACAGACGTGCAGTTCCACACATGAAACTTTATTCACATAAGCTTGACTTTAATAAAGGCTGTGTTTGAGCTGAAAAGCAGTACTTACTCATCGTCTGGTGTTAGCTGCACTGGTTCATTAGTAAACTGCGTGTCAAAGTTTTCTAGGCCGTACTCATCAGAGATTTGAGGTTTGAAGGGCGGCGTCACTTCTTTCTTCTCCAGCTGAGTGAAAACAAACAGAGTGTATTACATATAACAGTTGCTTTTACTCACTGAGAGTGGAGCCATGAAGTCAAATAAAAAAGGCACATTTTCACAAGTGTAGACACCCCCACACCCACATTTCCACAGTGGAGGAGTTTATGTGTCCCCTCTGATCCTGGGAGCTGTGTTATCCAGGGAAACAGCCCCTGGTAGGGTCTGACATGTCCACTTGGTCCCGGGGAGGCAGGGAGGGAGGGGGCGAGGCAAAGAGCAAAACCCAGTGAGTGATTCTGTGTGAATCAAAATCACCAAAAAGACAAAGGACTTAATGGCACATATTTGACATCCATCATCAGTGTGTGATAGCCTGATGTCACTGAATAGGTAACGTGAAAGCACAAACATATTCTAACACATCTGCACCAACATTTGGCCAGATGTGAAACAGTGAAACAGAAGCTTGGGCTCGTGTTGCTGTATTTCTGTGTAGCGATGAAGCCAAACAACAGAACGAAGAAGGTTGAGGCAGCAGAATAATTATGCCTGAGTGATTCAGCCAGAGTTTTTGTCTGATTTGTTTCCATGGTTTCACATTCGTCCCTCATCCTGTTCAAATGTGCGCTGAGGACATTTTCTAAGAACACAATGAAGTCAGACGGGCACAGAAAAACCACAGGTACCCAGCTTCGCTCGTCATGCTGCGTTTCACTGTTTTCTCTTTAGAAAGCTGGGTGAAAAGAAGCCCTAAAATAGATGTGACCATCTGGGATTTGGAGGCTGTGCCAGACCACGGGTACCATTTTCTTATAGTTGAACATTAAACAATGACCATATTACGTGATGTCATAGATCAAGGTGTGTGCCCAGCCTCATGCTTCACACAGTGAACATGAGCTCCAGCTATTCTGCCAAAAAAGTTGTATTCTTATTTTAAAGTATTTTAATGTCTACACTGGATCAGTGGGGACGCACAACCCACAGCATCTGTGTTCTGAGACACTGCTGCTGGAGACATTTCCATTTTATCCACTGTGTGTCATCAGTGACACATACTGGTTCTCCTCCACTGAGTCAAAATGGTGATCTTTCAAGTGGGATTTCATTTAAAACAGAGAATCACAGAAGCTAAATGTGGTGTGTAGGAAGGGTGATGAGCGTCAATTGTGTTGGTGTGGTTGAAAAACTCTGAGCAGGTAGACTGTTCGAGGAGGGCTGATTGAGCCTTACCACTGTTCAGATGGTTCCGGCTTACTGTTGGTGGGAGGAGTCTGAATGATGATGATGCTCCTTGTAAAGGCTGAATCATCCAAGACTTTTACACACTGTGTCTGGTGTTATGTACCTACAAGAGAATCTCGATGTTTAACATTTGACACCATGTGAAATCCAGACTTCCAAAAGCCTGCAGGAAACTGCAGCTCCTCTCCAAGAATGAGTCTATTGTCACCTCCACTGCATTAAAAACCATCTTTATGACCTGATACAGGAGCCAAACAAACGGTTTCCCATCATAGGAACTCTGTGGAGGGCATGTTCTCCACACCAGGTGGTGTGAAAAACATTACAGATGAAGAACATTACAGACATTACAGATGTGACAGGCAGCTGTCTGTAGGCCTTACATTCAGGACCTGGACTCACAAAAACCTGGCCCTGATCACAGGGTGGGTCAATCCTGGGAACCAGCCAGCTGTGGTGCTTAGCTGTGATTACTGTGTGTGTGTGTGTGTGTGTGTGTGTGTGTGTGTGTGTGTGTGTGTGTGTGTGTGTGTGTGTTTGTTTTAGTAGTTGATGCACTTCTCTAATGTTATTGGTTCAAAGTGTTTTCAGCTTCAAACAGATAAACACCAAATAACTCACTTTGTATGTTTTTCTATCCATCAAATTCACCCACATTCTCCCAAACACACACACACACACTCTCTCTCTCTATTTGTTCATTTCTTTTTCAGGTTTTCGGCGCCTACCTACACACTCTGTCAGTTTCACCCCCTCACATCCTGTCTCCATCTTTCTCCTCTCGCCTCTATCTTTCTTACTCATTCTCCATTCTTTTATCTTGTTACACTGCTCTCCTCTCTCCTCCTACTTTCCCCACTCTTTCTGATGTGTTGCTGGGCAAGCTTAATCACTGTGTGTTGGTAATGAAGTGAAAGCCTGGAGTGAGCCCACACACACACACACACACACACACACACACACACACACACACACACACGCACACACACACGATCTGAAACATTAGTACTACACACATGTTGAAGTGTGGGAAAAGTGTCCCTGAGACCACAGTGGAAGATAAAAGAGGTCAGTGAACGTCAGGGCTGTGCAGGTGCCTGAGATCACAACACTGACCGTGTGTGTGTGTGTGTGTGTGTGTGTGTGTGTGTGTGTGTGTGCAGGCGTTAGTGTCAGTGACGAGCTGTCACACATGTCTCTCTCACATGTGTAAAATGACGGTGTGCCACGCTCGCTGTCTGAGTGCTGCTCTCAGCCTCTCCATCATTCTCCAAAACAAGAAGGACAACATCAGGGAGGCCAGTCACCATTCATTTACTGTTGGTTTGTTTTTTATCAGTGAACGTCCCACAAAGAAACGTCCTGCATTGTTGGTCCACAGCTGGAGACAAAGGGACCCCACGGCTGTGAGACCCTCTGTGTTTCATCGAACCTTTGACATGTGGGAGGAGCTGTGACAGCAGTAGCTGGGCACCTACCTGGGTCTCGTGTCAGCCTTTGCTGCTCACTACTTCTAACTTCACATTTGGCCTTGGACTAAAATAAAAGAACTGTGGAGAACGGACGTGTTACAGAGAGAAAACTTCCCTCAGGAAACATGTGATGAATATTAATATGTGGTAACACAGTGGTGGTACACCACACCTGTCAGGTCCTGAGACAGGTCTGAGGGCAGAGAGCGTTACCTCTCCAGCTCGCTCAGCTCGCTGTCTCTCTGCTCTGTGTGGACTCTGCTCAGGAGCTCTGCTTCCACACATCACCCACTGTGTCCTTGGTGTGCACACAGACAGACACACAGACTTTAAAAAGTTTAAAAAAATATCCTGATACATAGTTTTTTTTAATGTGATACTTAGAGATCAACATTTCCATATGCACCATCGTGAAACTGACAACACAGCTGTGTTTGCTGTTTGTCATGTATCATCCAATGAAACCGCTGAAAACCGTCAGCCTCCAGTCTGCATGGTAAGGACCTCCGACATCGGGCCTCCGACATCGGGCCTCCGGGGTAGTTCACGTCTCACTACTCCAGGTATCATGTCTTCTAATAGTATGTATAAAGTGCACACATGTAATTTTCATCAGAGTTATGAGAGTAGCCACAAACAGAATGCTTCTATTTGAATCCCAGTTATTGTGCAACACCATTCCTATCTCGAGCCCCGCGTGGACACTCCCTGAAATCACCATTTTCATAGTAGATGTTTGTTAAACCTCAAATTAAGACAACAGAAAAGTGTAATTACCCTCCTGAGAACAGTGGAGAAGAGGAAGCGTGGGTCTGAGACGGAGGTGGGGGGACGGGGAAACATAGCTGTGAAGAAATCTGCAGACATTACATGTGTAGTTCTGTTTGTCAGCACACAGCCATCACCTCTCTTCCTAAGCTCGCTGAAACAGCTCTTTCCCCACACCTTCATGGTATGACTCTGCACATCATCCTTGTTGATCAGAACCACCACTCGCTCCTCCACTGCTCGAGCCTCCTCTGACTGCAGGCTTATGTTAAACAATCCTGTCAAAGGAGCTGCTCTTTCTCCACAGGTGCTTCACCTGGACCAACCACCTGTCTCCATTCATTGGCTTTGTTTTTATAAGTGCTGGATAAAGTGCTGTGGTATGGTACAGTCCACTGTCTCCTGTCTGTAAGTCTTTTTCCTTTTGCCAGCTGTTTGCTGTTCGCCTGGTCTCTTGTTTATTTTGATCTTCCTGACTTTTCCACTTTTCCTTTGCTAACCTCGTCCTTTGAATACTTATACTTCCTTCTGCTTGTCCTCTTTCCTCCACATACACCAAACACCTTCTTAGCAGTTTTCCTAACCATTTCAAATATACATAATATTTTCTTACCACTCTGAGCCTGTCTCCAGTTTTCCTTCTTCAGCTTCCATCATTTAATCATTGGCTTTATCTTCACTTGTTATTCCTCTTCTTGGTTTCATCCTACAGACTGTTCACTGCTGCCTAAGAAGATTTGCTCCTTGCAGTCTCACATCTCTTTCTTAATGCACTTTCAACATAAGATACAGTCTACCTGTGTGCACCTTCCTCCACCCTTATAAGTCATTTATTGTTCCCCCTCTTCTTCAAATGTGTGTTTACTGCAGCTGTTTCTGTCCTTTTTGTCTACTATCATCTGTCTGTCTCCATTTCTCTCCACAAGCAGAAACCTCCTCATCACCTCTGTTTCCTTCACATACATGTAATTCTATTCTATTTTGTTTACACAGCGCCAAATCACAACAACAGTCGCCTCGAGGTACTTTATATTGTACAGTAGATCGTACGATAACACATACAGAGAAAAACCCAACAATCATATGACCCCCTATGAGAAAGCACTTTGGTGACAGTGGGAAGGAAAAACTCCCTTTTAACAGGAAGAAACCTCTGGCAGAATCAGGCACAGGAGGGGCGGGGCCATCTGCTGTGATTGTTTGGGGGTGTCCACTGAAGTCTGCTCCAATCAATTCAAGTCAGTTTTATATAGTGCTTATAGTTAGTTGCTTAAATCACCTCTCTCCACCGTTTCATCCACCCCAGTATTCCTCTTTCTCTTCTGACGCTGAGCTTGAGCACACACACTAACAACACTCAACAAGTCATGGTCGTGTCTGTGTGACACAGTCCCTATCCTCACGTCCATGCTTCTCCCAGCACCACACACAGTTGTTGTTAACTTGGATCCCAAATGATCCGGTAAAGGAATCTCATTCTTCACGGTCCCATATCATCAGACCTTGGCACTCGGAGTACACTGGCTTGTCACCTCCATGTGGCTGGGTGACTGTAGTACTTTTATATAACATTTCACATTATAGCTCTGAGATGGAAGAACAGTATTGATTATATTGATCTTGAGAAAACTGTTTTCTTAACCATCTCAGGAACTGATCTGAAACCAAAGGCAGAGAGTGAGACAAGCTGCAAACCAGTAAAAACATCTTTACCAGCAGTTGTCCAAGAGCTCCATACAATGACTTTATGTAAAATCAGTTAAAAATGCTGATGATAGCCGAAGCAGGAGATTTAATAGAAGACTGCAGTAACCGAGTAGATTTGTTCCCTTACTGCTCCTTTCCAAGCCCATGCATTTGGAAATCATAGTGAGACTGCAGTGTGTATGTTGTGTTTAAGATGAAATAACTTTAATACACAACGATGCGTTTTCACTCAGACTTCAGTTCTTACCTGTTCCCAGTCTATACTGCGGAAAAACGTGTGGGACTTGATGTCTGTGAAGCCTGTCTGGACCTGACAACCCAGCCGCTCCTTGGGATCCTGTTGGAGCCAAAACAGCTGGTCAGGAACATCAACAGAAGCTGCTGTAGTACACATACTGTAAGAACGGCCAGGAGCGTGATGAAAAAGACCAATTATTATGTTTTATTATCATTCAAATGTTGAACTATACATGAAATGACTGTCTTGAGGACAACAACAAGAATTTCATTAAGTACTACAAAGGTATGTGTACATGTGGCACAGCCTCCCTGTGCTCTGCTCATCACAACAATCATGCAGGTGACATACAGAGGTTTAAACAGGACGTGGAAAAATTAAACCACAGGCTCAAATGCAGTAACGGTCATTGTTCTGTAACCTGGTCTTTAACCAAAGACACCTTTGCCTCCTGTGCACGTGGTTTTTCTCGTTGTCTAAATATCCCACAGTAAAGTGATGCATCCATCACGGACACTTTTTATCCAGCTATCCAATCACAGTAGAGGGGGAAACTACAGTCATCAACTCTTACTTGTAGTCCACAGTGCTGCTTGTACCAAATGAAAGTTTCATGTGCTTACAACACATTTATTTCTGCTATTCTGCATCACTGCAACCAAAGCATCTCAGGTTCAAACAATAAGTGCTGAGTAGGGATCTTGTCTGGACGTTTGCAGTGGAGCACCTGGCTCTTCAGCTGATTGGTGTGTACACTCCTGACTCTGGTCACAAGAGAATTAGCTTTTATCAAAGATGGTCAAATATGTCAAAATAAACTGTGAGTAACAACATGGCGCTCAGATGAGCTTTTATACAGAGTAGATGATGAATGGTCTGCATTTATAAAGCATGGTCATCCAGGGTTATGCTTGACCAGTTTACCGTGAACTGAATCATGCTTGTTATTAATCTGTCTCTCTTCCACAGCATGCCTTTATCCTGTCTTCCTTCTCTCACCTCAACCAATCGCAGCAGATGGCCCCGCCCCTCCCTGCGTCTGGTTCTGCTGGAGGTTTCTTCCTGTTAAAAGGGAGTTTTTCCTTCCCACTGTCACCAAAGTGCTTGCTCATAGGGGGTCATATGATTGTTGGGTTTTTCTCTGTGTGTATTATTGTAGGTTCTACCTTACAATATAAAGTAAGGCAACTGTTGTTGCAATTTGATGCTGTATAAATAAAACTGAATTGAATTTTCCATTGTGAACTAGCACACTCTGCTAACACAATCATTTTAAATATCACTTCTTTAAAAAACAGACAAATTCCTGTATCCATGTTAATATATAAGACCCTGCTGCAGTTATGGTAAGCTAACCCCATCCTAACTTATTAAATAAGGTAAAGCTGTGCTGAAACAGCTGTGGTTTTATCCGAGGCCTTCTTTCCTGCGTGGAGGTTGCACGTGCTGCTGCTGAGTGCTCTGGCTAAAAGGAAAAGGTTAATGGGAGATTCTAAATTGCCTGCAGGTGTGAATGTGAGCGTGACTGTCTGTCACTATGTGTCAGCCTCAGGCCAGACTGCCACTGGGTCTGTGGTGTGCCTGCTTTCACTCCTGGCTTTAGCCTTGTACTTAGTGCACAGACATGATGCTGTTCTTAAAAAGCATGTGAAATTAGGTCACTACATTCAGTTTCACACATGGACGAAAGTTTTCTTGGCCTGACAGAGGTGCCTGCCTTTAAGCAGCAGCAGCAGCAGCAGCAGCAGCCTGGTCCAAAGACGTCGTGTGAATAGTTCAGCTTGTATTTTGGTGCTTTCACTGTTATCGTGTGTGCTGCTTCTGTGGAGGCAGCTCTCTAAATGAAATCATGCTGGAAGTTTCCCTCATCAGAGTGGGTCTGAGGTGAACTAGTTCCTGTCAGTGTTACATGTGAGAAAGTGCTGCTTATCCCAGCAGTAATCTGATTACTGTGTCACTTTCACGCTCTTTATCGTCCACTTTCAATGATAAGAAACAACCAGTCTGCCAGGAGTAGCAGTCTGTGTTGTTGTTCTTCCAAGTCGAGTGATCCAGCACGGTCCTGACCCCGGTGCCAAGAAACCCTCGAGTGGATTACCACATATCCTTTGTTGGGTAACTGAGTTGTACTGTGTAAATACTAAAATAACAGAGGCACAACTGTCCACTCAGAACTAAACACTGAGGCCTACATTGTAACATAGCCCATGCTCTGGGCCATAATCCCACACAGTGAGCAGCAGAGTGCACGCAGGAGGAGAGGGTGCTTATGGGAGGGACTGTCTCACCTTGTTTAGAAAGCCCTTGAGCACGCCGGCAGCTTTCACCGACAGAGACCTTGGGATCCGAATGGGCTTCTCGAGAATAACTGTTGGCAAAAAGAAGGATGGCAACAAAAGAGAGAGCGAGTGAATTAAAAGGACAATCGTGAGGAGGGAGAATGATTCACAGTCCAACCTGCCTGTGGGTGACTGTGTCTGCTGCGTGGGAGGCAGAGAAAGGGCGGAGATGCAGAGGACACTGTTCTATTCTCTCTCTCACACTTTTTGTGGTCTACTAATAGCCTTGAGACTCCCACAGCTAACAAGAACAAAATGCAGTAAAAACAGTTTCTCCCTCAAAACCCAAATCCAGAGATGAAGAACTGCATCACAGCTCCTTTTTAAACATGCTATTCACCCATTTTATTATTATTTTAACCCAGTGTGCGTGAACACTCACCGTCTGAGATCCAGTTTCTCTTAAACCCAAAAGACATCTGCACCCAGGACAAGGCAAACAGAAAAAGAGGAGAGATGTGTTTTGTGACTAGAAAGACGGGTATTTTACTAGCTCGATGTTCCACTTAACTCAAGTTTTATTTATGCAGCACAGAATCACAACAGCAGAGCCTTTAAGGAGCTTATCCTGTGTAGATATTACAGAACTGACAGTAAAGTTGACCTTGAGATGTGCTGATGCTCTGAACTGCAGATCTGATGTGAGAAATGAAAGTTGTCCTGTTGTGCATCTATAAAATAAAGTCTTATTTATCTGATACTGCTGTGTGGTGCTGTGCCTTTGACCAGGTGATTAAAGTTGATGGTCAGCTGTAGTAGAAACAATCAGACAGGTAGTATCAGGTGAGTCATGACACTTAGAGAGAGGAGAACTCCCAGTTGCTAGTGGGAAAACTCATTACAACGCAATCATTATGCCAACGTTAATGACAAAACCTTGGCAAGAATAACGGGCCAGTTTCATTGGCTGCACATTCAGGGGTCGTTGTGAGCATCCTGACCTGAATGCCACTGCAGCCTTTACAGGTGGAGGGTCCATCTGAGCAAATTAGCATGGACCTGATTGGGCCATTTCACCAAAGTCAACATGGGTATCAGTGTGCCGAGCATTCAAAGCCAATAGTAGCACCTACCCACTGGCACACTGCTGGCCAACAGCATCAGCGGCACTCTTTACTCCAGGGATGCAAATGTCATTTCTGATGGCAGACGTGTTTGCTTTGGCAGGGTGCCCTGCCTGATGCAACCCTCCATATTTATCGAGGCTTGGAAACGACACTAGGAGTAAACCAGCTCGTGGTCTCCCTGGCAACCACGGAGCTAAGACAAACAAAACATGTCAGCAAAATCAAATGATTGCTGGTGTTGACCTTTTCATGATTTGTTGAATAACTAGAAAGAATTATAAATGATACCAACAATAAACATTTCTGGTTTATGTCATTTTTTAAGAAGGAGGCCAATTACATGAAAAGGGAAAGACCATCTCTGAATCGAGGAGGGGTACATCTGTCACCATCTTACAATGCTGTGACTGCAGCCATTCCCCAACTCTGTGTGAATGGGACTCATGGACATTGATCAGTGGGCTTTGATCAATTTGCATATTAATGATCATAAACTGACCTCCCAGCCCATTGTTAATCAGTGGGCTGGTTTCAGTCATTGTGCAAATGTGCTGTTTATAAGGCTGGAAAGCTGCAGTCAGCTGAGACTGAAGAAGTCACCTGATGATGAGGAAACGTTTGTCCCACTGAGAACGTCCAGATGAACAGAATCAAACTTCTGGGAAAATGTTCAATTGCTCCCAGTAACATATCAGAGACACAACAGAGAGATAATCAGTGTTGTTCACCTCATCTGTCAGTGCTCATAATGTTGTGCCTGATTGATCTCTCTGTCACTGTGTTTACATATTAATAATCTTTTAATCTTGGCAGCCGACCTGCTTCAAACATGGACGTGTTTACTTGGTTTTGTTTCTTCAGACAGAAACTGTTGTTATATCATGAAGGTAAACTACATCATTTATCACTTATATATATATATATATATATATATATATATATATATATATATATATATATATATATATATATATATATATTTTTTTTTTTTTTTTTTTTTTTTTTTTTTTATTGTTGCTATCCTGTTGGTATACACAGTTGTCTTTCTGAAGCCAGTCTTAAACCATGACGCCTCCTTTCAGTGTAAAGGAGAAAGCCCAGTAAATTCTCTCTGTTGTCTGCGTTGGTTCTGCTGAAAAAATTTCAGATATTGCTAGAAAACAGTGAGTTGAGACGGCTGATGAATGCCAGCTGGAGCCAAACTGACATGGGGGGTGGCTGCCATTGGCCAGTTTTAACAGACAGATAGTCTGCTGTATTAGCCCATTTTATTTTCACTTCAGCTTTAAAAGTACAGAGCAAGCTTTACGTTACACGTGTCTGAGGTTTAGATTTAACCATTACATTCAGTTCTTGTACATGTTAGCTGTGAATACAGCCTTGTGGCTGATTCCTGAATCAAATGTTTCTGAGTGTCTAAAGCTCCAGGGTTAGCATGAGGTGCACAGATACCCAGAGTAAGGCCTGGCTCAGTCTAGCTCGGCGGCATATGGCTGGGAGCTCCTATAGTGAAGGGTTGGTTTCCATTGGCAGGCATTGATCCAGGAACCTGCTGCTGTACCGGTAAGGCCGCCAGGAGGACGGTGACAGATGCTAGCTGTGGTGCCGCACTATGCTCCTTTGACACAATGTGTAGTATGGAGGAATTTCTGTCACAGAGGACAGTCTGGGTGGCTTCGTGCTATGTAAAGAGACCATATGGCTCGAGGAAACACATGCAAGTAGAAGTTCCTGACGTTTCTCTATTATAAACATGTGATCACACCAAGGTTATTTTCTGCTGACTTCTACTTCTTCTACTTGTCACTGAGTTTAAGATCTGGGACACTGTAAAGATCTGCTAAAACTCCACCATGATGAAGCACTCTGCTCTGTCTGCATGCGAAGATTAATGACCAGACTGACTGTGGATCGCTTCATTACGCACAAAAGTTTAAGTTGTGCACAGTTCAGTAACAAGCAGTGGGTATTCTGAGTGCTGTCATTGTGTGTACTTCAGTTCTACTAATGAGCACTGCAAACATGCTGCAGGCCATGAAGAAGAGTGAAAGCAGCAACGTGATGCTGAGAAGGTGAGCAGGTACCAGTGTGAGGAACAGGTTTACGATGTAGTGAGATATATATATATAAATATACACACATATACATATATATGTAAAATGAGGACTCACACGTCTGAAAACGTGCAAAGAACTTGTTGTTTACTCTGTCGGGAATGTGTGTTTGCTACAGCTTTACTGCACTGCTGGATGATGACACTGTGATGTATAGAAGAATGTCGCTCTCTGAATGCTAATCCTTTTGTTCCGCTTGGAAAGGCTGAATTTGTGCATCCTTATCCTTATAGGAAGAGAAATGCAATCAGGTGTGAGCATCGGAGGGAAGTAACTAACACCTCTTCAAGAGATAAAAATCACAACCTGAAACACTGTAAATAAGATTATGATGGATGGAAGATTACTTTAACATGAATGCAGTTCTATCATTTGCATCTAAACTGCATGAAAACATGTCTGACTGCAGCTTCTCTTGGTGTTTTGTGTGTGCTGCACTGGTTTTGATTTGTTACCCAGTGCCAGTTTGAGCACAGCTTGATAGAAACATATAGATCTTCTTCCCCCACACAGTTTCAGTTAGAAATGATTTAGAACGGAGTTTAACGGACGTCAAAACAAAAAGCTGCAGATTTAGACTCAAACTGTAAATGACTGTGAGCAGCTACAGGAGGAAGCTCTCGTGTGCCCTGACTTTTACCAATGAACAGGATGTGCACCTTACTCATTTTCTTCTAACAGATGATGAGATCTTCATTTTCAGATAAAACTGCACCCCCGCTCGTTTTGTTTCATGACGCTTTAAAAGTAACCGCCGTCCATCAGATTTACACCTCCTGATTATGACACAGCGTGTTAGCAAACATGCTCATGAACCTCTACAGTAGCCTCAGTGTGATTGCACACGTTGTGTAAGGGGCGTGGTCTCCGGCCTGCGTCAGTGGAGGAAGCCACGGAGAGAGCCGGCTCCGGGCTACGACACAGCGGCGAACATAAGAGGAGAGCTGGAACCACAACAATGGCTCTCTGTGTGGGTCGTTCACACACATCAGTGCACATGTTTGCAGCAGGGCATCAATCCTGTTCATTTCACTATATTATAATATTCAAACTCACCCAGCCCTTTTTTATTTTGGAGTCATTAAGTCGAAAGAATTCAAAAAGCCAAAGTGCAGATTAGATTTCCTCGACCTGTAAAAGCTCCCTGTAATCTGTAGACTGAGTCATTATTGATGATGATCAGTGATATCTCCTTAAACAACAGGCTTGAGTCTAACAGTCAGTATTGATCATTGGTCTGGCTCACCCTGAAAGAGGTACTCCTCTGTGTTCATGTCAGGATTGTCAGTGATGATGTCGAACGGGGACCTTCCAGCCATCATCTCAAACATCAGCACGCCCAAAGCCCACCAGTCCACGCTGAAGCCTGGGATGAACATGACATCACATTCAGAATGGATGTGACATGTGATCAATAAGCTACAAACCAGAGATGAGAACAGAGGTCAGGTCTCTGTGGTGTTTGGTACACTACATGGCTCCGCACATGTACAGACACACAACACGACATACTGCAGTGTGGACAGGCTGACACACGGCTAACGTTAGAAAGAGATTTAAAGACACACAGAAAATGTCACACATGCAGGAGTTACTGCCGTATCATATACATACATATATGTTTTTATGATGTTACTTAATAAGGTAGCACAGGAGCACATTTGGACCAATTAAACACATTCACATGTATAACATGAAATGTTGTTAGGCAGCACATATTAGTTTGTAATGGTCTGTGAATGGCTTGATTTAGTAGGACTGTCAAAGTGTAACCCTTTACACTGCTCCTGTACTCACCATAGTCTTCTCCTCTCAGGATCTCAGGCGCTATGTAGTTTGGAGTGCCACAGAAAGTACTGGTGGTATCACCTGGTCTGATCCCCTCCTAAGAAGTAGAAGACAGCAGCGTTTGGAGAGATCAACAAGAGCGCGCTAGACCTTCCAGTCAATACTGACCTAATGCATTATTGATAATGCTACAGCTGCCCGCACTCTGTTACCTTGCACATGCCGTAGTCTGTGAGCTTGATGTGTCCCTCGTGGTCCAAGAGCACGTTGTCCAGCTTCAGATCACGGTAGATGATGCCCTTTTCATGTAGGAAGTTCAAAGCGATGCAGATTTCAGCAGCATAGAATCTGTGACGAGATGAGAGGTGAACATTTCCACTCGCACATGAGAACATGTTCAAATCCTTCCTGCACAGCTGCATGGATTTAGTGACAACGCAAATCGATGTTTACAGACCGTGACTAAGAGTGACTCGTCTCAATCGTTCAGAATCGTTCTCCAGCATCTGCTTGTGATGCTGTCGAGCGTTTGTGTTACATTTACAGAAGCTACCCGTGAACCACGGGGTTGGAGGGCGCATGTAAACGCTCTCCAAAGCCTGATAGCATCCACACATTTACTTTACAAAAATAAGAGACGCAGCAGGAAGGTTGTTAGATTTCTAACCTGTGTGTGTTTTGGGGCCAGGTCAATGCAAAACGGCCCTCAGTGCACTAATGCCTGCGGTGCTATATCTAACCTGACTAAATGACTGTTTCTCTTCCTGTTTCTGATTAGTTGTTGGGATTTTTATTGTTCTCCTTTTTTCTTATAATGTAGGAATTGTGAAGATTTGGCCTTGAAGACACAAACACTCATTAGTTTTGGTTGAAACTTTAAAAAGCTGAAAGACCAACAAAAGTCCAGCAGGTTCAAATCTGCAGCAGGCAGTGTTCACCTCTGCAGAAATGTAAGACATGTCCTCCCAACAGCTGTGCACGTCAGTGGGACTCAGCATCTGCTGCAGGACTCTTTGTTTGTCTTATAGAACTAATGAAAACTGGTTTTTATAGCTCTGGCTAAATGTTGGTGTCATGCTCCAAACAGAGCCTGGGACAGATAAGTACAGTTTACAGTTCCCAGAGAAGGACGTCCCCACGTGGCCTCTGTCCTCGTTCCTTGCATATAATTTACTCAGCTGCTGCCAGAGTTCTTAGAAATCTAAAGAAGCCATCGATAACACCTCCAGCCGTGTTACAGTGGGCTTTGTAAACACTACTGTTTACTACTGATAGCTGTCACTGGGTGAGAGGACACCCTGGACTGGGACGTAACTGAATTTGTGCGTCACATTTGCAAAGTGTGTGTGCGTTTCATGCAAAAGCAAAGCCACTGTGTAGTGGCCGTATCTCCAGCTGTGTGTACATGAAGGCCCACTTCACAGGTGTAGTTTATTCCCTGTCAGACGGAGGTCTGTCAGTACCATCACTCCTCTCTGAGGCCACGGCTCCTAACAGGTCAGCATGTGTCAAAGCACCTGCAATACTCTGATACGCTTTGACTCCTGGGTCCACACAAAGTAACAGACATTAAAGAGACCATGTTCCTCGTGCCAAACATTTCTTCTTCTACTATGGCTATTGTTATGACAGCTAGTCTATAAAGCCTTTGTAGTTTGGGCCATCATTAGATGTACTTGGAGTGCTTCTTCGGTGAGTCAGTCAAATGTTTTCTCTCCATGTGTAGGTTGTGTGTATTCTGTCTCTAGGAGATAAGCCTTCATTAAACCTGACAAGCCTCTCGCTGTCTGCTGCTATAAATCTGTGAAACACTGAGGCAAAAGACTGCAGTGGAGAAATCCCACGTCGCTCCCCCACATTTTCACGGTGACAGCCTCCATTGTACGCTGTTGTTTCTTTGTTGCCATCAGACTGATGGAAGCTATGGCCTATCAGCAGCACAATCCCCTGCCCACCAGCCCGCCTCCCCCACGGCGTGGGGGAATGTGGCAGGGCTCTCTCTCTAAGAGCGCTGCTCATGAATATGTACCATCATTATGAGTAACTAACATGCTGCTTTGCATATATACAGCCACTGCCTCCACAATCCAGATTGCATGAGCTGATAGGGGTCCAACGGTGCCTCTGTAAATTACACAGCCTTTGATCCGCTATTTATCAGAGACGCAGCTGGAGCGCCCCGCGAATAGACAGCCACAATGAATTATGGGTGCTCATTATATTTTAAAAGGAGGGTAAAAGTGTTGAGACCTGTTAAAGCATCCTATGAAGCATATCTTCAAACATATGTGTTTAAAAGAAGACACACCCAGTATGAATCTGTAGACCGTCCTGAAAACCGCTGATCTGGTGTGGTTCAGGCATGCAGCTCCTACCTGAGGGCTCTGACGTCTAATACTCACAACACTTTTCACAAAAACAGCTGAACATGAGTCTGCCCGCTCTGCACAGCCGTGCGTTGAACCGGCCCAATGCTGCACGTACACATGGCTGTATCGCCAGAGCAGCCCTCATGATTTCCTGCGTGTAAACTGAGGCTACGTGAAAATATAGGTTATGCTGTCCCTGAACTTGCTCCGCTCCAGGGATGCAGATACAATGGTTTGACCCTTCTGGAAGTCGTTTACCCCAAAATTGTTCACAATTGTACAAATGGGTTTTCTGTGTCATGTCAGTGTAACCAAAATCAAGTGTACCCACTTCAGTGTCATCCTGCTATCACAGAGGCCTCATTTACCACCTCAGACTGAATCAGCTGCTGCTCAGTCTTCATTCAAACATGCGACCTGTTCATAATGCACATGTGGGAGTACACCTAAACATCATGTACCCTCTAAAGATTATCACATTGTGGACAGGGACCATATTTTATGTGGATAATGCCTGGAAGCTGGCGTACATCTGGAGGTTTACCTTGCGTGCTCTTCCGGGAGCTTCCTTTGTCGTTGCATATGAAACATCAAATCCCCACCGTTCACATACTCGATCACTAGAAATAACCTGGAAACAGAGCGAGAACATTTATGAACAGACGTTACATCAAATACTCTCAATATGAACGTTATGCAAATTTTAAAAAAGAGCATTTCTTGCTGGTCTTCATTATATCAAAAGAAAACATGCACCTTGACTCAAAAGCCCCGTTTGATGTTATTTAATCAATAATAAAATATTATTGTATTATGATAGTATTATGGTAGTATTGTGATAGTATTAAGGTAGTATTGTGATAGTATTAAGGTAGTATTAAGGTAGTATTGTGATAGTATTAAGGTAGTATTGTGACAGTAGTATGGTAGAATTGTGACAGTAGTATGGTAGTATTGTGATAGTATTAAGGTAGTATTGTGATAGTATTAAGGTAGTATTAAGGTAGTATTGTGACAGTAGTATGGTAGTATTGTGACAGTAGTATGGTAGAATTGTGACAGTAGTATGGTAGAATTGTGACAGTATTAAGGTAGTATTGTGATAGTATTAAGGTAGTATTGTGATAGTATTAAGGTAGTATTGTGACAGTAGTATGGTAGTATTGTGACAGTAGTATGGTAGAATTGTGACAGTATTAAGGTAGTATTGTGACAGTATTAAGGTAGTATTGTGATAGTATTAAGGTAGTATCGTGATAGTATTAAGATGCTGGAAATACGACGTGGGTGGATCCTGACATAAACTTTTCACAAATGGGAGTCGAGCGATTGAAGCGACTGAAATGTGAGCCAATAATAAGAGGGAGTAGAAAACACATTAGTGGGTTGCCTAGGCAACCGAAGCCTGGGCTATCCTCTGGTGACCAACTGTCGATTAAAGCAATGCACAACGAGTGAATCTCTTCATATGTGCACGAGGTTTAGAGGTGAGACACAAACGACCTGAGCAGTTCCACAGCATGTGCATGTTACATCGTAACCACGTGTTTCCAGCACAGCCACTCTTCACCTGGCTGCCTGTCTTTTCCTCCTCTTCCCCACCGAAAAATTCATGATGGAGAGTCACTGTGGAGGAAATATAGTACAGCTGCAGGTGGTGCCTGGAGGGGTGTTGCTCCACAAAGGAGACTATGCGGAAATGGTTGGATGAGCAAGTCATTCAGCTTCGTTTATGTAATAACACCTAAAGTGTTCTTAAGATGATACTGTGGAGGACAAATGTGACACTGCATGTTGTATGCATGTCTTTATCCTGTCTTCCTTCTCTCACCCCAACCAATCACAGCAGATGGCCCCGCCCCTCCCTGAGCCTAGTTCTGCCGGAGGTTTCTTCCTGTTAAAAGGGAGTTTTTCCTTCCCACTGTCGCCAAAGTGCTTGCTCATAGGGGGTCATGTGATTGTTGGGTTTTTCTCTGTATGTATTATTGTAGGATCTACCTTACAATATAAAGCACCTTGAGGCGACTGTTGTTGTGATGTATAAATAAATTGAATGTATGAAAATGTCCTTATATAGATTTTGAACTTTTGGGGAAGTTGTCAGTGTTTATTACAAATCATAACAAAAACAATAGTAAAGTAAAAAAAAGTTCAGCTGTTTGATGTGTCAGCTGTTGGTCACGTGATCTTTATGAAGGGCTGTTATGGGTGCAGCCCTGCTGGGTTCAGCACTGTTTGAGGAAAACAGTAAAGTCCTGAGTGTGAACAGTACCTTTAGTCCTCACATCATGAACAGGTTTTAATAGATCTGCAGAACCATTGAATGGAGCACATTACAAATCTGAGCCGTGGTTATTTCCCAACTACAACAATGACCTCACTGTGAAAACACACCGCAATGTCTAATCTCTTTCAATTCAGTAAATTTAGACACACAATGTAAACCTAGTGACACAAACTACAACTCATTTGAACTTTGACCTCGGTGCATGATGGAGCTCCAGGGCTGCCTTGAGCTGGACGCTGCACAGATCACACAGAGTTGAATCAGTGTCAGAGTGCAGCGGCATTGTTGCTGTGACACAACCCTAACGACCCACAACATTGTGCTTTCTTACTAAACACTGAGGCCCAGAAAGCAGTTTGAAGAGTTCACTACGCAAAGTTAAAAAAGGGAGGAGCTTCTGGAAAACTGTCAACCTGTCTTCAGATACGTGTGGAGCTACTCAGGAACAGCCTTCATCTGTTTGTCAGGTCGCCTGAATCTGTGCTTTGTTTTAAACAACGGCTCAAAGCTCATTTTTATACTTCACAGCCGTGAGCCACAGTTTACAGCTAATGTGCGCATGTAGGAAGACGTACGACTAAATATGTGTCTGTATGCTGGAACATATACTTTGAATCTGTGTGTTAATATGAAGTTAGACGTTAAGCTTACTTCAGCAGACTGAGGTAAGAACGGGCCATCGTCAAAGGAGTATTTAGTGAAAAGCACTGTACCCGACAGCGCTCACAGTGTCAGCTTTATCCTCTTACCGACTTTCTGTCTGGAAACAGGAGTGGAGGCCGACTAAGAAGGGATTGGTCGAGGCCTGCTCAAAAACATGCTTCTCTGTCTGCACCCAGTCAATATCCTGCAGAGATGAGACAGACACAGCATGAGACAGATAATGTGGGAACAATCGGTTTGTCAGTAGGCTTTCTCAGACAGATCGATGGAGATACATCAGGTCACTGGTGTCACTGGTTTGAACAGCCCTCACACACAGAATGGGAGATTAATGGAGTGCAAGCCATGAACTCGGGAAACAGAAGAGCTCTCTATTGTCCTTTAACACGATGGCAGGTTTAAGGCACTTGAACCACAGTGGCTTACATTCACTTCCCAAAGTCCATCTTTTATCTACAGTTTGTAATTTTGGACTAAAATACTGCCAATAGTAAGTGACGTTATTACAGGTATGCAATCTACAGTGTTTGCTGCAAAATTTGACATTATTTTGTGACATCAGCATCTCATCGTATCCAACCCTTTATACTGAATCGCCTTTCTAAATCAGGTGTCACAAAATAACAGCTGAAAGCACTCCAACTCCCAGAAGTCCTTCAGAGTACCCAGGATGTCATGGATGCTGCTCAGTGCTTTGCCTGCAGCGAGGACTCTGAATCTGGAGTTAAAGCATCATTAAACTGTGATCAGGTGTGTGTACACTGTGCCGTGATACAAAATTCCTTTTGGTCAAGTCATTACTGCATCCAGCCATTATTATTATTATTATTATTATTATTATGCAAAATAAGTCATAGTAACACGTCTGACATTTCAGACTATTTGACTCTCAGTGGAATCACCTTCCTGCTGTCCGTGGATTGTTGTTTGTACAGAAAGTGAAACTTTGTCATGGAATAAAACGTGTCCATGTGGGACAACGTGAGCTGGTCAGATGATGGACGATGCTGTAGTTATAGGACGCTGGTCCTCAGCCTATATGTTGAGCAATATTGCCATCTAGTGGACTTTCATCACACAACCACAGCACAGTCAGTAGGCTTTCTGTATTCAGGCCTATCTCACCTCCTTACCAATCTCTCTCTCTGTCTTTCTTTTAACATATGTTTCAGCTACGATGTTCTAGGACTACCTGATGACTTTTGAGGCAGAGAAGTCACAGAGTCTAAAGAACGTGATCAGAGTCTGTTAACTTAAGCTAAGCTTTGAGTTATCAGACCAGCAAGCCAGACGAGTCGAGAGCAAGAAGTGAAATCAAAGTAACACAGAAAACAGAGCTGACTCAAAGTATTTCAAAGTCACTGAGTCTTATTGTATCCACAATCCACCCACAGAAGTCACGTGTTGTTTCTAAGGTTATGATCAGTCCTGGAGGACAGGGAGCTGTCAGTACTGCTAACGTACCATGCAGACAGACTGTGTCAGAGACACTTTCAAAGAAAGCTGCAGGTGTGGGCATCACTCGTGGAAAACGAAACGACACTTTGGCTCTTGTAATGCTTCTGTTTCTATGAATATAACATGTTTTTGCCTGTGGAACATTATTTATGCAGACTTCATGTTCATCTGGTTATTCATCCCTGCAAAGAGGATGTTATACCCGGATTTCATCTGCTGCTTTCAGTCACCCACTCACTTCTTCCTCCTCAGCAGCTCTGTGCCACCTCCACTCCAAATTTCCCCTTCTTTGTTCCATTTCCTTCCAGTGTCTGGCTCAGTTCCATTCCCTTCCTTTAGCCAATCCCGATTCTCATATTTTCATACCTCCCCACTGTTTCCTCGTCACCCTTCACTTCCAACTTTTACCCTCCACTCTCCTCTGAATATTGACCTGTTACATAGTCTAGTGCTCCTAAATCTCTCCAGAGCCCTGCTGTCTCCATGCAAGGTCAAAACAATGAAACAGACAGCGTGCAAAACCAGCTGCCCTCTGAGTATTCGAGAAAATATAAACAGAAGTATTGAAAATTCCCCACATTCTCAATGAAATGTGTCCTGCTGTCCACCACTGGTCCAGTTCAACCCTACATGTAAGACAGAAAAAAGCGGTCCGTGGCTGGGATGTGCCAACATCACAGATCCTGACATCATCTGTGTATGTGGACTTCAGTGGAAATCACTGGGTGCTGAAGCTGCTGTTTACACACTTTTATACAAGAATTTACTAATGTCTACCAAATCTGTTCCAAAGCATTTCAAAAGGAAAACAGCAACAGCTGTCCCCACGTAGGCTGATTTATAGAGTTATATCCCCTCCTGAAGGCAAACATTACACTTCTCAGTCTTTGTGCTTAGAAATCTTTGAAACCTTCAGTGTTTAATGTTTGTAGTTTTCCTTCTCTTGTTTTTCTTTTACGCTTGCAGCTGTGGTGGTTAATGTTTTCAGTCAGTTGTTCTGGACTGTTACAACACAATGAAGATGGATGAAGCCTCCAGGTCTGAAAACTCACAGCAGTATAAATCCTGCATTCTCTCCAATGTCCAGCAGGGGGTGCATTGCCTGTTGTAAAACTAACTAACCCTAATTTCCTTCGGGATTAATAAAGTATTCTGATTCTGAATAGTACAGAAGTCAGTGAGAGACACTAACTCTGATGTTTTCAATCACTAACTCAGTCTTCTGTATAACACACGGTGGTCACATTGTAAATTCAGGCCTGTCAGTGGGATGCTGCACAAGAAACCTATTGTTGTAAAGCATATATTTTATACTTATTTGATCCTCTACAATAAACCGAGGATTCAGGCTCTCACAGACCAGCTGTGCGCTACATATAATACAACTACTGTTTACAAAGCACACCTGTCCACAGAAACCCATGGGAAGACCAACAAATGTCAACCAATGTCAGCCTCCTTAAGGCTGGAATGCAGCTGGATAGGGTAGTAGTAAGACTACACACCTTTGGAGCAGGAGTCGCAAGTTTGATTTCCACCCAGTATCCAGTAAGGGTCCTGGCTAGACCCCCCATGCTAAAACCAGGCCTAAACTTGTTAATGATCTAAAGGCAGCTGGCACCACAGTCACCAAGAACACCACTGGTAACACAACACACAGCCATGAACTGAAGTCCTGCAGCAAAGTCAACCTTCAGAAGAAGGCACGTGTCATCTTACATTTGTCAGTGAAGATCTCAATGATTCAGAGAAAGCTCAGGAGAGAATGCTGCGGACAGATGAAACAAAGAAATGAGGTTTTTGGCATCAACCCACCCTGCGGTGTCTTGGAGGGAAGAGAAGTGCTGAGTATGAACCAAAGAACACCAACCCCACCCTCAAGCACACAGGTGGAAATATTATGCTTTGGATGAAGCCGTGACCTCCACTGGACACTCAGGACGGGTCATGGATGGGTCTTCTAACAACAAAGAAGTGTCTAAAGGAAACACGCACTAAGGTCATGTATTGGCTTAGCCAGATTCCAGACATTAATTCTTAATTAAAAACCTGTGGAGGGAGGTGAAGCTTCACGCTGCCAAGCGGCAGGATTTCGAGAGTTTCTATAGAGAGGAGTGTGCTAAAATCCCTCCTGACATGTGTGCAAACCTGGTGACCAGCTACAAGAAACCTATTACTGCTAACGAGTACTCATGTGGTTCTAGGGGTTTAAGTACTACAGTCAGAGTTTCTCCGGGTGCTCTCACCTCGTCGTCATGGACCAGCTCCTTTTTCACCACCTTCATGGCGTACATCTGCTCGTTCTTCTTTAGCCGCACCAGCAGAACTTTGGCATAGCTGCCTCGTCCTATTACTCGAATCAGGTCAAAGTCAGCCAGCCCGAGAGCCAGTCCCTGGGATATCTTAATGCCATCGATGCCATCAACTACTGCTTTGATATCCTACAGGGGCAGAGGTCAGAATAGCATCAATAGCATAGTTTATGTAGAAGAATGATCACACAGTCATTTTCAAAGGGAATGGGCAGCTTTTACATTATCAGCGTATTATCCTTAATGAGTCGGTCTTACCTCTGTCTCGTCTTCTGCTTTATTCACTGCACAGTTGTGTGGTAAAAACGGTACTGCAAAACACAGATCCACACCAAACTATGACCATCTGGAGACTGTCGCAAATGCTTTCTTTCCCTCAACCAGCAGAGGGAGGCAGAGCACACAAAATAAAGACCCCTGTTCTTACCAAACTAGGCTAATCCACAAGGGGCCCCAGAGCATCTCATGGGCACAAGTTTACACATAAGCATCTCAGAGTTACATAAGTGATGACAGCGAATGAGAAGTCAAGAGACCAGGCCCACTGGTCCAAGCAGCCACTCTGGTACTCATTTCTTTGGGGACTCGTAAAATGACAGCGGGGGCCACTGAGGGCTCCTCAGTTATAAATTGTACAAGTAGCTGTCGTTTAAGGAAACACTAAAGAAACTGGTGTAGTGGCGCACATCTCTGTAGAGAACAGCACTCTTCTTTATTTTTTATTCACTCTCAAATTTAAAAGAGTTTGTGTACTTTCAAAGAGATGTTGTCACCCTGTTTATCCACAGATATCACAGTTACTCTGAGACAAACTCAAATGCATTCTTATGCTAAATATTTGTAGTCATTTCAAACAAAATTACACTCTATTGTATTTTATTGTAACATTTCTTAGGGCCCACCCAACGGTCAGTTCACCGCCTACGAAGGACCACAGAAGACATCAGAAAGTGTGAAAAGTGTTAAATGTCCTATGTGTTAGAGTCCAAACAGTCCAGGACATGAATGCAGTCAGACTGGGACATGTAGTCCACAGTTTCTAGACGTGCATGGACTGGGTTTGGATGCTGTGTCCAGGATCCCGTCATGCTCTCTGCTGACTTATGTCTCATAAAAATGCAGCAGAGTTCAGAGTTTCCCTTTTTCATCTGGATCTCAAAGAAACCTGCACTCATACAACGATTAGCTTTCTTAGGTAACTCAGTGGCATATAAAAGAAATGCATCTTACTCCCATCTGTGTCCTCTGTGTCATCCAGTGGAAGGTCCACCTCGGCACTCTGGGCATCTGAAGGGGGCTTCTGTGATGGCATGACTGGATCCTGAAGAAAAGATTTCAGATATTCACCTGCATTTCTTTGCAACATGCCCTATCAGATATCCCGTCATGGCTGTGCAGTCCTGGACGAGTGGATGATGGCTCATGTTTACGCTCAGGGCGAGGTCTGTATTTCAGCTCATGGGCAGAAATGTTGCTGCTCTAATGAAGTGTGGGGGTTTCTCCAGAAAAGGGATTTAATCTTATCCAGGAAAAAAGGCAGTGAAGATAGCAGCACAGTCGCGGAGCACATACTCCATTGACTGCATTGATTTTCTGCTCAGGATTTGGGTGATTGGGGTCAAAATTTTGGATCTTTCTGTTTGGCCAGAAGCTTGCATAGCGCTCTAATGGATTGACTACGTGGAGCACACTGGTCTGTGGTCACGCCGTCCTTGTTTTGTATCAGTTAGGATATCACTATATTGCTGGTCTTTGAAGAAAGACTTGTTTGAAAGACTAGCTTGTTGTTTCTCAGCTGTTTCAAAACCATTTTAATTCCTTTTTATAAACTGCTTCACTGATAAGATAAGACATCACTACTTGATCTTTGAATCTCATGTAAAGCAGCACACACACCAAACACAAGTACATTTTAAAGACATTTGTGACAAACTGTTCTGCTGTGTTTTGTTGTTGCTCCTGTGCAGAACCTGTGTGGTTCCACTTGATGCTGAGGCCTGAAGGGTGCTACTGTGACGCAAGATTAGCACAGTATGCTGAGCCCAAAGCAAGAGGTTTCAGTTTCACTCACTTTATTTACACTGAGAGCTGACTGACTCAGAATGACTCCGGGTAATGAATTAACCCTGAGAGAGTCAAACTTCAGTTTAACATATAGAGTTTGAGAGCTCTAACATATTAACCTGATACTTAAAACAACTACTTGTTACACTGTTTCCAGCGTTGGTCTGACACTGTGTTCACTCTGATGGGAAAGGAGATTGAATGTTCCCAAATAGTGCAATCTGATTGGTTGGGAGGGACTTTGATGCAGTAGCTGTTCAACAATCCCTGCCATGGCCTCCACCTTAATGTTTGACAACAGCTTGAGAACATAATTAGTCCCATCAGTAACACTGACTAGCTAACTTTTGCTCTACATTATTAGCCTACTGCTAACAAATTAAAGAGATTAAACAACAGGGCCAGTGTAACAGCTGCTCTCTATCCACCTATGACCAAAGAAGGGTCAATCACTGAGTGCACCTAAGGTTAAAGATTATTCTTTGCATGTCCACAGTTTACACACACCCCTCACTGATATGAGTGTCATGGTAATTTTGGGCTTTTGATGGTTTCTTTGAACGGTTCTTTGTCCAGGGAGGGAAAAAGCTTTCACAATGATCCATGCAGACAACAGGAGCCTCTGTGCAATTTAATGGGCATAATCACATACTCACCATAAGCCTTTGGCAGGTCTGAGGGATGAGTCTGTGACAGCGCTTATGGACCAGCAGTTTGCAGGTGATACACTTGTAGCCCTGACTGCCCAGCCCCCATATCCTGTCACTACAGTGGGCACAGTAGGCTTTCTGTAAGACAAAAACATGCACCCTTTTTAGCAGAACATATATGTCAAAGTCAAACTTTGCCACTACAGGACGGACAATGAGACTCTTCATTGTTTAAATGAGGAGTCTGATTTTCATAGTTAGCCTTTATGGCTGAATAGCACAAACACAGCTGCAAACATCCATGTTTGTAATCAGTATTTATTTTAATACAATTATTATCACGACAGAATAAATACACATCGTTCATTTATAACAGAGAAAATCAAAAGACATTTTCAACAATAGAACTCTGTCTTCATAAACAACAAGACGGAGACTGTGCTGTCTGCTCGTTCACACTACAAATAAAATGTGACAGCAAACGCACTCTAGTGTGAACGCTCAAAGCGGCCCGCATGGGTAAAAGATGTCACACAGAACGCGCTCTGTTTACACCCAGACCAACAGTATTGTTTGACTGATGGCCCACTTGTTTTGGACTTTACGTTTCCCAATTTTACTTTAAGTTATAAAGTTATTTTGTTATTTACATATGGCCTAATAATCATCCTTATTGCTGTTTTAGAGAGGAGCAGTGCTTCAAAGGATAGTTGCAGATTTCTGTCAGAATCTGCAGATTATACAATACAAATTAAATGTTCACGTTTCTCCAACGTTGTCTTCCCAACAGTTTCACCGGATGGCCAGGAAGCGTTCACGATATCTTCTCCAGCGCTGATAATTGCCGTCTGTCTTGTGTCGGTGACGTAAAAGACGGATTTAATGCGACATGACCGTTCAAACAGCAGTCGCTTTCTGAAACATCAGATATGTATCGGATTCAGCACCACATACGAAAGTGACCCAGATCGGATTTGAAAATATCGGATGTGTGCTGTTCACACTGTCATACCATGATCGGATATGGGTCGCATAGGGTCAAAAAAAGTCGAATTTGATGCGCTTTTTCCTGCAGTGTGAACGTAGCCTTAGACATGTCATCACCGCCAACCCAGGAGGGTGATGACATCACACCTTTTTATGGCTGAGGTGTAAAAACTGCAGTTTGTGTTTATTCCTGTTTGTCTAATGTTAATATTTGTTTGATAATCTGAAACATGGAAGTGTGACAACATGTATCTAATACTAATGTTTCAAATGCTGCGTGTGTGAGTGTGTGAGAAAAAGGTGATTGACAATGGAAGAGAGACAGACCTTCATATAAATGTCGGTCTGTCCTACAGAGAAACTGCAAAGAAAGTCAAGGTGTCAGTGAGTCCAGTTTCCTTCAGCATCCAAAGGCTCAGAAACAAACTGACAGGAAGAGGTCTGCAGACCCAAAGATACGACTCAATCAGAGGACAAGTTTCTGAGAGTTAACAGCTGTGTGATAGGTGGCTCACAGGACAACAGCTTCAAGCAGCTTAATAGTGGTCGTCGTAAGAAAGTCTCAGTTTCAGCTGTGAAGAGAAGACTTTGAGCTGCAGGTTTGACAGGACGAGTTGCAGCAAGAAAGCCAGACGTCAGAATAAGACAAAGAGGCTTGGCTGGGCCGTGAAACACCACCATTGGACTACTGAAGACTGGAAGAAGGTATTATGGACTGATGGATCAACATTTGAAACCTTGTGTTCATCACACAGGATCTTTGTGGTCGAGTAGGTAAAGGATGGTTCCACAGTGTGTGGTGTCAACCGTCAAACATGGAGGAGGAAGTGTGATGGTCTGGGGCTGTTTGCTGGATCCAGGGTCGGTGACTTGTACAGAGTGAGAGGCTCCCTGAACCAAAACACGTACCACAGCATTGTGCAGCACCATGCAGGACCCTCTGGTATGAGCCTAGTTGGTCAAGGCTTCATCCTACAGCAACATAAAGACCCAAAACATAGATCCAAGCTGTGCCAGAACTACCTCAGGAACAAAGAACAAGGTGATGAGCTTGAAAACACGGAGTGTCCAGCACAGTCTCCAGACTTAAACCCCATCGAGCTGGTTTGAACTGGACAGAAGAGTGAAACCAAAGCAACCTACAAGGTCCACGTTTATGGGAACTAACCCTACAGATATGGGAGAATATTTGATTTCTATTGTAGAAAGAAGCCACGACTGTCTTCAGCTGTTATATCTGCCAAAGAAGGCTACTCTGATGGGTTAAAGGTTAGAATACACTTTGGTCTATAAACTGATTCCATGATTTCTTTTTTAACTCCAATTACTTATTTGTGCTATGCTTTCATTTCAGAGTTCAATGAGACAATAAACTGCATCACTTTCAATAAAAAACTGGAAAATTTTGGGTTTTCTTAAACTTTTGAGCGGTAGTGTGTATTTTTAAGTGGTTGGATATTTTATATATTTACTAATTACCATGATTTTTAAAATGATAATTATAGTATCTTCTTTTTGCTTTCACGAGTTAATGTGAGTTAATGTTTCTATGGTTTGTTCTGGTAGGAGGTGCTTAAGCATGGTGTTGGTCCAATGCTGGACTGCTGGCTAGTCACCATTAGCCATGGAGTTAGCCCCGAGTTTTATTTCAGCCGAGTTCCTGTAGGGTCACAGACACTACTTCATGCTGAAAATATGGATTTGTAATGTTATTAATACGATAGATTTCTAACTGGACTGCACAACCTCAGCCTCACCCTTTATGTACGTGTCTCTAACTCAGACTCGTCCTTCCTCCTCGTGTCCTCGGCCAGGCCAAGGCTTATTGTAAGTTTACTCTGTTACATGACTTGGTGTGGAGTCCTTTCTGTGTAGTTGTACCAAAGCTGCTCGGTGTCTCTGGGCAGGCTGTCACCAAACCGTCTCCCTGGGAAGTGAACACTTGAGATGCAGAGTGTGTGCTCGGCTGTACTGACATCATTGTAAAGAACAAAGTCCCAGTCAGTACTCTATTACCATGGAAATGCTTCAGCAAAGACTTCAAGTCCTTTTCCTCGAACACTAAACAGAGTTAAAGCGCAAACTTTCACCCACACCCAGCCTGACAGCGATGTAAATCTAAGCTTCGGGTTCTTTTTAGGATTTTTTTGGATGATACAAACACCAACATGAGAATAATCACAGGTACAGATGCACCTGTACGCTGACTGGATATCAGCCCTTGACTGACATCAGCATAAAAATACCAAAAAAAACTGACCCATATTTACACTGGTTAAATGATTAAATATTACATGGCCATGATGAGTGTACGTACACGTCTGTACATGATAATACACGCAGTCTCCTTGAGACAGAACAGTGAAACACTGTAAAACTGACTAAAGTTGCTCTAGTTTCTCTGGTGCATCAGAACGGCTCACCCCAAACGCTGTCCCTGACTTAGCTGGATCTCACTGCTCTGCGCTGCTGCAGAGCACATACATGTGGCTGTACGGGGAACCCTGCAGTGTCAGGCTCCAGGACATTAGAGGACAGTAAGTGGTGTATTAGTGCACACCACTCTTCTCCAACATACTGACTCTGCAAACCACACCTTGGCCTCTGCCACTGTTAATGTGATGATCAGCAATGTTTATGATGACTCGTGTGTATTCTTGTCATCTACGTGGCAGCATTTGGTGTTTCCAAGACTCAGAGAGGTCACCAGCTTTTAAGAACATGTAATAAACCAGTCAGAATAAGCTGGGATAGAAACCAGCACAGGGGAGAAGCATCTCTCAGAGCTGTGCTTGTCACGTGGAGGTCCAAAGTCCTGCAGCTGCCTGCAGCTTCAGATTAAGGAGCAGAAGGCGCTTTATCGATTGATCCCAGCAGGCAGTGGTACAGATCGTGCGAGTGCCCGCACACTGACGGGCCTAATATTGCTGAGAAATGATGTGCTGTCTGCTTTGCTTTTAAGAAAACTCATCAGAGCAAAATAACTGATAACACCTGCACAGAATCAGGCCGTTACAACAGCAAAGCATCATTTACAGAATATAATGTGCCCCAGAAACCACCATCCTTACTACTGTACTGAACTCCAGCATGGTACAGTTACAGGATGCCACGTGTGCAAACAGTCCAGTCAGAAAGTTTCCTCACTACTAAACACTCCAAAACTGTTAGAGGTATTATAACAAAGAGGAAGTGATTGGGAATGACAGCAACTCAGCGACAGTGATATGGCACGTAAAACCACAGAGTGGGGTCCAAGGATGCAGAGGTCGTGACCTTCATATTAGCTGAAGAACAGCTTCATGGCTGAGCAGCTCCATCCAAGCCTTACACCACCGAGCTCAAAGCAAAGCCTCACATGCATTTCAGCTGGCAGAAGCACAGAGTAACAAATGGGAACTGGTCTGATTCTTACAAAACACTTTTCTACTCTCCCAGAGAGCTCAAAGCACCTCAATACAACATGCTACATTCACCCATCCACTTCCTTCTATGGCTTTAAGTGCTTACTAACCCAAGGGAGACAGGACTCGAACCCCCAACCTCCGATCACTGTATGACCTGCTCTACCTCCTGAGCTACTTCTCCATCTGGCAATTCGATGGGTGAATATGAGTTTGACGGTTGCCATGAGAACGGTGCTGATCTGACTACATGTGCCAGGTTTTAGGTTTGGTGTAGGAGGTATTTTCGTGTGGGGTTGTGTGTCAGCAGTTTCCTTTAAAGAAATGCTTCAGCATACCAAGACATCTGGGACGACTTCATGTTTCCAACTTCGTGGGAACAGTTTGGGGATGGCCTCTAAGACTGCACACCAGTGCACAAAGCAGCTCCATAAAGACATGACTGAGCTGACTGGCCTGCACAGAGTCGTGACCTCAACCCAAGATCTCATCCACCTTTGGGATGAATCAGAGCAGCGACTGCGAGACACTCGTGTGTGCTGTGTCTGACCGCACAGATTCTGGAAGAACACTCAAAAATCCCATAAACACTCCAAAAGCTTCAACATTCCCAGATGAGATGAAACTGTTATAGCTGCCAAGGTTGGGCCACCATCATATATGAAACCCTATGGATTAACAATGGGGTGTGACTCAAGTTCATATGCATGTGAAGGCAGATGAGTGAATACATGTGGCAAACCTGTGTCTGCCTGAAAATGGCTTTGTTTTAAGCCCAGTGCCCAACACCTGCAGGTCCTGTATATGGATGCTGTTCACTGAGGATACAAAGGTCAACCATGAACAACTCTCTGTCCCACTCCTCATGACGCCCAGTGTAACTGACGTCACTGTGGGAAAAAGACCAGGCTAGAAAGCTAAAGATACAATATAATATACTTCATCTGATTCGGTTTACACATCTGTAACCAGCAGTCACAAACATGCTCCTCTCACGTTTGAGCTAGCATGTTTTGTGTTTGCTTGTGTGGATTTTGTTCCATGAGAGGACGCTGTCAGTCATCCTCCAACGCCGTCCTCATCACATGGGAAACAGGAGCTAAAGACAGCCCACGATGTCAGAGGGGAGAGAGCCAGAGAGCAGCTTTGCCTCTGAAAACATCAGACGGAGAGGGAGGGACGCAGATGTAAAGAGAGAGAGTGAGAGAAAGGAGGAGAAATTTGGCCTACTTCTCCTCAGCTCTTATTTATATCCTGAGGACAACACAGTAACCAACCAGAATCCTGGGAGCTGGCATAGCAACAGTCACACAAGTCCCAGTCTGAGAGCCAGCTGTTTAACAATTCAGGCGCCTGCTGTTATGAATTCATGAAGGAAACAGCAGGAACATCTCCTGACTTGATGTACATTTCCTAATGTGCCCCAATCTATAAATCTAAATATCTATACACAACACTCCTTACATGCCACAGCTGCACAGTCTTTGTATGCTAAATTAGTTAAATGCCTGATTAATATGCACCACAAAGCCCATGAAGGTTCAGTAAAACTAGGAATGTGAAGCTGTGTGTCTCACTGCCTCGTGTGTTGGAAGCCATGACAAGCCGAGCTCACAGAACTGCTCAGGCTGATGCTTTCAATATGCTGTCCAATCAAACTGATTTACCACATGTGGAAAAGACTTGAGTGGTGACAAGCAGTGGGCAGCTGGTGAATACATGTGTGCAGCGTAATGTTTGGCTTCTAATAAAGGTTTAATCGTGTCACCGTGGCAGGATGGGTATTACCTGTAAGAGCTGTGGAGTCACTGAAAGCATTTTAGATTAAAGCTGTGATAGAAGTAAACGTGACTTGGTGTAGTGTGGGTTCTGTATGTTCCCATCTTCACAGCTGTGTGGGTTCTCTGGGGGTACACCAGCTTCCTCTCACAGTGAAAGACACACATGTCAGGTTAACTGGTCATTGTGACACTGGCTGTCGTGAAGAATGGGAGCACGGCTGCTGCTCGCCTACCTAAGGTGGAACCACCTCTGGTCCAGTGATGGGGGGAATGGATCGAGAGATTTGTGCCAGGAATCTGATGAAACCACCTGTACACTATCCCACCCACCTGATTGTGCCTCTCAGTCTACATCCTACCAGCTTTTATCTTACATCCTGGAATTCTGTCCTGGATGGTCTCTGGAAGACCTCTGCACCATATCCCCACTATCACCACCATGGAAACCAGTGAGCTTTTATACACCACTGCCACAGTAATGCCAGAAGCACTTGAGTATAAGATAAAGCTAGAAATGCAGGCAGATGACACCCCCTGTGGAGAAAAGATCGCTGTCAGGCTGTTAGCAGCTGAGTGTTCAGCTGTGGTGAACACTGGGCTATCTTGGAGAAAGTTCAGCAGGATTACGACAGGAAACGACCGTGGATGGAATATTTCCTCCCACGTCACTCTGCCATGGTGGTAGATGTGAGGGGTTTAGGGGAGTGTTCCACATCTGCTTTTCATTCTATGCAGCCAGGCAGGAGACCTGTCTCTGCTCATCCTCTCCTAAACCAGTGGTAGTTGTGCAGTGTCAAATTCATTTACAGTTCTTAGAGTTTGTTTTGTTTTGAGTTTGTTTGTTCTGTCTCTGTGGTGAGTCTGGGTCCCAGGGTTTAGATCCCGTCGTACTGTTTCTACTTCCCTGTGTCAGCACGCTGTGTTCCTCATCTGTTGTTCCTAGTCTGTTACCTACGGGGTTTCCTCAGTGTATTCCTGGAATTCCCAGTGTTTCCCTTGGATGTTGAACTTTGTTTTGCCACTGTTTTGGATATAAAGGTTCTGCCAAGTTTGCCTCACAAATTTACACTTGGGCCCATTTTTTGGTAAATGGTAAAGGGACCGGGTCTTACACAGCGCTTTTCTACTCTGAGCACTCAAAGCACTTTATACAACTTGTTCATTCACCCAATCACATCCATTCACACAAGCACTTGTCTGGGTTTTCAGTGCTACCTAACTAACATTTATACACGTTCACACTCCGATACTCAGACACACTCGGTATAGTATCTTGCCAAAGGATATTTGGCATGCAGACTGGAGCAGACTGGGATCGAACCCGCTCTACTACCTGAGCTACAGCCACCCCGTGCTTTCATGAGGTGCTTTCACACCTTCATGAAAGCACCGCCAAATTAATTCAATAAATATCCTGTCTAAATATAAAATCTAAATCGTGGATATTCACTTTTAAAAAAGATGGGTTGTTCTTGTTCTATATTATACCTAACTATCAGAGCTGCTCAGTGAGTGGGTCATCAGAGGTGTGCAGGTATCTGCACATAGGCAGTAAGGGCTGGGTGCATCTCCCCGCCTCCTCAGCAGTTCCTATTAGGGTAAGATGCATTAGTCCCGGAGACTCTGGGCAACTGGTCCTGTTAAAGCTTCTGTACACTGTGTAGCAAGTCCTAAACCTTTATGTCATTCTTAGGACCTCAGTGCAAATATTAAAGGTCCTGAATGGGAACATAATCAACATAATCAAGGCAGGGATTACACTTTCTCCTACATATTTGGTATTTTAAGATGAAAACTGGTCTTATTTGTATAGGCAGCAGTGAAACTGTACACGACAGCAGCATGAAGCGAACAGCAGCTCTCTCACTGTGACGATAGTTGTTGTATGTCACTATTAGAGATGGCACGATACCACTTTTTTATGTCCGATACCGATATCATAAATTTGGATATCTGCCGATACCGATATGAATCCGATATAATGTTTTTTAATCAACAAAACTGTTTTTTAAATATCTTGCTGCATTTTGTATAAGTTCATACTCAAGTTTAAAACAACAACTACACTAAAGCTATTCTGTTATACCTGTATGCAAAAAAAAATATTTCATAGTTCAGCAATACTGATCAATCTAATAAACTTAAACCTACACCATCCTCCCTATTCTGGTATTTTAAAGAGTACTTAGCATAAATATTAAGCAACCTAACTAATAGGGTTCCAACTCCCAGCAACAACAAAAATAAATAAATAAAAAATAGGGAACCACCCCTCACGCTCCACCTCATGATGCTTAATCGCCGTAATCAACCTTAATTTGATGCAGTGTGAAAAAAAATGCACAGAAATCAATTATTTTTCAAGAAATATTAAATAGATTCAACATCTTTCTTCAACAAAATTGCAGACTGCACAGATGGTACCTTCCCAAAGGAAAAAGTACTATAGCTTACTAGGGTATATATATTAGACTTAATAGTTACTATATACAATAATGGACTTCTATTCATTTTGCATCAAATTAAAACTTTGGGTGTCAGATAATTATTTATTAAAAGCTAGACATTTTAAATGAGAATAAGAAAGAAAAGTATGTCTTTGTGCCCCCTTTTCCCTGTTAATGCCCTATCAGCCCCCCTGGCTAAACTTTGCTAGATCCGCCCCTGCACAGTTACCAGCCGTCAGCTACGTAGAAAAAGATCCTCGAGTAGAAAGTAATATTAAATAAATTCTAACAACAGCTGATCAAGCTTAAACGTGCTGCTGTTGTTCAGCCGCTGGTTTCCTCTTTCTGGTGCAAAGTGGGCCAAAAGCAAACAAGAGACACGGACTCGTGACAGAAAAGCCGATCAGCTGATCGTTAAGCAGTTTCATGATTGAAGTAGCAGCAAGAAGAGGCAGTCGCTCCATATATCGTTTGTTAAGCTTAACGCAGGAATGCTTTACAAACATTCAGAGATGGACTTACACACTTGCTTTACTTCTCTCGGGATAACTTTGTCGGAGATGAAATGCCGGGTTGCTAGCAAAGCTCCAAATGCTATCCAGACCACCGACAGGTCCCGCATGCCACAGCCGCTCTATCACGTGATGCATACTGCTCCGACGTGCTAACGTTCTGAGGTGAGTTACGGCGTGTTGCAAGTTTTGTGAGGTGCTTTCGTGATATTTAATGGATTGGATTACATTTTTTATTTTTCTCCGATATCCGATCCAGTAATTTAGGTCAGTATCGGACCGATACCGATACGTAATATCGGATCGGTCCATCTCTAGTCACTATAGTGTATACCTGCATACAGTTTATTTCTTCATTGAATAAGGCAGAGTGCATCAGTAATACTAACCCCGAGAGCCATAGTGCTGAGCCAGCACGCTGCCTGCACTCAGCTTATCCACTTTCTGGTCCGCACATTAAGACCATCTCACTCCAAGCTGGATTACAAACCAGGAAAACAAGCACACAGCTCTGTCTGTGAAACTGTGTGCACTGATTGGAGGGCGTTTACATTTCCATGATCATGGGCATATTGTCCTGACACAGGAACACCAAATATCATCCTCTAAACCACAGGGCTGGCCTCATTCATCATCATGTTCGCTGAGGCAACATCAAATGGAAAACTATCCCACACAGAGACACCCACTTGTTTCCAGGTCTGAGCTGAGATGAGGGAACCAGCCACAACGAGGACACCGGGAATTATGCACCAGTGTTCAAACAGCTTAGCTGTGAGGTGACTGGGTTACCTGTCATCATTTAAATGCAGGATGTTTATGACACAAACATACCAGTGTAACACACTAAATCATGATATTTATAAATAATTACCACAAAGTAACAGTTTCCCCAACTAAACCTTTTATTTTCACAGTAATAGACAGTCCAGGTCAGAGCCTATATTCACCCTCCTGACACGTCGCTCAGCAGCATCTTGCACTAACACCACTAACTTCAGTAGTTAGCGGTCCTTACTGTGTCTGCTTCAGCTAGGTGCTGTCATTCAGGTGTGTACGTCACACCCTGTAACGCTCAGGGTTAAACACACCTGAACACAGCCTGACCCGTCTGGACGCTCTTTGGACACATGAGGCCAAAAATACAGCAGCACAAACACCAGTGTCAGTATTTGGTGACTAAAACAATCTAATATACTTTTTTCAGACAAGGCAAAGCTGCTAACGGATGCTCTACCAGCTGCAACTACACACACACATCTGTCGCCTCTTACTTGCTTCATATGTTGCAAGTCCAGACTGGCACAGGGCAGATGTTCATACGCACGGCTACAGCAACGGTTAACATTATATATCTCCAGTGGCTCGAATGACCCTGAGCGAGGCAGAGTGCAGCCGTTACCCAGTGTTCTCCTCAGGTGCCAGTGAGCATTAGTAAGACCTGAGGACACTCACCCTGTTAAAGCGTTTGGCCTGGAAGAGATGTCCGTTCACTCGGTAGAGCTTCCTCCATCTTCTGGCCCCCCGTCGGTAGATCGATTCTAGGAGAGAGAGGAAACGGTTGTAGAGCTGTAGCATGATGAGGGACTAATTGAGAGAGGGATGGAGGGGGAGCTAAGATAAAAGAAAAAAGTGATACAATCAGGTAAAAAGTGAGGTAAAGGTCCAGGTTTCATGCACAACATCAGAGTTTGAGCGAGGGGGGAAGATCAGCGTCGGGTTTCTCTACAGCAGTAAAAGCTCACACTGCTCTGCCTTCTCCACGCCCTCCCTCACCACTCTTCAATCTCCTCCCTTCATGTTTCTCCCTCAGCGCCTCCATCACTGCTTGTTTTACCCGATGAATAAACTCATCAGTACCTTATAATTCCTTTTATTCAGACGACACTGTGACGGTGAAGCTATTTATAACAGGACCGTGCAGTCAGCTAAAAATAAACTGCTGCTTCATTTAGATGTGTGAGAGCTGCTGCTGTTGGAAACAATATTTAACATTATTACAAAGGCTTTCCTGGGCTCATCAATAGTGTGACCGTCTGAAACAATCCTATCAGACACACTGTCATTAATATTATCAGGCTCATTGAATGGAATGAAGAAGCACTATAAAGACTTCTGTTTGTGTTTATTCTCTGCAGGATTATTTCATCACATTGCTGTCATGTGTGCTTCCATCCTCACACAATGCTGCTTTGTCAGATGTTGCCTCACCTGCTGCACACAAAGGTGTTGATGGCTTAATACGGAGAAACTCTTCTGGTATCCAAACTGGAGAACAACAACAACAACAACAAGTCCTCACATTTGTAATCAAACCGACCTGCTAACATTTCCAACATAACGCATGAAGCTGAGTCGTGTGGGCAGTTTTCTTATAACATCAACAATACTAAATCCTCTAAACTATGAAAGAATAAAAAAGAAACGTTACAACCAGTTATAAAAGCCCTGTTTATCAGTGCGGTCTCCTACAACCCGAATCCTCTCTGATACACTCACTCAAACCAACACTGTTGATACTGTATGAAAGAGGACTCCAACCCCCAAACATGAAACCGTATTATTGGCCACCACAGACTGCTACTATACCAGCCACCGCAGTGAGAGGGGTTATATGCATATAGCAGCTATGGGTGAGAAGCACCGAGTAGCTCACTGCAATAACAGTAATAATAGAAGACAGCTACAGCACAGTGGGAACAACAGTATGGAGCCAGCCCTGGGAGAACAGAGCAGAAGTGGACTGGTTAATGCACAGTCACCAATGACAGACGGACCTGCTGAGCTGAGGATGAAGATTGTGGTGAGACTCAGGTAAGACCCCAACAAAGAGCACAAAGTCCTCGTGCAGATACTTGCATATGTTGCCTCACAGATCACTCCTAGTACCAGGTGTCCATGAGTGTGGCTCTAGAAGCTGCCAAACACAGGCTCACAGCTCCGGCCAAGAGAATAAATCACCTGTTCTCCAAAGACCCATCCAGGCTGCACCATCATCCAACAAGGGAATAATAGCAGAGTCACCCAGAGACAAAAAAAGTCACCATCCAGTCCTCACACTGACTTCCAAACTGGTGACATCATCGGGATTTAAGCCTTTAGTCAGAAGACGACACCGTTTCCACGGACTGCTACACCACTCAACACGCTGTAGTCATTTTTACTATGGCTGAGTTCACCATGAGTGTCATTAACTCATCAAAATGTATGCTGACAGTTAGCATTACACCAGTGAATATTACCTGTGACCAGTTCATTAAAACAAAAGCAGAAATAAGCATGATGACATCTTACACCCACAAAGCTGATCTGTCCCTGTCAGGTCAGATACCTTCTCACTGAAAAGAACAATACTACTTTTCATTTCATTAAACTCAATCTTCATAAGACTTCATAGAGTTGTTACTAAAGAGCATAGTGCTGAGCAGCAGCATGTTACACAGCCTCAGGCACAGCCTGTGTGTGTCGCCTCCTGCAGTTTACTCCAACAACCCAACACAACCACCTCACCACAGTATGAGCCACAGCCATGTGGCATCACCATCTCCCCTCTCACTAATTATTCATTAGCTGCTCTCCCAGTGTACCCCCCCCATCCCCATCTGTACTAGGTTTCCAGTCTAGTTAGTTTCTCCAGTGATGGGCGTGGCCTAATAACGTCCTCCACTCACACATCTTTTGCCTCTGTTGCCATGGTAACCCATGCTCATGTTGTCATGAGGATGTCAGAACCTGTCAGTAAAGGTGCAAACAGACGATAAATCTTCTGAAAGCAGACCTCACCGTGGTGCTGAATCTGATTTCTACTCTGCGTCGTGTACACGTCTGTGCATTCTCATGTTCAGCATCACTGTGTGTGTAATATATAAAACAGTATTTGTGTGTTCATCAGGCTAAGGTCCTCTACCACAGGCCAGGCAGTGTGAGGGATCTGTGCAGCTGCTCCAGTTGTTCCTTCAGTCCCTGTTACTCCTCAGATTTTCGGTGTAGATGTTAGCGAGGTGGATCAGTGACTCCTGAATCGATATCCTTATCCACTCTTAGTGCTGAGCTGACGTAGGGGCTGACACCTCTGCAGAGCAGCAGCTGGGACAGTGCATCACCTCCATATACTGCATGCTTGTGCTGTTGCCTTGGAGCTGGCGTGCATGCTGTGCACATAGATAAAATGGGCACGCTGTGGTCACCATGGATGGTCGAGGTCAGCCACACAGAATTCTAATGTTTACTTTGAATTTCTGCAGGTCGTCCATGTTTACAGGCTTAAAGCTATGTGACTGGCTGATTAATGAGCAGCTGGTGTAGCCATCTTGCTTGCACGTCACTTTAAAGCGTGCAGTGTGGTGCGAGCCTCGTCCAAGCCAAAAATGAAGCGCTCGTTTCTATTTGCACATGAGAACCATAGAAACAAGGACTGAAATGCACCAAAGCATGACCAGCTTACTGGGCATTAAAGGCAAAACTGAAGTCACAGAGACCTCGTGTCACTAAAGTAGCCCTGCTGTAGAGTGACTCTGCTATGTTTAATGCACAAACAACAAGAAGCTGTGGCTGCTTTGGGTCTGTGTGAAGCCAGGCTGTGGAGATCTGAAGCACAAACAGGCCTCGCTCTTTACAGTTTTGTCTGTGAACTCCCTTAAATCTTCTTAAGCCCTCCAAAGAAAAAGAGAACCACTGCAGTGTGTTTCCATAGTTACCCACTATTTTCTTCTTACTGGTGGGTGAGGGAGATGGGGATGAGACACCACATGCTAATGTGGGGAGACGTGTGAGGAAACCTATGTGTGATTTAACACACAGCACATGCCCACACAATGCTAAATACAGTATGATTAAATCATTAAGTGCAAAGTGGTAAATTGCAACAATTAGCTCAGTGTGTTGATAAAACCATGAGACAGAAGGAGCTTCAACACACGAGTTTCCTCCTTTGTGCCATACAGACTTGTCGGGGGGAACCTTCATAATCAGAGCATTAATAATAAATATGGGGCAGCACGGTGGCACGGTGGTTAGCACTGTTGCCGCACAGCAAGAAGGTCCTGAGTTCAATTCCACCATCAGGCCGGGGTCTTTCTGTGTGGAGTTTGCGTGTTCTCCCCGTGTTTGCGTGGGTTCTCTCCGGGTACTCCGGCTTCCTCCCACCGTCCAAAGACATGCAGCTTGTGGGGATAGGTTAATTGAATAATCCAAATTGCCACTAGGTGTGAATGTGAGTGTGAATGGTTGTCTGTCCCTGTGTGTTAGCCCTGCGACAGACTGGCGACCTGTCCAGGGTGTACCCCGCCTTTCGCCCTATGACAGCTGGGATAGGCTCCAGCGCCCCCCGCGACCCTGAAAAGGATAAGCGGAAGCGAATGGATGGATGGATAATAATAAATCAGTAGAAAGACTGATGGTTACAGGCTGCTGCAAACACTGCTCTGGTGTCTGTGCACCACAGCTGCACTGTGGGGGAATGTTTTATCCACTCAGATCCTGTGTGGGCCTGTGTCACTGACACGTGTCCCCTCTGACATGGCCAGGATCATTAGGACACACTCTCAGTTTCAGTGTTTTCATTCTCAGTGCACTGTATTTGATTACTGTGTTAACAGAGTGGCTCTACCACTCAAACTAATACATCACAATCGATCAATATTCAATGGCTGCGAATATGTAAACGGCTTCTTTAAAGGCACTGGCCCCAAAAGAGATGCTTCAAAGAATACACCTGCGTGTAAGCATGTGAAGGCCACCTGTGGAACCAGGTCCTGGTGTGGATTCAGGAGACAGATTAGACTGAAAGCTGTGTGATAAAGCTTATAGTTGGGCTGGATCAGGTGATCCTGAACAACCCCCTACTTATGGTGCAATATGCTTGGGCTGCTGAGGGGCTTCCCATGATACACTGAGCATTTCCTCTTTGCTCCTCTGTGTTTATAAATCGGTTAAAGTATGGCCGTCTCTCCTACAGTTTGTCCCGTCTCTACCCCGACCCTCTGTCCTGAGCCTGCTTCTGCCGCAGGTTTCTTCCTCTTACACGGTAGTTTTTCCTTCCCACTGTCAACAACTGCTTGCTAATGATTTGCTTTCTAATACTGCAGGGTCTTTACCTTACAATATAAAGTGGCTTGAGGCAAGAACTGAGTTGAATTTAAAATGACAGCCTGACTCGACTCCTAGCCTCGGACACAGCAGGAGCACATCTCAGTCAGCCAGTGAAAAGATCATGTGCTTGGTAAAGTAAGAGTATTGTTGAAGGAACTAGTAGATGCATAGTGCTGGAGAACGAGGGTAATGTTAACCTGAGAGTTAGCATGATGCCCCTGTCAGCATCGTGATATTGTGCAGTTTTAACTCAAACATTGGTGTTAACCACAAGATATGGTAAATAGACCAATGGGATTCCCCGGTCTCATCCATGTTCTTTTAGGTGTTAAAATTCAGATGAGCAGCTGTGAAACACAAACAGTCGACTGTGGTTAGAGCTCCATGCCTCCCATTAAAGAACCATCACAGGACCTCTCACAGCCCAAATGTGCTGTAAACTCTGCTACACTTCACTTGCACTGACTGGCAAAGCTTCAAAGAGCTGACCTAGTACAGCATACCCCTGAGGAGAACAAGTGTTGCATTGTCCCACATTTCTGCCAAGGTGATAGTAAGAATGGCCCAAAGTGAATGAGCAAAGCAGAGCAGGCGAATCAAACGATACCATACCTCCAGATGCAAAGGCCAAAGCACACAGTCCCGCCATCTTGTCCACTGGAGGGATGAAGACGAGCAGACAGCCTATCGGAGATATACTGTGACTTACGCAGCGAGCTGTGGAGCAGGAGAGCAGGGTGGTACTACCAAATCTCTCCAGAACAGGACATTTACAAGGGTTTGACTCACTTCCAGACATTGTTCCTCTCACTAACAGGAAAGTAGCAGCATATACGTTACCAACAACACCCACCCCTCCCCTCAGACTCGCGCAGAAAAAAGGAAACAGCGAGCTTTAAGAGTCAAACTGATTGTTTTCACTGACTCTTAAAGGAATTAGCAGCAGCGTTCATCAGCGACACAGCGAGCACGTTCTCAGGAAATACAGACCGACTGGGCCAAGTTACTCTCTGCTGCCAGTTTTTAAGGCTGTTACATAAAGCGAGGCTATTATTGGCTCCCAAAGAAGCTGAAGCAGATCAATAAAACAGCCCCGAGGTGTTTTTGACACCGTTAGACCGTCTGTGATAACACAACAGACTTACTGTGCTGGAAGAGAAGGAGACAAAACTACACAACAAAGTCCCATAAAATCTTCATTATTATTATCATTATTATTATGGGATTATTATGGACAACTTTATACGAACTTTCTACGGAATCAAATGAACTGTGACAATATGAACTGTTTATGTATTATTTATGTATGAGCAGTTTTTATTCAGGAGCCACCTTTGAATCTTATCCTGAGATAATCACAGATGCAGGGCGTGTCCTCAGGTTTGTTTGCTGCACCCTCTGCTGTTAAAGCAAACACTCGCCAACATGCTGCCTTAGAAATCTGTGAAAAGTTCTTGTTTCATAAAAGAATATGTGAGCATGGTGTGATTGGGAACTTCAGCCTATGAAACAAATTTAAGCATGTATGAACTTATAAATGCTCATCGTAGTCAACAACACAGATCGTTTCCAGCGGTACCTTCAAAGTGTCTGTTTTAAAGTCGGATGCTCAGTCTGTCGTGCTCAGTGATGCATCTCAGCCGTAACATCTGAATAAATGACTTTCAGCAGGAACACAGCGTGTAGAGCGTGTACGGGAACTTAACTAAAGCCATCAAGTCAAAAAGCTGAAATACAGACACAGCCTTACTCCTGGTCCCAACTGAGGATAGGGAGACACTGTGGGTTTGACACTGGTTGTACTGGGAACGAGGCTGTCAGAAAGACTCCCATACTCGCGGCAAAACAACACAGGGGAGGCGTTCAATTAAAAATACTTCCTGTTATTCTCTCTAACTGATATAATGAGATGGATCTCGTTCTTGTGTCTTTGCGCTGAAACCAAATGAAGTGTTCAACAATTCCACTAATTCCAGGATTAAAACGCTGAAACATCCAAACAAGCCATTTCCTTTAATGACATCATCATCACTGGCACCTTCGCTCAGCCCTCGTGCGACCTTTCTCTGCACACGCCTCAGATGACCCGATGTGCTCCACGCTCACCTTACCTTTGACTCGAATGTAGAACAGCAGCAGGAGCAGCATCCCTCCAGCAGAATGTTCCGGCTCCTTCATACTGGGAATCTCATGGTGCTCTCCTGCTGCTGCTTCCCTCACGCTGCCTTTCTCCTCCTACTCCTGCTCTCAGCGAACAGCCCCGCGTTCTCCTCCTCTGTTCCCTCCACAGTCCCCTGTGGCTGCTCCTCTTCAGCCTCCTGTCACCTCAAATGAAGCTCCGTGCCATACAAACACCATTTTTCCTATTCCTTCTTGCCGTTGAGCATCAAATGTTTCTCACTGAGAAAGGATCACATCACATGACTGAGGCTTTTCACCGTCTGCACCCATGCTGCAGTTACAGCTGGCTGCCCACAAGATGGCAGAGCAAGCTCTGACTCCAGCAGCACCACCCTGCTCTGCAGGCAACACGTTTTACCCTAAATATAAAGCTCACCTCTATTTTTAGTGACTGTGCCTATTGCAGCACATCCTGCATGACACTTCCAGCCCTGATTCTGGACACGGCCTGAAGAGCGTATGTGACAATGTTATTTTACTCCATCATAAAAAAGGACTGTGAGATCAAAACTGTGCTGGACAAAGATAATTATTCAGTTATTGAAAGCACAACGATCATTATATGAAGGTCAGCCAACAGTAATGTTTGTTTCTTTGGACATACGTTGGGTCAGTTCAGCTCTAATGCTTCGTGTTGTTGGTTTGCATCACTGTGTGGACCCCAAACAACTTTTAACTATTATTCTACTGAGACACAGAAGCAGCAGCGCTGCTCACAGAGACCATGAGACCCTTTTCTGTTTAATGCCACACGTTCAAATTCAAGGCTTCTGGTGAAGGTTGAGGCAACAAAATGAGTTACAATAAATGATCTACTTGGTGGCCACATGAAAAATAAATACATGAACAACTTCTCAGAGACGAGAGTAAAAACATTACCAATAGCTAACACTATCCTGCTGCTATATGTGTGTGAATGCCCTGAGCGCTGAGGCCAGCCTATGAGCTCAGCCCTGTTAGTTTTCTGCTCTGGGCCAGTGCAAAAACATTTTTATCAAACACAATGAGACAAAAACAAAGACGATGTCGTCAGATTCCTCAGCTGGGCTTGAGACACGAGAACGATCACTTCCACCTGTAGCATGAAGACAACATACGTGTGTATGCTGATCCAACAGGAAAATAGTGTTCAGAAAGCAACTGTGATGTATCAGGATGTGAGCAATAAACAGAAAACATCTGTGATTTGGCTTCAACACCGTTTATCAGGTAACAGCCTCTCTGTGACTGAACTAAGTCTCTGTTTGAGTCTCTGTGTTTCACATGTGAGCACGATCAAGTCCACCATAAGAACACGCTTGCCTGCCCGTGTTGCAACACCAGGGGAGGCTGAGCAAACATTTTTTGCATTCCTTCACAGTGACGGAGAAAGGTTATACACAGTGTTAGAAAAGCAGCACTGCAGAAGCGGTCAGTGCAATGCTTCCACTCTGAACGAAGACGAGCTGCACAAGAGGCGCTCTGCTGGGATGGGACAGGCTAACATCACCCAGCTTTTGTTCACATGACTTAATACTATTCACTGTCACACAGCTTTATTTATTTCACACTGATGAGAAACAGGATTGTAAAGTAACTTTTAATTTTGGACACCCTGTCAAAGCTAATGAAGCTAATGAAGTTCTTGATTTGAAGGCTGGACTAAAGTTATGGTAAAATCAAAAAGTACACCCTCTTTAAATCCTCGGGTTTTACATATAATGAAACAAAATCATCTAGCTATAAGCTCAAATGGACTACTGCTATAATATCATAACGCCATGCTGCACTAAGTCAAAATGCAGAAGAAGAAAGCACAGCTGTGTTCCACAGCTTTAGGAGCAGCGAGCTGCTGCTAATCAAATGACTTAACTAATCATCAACGAGCATTACAGCCACCATACGATACAATATTACAGTTTGTGGCTTCTTTGTAAGGGTTGCCAGGGGAACGCCTCTGTTCAGTACAGAGAACATGCAGCACAGGTTAGTGTTGCAAAGTGACAACCCCACAAACAGCACCAACACATCAAACCAGCTATCAAGCACAGCGCTGATGATTTGGGCTTGAATGCAACCACAGGATCTGATCATGAACTCGTCTGTACAACAAAGCATTGTAGAGTCAGATGTGAGGCAATGCAACAGGACACTGATCCAAGCACACCAAGAGTAGTAGTAGAAGAGGGGGTAGTAGAGGGGGGCTAAAACTGATGAAGTCATTAAAAACCATAGGACACTGAATGACTGTTTTACTGTTTGAATGACTGGTGATTTTGAATTTTACAAAGACTCAGTCTGTTTGGACACATATTCATACAAACCTCCATTTGTCTTATACGTAGTCTATACAGTGGTTGAGCTTATTAGATTGCTTATTATTAGGCTGCTGAAACCTCGTAATGTTAAGAGCTGGAACACACGCTGCACATACACAACAATGTACCAGACTACACAAATCTTTGGTCAAATGCTCCTTTGTGTGTGCTTCTTCTGGACCAGATCAGGTGCTGGATGCTGAGTTCAGAACTTCTACAACAACAGAGCAAAGCAAAGTGACCTGATCAGGCATGTGGTGCAATGAACAGAGAAATTAAACATAAATGTGAGTAAAACAGTGATGCAGTGAAGAAAGAGACACTGCAGGGTAGATAATGGGGAAACCCAGAGTGAAGCTTTGGAAACCAGCTTGCTTAGCAGAGCAGCTTAGCCTAGCTCTCTTTGGCCAACGCTAGCTTCAGCAACACTATTGTTGTACAGCTTGTTTGTGCCAGCTGAAGGGGTTGCCCAGTGGGCGCACAGAGACCAGCCTTTTGTGGATTAGCCCTTTGAACAGATGCGCTCCAGGCTAACACTATTTACTGCAGAAGTTCAATAGTGGGACATGCCAACCACTTTAAATGCAGGAGATTCATCAGATCAGATGTTTTCTTCAATTAGATATTTGCAGAATTAAAAGTTAGACACATTTTTATTAAATTACATGGTAAATTGCCTGCATTTGTATAGCGTTTCTACTAGTCCCTAAAGACCTCAAAGCGCTTTACACAACCAGTCATCCACCCATTCACACACTGTGAATGTACAGCTACATTGTAGCCACAGACACCCTGGGGCGCACTGACAGAGGCGAGGCTGCCAGACACTGGCGCCACCGGGCCCTCTGACCACCACCAGTAGTGGTGAAGTGTCTTGCCCAAGGACACAACGACCGAGACTGTCCAAGCTGGGGCTCGAACCGGCAACCTTCCGATTATAAGGCGAACTCCCAACTCTTGAGCCACGATCGCCCCAGCAATTACAGCAAAGTTTTGTTTGGAAGTCAGGGTTATGAGAACAAAATATTGACTTTCAGTTACTCACAATTATGATCAGTTGTGACACCATCAGTATCAACAGTGTTTGTGGTGCTCCAGCTGCAAACCACCTCACCATCACCTGAAGCAGCTGAGCTTCACAACACTTTGTCTCAAGGTGGCAGTAAAGCTGCCTGGCTAGCACACACAGTAATGTTAGCTGCTCAGCTATTAGCAATTACCCAATAGCTATTAGCTAGCTCGGAAAGACACAAGCTAGTGTACTCCCAGTGCTGGTCCCAAGCCCAGATAACTGGGAGGGTTGCACCAGGAAGCACATCCAGCGTCAAAGCTTTGTCAGATGGAAAAAGCAGATCCATCTGATCCATCAGACAGGGATGCAGCCAAAGTTATCATGACCCAATATTAGCTATCTGTTAAGCTGTCATTAAGGTAGCATTGAGTGACCATCTGTTAACAGTAATGTGGGTCATCAGTCCTGCCAGTTTGTAACAGTGTATTAGATGGGGTAACAGGATGACAGTTATTTGTGTTTAAATCTGTTGTGTTTCTGACTAAAGCTGAAAAACCAACAACTGAACAAAGAGTCAGCTGTATGTGATGAGCAGGAGCACAGTACCACCTCACACCTAACAACATGTTTCTGGATCTACACAACACAATTATAAAGTAACTGTCAAACAATATTTATAATACGATGTGAAATAGTAGGAGCAACGGGGTGTGTATTTCATCACATGTCTGTCTGAACGCTCTGTGAATGTAAGGCTATAATTCCTTCACTGTCATCACATACAGACGCACAGCATTAACACTGTGTACCACTCTGCATACTGTGGCTCCTCTCAAATAGAAAACCTCACATCAGAAGTACTGGAATAACTCTCAAACTCACACCTGCGAGCTGGAGAGGAAACAGTGTGTCACTAACTCACAACAACTTCCTTCACAGCACAGCTTTAGTCTGATTACTCTGACTGTGACAACTGGCCTCTGTCAGCGGTATCATACACCACCATCTTTAACAGGTGTGTTTCATCATGTTTGACAATCAATGTTGTAACACTGGATTATTTATTCATTTTTACAGTGAGCAGAATAATAAATGAAGCTTGTTTTTAAATATCAGGCACAGTCAGCAGTAGGCATCATTATTACTGTCAGTCAGATCTACAGGTAGAACTGTTCAGGTGTATCAGGTGTCCTCAAATCCTGTCACACTCAGGTGTGTTCAGTTTGTCAGGCTCCAGTAATTAAAGGCAGTGTGTAATGTGTGTATGGGTGTTGATCTCCAGTTCAAGAGTTCTTTAAAACAATGCAAACTCACTACAGACCTCAGCTGGCAATGCTGTGATTGTGCATCTACAGTCACACTACACACGTTTCACCTGTAGAACAAAACTGCTGCTTACTAGCGGACACAGACAATAACCAGGCCTTGTGGAATAATCCTCCTGCAGAGCTGTGGTCAGTGTCTAACATGGTTGTGTCTATACTGGTTTAAGCGTCTCTTCATTGAAACCTTGGCTTCCAGTGTAGGAACGTTCTTGTCTTTAGACTTGGAAACAGAACCGAGAACAGCGAGTAGAACACAGAGCAAAACACGTGACCAGCAGCGCTGCAGTAAATCAGTAACAAGGTTGGTGTTAGCTGACAGCGATAACCAGTTTATGTAAGACAAACACTTCCTGTTCCTTATTCAGACTGCGTTTCCTTAAAGATTTGGACTTTGCCCACATTATTCCCCTGTGGTAATGATGTACAACAACTGCACAGGTGCAAACCTAACAGGTAACAGGTTCCCATCACTCTGATTCACGCTCCTTGTTTTTAGCACCTAAACTCCTCCCTTTCAGTTTTTTCATGAGCCTCCTAACTCATCAGCTCTACCTGGAGAAACTCATCAGATCTGTCAGAGAGGAAAAAGCTTCAAATATGCATAAATCCAAGCACAACAGAGCCCAGAGGGCCTTTATATGACATGGCCCAGTTCTCAAAGCTCTAATCATGTGTTTCCTGCAGAACGGTCAGAGAGGTTCAAAACAGCTTCAATCATCAGCTTTTAATACAACATTTTCTTATCCGAAGGGCGACGTGACCCAAATTCTGGATGGATCAGACAACTGCTGTGTTACTTAAAGGTTTATTTCCAACCCAGTTAGCAAAAATAAAAAGAGCGCTCCTCCCAGAAGACCGTGACCACGGGCTTTTCCACTTACAAAAGATAAAATAGATTATTGATCTGAAGGAGGAGAAGGGTGAGTGTGTGTCCTAGAAAAACCATGTGTCTCTAACAGTGTCTCAGGCTGAGTGAGTCACTGAGCCTCTGTCAGGCTGACGTGAGATTAGAAACACCGGTCATCAAACACGTATCCAACCACGACACAGTGATATCAACTATTCACATTAAATCATTTCTCAATTTTTGTACCTGCGAGTTGTCCAAGCTGAGACTGTCCTCCCATTAAAACCACAGCTGTTTATTTATACCAGTCTATGGCCGTGTACTGGAGCAGCACTCGGAGACAGACAGCCATCCCCACAGGCTCAAAGGAAATGCAAAAAATTGCAACCAGGAAGAAACTAGGAAAGGAAACTACTAAGGAAACATGAGCAGAGGGCGGCTGAGGACACGAACACACTGAGGATAACCAGACCACAGGTGGGAACACGGCTCAAACTAAGGGGAAACGGAGACAGAGACTATCAAAATAAAACAGGAAGTGAGGTTATTGCTTTAGTTTTGACTATAGTTCTCCCTCTACAGTGATTTCACTGACTGACTGTTAAGCCACTGTACACTGACCCTCCTGCGTACACTGACCCTCCTGTGCCAGCCTCAACAGTGATTAGCTACAAGCCAAAATATCATTTATCCCAAACTGGACGAGCTTTTCCAAAAACACAGCTCTGCACAGGGAAACTGATGAATTAACATATCTAATATTTAACCAGTATTAACTCAGTGCATACCATGAAGTCAGCACACTGAGTCCTTAACAAGCTAACTTCAGCCTGCCGTTCGTCTGTTTGCTCCTCGAGGTGGCCGGGCTCTTTTTCTCTGGTCCTCTGCTTCAGGTGGACTGATGGGCGGCCGTCACCTGCTCTGTGCTCCTGGGTGGAGCTGTTCCTCCATCTGCTCGTCTGAATCAGATCACTGTTCATCGTTCCTGATGCTGCTCACTTTCATTCTCACCAGCCTCCTGCTCTCCACCTCTACAGGCCAGTTTCCACTGGACAGCAGCCCACGCCCTCAATAAGCTTTACACAGGTGTCTTCATCCAGAACATAAGTAAGAGATCCACACACCCACACTAACTGGAAACCTGCCTGACTGCCACCGTCGTTCTCTTCACCACGCTCGTGTTAATATCACTGTGTAAACTTTGCATTTCAGTCTGATTCTTGGGTCCAAATAATTCATCAAAGATCATCAAACTCATTCTAATAGTAGACAAACTGAGCTCCATGATGCATGTATCAGCATTTTTCAGTCAGGTTCATGAATCACATCCAGCCTTCGTTATTTCTAAACCAGCTAAATAAATGGTAAATGGCCTGTATTTATATAGCGCTTTACTAGTCCCTAAGGACCCCAAAGCGCTTTACATATCCAGTCATCCACCCATTCACGCACACATTCACACACTGGTGATGGCAAGCTACATTGTAGCCACAGCCACCCTGGGGCGCACTGACAGAGGCGAGGGAAATCACTGACATGTGTTAGCAGGATCACAGAGCTGCATCACTCAGGTTCACTAACTTATATAAACTGCTGTGTGGTTCCAGTTTATCCAGTTTACAGTGGTGGAAATGTGGCCTTGGTTACAGCTACAGCACTCGTTGATTAAAACCAGAATGGCTTTAATCAAGTGAGACAAACGAGTGCATCTGCATAAATACGAAAAGGCTTTTTTATATGAAAGGTGAGCTTCCCTATATTCATTACACTGAATCACACATTTTGTTTTACGTTTGCTGATTGTGACCCTGACGAAACACTGATAACTCCAGTTTCCTCCACTCAGGGGATTCCCATGTGCACCAGTAGGAAACCAGCTCCCCACCACTGAACGACACACAGACCAGCTGATTACATTAGTTCAGCATCCAAGAGCCGGTGTTGAGCCTGCAGTTTGGACCTTAGCACGGTTTAAAAACAGGGATTATTAGTGTGTGTACATACACAGTGACTCGTCCATACTAATAACTGAAGACATTACTGTCCTCCATCTTTTCTTAGCCCGTCTCAGAAGGTTCGCCTAACTCTTGGACTCTGGACATGAGGATCCATCATTATTCCATCAGAGAGTTAGTAGCATCTGCAAGAACGACCAAATCAACCATTCGGTCCAATCTTACCAGAAGTTAACACTCATCAGTTCAGCAGCATTAACAGGACAAAAGGAAGACCACTCAATGGAGACCATCCATCTTTCCCTGGGTTGGCAGAGACAGGTTTACTACATCAGGTTACGAATCAAAGCATACTGCAAAAACATCCAAGACTTTCCAAAGAGATGGAAAGTTCCTCACTTATCTGAGCCCAACAGGGCATCTGTACAGAAGAAACAAAGAATTTTTATGTTCATGGTTTCTGGAGTCGTTAACTACCAAACAAACAAGAACCTACATTGAAAATGATGTTTTCCCATTTTTAGTGTCTGAAAATGGAGTTCTTGTTTATAAAAATGGCTTTAATTCTGAACCCTGAATCCAATACGTTTGTTCTCCTTAAATGAAAGCACTCGACTGCAGACACATGTTGACTGCAGTACTTCAGGACCCAGCAGCACACTGGTCTCTGGTTCCAGTTCCATGGTAACCATGTGAACACCAGTCTGTAGATGCACAGAAGAACAGCCCCTGTTACTGACACTGGCTTCCACACAGGAAATGATGACATATGGCTTTGCTGCTGATGCCTTATCACAGGTAAATCAAAGCAAACATGTTCTTCAGCCCTGCCTTATTATCAGTTAAATTACTTTTCAGTCCATGCATGAAAACCAGTAACACAATTCCATCAGCTCTGGCAGGCTCTGCAGAGACTGGAAGCTCTTATATGAAGAGACTGGTGCATCATAATCAGAGGCAGGCTGTGTGTACAAGCCTCATCTGTCTGCTCTCACAGTGACTCAGGCTCTGCTCTGACTCGATTTACTGCTGAGGGCAGCCAGCAGGAAAACATCAGATGCTAGAACTTCATACCAAAGTACTAAACAATCACACTGGGCTTCACGGCACCCGGGTCATACAGGCTGAGTGGGAAGACGATGGGATGACACCCAGAAGTCCCTGTGGTAGCAGAGGGGTGAAGATTTATTACCACATGAGGGTCTGCAGGTTCTTGTGTCCCACAGCAGGAACCCACAGACAGTCATGTGGACATCAGCAGACACAAAGTCACTGCAAATACTTCTTTACATCAACAGAATCACTGAATCTCTGCTTTTTATTTGTTACGCTTTGTCCAAGTCCCAGGAGACACTGCTGTGTGACCCTCTGTATTCTGTTCTGTTAACAGTCTGGCCATTAGTCTGTATAATACAGACCCTTCCTGTGTCCATCTGCACAGGACGTACCCTTTGCTACTATTTCACCAGAATATGCAGATAACTGTCCATCACATAGTCAAGCTAGGACAGCTGCATGGACACAAGAACACACAAAAGTATCTGACTGCAATTAAGCCTGAGAGCGTTTCTTTACATCTAAAAAACATAAAACAAATCTCCAAACTGAGCTGAGAATAGTTCTGCTACTGTAGGCCGACAGTAGAAGGCTGCCTCAGACGCATCCTGTGGACAGCAGCGATGAGCATGGGAACAACAAGAAGCAGGCAAGCCATCGACTTTTTCTCTGGTGGTTTGTGCACAACCTGCTGCTCTCTGACTGTAAGCTGATGGCAGACCAGCATGCTGTGAGCTCAGTCTGTGCTTCAGAAACACAGCCAGCCTGAGTAAGTGGAGGTTCTTCAGTGATGTGTCAGCGTGACACAGTAACCGCTGGGCAGCGTGTGTGATGCAGAGAAGCTGGAGTTTGATAACGCTGTTATTAACTCATTTAGTACATTAGCAATGACAGCTGACCATGTCCCAGCAACAGTTTGTCTGCACACATCGATAGCCAACTGTCACACTCATGAACAGCTGATTGTACTCTGACACGTTCCTTATGGACGGCTGCTATAAACACAATATAAAGTCTTCAACATGATCTCATCTTTAAACACACGCAGCAGTAAGATTAACCTGCTCAACACTGACAGGGAACATTTTTCTGAAGAAATTTAACTTTGATACACAGTAGTACAGTTTGATGTGTTCTCAGGTGTTTTCATCATGTTTTGTTGCTTCTCTTTCTACAGTGTTGTTTGTCATTTTCAGCTCATAGTAAATAAATAAATAAATATCTACTATAGCAGTAATTAGAGCAGGGTGATATGGCCAAAAATATTTATCACGATATATATTTGAAAATTTGCGATAACGATATAACTGACGATATAATTGATGCGAGACAAAATACAACTCCACAACCTTACTAGCGCAAAAAGACAACCTTCCATTTATTTTCACTTAAACAAGAAACTGGTTTTTATGTACATTAAAGCTTTATAAAAATTTAACAGTGCAAATGCAAATTCCTTGCTGAAAGTTTAACCAAAAGGCATTTCCAGTAGAAATGTGCTGACATATCCTGAGCATAACCATGTATAATATCCACTGAAGTTAAAAAGAGGTGCTTTGCAACATTAAACTGCAGCGTGCAGTACGTATTTTTCGGACCATAAGGTGCACGGGATTATAAGGCACATTAAGCGAAACAAAGCAGTCAGATAAATCAAACTTTATTAAACTCATTCTTCTTGCTTCCTCCACTTCTGTGCCATTGATTCATTAATGTTGAATTCTCTGGCAGCGGCTCTATTCCCATGTTGTTGCAGTATATTAATGACTAACCTCGTATTGTGGATGGATTATCTCAGTTGTTCTCCTGACTGAAGTTTGGTCCGTTTACAGCATCCTGCCATGCGATTGCATTTGTCTCTAACCATGAGGAACCTTCACGTTAACGTTTATAAGTGGAAAAGTGTTAAGTGTTCGTCCTCCAGCTTCACTGTTTATGTTATGCTAACATAGCTGTGTCGCTAGCGAGCACGTAGCATATAATTATATACCAGCTAGCCCAACTTCAGTAACCCTACAAACGTCACTGCTGTTTAGTTTCCTGTCTTCATTTATGTTGGAAGTGATAGCAGAGCTGTACGTTTGATTTTTTTCAGAAATCTCTCAGTCAGAACATGCAATATCATGCTTAGGTAACTAGCGAAACTAGCGCGCTAACTTCCGCTAACTTCCTGCTAACTTCTAACTCCGTTAAATGTAATACATTTTGTTTTCATGGATGCCTGGAAGTTAAACTTCATAGTTACACCTGGTAAAGCAGCAATGCTGATCGTTTTATTAAAGATGAAAGAATTTAGACAGTTAACTCTTGGTGATGCTGCAGTGTTCGTTTGACCTGAAGCATACGGAGTTTAGGACCCAGATTACTCCCAGATTTAAGAGCATCTTAGTCCGACAAATACGACAATAACGACAGCCCGCTTGCATGTTCTGCAAAAAAATGTGCTTTGTCGTGTATCTGACGGACAAACACCAAACCAGTTCCACATCACTGAAGTTGCACCATTTTTACAAACCAATTCTGGTTCATCTGTTTCACTCAACAAGCGGCCATGTGCGTATGAAAACAAAGGCACTGCGCATGCGCGTTTTATTCCCATTCTATCGCGATATTTCATTTTCCTATCGTTGCCTAACATTATACCGGTATTACCGTGAACGGTATAATATGGCCCAGCCCTAGCAGTAATAATAATTTACAGCTGTTCAGCCAGTGCAGGCTAAACAGGTAAAGGGAGATGTTTTTATTTGGGTGTGTCCTTCTTGTCGATAAGTTACTGCATCACACCATCAGATCACTGCTCACAGTCTATTCTAGACTTGGACGATGCTCAATTGAAAAATAATAACTGAGGTCTCATTTTTAGCTTTTCCAAAGCTTTCAACAAGAGACACAGAAATACAATGTAGCCACATGTAGACACTGTGCATTACCACAGAAGGAACAACAGTACCTCAGTGTCTGCACTGTTTGAAGGCCACCACTGTAAGTAAAGCTCACACTCACAGTGCCAGCTGCTTAAAAACATGGCACAGGGCAGGCAGGTCAACTAGGAAGCTACCAGCCTACAGCAGTGTAGTGCCAGCCTACAGCAGTATAGTCCCAGCCTACAGCAGCCACAAGTGGATTTAGGTGATAACAAGGTCCTTATGAAGACCGCAATGCAGCTAAACATACACAGTGCTACACTGACTGTTTCCTAGCTTATTATTTTTAGCCTTACTGAGCTTCTATTTACTGATTTTGCAGCGATTGTATCTGCGGCTCCTGCAGTTGGTTATACATGAGCTGTTTTGTACGTAACAGTTATTTTTTGGAAGAGCTTATTCTCTCTGTGAGCGAGGGTGGCTTCACACAGTGTAACTAATCGTCTCACTGGGACTGACGGGGCCATAAACTGATGCCAAGCCAAAATTAGAATTTGTTTGGTAAAACATCCTGATGTTCTTGTGTACAATAGCACACACTGTAATTCTTTAAGACTGCATCAGAATCAGACTCAGAATACTTTATTGATCCCTAGGGGAAATCATTTTTTGTTACAGTGCTCCATTATAAACAAACATTAACAGAGAGAGACAATAACTAAGAATAGCACAATATATACAGGCATATATATATATATACATATACATAAAAGTCACTTATTAATAGGGATGGGTATCGTTTAGGTTTTATCCGATACCGGTGCCAAATCGGTACTTTTGAAACGGTGCCGGTGCTTAAACGGTGCTCGAACCGGTGCTTAAAGAATGGAGAACACAAACTTTGTCCAAAAACCTCTCTTGTTCAGCTGGGGGGTTTTTTTTGTAAAAAGATAACAATGTGTGCCTTTTCTGCAGCTATGTGGCATGGTATCACTCTTGGCTGGAAGCAGTGCTTAAACAATGGAAAAAACACAAACTTTGTCCTAAACCTCTCATGTTTAACTGTTTTCCACTTTTTCTTTGGTCATTTTAGCCTTTTTGGCCAGGGTGAAGGGAGTATCTGCCATCAAACAAGAAGACAGACGCATGTAGCTATGATGATGTTTGCTAGTTCACCTTACCTGCATTAATGTAATAACGTGGTTAGCCTACTCAACGTAAATTACACACTAACAACATTAAGCTACTCACGCAGAGAAGAACAGCTGCATCATCATCCTCATCATTTCTGCTACACTGGCAGGGCTAGGGGCCAGGACTCTATTCTTCGGGGTTTTGGGGGATGTTGCTCCGGGTCCGATAACTGGCAACCCACCCGACGTGCACGGTGTGAGGTCTCGCAGCAAGCTATCAAATACGGCGCATTTCTCGGCTTTTAAAAAAAACGCTATGCGTCGCCAGCTGTTTAATCGGATTCTTGGTGTTACCTCCTTTGACAGTATCACAGTATCAGCTTAAAGCACTTGTTGCTGCTGAGTTTGCATATTTTGCTGTGAAGTACAGCCAGACTTTTGACCGCTTCGCCTTGGGCATTTTTAATCTGTAGCTCTGCTCTAACAGAACGTACGTACCTGGCCCCGCCTACTATCCTCGGAAATGTAAAATGATTGGCTAGAAGTGTATCACAGCTCAGGAAAAAAAAGCACCGAAATAAAGCACCGAAATGTGCGCTGCTTTTCGGTCTGGTTACTACCGTTTATGTCAGAACCGGTGCCATCATGGCACCGGACACCGGTACCCATCCCTACTTATTAATAAATAGCTGAAAAAAATCATAAGATTTACTGTCATCATTGGAATAACTTTATCAGAACAAATGCTTATCCTCAGTGTTTCAGTGAGACGTCCTATTGCCCAGCGCTGTCTCAGCAGACACCACAATGCATCATTCTGATAAGTATAGAAGCTACAGTGTGTTGGAGAGAGAACAATGGTGCTCTGCTGTGCCACAGTCCACGCTAACAAAGCTACCACTGAGAGCGTTTTAGTGTTGATAGATGTAGATCGAGAGATGTCCAGCAAACACACAGGCTTCACCCGCTGTAATCTTTAACATGCTAAATCTGCAGTGTGTCTCTGAAACTGATTCAGAGTCTGTCTTAAACCGGTCCTCACAAAATGAACAAAATTCTCTCAAATCTTTAAAAATCTGTCACTTGAATTTTCCTGAATATGTGTAACTTGAGTAACAGGTTAAGGAGGCAGCATTACACTGATATTGAACATCTGAATAATTCGGTCACAGACTACAAAACAATGGACACAAAGTCCATCTAAAGAAAAGATTCAAACGCTGCTCTTGTTCCTGAGCTGCTGATAATATTTGGGCTCTGGATTAGTCTCAGTCAACATGTGACCAGATGATTAATGCTGCATGAAATTCAGCTCCATGCACTTAAATAGTAACAAATTATGTCACTTCTGTGCAAATCAAATACATCCAAGCAGATGTGGGGCGCTTCCACATTCAGATCAATGGCAGAAAGCTTCCCAGCTGCTTCGTTAGAACAAGCAGCGAGAACATATGGGTGTGCTGCAGTGCAGCAGGAGGCCTGACACATTACTAAACTACTGTTGCTATTTCTGGAGCTAGAGATGCTTAAAAGTGAAGAGGTGTGCTCAGAGTTGTGGGTGTGGAGCCTGGACATCCAGCTGCCTTATTAGAGAAAACTACAGCAAACTGAGCGACAGCTGAAATAAACGGTGACATATCTGTTAGGTTGCTTCTGCAGCTTACACAGAATGTCCTCCTGAGTGGACGATGAACCTCAGAACAGCCGAGCTTTGTAATCAAATCAAATTTCTAAATCCTGTTAACAAATCAGTTCATACAGAAATCCATCCATTTGATTGGACGGCAGAGAACCAGGTCAGAGTTTAAAACCTGAAGAGAGCATGTGAAGCACCTTCCATGGCCAGGGTTACCTTCATTGATCTGATGCACAGAGACAGATAATACAAAGTACAATTAATAGTTTCATCATGACGAAACTGAACCAGGTTGTTTTAGCCACATCTAAATAGCTGCACTGATAAACATCTGCAGGAGAAGAGATGTTTGCAAACCCATCTATACACACACTTATTAATACAAAAGTATGAGCTCATTCTCTATTTGCTGGCAGCAATACGTCTTTAAAAACAGTTGGGATGTGGCAACTGTGACAGAAAACTGACAGTTTCAGTGTTTGGCTCGTCCTCTATAGTATAACAGCAGGACGCCAGGTGAATGCCTGTGATAGGCGGGTCCTCACTGCATAGAAACAGACGTGAGGTAAGTCACTGCATGAGCTCAGGAACGGTTCCAGAAATCACAGTGTGTGAACATGTGTGATGTAACATCACGTATGACCGTACAAGACACACGTTTAGGTTTGTTACTGGATCAGAGGTCACTGTATTTTATTACAGATAACAGTGAATACTTTTCTGGGCACAACTGTACTTCGTTATCACTCTGCACGTTAAGAAACATAAACCTGAATATTGTTTATTGAGCATTTTAATGATCGGTGTGAGTCTGACCTGAGCAGCTGCTTGGTGTATGACTGACAGAGGTGTAACTGACTGATGTGGTTAACCCTCTCTTTCATGTTCAGCACGTCCCAGACTGAACTAAGTCATCGCCGGCTCCTGCTCTTTGACAGCTGAGCTCTGTGATGTGTGACTGTTACACTCACACACACTTTTCTTTTCAAACAGGGCTTTTAAACTGAACCATGTACAGAACAACTGTTTAACTAGCAAAGACAAAATGACAACGTTACGACCACTCGGACCACAGCAAAGCTCGAGAAGAAGTCCACACCTGGGTCGGGAGATACGATCAAACATCGACTAAACCCCACAGAGTCACGTGCAGAGCAATCACACTGCAATCAATGTACAAAGATCACCTGGTACTTTTGTCCTGAGCTGGAAAAAACTGCAAGATTTCCTTCAGACTTCCCAAACGGGAGCTGATAACAGGTGGAAAGTATTTATTTTCCAGACAGCTGATTACTGTTACTTCCTGATATACGTGCATGTTCTACTCCTTACAGTTTCAAAACTCTTCCTGCTTTAACAATTTAACAGATTTGAGTTTTTATTCCATGTCATTGTGCATCTTCCAACATCAAACATGTGGGCACAGTGACACATCCAACAGCAATCCTACTGATGCCTTCATCACCAGGGAAAGAGGAATAAATGTCCCATTTATGGATCATCTATAGTTCGATACTTGAGGCTTAAAGTGGGCAGCACATTTCAGCAAACACACAAACTGCTTGGATGAAGTTTGTCAGTGTTTGCTAACTGTACGACAATGAGACATAACTGCACTTAGAGTTGGAAAACGTTTACTGAAGGACAAATAAGTTAGTTAGTTGTACTTTGATGAATCTACAGCAAAGCAGTGTGTGGGACTGTTCACAGTGACTGTGGGGTTCATGGTCAAAGTTGGGTTACATCAAGAACACAGATGAATTTGGATTTAAGCCGATGATCCATTCACTGAATAACACACACCAATTAGTTAAACTGCAGGAATGTCTTAAAGACATAAAGACCTGGATGGCCACTAAGTTTCTGCTTCTTAATTCAGATCAAACTGAGGTTATTGTACTCGGCCCTGAAAATCTTAGAAATATGGTATCTAACCAGATTCTTACTCTGGATGGCATGACCTTGGCCTCCAGTAACACTGAGGAACCTTGGAGTCATTTTTGACCAGGACATGTCCTTCAATGCACATATTAAACAAATATGTAAGACTGCGTTCTTCCATTTGTGCAACATCTCTAAAATTAGAAACATCCTGTCTCAGAGTGACGCTGAAAAACTAGTTCATGCATTTATTAGTTCCAGGCTGGACTACTGTAATTCATTATTATCAGGAAGTCCTAAAAACTCCCTGAAAGCCTTCAGTTAATCCAGAATGCTGCAGCAAGAGTCCTGACAGGGACTAGAAAGAGAGAGCATATTTCTCCTGTATTGGCTTCCTGTTAAATCCAGAATTCAAAATCCTGCTCCTCACATACAAGGTCTTAAATAATCAGGCCCCATCTTATCTTAATGACCGTTTCACCTCATTAGAGCACATCGCTCTCGCACTACAGGCTTACTTGTGCTTTCTGGATCTTTGAAAGTAGAAGAGGAGGCAGAGCCTTCATCTTCTGATAAACCAGCTCCCACCCTCTCTGGTTTTAAGGTTAGATTTAAAACTTTCTGACAAAGTGTACAGTTAGAGCTGGATCAGGTTGTCCTGTGTGTATCCTGAGTGTTTACACACCACTCTGCATTTAATTATTAGCTGTTATTATTAAGATGAGCTGTGAAATGTATACGTGAGAAATATGCAAAGAAAAGAAGAATCACGAAGCGGCAGCCATGCACCAGGTTTGAACAGCATTCAGCTGCCCTCAGATAAGCACAGTAAAATTCTTGATTTTAGGTCATTAAAACTATCACCATGGATGTGGGGAAAGTGTTCCTTATACTCGCATTATCCGATGAACTGCAGGGGTTGGATAATGTGGTAACTGTACAGGACGGGTCAGTGATTCCTGAGAGCCACCTAAACAGCTAAACTGTGTTTCTGCATTTATTAGTAAAAGCCTGCTTACTTTCTGCCAGGACAAACAAAGCTAGCAGGCTGCACAATGTGTGCCGCTGCAGTTGTTGTTTTTGTTTCCAAGGTACAAAAATTCTTCGATCAAGGTTCCTCAGCTCTGACCTACTGTTGTGGGAAGGAGCTTGAAAAGCATCCTAATCTTTTCAGGATTCCTTCTGCTGCACCAGCGACAGCTCCTCACAACACTCAAGCATTTTAAACCATATTTCTATCTGGTATCAAACCTGTTCACAGTTGTCACCGGCACACCAACAACAAACCATTTGTCCTTTAATATGACAGCATGAAGTCCTGGCCTCATCATTCAGCAGCTGCAGCTTCTAATGAGCGACATTAAAAAGACCAAAGCTTTTAAACCAGGACGTCATGTGACATCAGGCTGGGGCTCTGGCCTAAAGCCTCCTTTAGTTTGTGTCGTTATTATAACTGTTGCTGCAGGTGCAGCTAATGTGCTGGTAGATCAGGCTGCACTGTTGCTCTGAAGTGAAGCAGTTTGTTCAGTACTGCCTATAACACATCACTGACCAACACATGCTACTCTGTGAGGGAAACACTGGAATCCAAGGTGGGTCGGGGCTTTAAGAAGGATTTAAGATCACTCAGTGAATTTTTTAATTAATACAAGCGATAATGATGGTTTCTGTTAAGCCACATTAGACATTAGAGTGGCACAGTCCTGCTACTTAAATGAGGAAACAGCCCACGAGCAAAGCTGATCACAGAAAAGATGATTTGGGGGTTTAGATTGTGATTCATGCAAAACTGATTTGGTTCCAGTTTTGAACTGAACTTAAATGTTTTTAAGCCCTGAGAATTTCATGACCCTGGTTCATGTATTTAAGAAGTTGTCAGGGATGCTAAAAAAGGGAGCAGCGACTGATTCCGCCTATGCTTTGAGCCCACACTCGACTCTTTGAAGAAGTGTGTCAGCGAGCACAGAGGACAGTTTCCTTTCAGTGGAGGTCATGATAATGACCCTGTCACAGCTGAAATACAGTCTGACAGCAGAGGCTCAGACTGGCTGCAAACTTCATCTAAACGATGAGGAGGTAAACATGAAGTACTGCCTTTCCAACTTACTTCTGCTGAAACATTACTCACCTGCCTCTTTAGTTTGATGTGTTCACTGTTGATATTCTTGGACTTTATAAACTCCAGCTGGTAGAATGAAGATGTCAGAAGCATGAAGCATCTTGACTATACATACATGACCTGGATTAGTTGGTCAGATAAAAACACTTGACTTGACTTGAACGACTACCAATATGAGCTATAGCGTAAAAACCAGTCGTTATTTTTGGGTTGCCATGGAGCTACATCAGTTTACAGGAGCAATCAGATTATATCGGTGAGCTGAGGCATCCCACAGGATTACATTAGTGACTTCAACTTAAAGCAAGTAATGAGTATGCTGAAAGTGGATTTTCAAAGCACTGCCTAAGCCAGGGCTGATGAGATGATGTAATCCCCAAGTATGCCAGTACTCAGCCAAATCAATGCATTCCTCATTATAATGTAAATAATACATTGGGACAATAAAGGGCTCAGTTTAAGGGACTATATTACATCAACAGTGAAAGCTGTGCAGACTATCACTCGACACTGTTTGTACATATTAATGCTAATCAGTATATAGAAAGGCTCCAAAGAAAGGCCAACCAGCATGGTGATTAGGACCAGGATGAGTGCTGTGTGCATTTCTAATTGGAGTGTTATCTGAAGTGCTGATGATGGAAACACTGTGGTCTCTGCACAGAACACCTCCCAGCACTGACAGAGCCATCCTTGCCTTTAAGGTTCAGTAATAAGTAACAAAAGGCAGACAGTGACCAATACACAGCCTTTAGCTTGTGGCCTGCTCTGTCACATATCCTCTCACGCTGATCTTTTAACACTTGGAAGTGTGTGCACATGCTGGGACTGCAGTAGCTGCACAATACCATTACACGCCACCAGTGTTGGTCAAGTTACTTGAAAAAAGTAATCAGTAACTAATTACTGATTACTTCCCCAAAAAAGTAATCCCGTTACTTTACTGATTACTTATTTTCAAAAGTAATTAATTACTTAGTTACTTAGTTACTTTTTAAAAACACGATTTTTAAAAATCGTGTTTTCGTGTCTATTCAGTTTACAACCTGAATAGGTGATAAAGTGATAGAGCTTTCAGCCCAATTCTACTTTTTCTACATAATCCATCATACAAAATGTAATCAAATGGAAACGTCTCTTTTTTTAACTTGTTTTATCAGTTTTAATCTTTTAACTTTATGCATCAAGCAAAAATTTTATTATATGCAACATTCTCTGACTTGAATAAATTAGTTTAACATTTAAACCTATTTTCTGCACATTCCAGCACATAAAATAAAATATTTTTTGTGTTTACACTCATTCTTTCAAATAGATGCAAGTAAAACACAGCAGAAAATAAATAAAGTCAAAGACTCAGCGGTCCTTTTGCTCTATTTTCACCTGTAAAGCAGGACTGCGGTAGGCGGAGGTTTACCTTGGTGCAGGTGTGCCGCGGTCAGTTGCGCATTACGTCGTTGCGCACTCGGTGCTTGCTTGGAAGTTTAGGGTTTTTTATCGCTGTAAAAAGAAGTTTTCTTCCTACGCACAACGGACGCTAATGTTTTTGTCACTTTTTATGGAATCAAACTCAAAGTAAGGTCAGTACTTCCACGCTTTAAACGCTGCACGCTCATACTCTCTCCCACAATCGATATGTGATCCACTGTTGATCTGCACACAGCTGTTGTCACTAACGGCGTACTCGCTTACGTCACTGTCGTGAGACATTCTCGCAAAAAGATCTCGGTTTTAGTAACGCAGTAACGCAGCGTTCCAACGGGAAGTAACGGTAATCTAATTACCGTTTTTGCAATAGTAATCCCTTACTTTACTCGTTACTTGAAAAAAGTAATCAGATTACAGTAACGCGTTACAAGTAACGCGTTACTGCCCATCTCTGCACGCCACATGCATCAGCTTCTAACAACAGTGTGGCAACACAAAGACTGGACACAGATGCTGCTCCCTCTTTAAATTAGGGACTCATTGTAGAAGAGTAACATGAAGAGGTTTGCTACTCCACGGTTAGCCTGATATTAAAGCAGCAGTTCACTGGGCCAGTTTAACCAGATTAACCACTTGCAGGCTGACTGGAGCCCCATAATGCAGTATCAATGGGCCCTCCAGAAGAAAACCAGGAGACAGCTGTTGTACATGGTACAGATGATACTGACAGTCACATCACTAACCAGCACATCTGTTATTATGTAGCATTACATATCAGTGGCTACACTGCTGATAGACAAAGCTGTTCAGCTGATCCATAAAGAGCTAATAATAGGTCAGTGTCCAGTCAGCAAAACTGGCACGCATGACAGAAACTTCCAACAAACCTTCTGTGCCACAGTCCCACTCAGTCAGAAATAGTTAGAAAGGATCAATATCCAGCATGACTCACGTTGCATACAGCACAGCCACTATAGGCCCAAGAAGCCCAGAATGTTTCCAGAGCCAGATATAGCCTCTGAGATGTAATACTCCCCCCAGCGCTGCAGAGAACAAGCCAAGGAAGGAGAAGCTGAACGCTGAAGTGCCTCGTCACTTTGGGCAAAGAAACATTCAAAGTACGAGCGACTGATCAAGCACAGGAAGAGCGTGCTGTAGTAACACCCACAGAGCGTGCCTTTAAACCATGAGCACCGCGGTTTGGAGATGCTATCCACATGGACGCTAACCTTTTATCTACATGACATGGATGCACCTTGCTAATCAGCTGCACCACAATCTCCTCAAACATTGACAGGTTTCTCTCCAAGAAACAACCTGGTGGGAAACCAGTGGTAACATCACAGCAGGGTGTCCACAGTGGACACTAAATACCAGGACATGATCACCATGAAGCTGCTTTGGATCCTCATTCTGCCCAGCTGCTCAACCTGGTGACAAATACCATTGTTGCTATATGACTTTAATGCAATGTCTCCAGACAGACTGTGACCCAAGTGTGTGTTTACAACCCGAGATAACCCCGATGATGTCACCAATTTCACTTTCTCAGATTTGATAAAGCTCCTGCACACACAGACAGAGACACTTCCAGTATTGTCATGTAAGCCTTGTATGGCATGTGTGCACGCATTATTTGACAACATACACACAGAGAAAATGGAGATTTGGGGCTTTTTAGGACGTTGATCCTGGAGTGAGCAAACATCCTGTGTAAGGCACAGAGAGAAACACTGACAGGTTTGTGAAGGTCACCCATTGCATCAACAGACTGATCACTGCCCTGTTTTCTATCCTAGCTTTAATTGTTATTGCATTTTATACCAGTGACATTTGTGTCAGACAGAGACACAGTCTCAGTCACAAACGATTAGCTTTCCCAGTCAATCTAGGTTAAGAAATCCCAGTGCATCCAGTGGAACAGAGCTCTGATGTGCCAGTCTGCATCGCTGCCATTAAATCACGTTGATGTCACTGAAACACCTCTGAATCGCAGCACTAGCAGACACCATAACAATGCAAGCCCTCACTCACATGTAAAGCAGCACTGTGTCACCCTCGTCGGCAGGTGCAGCCTCTCGTTTAAGTGGCACACAGTCGGCCCTTCGTGGCTGCGATACAAACACTGCCCTGCTAGCGCTGTTAGCAGCTTACATTCAGTCCTTGCCTGCTGTGCGTGGCCCAACCGGCTATAACGCAGACATCAATCACACATCCTTGTTATGGATGAAGATTCACACGCTCGGCACAGATCCATTGTCTCTGTGGTGTGACATGGAAGCACAGACTGATGAAAGATGGATGGGTGGAAGGATGGATAGCTGATAAGATAGCTCACCGCCCGGTGTGCCTTCTCCTCTCTGTCCTCCTCTGTCAGCACATAATCCACGCTCAGTGTTTGTGAGTGTGTGTTCATGTATGTGTGTGTGGCGAGCTGGCGAGGATACACACTGCTACATCCCTCTGACGATCCCTCCCTCTCTCTCTCCTCTCTGGGATTTATTTCATTATTTCCTCGCCCCCCTCCCTCCCTCTGAGATATTCTCCTTGCTCTTCACAAGGCTCTTTGATTCTCTCGCTCTGTCTCTTTCTCCCGTCTGCTTGCGGAGCTCGTCCTTGATGAAGTCACATCTCAGCCATTTTTTTTCTTGGCTTTTGCAGGCAGAACAAAAACCAGAGAAGCAGGGAGGAAAGCGAGTGCCCGTGTTGGAGCCGATGTCTGTACGGTACAATGCACCCGCCCTCGCTCTCGCACCACATCTCATGTCAACCTATGTTGTGATGCAGCAGCACTCGAGGCTCCTCCCTAGCCAGACAGCGGTGCCACGGAGAGAGGGAGGTGCTAGGGTGGTGCGGGGGTTTGTGCTGGGAGGAGGGGAGGGGGGATGGGTAGGGCTTGGTGGTGGTGAGGGGGAATGCTTTATCACAGAATCTGGTGCAAGGCAGGGCAGCCTCCATCCACTGAGCACATCATCCGGGATTTCAGTGCCTCCTCCCACCTTCCATCGCTCTGTGTGCACACAGGGGAGTCTGTTTCCTCACACTCACACACACACACACACACACACACACACACACACACACACACACACACACAGAAAAAGAAAGCCAGCTGCTTTCAAGCAGAGCCTCATCTGTTGTCAGCACAGAGCTTCACATTAGTAACATGTTGGATTTTCTTGGTATCATTTTGGTGAATTTACCAAAAACCACGGAGTTTTATAAGGAAGTGCGCTGAAAGCCATCTACAGTTTCCAGGTTTGATCTGAGAGGAAACCAAAGGAGAGGTGTATGGGCAGAAATCTGTGCCATCAGAAACTGAAGTTAAATTCATATTTGAATGGCTCAGATTGAATCTGAATTGTAACTTGAATAAATGCTTTTAAAAACTGGATTTGAATTAGCCTAATTTGAAATTCAATTTATTGGTTTGAAAATGATCATCACTAAATTGAAATTGAATTTTATATTTTGAAAATGAATTTATTTGCTTTGAAACTGCATTTTATCCTTTAGAAATTTAGTTCTCGAATAATTTCAGATTCACTTCTCACCATTCAGTTTCAGTTCCAAAATTCAGTTTTTTGGGACTTACATCCTCTGGTTCAAGAGTAATCGAGCGCAGATCAATAGAACTACGTTTTACTAGCGGACCGAAAGTGTTACTGACGGGAATGTACAGCATCTTGAGCTGAATTAAGACTTCAGAAGTCATTCGTCATGTCAAATGACCAGCGGATAAACTCTCAGGTTGGTAATAAATGTATTACATGTATAAGAACAAGCGTCATGTTAACAAATGATAGCCGTACAGTAACTTTTATGCTTATTGTAACTGTTAGCTAAAAACGCTAATTTAGCGTAGTTTGCCCCGAATTCAGCTTTGACAAACAAATATGATCGACTGTTTCTAGTAGAATTCCAAAGTTGTTATGTGTTAATGTAGCGGCCACTGGATGGATTTATTTAATCCAAACCAATTCCTTTATCTTACTCAGGCTCCAAACCATAGCAGGACCCATGATATTAGAGGGAAATCCCAACAATCCCCAAGAGCCCCTTCATCTGGAACCTGAAATCTGTGCAGGGAACAATGAATTCTCAAGACGACCAAATGAGCAAAACACACCGAACAAAGTCACAAAGTCAGGCCTCAGGTGTCCACAGAGCTTCTGACAACAGCAGGATTACATGGAGAAGCACGAACACAAACTAGGCACACTTTCATTAACAGCAGTGTTAAATGTAACCTGCTGCAAGGTTAATTATTCAGTTCAATTCAATTTTATTTACAGTGGCTTGCAAAAGTATTCGGCCCCGTTGAACTTTTCCACATTTTGTCACATTACAGCCACAAACAAGAATCAATTTTATTGGAATTCCTCGTGAAAGACCAACACAAAGTGGTGCACACGTGAGAAGTGGAACGAAAATCATACATGATTCCAAACATTTTTTGCAAATAAATAACTGAAAAGTGGGGTGTGCGTAATTATTCAGCCCCCTGAGTCAATACTTTGTAGAACCACCTTTTGCTGCAATTACAGCTGCCAGTCTTTTAGGATATGTCTCTACCAGCTTTGCACATCTAGAGAGTGAAATCTTTGCCCATTCTTCTTTGCAAAACAGCTCCAGCTCAGTCAGATTAGATGGACAGCTTTTGTGAACAGCAGTTTTCAGATCTTGCCACAGATTCTCGATTGGATTTAGATCTGGACTTTGACTGGGCCATTCTAACACATGGATATGTTTTGTTTTAAACCATCCCATCGTTGCCCTGGCTTTATGTTTAGGGTCGTTGTCCTGCTGGAAGGTGAACCTCCGCCCCAGTCTCAAGTCTTTTGCAGACTCCAAGAGGCTTTCTTCCAAGATTGCCCTGTATTTGGCTCCATCCATCTTCCCATCCACTCTGACCAGCTTCCCTGTCCCTGCTGAAGAGAAGCATGATGCTGCCACCACCATATTTGACAGTGGGGATGGTGTGTTCAGAGTGATGTGCAGTGTTAGTTTTCTGCCACACATAGCGTTTTGCATTTTGGCCAAAAAGTTCCATTTTGGTCTCATCTGACCAGAGCACCTTCTTCCACATGTTTGCTGTGTCCCCCACATGATTTGTGGCAAACTGCAAACTCTTCCACTCTTCCATAAAGGCCAACTTTGTGCAGTGCACGACTAATAGTTGTCCTATGGACAGATTCCCCCACCTGAGCTATAGATCTCTGCAGCTCGTCCAGAGTCACCATGGGCCTCTTGGCTGCATTTCTGATCAGCGCTCTCCTTGTTCGGCCTGTGAGTTTAGGTGGACGGCCTTGTCTTGGTAAGTTTACAGTTGTGCCATACTCCTTCCATTTCTGAATGATCGCTTGAACAGTGCTCCGTGGGATGTTCAAGGCTTGGGAAATCTTTTTGTAGCCTAAGCCTGCTTTAAATTTCTCAATAACTTTATCCCTGACCTGTCTGGTGTGTTCTTTGGACTTTATGGTGTTGTTGCTCCCAATATTCTCTTAGACAACCTCTGAGGCCGTCACAGAGCAGCTGTATTTGTACTGACATTAGATTACACACAGGTGCACTCTATTTAGTCATTAGCACTCATCAGGCAATGTCTATGGGCAACTGACTGCACTCAGACCAAGGGGGCTGAATAATTACGCACACCCCACTTTGCAGTTATTTATTTGTAAAAAATGTTTGGAATCATGTATGATTTTTGTTCCACTTCTCACATGTGCACCACTTTGTGTTGGTCTTTCACGTGGAATTCCAATAAAATTGATTCATGTTTGTGGCTGTAATGTGACAAAATGTGGGAAAGTTCAAGGGGGCCGAATACTTTTGCAAGCCACTGTATATAGCACCAAATCTCCAACCACGAGCGATGAGAGGAAGACAGGATAAAGAGTGCTAGAGATTGATAAGAGAGCCAGAAACTGAAAATAGTTATTAATGTAAACACATTACATTACATGTAATAAAGTAATGAAACTACAAACAGCCATCCATTGCTGTGAGCTACTGCACATACAGCATGCTAACACAAAGCTCGTAGCAAACAACCCAAAGCTAAATATGTGGAAACTCCAGCTCAGAAGCCAAAGGATGAACATCAGCAGATAACAAGATGAGCAACACCAGCTGATCCCAGTGATCCTTTCTACCAGTATCCTCACAGTGACAGCTGCTCTCACCTGCTCTTTGTGACAGTTTTCAATGCGAGTTGAGTTGCAGAACAATTACATTACTACTTAAGTATGGCGTTATTTTTGTGCCACTATTCTGAGCGCATAAAAAAAAATAAAAAAAATTGAGCGCATGTAAAAAAAAAAAAATTTGCAGGTGCAAGTGTTGCATTTTGAGGAAAAATTTATTTTGAGCGAAGAAAAGCTAAATTTGAGTGAACAAAATTCATTGCTGCGTGCAAAAGATGTATTTCATTGTTTGCTTTTATCCACACACACACACACACACACACACACACACACACACAACAGCAGCTCCTCTCGCTCAGTGTTTGCATTTGCGCTTGCTCACAGTTTACACAGCAATATTCTCACATGAAAATCTCTTAAAAGTTTATTTTGTGACCCAGAAAGAGTAATATTTCAAACTCCGCCACTCTGTGTTCCTCCGCCACTACCTCGTTTGAGTAAAATCTGATTGGCCGTTTTGCATCCAAGTCTGTGATTGGCTGGTTTTGTGGCACAAATATAATGGTGTACAGAAAGAGTTGAGCGCTCGCGGGCAGAAATGTTGAGAGCGCAAGCAACACATTGCGAGCAAGCGCAAATGCAAAAACTGAGCAAGAGGGGCTGCTACTGTGTGTGTGTGGATAATAGCAAACACTGAAATACAATTTTGCATGCAGCAATGGATTTTGTTCACTCAAATTTAGCTTTTCTTCACTCAAAATAAAATTCTCCTCAAAATGCAACACTTGCACCTGCAAATTGTTTTACGTGCGCTCAGAATAGTGGCACAAAAATAACGCTATACTTAAAAAGTATGAAATAATCTGTGATACCTTTTGAGAATATCTAAACCATAGAACCAATGTAGGCTGGACCAAAGTTAAAGACATGCAGAACAGAACTACACATAATTATAAATCAGACAAACAAGAACAAAGTCCATGGCTCAGTCCCACAACGGAAAACTGGGAATTATTTTAAAGCATTTTATTTGAAGTGAACAAAGCCTTGAAAACTGCTTCAGTACATTCAGTTTAGTGCTGTCAGCGCTGAGTCTGCCTTGAAAAACAGACACAGTCTAAACATTAATGAGTAACAATGTTTCCCTGCTTCCTCATTCTTATTCTGTCCTCCTCCCTTCAGGAGAAAACAGCTCAGTCCTTCAGTCCTTGTTTCCTCCCATCAACACCAGCACTACGTTAAGGAGGGTTAAATGACAAACAGCCAAACAGGAAGCCACAATTAGTACAATGTTAATGTACATTATTACATGTGTCCACAGGGTGTGACCAGCACAGCTTAGAGCACAAGAGTGATCTAACTGAGTGTGTGTGACCCTGATCCAGATCCCTCATTACCTACCTACAGCTGTGTCTTCACACCGGTTCCAGTGGTATGGCACAGGAAAACAGCACAGGGCTCACCTCCCCTCAAACACATACACACAGGCTTTTCTGCACATGCACACTCAGGAGCGTCCAACACAAGCTGCTGAAACATGCTGTCACAGCAAATAGGCAGCAAGGGAGTGTAGCAGCAACCTGACAGTACACTGGTGGGGATGGGGAGCCAGCAGCGGTGACGACTCCACACATGAACTCAGCAAAAACACAAATGACACAGAAACATCTTTGCAGAAAAGCTTCCTGACCGACACGTCTAAAATAGTTCTGCATGTGTTACACGGACAGGATAAACTCTTAACTCCTGGTTACCTCAAACTGCTTCTCAAGTCCAACCATAAAATCCCCTCATACACCAAAAAGATTCAGTTAAGGTGCTTTCTTACTGAAATCCACCCATATGGAAAAGAAATAGTAAAAACTTATAAAAGACTTGCATCAGATGTGGCCTACTTCATATAGTGAATCATATAAGGCTTATATGATTTACTCATGAAAGTGGCCACTTTCTCGTTACTTTCATATATTGTTTTAGTAAGTATCCAAAACATACAAGTTTCATTTATATAATTTTTCAAGGGATCTTATATCTGTTTTCACTCTTGTATGCTTTTCATACAAGTTTCACACAAGACAGATACAAACTCTATATGATTTATATATAGGGATGGGTACCGGTAGTAACCAGACCGAAAAGCAGCGCACATTTTGGTGCTTTATTTCAGTGCTTTTTTTTCCTGAGCTGTGATACACTTTAGATTCTAGCCAATCATTTTACATTTCCGAGGATAGTAGGCGGGGCCAGGTACGTACGTTCTGTTAGAGCAGAGCTACAGATTAAAAATGCCCAAGGCGAAGCGGTCAAAAGTCTGGCTGTACTTCACAGCAAAATATGCAAACTCAGCAGCAACAAGTGCTTTAAGCTGATACTGTGATACTGTCAAAGGAGGTAACACCTCAAATCCGATGAAACACCTGGCGACGCATAGCGTTTTTTTTAAAAGCCCAGAAATGCGCCGTATTTGATAGCTTGCTGCGAGACCTCACACCGAGCACATCTGCTGCGGGTGGGTTGCCTGTTATGCAACATCCCCCAAAAACACGAAGAGTAGAGTCCTGGGCCCTAGCCCTGCCAGTGTAGCAGAAATGATGATGGATGATGATGGCAGCAGCAGCCGTTCTTCTCTGCGTGAGTAGCTTAATCTTGTTCGTGTGTAATTTACGTTGAGTAGGCTAACCACGTTATTACATTAATGCATGTAAGGTGAACTAGCAAACACCATCATAGCTACATGCGGCTGTCTTCTTGTTTGATGGCAGATACTCCCTTCACCCTGGCCAAAAAGGCTAAAATGACCAAAGAAAAAGTGGAAAACAGTTAAACATGAGAGGGTTTAAGTTTGTGTTTTTTCCATTGTTTAAGCACTGCTTCCAGCCAAGAGTGATACCATATATGCCCCATAGCTGCAGAAAAGGCTAACATTGTTATCTTTTTACAAAAAAAAAAACAGCTGAACATGAGAGGTTTTTGGACAAAGTTGGTGTTCTCCATTCTTTAAGCACCGGCACCGTTTCAAAAGTACCAGTTCGGCACCGGTATCGGATAAAACCTAAACGATACCAATCCCTATTTATACATATCTTTTCCGTATGGGCATGCTTACCATATCATGCTCAATTCTTCAAGAACCAGCTGATGATCACCCTTAAGAAGTTTAATATAGAGTGTTTGATGTTCAGAGCCCTGCACCTGCAGACTTACATGAAGGCCCAAAATCCACAGAAATTAAATATCAGCCATAACTAGGGATGGGTACCAGTGTCCGGTGCCATCTGACATAAACGGTAGTAACCAGACCGAAAAGCAGCGCACATTTCGGTGCTTTATTTCGGTGCTTTTTTTTCCTGAGCTGTGATACACTTTAGATTCTAGCCAATCATTTTACGTTTCCGAGGATAGTAGGCGGGGCCAGGTACGTACGTACGTTCTGTTAAAGCAGAGCTACAGATTAAAAATGCCCAAGGCGAAGCGGTTAAAAGTCTGGCTGTACTTCATAGCAAAATATGCAAACTCAGCAGCCTGCAACAAGTGCTTTAAGCTGATACTGTGATACTGTCAAAGGAGGTAACACCTCAAATCCGATGAAACACCTGGTGATGCATAGCGTTTTTTTTAAAAGCCCAGAAATGCGCCGTATTTGATAGCTTGCTGCGAGACCTCACACCGAGCACATCTACTGCGGGTGGGTTGCCTGTTATGCAACATCCCCCAAAAACACGAAGAGGAGAGTCCTGGCCCCTAGCCCTGCCAGTGTAGCAGAAATGATGACGGATGATGGTGGCAGCAGCAGCCGTTCTTCTCTGCGTGAGTAGGCTAACCACGTTATTACATTAATGCATGTAAGGTGAACTAGCAAACATCATCATAGCTACATGCGGCTGTCCTCTTGTTTGATGGCAGATACTCCCTTCACCCTGGCTAAAAAGGCTAAAATGACCAAAGAAAAAGTGGAAAACAGTTAAACATGAGAGGTTTAGGACAAAGTTTGTGTTTTTTCCATTGTTTAAGCACTGCTTCCAGCCAAGAGTGATACCATATATGCCCCATAGCTGCAGAAAAGGCTAACATTGTTATATTTTTACAAAAAACAGCTGAATATGAGAGGTTTTTGGACCAATTTTGTGTTCTCCATTCTTTAAGCACCGGTTTGAGCACCGTTTGAGCACCGGCACCGTTTCAAAAGTACCGATTTGGCACCGGTATCGGATAAAACCTAAACGATACCCATCCCTAGCCATAACATTAAAATATTCTCACGTTGCAGTCTGGCAGGGCACACACACTCAACCCAGGAAGGTGTTCATGGTGTCTGGAAGCAGGTAAACTGGGACTGGGGATATATGGACTGGGTTGGCTCTACACACCAATCCACTGCCACCAGCTCTGACTGAGATCTAGGGTCAACACCACTGCTGCACAACATGTTCCTGTTATACTCCCATCAGAGTGTATACAAGAACCAGAACGCACACACACGGGTGTCAATGCACTGAAACACACATGCATGGACTGAGATGGACACGTTCATTTTATTGCTACAGTAATCGCACATGTGTGGGATGGAACTGCAGGGGCAACAACAACAATGACAGAAGAGGTGCAAAACAGGTCAACACACCTGATTATTGAGACAGAGCGCACACATCAGCTGTGGAAACAAAGAAAATGAACACGTGGATATTAGAGCTGTCAGCGTTAACATGTTAACGCAGCATCAGGATTAACGTGATTCGAATCTTTAACCCATCTGCAGCGCAGCACGGACAAACTTCGGCCAGACTGCCTGAAATGTGTTGACAGAGTCATTGCAGGGATTTTGAGTCACTCTGCGCTCCAGACGGGTTACATGTGCTACACATTTGAATTGTGATGACACGTTAACGCTGACAATCCTACTGGATATCTGTGTCACGTGGACACATACGTGTCCAAGGACATCCACTCTCACTTGATCTCACAGAATGAAAGCAGAGCAGGTTTACTCACTGTCTTCTCCGGGGCAGAGCATTCCCGGCTGCTCTGGAATACTGGGGAATACTGGAAAAACAGGAAAGGAAAGCAGACATTTGTTGTTGTCCTCATACCAAGCAGCACAGTTTGTTTTGTCAATGGAACCAAAAATGTCATTACTTCTATTTGAAGAAAAGACCGTGTGAAAGGTCAACGAGCAGAACTTGTCTGTTTTCACACACACCTATAGAGTCAAACAGCATTCCTCCTGAGTGAGATGGTTTCCACCCAGAGTGGACGGGTTCATACACAGTGCTTCCTGCTGAGCTCTGAGCGCAGGCTTTTATACAACAGGTTCACCCACTCATACCTTTTCTAACATTCACACTCCTTTGGATGCAGACACTTGGGGTTTGAATCTTGCCCAAGGGTTTTTGGCAGCCGGGTGTCGACTCTACCTTCTGAGCTACAGCCACCCCGTTAATACAGTTTTTAAAAAAGCAGTGTGGCATGCATTAAATTTAAGTAATCTTATCTGATATCAGTATTTACAGTATGGACAGGTAAGCTTACACTGGCAATGTTATTTCAGTCAGTCTTAACTCAGAGGCCTGAGACCTGAATACTTAAGTATGATGCATGTGTTAGAAGAAACAGGAACAAACAAAGTTCAAGCTGTTTTATAGACCCTACAGGAACTCGGCTGAAATAAAACTCGGGGCTAACTCCATGGCTAATGGTGACTAGCCAGCAGTCCAGCAGTCCAGCATTGGACCAACACCATGCTTAAGCACCTCCTACCAGAACAAACCATAGAAACATTAACTCACATTAACTCGTGAAAGCAAAAAGAAGATACTATAATTATCATTTTAAAAATCATGGTAATTAGTAAATATATAAAATATCCAACCACTTAAAAATACACACTACCGCTCAAAAGTTTAAGAAAACCCAAAATTTTCCAGTTTTTTATTGAAAGTGATGCAGTTTATTGTCTCATTGAACTCTGAAATGAAAGCATAGCACAAATAAGTAATTGGAGTTAAAAAAGAAATCATGGAATCAGTTTATAGACCAAAGTGTATTCTAACCTTTAACCCATCAGAGTAGCCTTCTTTGGCAGATATAACAGCTGAAGACAGTCGTGGCTTCTTTCTACAATAGAAATCAAATATTCTCCCATATCTGTAGCAGAAGTTCCCATAAACGTGGACCTTGTAGGTTGCTTTGCTTTCACTCTTCTGTCCAGTTCAAACCAGCTCGATGGGGTTTAAGTCTGGAGACTGTGCTGGACACTCCGTGTTTTCAAGCTCACCACCTTGTTCTTTGTTCCTGAGGTAGTTCTGGCACAGCTTGGATCTATGTTTTGGGTCTTTATGTTGCTGTAGGATGAAGCCTTGACCAACTAGGCTCATACCAGAGGGTCCTGCATGGTGCTGCACAATGCTGTGGTACGTGTTTTGGTTCAGGGAGCCTCTCACTCTGTACAAGTCACCGACCCTGGATCCAGCAAACAGCCCCAGACCATCACACTTCCTCCTCCATGTTTGACGGTTGATACCACACACTGTGGAACCATCCTTTACCTACTTGACCACAAAGATCCTGTGTGATGAACACAAGATTTCAAATGTTGATCCATCAGTCCATAATACCTTCTTCCAGTCTTCAGCAGTCCAATGGTGGTGTTTCACGGCCCAGCCAAAACTGAGACTTTCTTACTATGACCACTGTAAAGCTGCTTGAAGCTGTTGTCCTGTGAGCTGCCCATCACACAGCTGTTAACTCTCAGAAACTTGTCCTCTGATTCAGTTGTATCTTTGGGTCTGCAGAACTCTTCCTGTCACAGTTTGTTTCTGAGCCTTTGGATGTTGAAGGAAACTGGACTCACTGACACCTTGACTTTCTTTGCAGTTTCTCTGTAGGACAGACCGACATTTATACGTGTTATGATGGTCTGTCTCTCTTCCATTGTTAATCACCTTTTTCTCCCCATTCTTGTACCATCACACTACTTTCTGCAGTACAACACTGTTCAACGGATGCTGACGAGCGTATGGTACCACAGTGTGTTGCAACACTGCTTTAATGCAGACAGAGGGGGAGGGGGGGGAGTAATCCAGGAAAGTTGGAACAGCTGTAGGAATTAGTAGCTCCAGCTTTCAAGGCTTGATCAACCTCCATTGCTGCAGAACAGATTAAATTATTAACCCATGAAAAAGGCCTTTTTGTTCTAAGATGTACGTGATTTTTCAGTTGTGGGTAACCTTACCTTTGTTTTTAACCTCTGGCAGTTCACCCTTTGTACCATTTTAAACTATTCACTGAACTTGAACGACTTGAATTGCAATAAATAACTGGAAAAATTGGGGTGTTGTAAACCTTTGACCGGTAGTTTACTCCTGGAAATATGCATGCAGATCCTCTTTAATGAAAAGTTTTCCCAAACTCACCATGCAACAGTAATCCAGACCTTTTGGTTCGACTGTAAATCCGTAGCGCCTCCTCTAGCTCCATCTGAGAGGAGATGGTGCACGGGTCCCCTACACAGACAAACACATGCATGCAATCTTATCAATATAATCTTCTGATCAGGACTACAGACTGTTCGAGGTTTAACAGTCCAATTCAGTTTAAGTTCTCAGGAGTTTTTACTTTTGACTGGGGCTGCAACCATCGATTAGAGTAATAGTAATATGTAATAGAGTAATCTATCCTTAATTTATCAAGTAAACTGAATTTCCCAGAGGAACCCACCTGAAGGATTAATAAAGTTTCATCTAACCTAAGTAATCGGATACAATACTTTTATTACTGAGCAATAATACATATTCAAAAGAGAAAAATCCCACAGATCCTTCATAGGTTTCCATTTTAGAAAATATAACAACACAATAACAACATCCTCCGCCTCTTTGCTCTTCGCTGTGTGTAGCTGGACTCCATGTTAAACTACATCATCATCATCACTGCTGCTGTTGTGTGATCAGTGTTTTGGTTGAAAAACCTGCAAGTCTATGTTGAGTCACAAATGTGGGTGAAACACACGTCAACATGGTGACAGCTGAGCGCTACAGAGCGTGTTTTTATAATCATGTTATTCAAATTACTCAAAGGGTGCAGCCCTGTTCCTATAGTGGCCAAAGATCTGCACAGTACTGAAAGCGCTTCACTTCTTCACATTTTTAATGCTACAGCCATATTCCAAAGTGGATTCAATTCATTTTTCACCTCAACATTCAACATATCCCATAATGATGACAATAAAAAAATTTTTTTAAAAACTCGCTTGAAATTCTTACAAACTTATTTTACAAATGATTAAAAATGAAAAACAAAAATATTACAGTTATATTAAAGCATGTTCATTTTAGACATACTGACAGGTTGTTACATCCTGTCTCATCTGTGAAGAGCTTCTACAACTTGACTGGAGTCCAGTGGTTAACTCTGCTTGTCCCCATATTCAACCATCTAGCACGATGTGCCAGGACCTGTCTGTACACCTCTGAGTTATATCAAGCAAAAGAAACATTTGTGCAGCCAATATCCACAAAGGCAACAACTTTGTAACAACAAAGGACTGTTCCCAGGCCACCCCACCCATCTGAGTGATCTGAGTAGAAAACCTTACTCAAGGAGCGGACTAAAACCCCGACGGTCACTCTGGTGGAGTGCTGCAGAGAAGCTTCTCCTCTCTGGAGCTCTGTCAATCAGGCTTTTTTGTTCGAGCGGCCGAGAGAAAGAATAAATGAATGCAGCAGTGCACACACATCCTTCATGATAACCAAAGCACTTGGGCCTTGGACAAAGGTTCAGCAACATCACAATGTGGCTCTGGAGCCACATTGTGATGTTGCCCAGCCAGAGCCCAGACTCGATGTGAAGATGGCACCAATGCTGCCCGTCCCCCGTGATGGAGTCTGAGAGGACAAAGGACGGGAAACAGCCAGGCTTACAGTGCCATACCCAGTCCTCAGACTGTAAGTGCTGCCAGAGGTGCTCCAAAGCAAACACTGTGACTATCCATGTACATGATGTGTTTTTATTTGTGATACATTTTCTTTGTTATTATGGGATGTGCTGTGTGCAGAACATTAAGGAGAAAAATAAAGTCTCATTTCCAAGGACAAACATGGAAAAACAAAAGTCACAGGTCTTTGTTTCTATCACTTTTTTATCTTGACAATATTAGACAGCATCTCTTTGAATTACTGTGGTGTGTTTGGTAACAATGCTAATGATCAGTCACTGTGACTGTGAGTATTTCCATTGTAGTCGAGGCTTAGTGGACTTGAAACAAAATAACAACATTTATTTGGTTTATTCATCATAAACTGTGTGACAAATGTTGGATCCATTTTCCTGACACAGCTTTGAGGGAAATGTGCAGACAGTGAAGTTACGATAACACAGGAACTTGTAGAAAGTCCACTTGCTCCTCACTGTGTCGCTTCTGTGCACAGTCTGCATTGTCAGTCTGCGTCTTTGGACAGCCTTTCGCATGGTGTGTGACATTTATGCTAGCATAACATAACTACTTAATACTACCAACAACAACTCGGGTACTGTCCAGGAGCTGCAGGATACTGTCACATCATCAAAGTGAACCTGCTGTGTCTCAAAGCCTATTTGCACTGGATGGTGTGTTTTTGCCTCAAGTGGTGACACAAGTTTAAGGTTTCCACCTATCACAGGAACAGTTTTCATGTAGATTTTGCCAACCATGGTGCTTTAATGGAGGGTATTGAAATAGCTGACCTTCTCTGTCTCTCTCTACAATAAACAGAGACATTCTTATAGGACACTTCACTGTCTAAGCTAACACAGCACAGACATGCTTCGCCCTGCACCGCTTTATTCTCTGTTACGTGACATTCATCACTGATTGTGTTTTTCACATACAAATGCTGCTCTCAGTGCAACAAGTGCCACACCACACTCTGATGTGACACACACACAACCCAGAGAGTCTCTGCTGTGAGGGTACCCTGCTACATGGGACACTTATCAGACAAACCGGCTGGGTGCAGGGTATTTTTCAAAAATATGAAACTGTGCACTGGAATCATTAATACTCGTCTGTTTATCAGTTGGTTTTGATTGATAAGCAGCTTGTATTTTTTACAGGAGACGCCCACAAAGCCAAAACTGACCAGGAGACCAGGCAAAGTGAATGGCAACAATGCAGGCTAAACATGTGTCAGGTGGGGAATGTTAACAGACGCCTCAGAGTCAAGGCTGTGAAGAGAGGCTGGGAGGTTGTTCCAGAATTTTAGAGCTAAGGACAGGAATGTACAATTCCCTATAGTTTTCACAGGAAGTCTAAGAATCTGGCTTGGAAAATAGAGGTGGAGTAGTTTGAAAATATAGGTGGGGTCTTATCTCCTACAGCCATGAAACCAAAAGTAAAGTGAAACCTGACAGGAAGCCTGTGCAGAAACAATGACAAGGCTGAGGACCTGTGACTGTGAGCAGTGTTGGGGAGTAACGGAATACATGTACCGCCGTTACGTATTTAGAATACAAAATATGAGTAACTGTATTCCGTTACAGTTACCGTTTAAAAAGGTGGTATTCAGAATACAGTTACTTTGTTGAAATAAATGGATTACACTGCGGTACTTTCCTGTTTCATTTTGTCGCGGGTCAGGACTGTTTGGGTTTTGTTTGACAGCTACGTTCTTTTGTTCCAGGCGGCAGCATTACGGTTGCCATGGTTACAGGGCGACGCTCTCTCTCTGCGACTGTGTGTTTCCTGGGTGAGAGAGCGCCTTTTCGTTGTTGTTGTGCTAAGCTAACAGGCAGAATGCTACAAGCATAGCTCTAAAGAATGTAGCATCATGTTCAGTGTAGTCCGTGCTGCTGGGAGAATGGACTGCCATACACGTTATGTGTCTGTGAGCGCTAGGAGGGAGAAAAAGGGGAGTGGAAAGGTACGAGCAGTCATCGAGGAAAAACGGGAGCTGGAAGCATGTAAATATAATAATAACCACTTCAGCCAAGAAGAGTGCCTGACGAGCCCAGTTGTAAGTAAGCTATTAAGACTCGACTGTACACTGTGTTCGTGTTTTCCTCCGAAAACAACAAGTTCCGTTGGAGCAGCCTTTCAACGCCTCTCTCTGTCTGTCGCAAGAAAAGTTGACCCACACAACAAAGTAGAGCTATTTTTCGGCTACCAGCCGACAGGGACCCCGCCGTATTATGCTGGGCAGACACTGTGCGATTTTTTCAGTCGCGCGATTCAGCTCCTGCTCAAACTGTACGATTGACTCGCAGGGGTTAGAAGTTCATAGGTCACGATGCAGGGTCTCACACTATACGGCCCGATGCTCTGATGCGACCTGAGTGCTCACACTGTGCGTCCATAAAAATGAAGGTTATAACAGAAATTCTGTCGCTCGCTCTCCCTCTCCCTCTTTCACTCACACAGACACACCACCACCATCAACTTTGCTAAATTGCTAATGAAAAACATTGGTCAGGCAGCTGTGATTGAGCAGCAGTGTCGATCCAACTATTTTCACGGTTGTTGTGGTCGTGATAATTTTGTGAGGCCACATCGAAAGGGCTCGGATGGTTCTACAGGTTGTGCCTCCATCGCTTGTGTCCAGATCACACGCTGCACTGCCTTGCTACGCCGTCTTTTTCGCTGACATTTGTGTTTGCGCGTGCGCAGTGTGGCAAACTGCGGTGACACCCTCACGACCAAGCGATTGATGATCGGGAGCTGGTCGTGAGGTGTCAATCGCTTCTCGTTACCCCACGTATACTACACGATGCACGACGCACGATGAAGGCCAAAATCGGGCCGATCGCCAAAACGATCGCACGACTCAAAAATCGGCTCAAAATGGGCCAAAAATCGCACAGTGTGAGCCCAGCATTAGTCAGAGGTCCCTTTACTACAGTTCGGAGTCGCGGACCTTCAGTAATAGTAATAAATCACACAGCAATAGTACATTCACGTTGTTGTAAAAAGCATGATAATATTGTAGCGGGTCAGGGCTGTTCGGGGTTCTGCTTGTACAGTTATGTTTTGTGTATGTTGCCATGGTGACGGGTGACGCCCTCTCGCTGCGACGGTGTGTCCTTCCGGGGTCAGAGGGCGCCCTATGTGTGTTGTGGTTGCCGCGCTGAGCAGTTAGCTAGTGGCAGTGTGTTCTTCTGCAAATGTAATAAACGGCTGTGCTCCCTGGCTAGCTCACGGGAAGCAAGAGCAAACGATACCTCCGTCTCCTCCTTGTCTGAACTCGCCACAATATATTAAGTAATCCAAAGTATTCAGAATACGTTACTGTCATTGAGTAACGTAACGGAATACGTTACAGAATACATTTTGGGGCATGTATTCTGTATTCTGTAATGGAATACATTTTAAAAGTAACCTTCCCAACACTGACTGTGAGGCACACCCACCTTCATCATCGATCCATTTGAGTGTGATGGGCTGCTGGCTGGCAACACTGCACATGGTTTTCACCTCCTCACACAGTTCCACAAAGGTTACTGTTGCAGCCAAGTCTGTGATTAAAATGTCCCTGAAAGCACACAAACACAAAGACGTCAGGACCCAGTCGCTCTGTGGCCTCTGCAGACATTCCTCTTTGGCCCAATCAGCTGTTATCCTTTAAAGCAGGGGCTGGAGCTGTCGTCTCATTGGAGGGCCGCTTTAGTGTTCAAGTAGTACAAAAGAAAGAAACAATTAAACACCCACAAATATTAGTGAAAATGTAGTGTTTTATACAGTATTTAAATTTAAACTTAAATGTTTTAGGGTATTTACACTGGGACAAGTCTGACAGAGAGAAAGATGTTGGCTGGCCTCTGCAGCGGAGTTAATGATCCACTGTGGGCCCAGGACTGTGGGCTCAGGTCTGTCTTAACGGTGCACCAACTGACACAATCACACTAAGTGTTACAGGTGTGAACTGAACCACCCACTCAATCCACTCACAGCCGAGAAAGATAAGCATCAAGTTTCTCTTTCTTAACTGTTTTCAGACTGTACTGAACAATATCTGTTACCTTTAGGCATTAAATAAAGTGCTGCCTTGATCTGGACCACCTCCTTATTCCAGGCAGTTTTTACTTGAGCCCAAACACTTTGTGTCTGGTTGATGATTTCTTGCTGTAACACTGCTTCTTGGCAGAAATCGTACACCAGTGGAGTGGAGCTCCCTGTTAAATGGATCTGCTTGTAGGGAAATGTTGAGCAGCAGAGTGGAGCAGGTGGATTGTGCCCACAGAAAACTTGCCAAATGTTCTCTGCCAATGCCAAGATTAACAAAAAGGAAATATTCAACCCAACAGGTCCTTTCTTTCTGTGCTAAGGTTGTATAAATCCACAGAACGATGGATGACATGTACGAGCCAATAAGCATGGCTGAATCTGTCGGCCTGAAAAAGAAAGCACTGATTTCATATCAGCACTGACCTCACAGCCCTTATCAGCTGTCAGCATTAAATAAGGGTGCGTATATTGAGTGTCAACATCGGCCTCAGTGCTGTGCTGCTGATTGGAGCAAAGTCTGCAGCCTGCACATGCCACACTGTTAGAATAAACCTTGAGTTAGTCAGCTGTGTGTTAGAGCTGCGTGAGCAGGTGCTGCACTGACAGCTCCCAGGCAGTGTGTCGGGCAGGTTTCTGGGTGTGTGTGCACAACAGTTTGTGGTCAGTGATTGTTGGACTCTGACGAGGTGGGGCACAGACAGCTTGCTTCCCAGCAGGCATTGCTCCACGCAGCCGGCCGACACACAGGTCAGCGTGGAATTACATCACACATACACACCGCGCTTTGTTTATCATGCTAGCTCATATTTACCCAGAAGCTCTTTGGCTTTAAACAGCTCTCATTAAAATGTGTTTAATGTCATTTAAACGGTGCCACAGTTTTGGGTGTGAATGCATTACTGTCATCCAACATCACACTGAACAGTTTACAGTGCATCTCTCTTTTTACCAGAAAATCTGAAATTATTACATATTTTAATTCAACTAATGTGGATTCAAAGCAGCCAGGAGTGAAATCCTGAGAGGCAGCACATCATCAGCAAGAGCTACAGACGGAGGCAGAGCAGTGGGAACTGTGAGGCAGAACATTTAACTTTAAATACATTAAAAATCACTGACAGGTGGAGCCCACAGAGAGAGCACCTCAAACAAAGTGTTTCTCTTTTTGTTGTTCATGATCCAGGACCAGTGAGTGCTGTGTTACACATCTGTATTTACCCACATCTGTACAGCTTCCATCATGACCTGCTGCTGTAATCATTTCATTATGAAGTTACGATTACATTACTTCTGTTGTTGCAGGATGAGATTAAGGTTTCCCCATGGTACACATATACTCAACTGAAAGGAACGTTTACTCAAATATAACCTCTAGCACTGCCTTCCATTACACATGATATTGGTAGAGTTATTAATATTACTGTTATTGGGAGTAGTAGTAGTAAAATGTGTGGTAATTTGCTGTGTGAATTACATAATGTTTCATTGTTTTATTCACCTGCAGCAGGAGCAGCACTGAGCTTTCAGTGGGAGCTGTTTACACTGACTGTTGTGCTGTTTCCCACTCAGCAGCAGCTCCTGTCTCTACCACTACACTCTTCACTCTTTATGCATTAATGCAAACACTGCTATAACAATGTTATTAACTCATTAATAAGTAAGTAGCTAAGTAATTCCACTCGATAAGTAAAAGTTGTTTTTTATGATATAAAATGTCTCCAGAACAGGAGGAGATGTGAGCAGCATGAACTCTGGTCTGCAGTATTCCTGTGAAACCCTTCCTGCTCTGCTGTTGTAATAAACTCAAACAGCTGAAGCCAAATGTGCATTAAACTCTCTCAGTCTGTAACTAAAGGTTAGCTGAATGCTGACCCTTGCACTGTGTGAACATACTGAAGAATGCTCTCAGGGATTGGTCATGTATCAGAGCATAAACATGCAGCACCGTGATCTTTGACCCCACTGATGAGAACACTTCACACACCTCAGTGATTGTGTGCTGGGTCAATCACACGCTGCATTACTGACTTTAGTTTTCACAGAAACTTTCTCTACTTTGAACCTTTTTGGGGAAACTCCATAAAGACCAACACAAGTTGTTATACCACTCAAATAAATCCAGGTTTTAGTCAGATCCCTGCAGGGTCGGCACATCTGTCAGCAGCTGTAAGTCATCTCAGACATGATGCTGACAGCCTCCACTCATCCTACTTATTCATATTGTTTGCTATTGTTTACTATCACTGACTTACTTGAATGAATGTCATTCACATCATTTGCATAAAGTTATGCATGCTGCAGAGGGAATGTTATTAGCAAAAAGAATATATATTTAATTAGGACGATTCATTTCAAAGAGTCAGGTAAACATTGAATTGTTGCCTTACAGATAAAAGAAGTGGGAAACACTGGACTGGTTTGTCCCCTGATATCAATATTTACAGAACAGCTCCGGCTTAAGACACACTTCAGTGATTAAAACACACACACACACACTTAAAACGATTTGGGACAAATCAGATTAAGGTATCTTCCAGTTGGCCTGTCTCACACGTAGCGCACAACACGAAAGACTGCAAAGACTGTATGTGGATGCTACACACCTGACTCCCACTCGTGCTGGAAAAACCCACTCCACTCCCACGCCGCCCCAAACGTTGGCAGAATGAGTCTGGGTAAATGCATCTGTAGCAACAAACGTGCTCAGACGGGTTGCTGCAGAAGCAGCTCTTTGGTGCTGGTTATCACCAACACAGAGTGAAGCTGGGCCTGAACCGTCTGCTGTGCAGCAGGTAGATCAGGCAGGAAGCTGAACACAGAGAAAGGCTGACTGTCTGAACTCAACATGGAAAATCATTTCAGAGCGTTGTGATTAAAGATTATACTGGTAGGATTAACCTGAACCACACTGGTGACATCACCACTGGCTCCTTTACACACAGGCCTCCAAAAATATGTGGAAGGGTTTTAACACAGCGAGAGCTGAGCAGCGTTTCTGAGCCAGAGTTTGGAGACAACAACAACAACAGTGCTGACATTAAGAGGAAACATGTGATGGTTTAGTCACTCGGTCGGGATCTCCTCTTACAACAGAACAGAAGAATACTCATCACATCCATATTTAAGCACAATGCCCCTGTAAGGGGGATAACTAGATTAAAACATCAAATCATCTACTGCGGGGTCAGAGGTCAGAAGACAGTAGGCTCGACCGGGGAATCAGAAGAAAAGACGTGATGAGTTTTGAACAGAGACAGCGCCATCAGCAAACAGGTGTGACGACTGGTCGCTATGGTGACTCCTGCCCCACACGCGTGTCTGTGTCTCAGGTTCAGACTCAGAGAGCCTGGCACACAATAAATCTGTGAGCAGCAGAAACTTCTAGTCTACAAAACAGTCATCACTGATGTTTGTGGCGTTCATCACACAGACGCTGTGACGGTGCAGAGGCAGCCCGCCACGCTGGTTTCACAGGAGCACACTGTGGCAGAAGACACCAGGCTGCACCGTGTGCAGAACCACACCGGTGCATACGCTCGGCACACTGTGTTATTCCAGCACTCATTCACTCAGTGAAACAGCAGTATACAAGCAGATTAATGGGATAAATACTTGCTGTGTCTCATCTTCAAACACAAACTAAGGACAGTGTGATATAGTCATCATCATCCATTCTCTTCAGGATCGCGGGGGGTGGAGCCTATCCCAGTTGTCATGGGGAGAGAGGCGGGGTACACCCGGACAGGTTGCCAGTTTGTCACAGGGCTAAAACACAGACACACACAACCATTCACACCTGTGGGCAATTTAGTGTCACCGACTAACCCCACTGACTGCATGAGTTTGGACTGTGGGAGGAAGCCGGAGTAGAACCCACGCAAACACACGGAGAGCAAACTCCACAGAAAGACCCCGGCCTGATGTTGCTGTGAGGCAACAGTGCTAACCGCCGCGCTGCCCATATCTGCGTCTCATCTTGAACCACAAACTAAGGACACAGGCCAGTGCCATGTAGCTGTCATGCTAGCTTTAACCGTCGACCGTTACGATGCTGATTCTCATGTTTTAACTTTTAGATTGCACTTTTTTACTCTTGAGTGAAGATGTTGTTTCATTTTGATGTAAATATTTTTTTCCGTCACAAACTGAACATATGTTGTACACAGCTGTGTTTTAAATAAACAGCATTGGTATGTGCAATAAACTAAAACTAACCAATCAGAAAATCCAAGTGTTGTAGGAAATGAAACTAAACTCTGAGTGTGTCTTTGTTGTAAGGTGTGGGGCAGGATTCTGTACCTGGGAATGTAAAGTCGTACACTGAGCGTGTAACAGCCGGGAGTCAACCCGGCACAGTCAACAATCTGGGCCGCTTTGGAAAATATGAAGGAAGGCATACATTTTGGACTTTTAGCTGTACTTTCACAAGTCTTTATTGATACTCATGTTACACCAAAGTAATTAGGTAATAGGTACACAAAACAGAACCACACATAGCAGAGTATCGTCTGCTTCGTCCAAACATCTTTCAAAAAGTGTCAAACAGAACGAAGTCTGGACACTGGGCTGTCATGATGGACAGTTTTGTACTTTAGTTGTTCATATCTTAATGTTTGACCATCACATTATTATGAATGTGTAGCACAAACACTGCCTTTGCTAACGAACACATAAACAAGGATTGAAGAGAAAGACGTAATACATAGCAGACTGCTAAGTCTCTGGTATGAGACTGCTCCACCTAAACACAGTTTGGGTGGAGGCACAAGAAGCCGAAACAGCGCCCGAAGAATAATAAACCTAAATCTGTGAGTGGATTCTGTAATGCAAAGATGGCAGTGTGTTTGCTCCTCGCTCTCACGAGGTCACCAGCAGCACGTGTTGTTTTCCACATTTACACAAAAGTAGTTTGGAAAACTGATCACACTGTGAATGTTTCCCCAAGTGCAGTCGCAAAGACATCAAGCGCTACAATGACACTGAGCGCCCCAGCAAAGGAAGACCAGCAGTCACCTCTGCTGCTGAGCATATAGACATGACCAGCCTCAGAAATCACAGATTAACAGCAGCTCAGATTAGAGCCACACAGAGCTCCAGTAGCAGACTCATCTCTACATGTTCAGAGCAGACTGTGTGAATCAGGCCTTTATGGTCAAAGAGCTGCTGAGAAACCACGACTCAGGAAAAGCAACAAGGAGCAAAGATTTGTTTGGGCCAAGAAACACGAGGAGTGGACATTAGACCAGTGGACATCTGGGCTTTGGTCTGATGGGTCCACATCTGAGATCTTGGGTTCCAAAAGGTGAACGGAGGGTCTCTGCATGCACGGTTCCCACCGTGAAGCATGGAGCAGGTGTGATGGTGACACATCTATGTGCCAGCAACCATTATAGCGCATTATTACAGCTCCAGTACTACAGTCAGTATAAATGAGACCATATCACCCTAACTGTTCAACAGGTTGCCCATAGGAGCCAGGGTAAAGTGTAAAATCTTAGTCCTCACATTAAAGTGCATCCATAACCTTGGCCTCCTTATCTGTGTGATCTGCTTCATATCTCCACTGTTTCCTGCTCTGTCAGAGCTTTCACTCATCTTGTTCCTTCTGCTCGTCTGCCCACTGTGGGAGCAGAGCTTCAGTCGCTGGGCTCTGGACTCACTTCCTCCGCTCATTAGAAATATAGATTCCCTCATTTAAGTCACAGCTCCAAACCTACTTGTTTAAACTGGTTTACTTTAGTACAGATCTTACTCACTGTCAAATCTTTGTTTTTATTTGATGTTTTGTTTTTTGTTTTTAATCTAAGGCACCCTCAAATAAAATGTATTTTTATTTACTTATTTATTTGTGTCATTTTGGCAGCATTTGGGGCATTTTCAGGCCGTGTGCTCTAACAAACTCCTCCTGGAGATGTAATTGGTTCAACCTAAAGATCCTGCAAAGCTTTTGAGTTTTTGGTTTTGGAGCCCTCCGTGACGGGACGTCACACCTCCAGTCCAGTCTGTCCCACACACGTGTGTCAGTATTAGGTTACACTCAGGCTTCATCAGATATACGTGAGATTTTCACTGTGGACTCGATATCATATGTGACATACACATGGCGTGTAATCTGCGTGTTCTGTCATGGTGATAGTACACGGACTGTTTTTTCTGCTTCCACGATAATAAACTTGCCTCGTTCATACAAACACTGTTCCTGCGTGATGAGGTGATTCCACAGATGACTGCAGGAAACCTACCTCTAACCAGCAGCGGCCCACTTCCACTGCACCTCCACATGTGCCCATCATCAACACAAACGCTGACTTTATGTGAGGGTGAAAAATATTCTCGAAGCTTCCTCTGATGTCATTTTTCACGCACACAGTGGGTTAAACACAGGTGCCACAGGTACTAAAGCCTCTCTGACTCACGAGCTCCAAGAAGCCCAGGCTGCGTGTCCATTCCACAGGTGTTTCCTACTTACTCACGGAGAGTTACTTACCCGCAGTAGTGCGCTTTAATCTTCACAAACTCCGAGTTCAGGTCCATTATGGATCCGTTTGACGCTAGCATATGCATCGTACAGTTCAGCTCCCCCGTGTCTACGTGAACAGGCCCACGCTCGCTGTGTGATACGTGGATAGAAAGTGGTTTCCACTCGCAGATGACAGAGGACCCTGTACGCCCAGTGCGCTGAAAACTAACCCGAGCGGAGCCGCTTCAAACTTTCTGTCGTTAAGGTAACATCGGGGACTTTGGGGAAGTCTGTCACGTCCCGTGAATAACGGCGGTGTTTCCGGCCCCAGCTTTCAGAATAAAAGCTAATGCGCAAGGTTTAAAGAAGCGCTCTTATTCTGAAACGGAAAACTCTTCACCTGTCATCGGTCGAGCTCGGAGTGTGGTCACACTTGACGGGCTTTCTTCCGGTTCACTATGGTTACCGTAATCTAAATTCACCTGTTCACCTACCGGGGCTTCCCGCCTGTCCCGGCAAACACCGTGCTAATAATCTGAAAGGATACGGACAGTGTGCGGTCGGGTTCATGACTACTGTTCTCTTTTTATGCAGTTTTTCCTCATAGAAATGATCCTCAAATACTGTAACTAATACTCTAATATGTTCTTCTCATCTCCCAGCGTTACAGCCTGTTCCTACGACATATTTAAATAAACTCACATTAAATGTACGCGTTCATTAACACTGTGGTCAGTATCACGCGATCCGTACGGTGGCCCTGTAGTGATCCGTGTACACACCAGGTAAGGGCAACCTCTGTACCGGTGTTGTGCCAAAAAGTGATTGTCTGCCAAAAACTGATTTCCAATGTTTCTGTGTATTTTTTATGTGTAATATCTTTACGTATGTTCGTAAATAGACTTCGGTGAACAGGGTTTACAAAGGGGTTATATAGAGAATTAAAACAATATCTGTTTTTCAAGTATCTTTACAACTCTCTGCTATTGTACTTACATTATAACCAATCCGGTCCTTTATCCCCACTTAAAATATTTTTACAGAACTATTGTAATATTTGCTGCCGTTTCTGCTGTCCTCTTGGCCAACTTACTCTTACAAAAGACATTTTTAATGTTAATGAGATTTTTTTTAACTGTTTAAATAAAGGTTATATAAAAGTCACTGCCAAAAACTGATTGCAGCTTCTACCTTGTTACACGAATGTTGTTTGTGGCTCAAGATGACTTTATGTCATCCATGAGGGATGCATTTGACATATGTTTCACATATTATAGCCCAACAAGTTACTTATAGCAGTTTAAATACGAGCAATCAGTTTTTGGCAAATACCGGAAATCAGTTTTTGGCAGACAATCACTTTTTGGCACAACACCGGCAAACAGAAAAAACCCGACATAACCAGTCGTGTTAATATGGTGTTTAGCGCCCCCTAGTGGTTAATGGCAAAAACGTTATATGCATGAAGTGTGGAAAGTGACGCTGTAATGCTTTAATGGTCGGTGCTGAGCCCAGAGGGGAAGCTGTTGTGTTTGTGCATCAAAAACCAGAACAGATCGTCCTTCTGCAGAGGCTGAAAGTACGGACACTGCCCCTGCTCACCGAGAGGAGCCCGCAGACCGCGTAACCGTCTGAAGGATACCGCCTTGACACCTTCCAGATAAGAAGGGCACACTGAGCCAAACCCAGGACACGCTGGGGAGATTGTTTCGTGGCTATTTTAGGGACACCTCGATGTCCCCCAGAAGAGCTGCAGCGGAGGAGAGAGACATCCGGGTACCCCGACGAGCAGCGGATGGAGGATTCACGAGTTATTAAGTAGTTCACTGTTTCACATTTAGCGCCATAATTATTTGGATAAAGTAACAACTTTGGTCGTTTTGCCAGCCTATACCATCAGAGTGATCAGAGACGTAAATATCAGGAAAAAATGGAAATGAAAATCCAAACCTGTGAGGACTGAGAAGCTGAGTTTGCAGCTCCAGACAGACTATGAAGATGTTCACCCTGAGTTAATTGCATGGGTCAGTAATTTACTAATAACAATAATAATTAGTGAGGTCTGACACCAGGATTCACTGCCTGAACGGCTAAGTAAAGAGCAGTTGGCCCTGGGCCCACATCCAGATCTATACTGCTTTTACAAAATCAAATTATTACCTGATAGAGTACAGTAATCAGATATTACCTGATAGAGACCAAACAGACATAACAAGATAAAGATAAAAAATATGAACAAAACTGATAAGATATAACAGTCAATATAAGCTTTGGTGAGTTCAATCTAAAGATGATGATATTATGTGATATTAGTAAGACACAGGATGATGGACTTTGTTGATTTTCAGTGAAAAAGATATTGAGGTTTGATTTTTAGTTGTATTCAAAATGCTGTTTAATAGCACTTACTGACTATGAAATTTCAAAATAAAATGCTATCAGAGAACATTCAGGCTGGGTTCAAAAAGTCCTCAAACAGGGATTCATTGGTTTGTTCGTACCCTCAAATATGACCCATATGAGTTTTTCCAAAATGAGCCCATACAGGTCACAGGACGCAGCTGCAGCATGGTGCCATGCAGATGTAGTACGTGGCACGATTTGCATTTTAAGCTTGTTTCCTGGCATCTAACGCAGCTCTGCACGAAGAGAAGGCAACCAGCTCTCACTAAATGGACGACAGGCCTTTTCTACTCTAATTAAACACTCCAGCACATTCTACACGTGATCTCACACAAACATAAGTATTGTCTTTATTGTGCAGGCACATCGACAAGCAGATATATGGTAGACAGCTTCGGAACAAACATTACAAATTAGAAATAAATAAACGTGACTAGTAGTAGAGTTTGAAAATGAAAACTTTAAAAATCCACCAATGAGCCTGACCAGTTTAAACTGAGTCATCCATTAATCAGCTGACTGTGGTTAAGTGGGCAGGTGGATGACTTCCCTGCCTCTCCACTTGTGCCCAGTGACACCTCCTTAAATGAACATGAATACAAGCATGTCAGTGTTGCTATAGTGAAGGAGGACACATATGATAGTTTTACACAGCAGCATCAATCTGTGCCTCCTACTCTTAATGTGTTAGCTACAGTGGGGCAAAAAAGTATTTAGTCAGCCACCGATTGTGCAAGTTCCCCCACTTAAAATGATGACAGAGGTCAGTAATTTGCACCAGAGGTACACTTCAACTGTGAGAGACAGAATGTGAAAAAAAAATCCATGAATCCACATGGTAGGATTTGTAAAGAATTTATTCGTAAATTAGGGTGGAAAATAAGTATTTGGTCACCTCAAACAAGGAAAATCTCTGGCTCTCACAGACCTGTAACGTCTCCTGTAAGAAGCTTTTCTGTCCCCCACTCGTTACCTGTATGAATGGCACCTGTTTGAACTCATCATCTGTATAAAAGACACCTGTCCACAGCCTCAAACAGTCAGACTCCAAACTCTGCCATGGCCAAGACCAAAGAGCTTTCGGAGGACACCAGGAAAAGTATTGTAGACCTGCACCAGACTGGGAAGAGTGAATCTACAATAGGCAAGCAGCTTGGTGTGAAAAAATCAACTGTGGGAGCAATCATCAGAAAATGGAAGACATACAAGACCACTGATAATCTCCCACAATCTGGGGCTCCACGCAAGATCTCATCCCGTGGGGTCAAAATGATCATGAGAACGGTGAGCAAAGATCCCAGAACCACACGGGGGGACCTGGTGAATGACCTGCAGAGAGCTGGGACCAAAGTAACAAAGGTCACCATCAGTAACACACTACAACGGCAGGGAATCAAATCCCGCAGTGCCAGACGTGTTCCGCTGCTGAAGCCAGTGCATGTCCAGGCCCGTCTGAAGTTTGCCAGAGAGCACATGGATGATACAGCAGAGGATTGGGAGAATGTCATGTGGTCAGATGAAACCAAAGTAGAACTTTTTGGTATAAACTCAACTCGTCGTGTTTGGAGGAAGAAGAATACTGAGTTGCATCCCAAGAACACCATACCTACTATGAAGCATGGGGGTGGAAACATCATGCTATGGGGCTGTTTTTCTGCCAAGGGGACAGGACGACTGATCCGTGTTAAGGACAGAATGAATGGGGCCATGTATCGTGAGATTTTGAGCCAAAACCTCCTTCAATCAGTGAGAACTTTGAAGATGAAACGAGGCTGGGTCTTCCAACATGACAATGATCCAAAACACACCGCCCGGGCAACAAAGGAGTGGCTCCGTAAGAAGCATTTGAAAGTCCTGGAGTGGCCTAGCCAGTCTCCAGACCTCAACCCCATAGAAAATCTGTGGCGGGAGTTGAAAGTCCGTGTTGCTCGGCGACAGCCCCAAAACATCACTGCTCTCGAGAAGATCTGCATGGAGGAATGGGCCAAAATACCAGCTACTGCGTGTGCAAACCTGGTAAAGACCTATAGTAAACGTTTGACCTCTGTTATTGCCAACAAAGGTTATGTTACAAAGTATTGACTTGTATTTTTGTTATTGACCAAATACTTATTTTCCACCCTGATTTACGAATAAATTCTTTACAAATCCTACCATGTGGATTCATGGATTTTTTTTTTTCACATTCTGTCTCTCATAGTTGAAGTGTACCTCTGGTGCAAATTACTGACCTCTGTCATCATTTTAAGTGGGGGAACTTGCACAATCGGTGGCTGACTAAATACTTTTTTGCCCCACTGTAGATTAGCAGTTAGCACACACACTGTTAGCCTGCTGTTAGCTAGTTAGCATTTCTCCTCAGCTGATGATTCACTTTTCATCAGTGAGACGGCTGCTCTGTTATCAGATGGTGCTGAGACCTGGACCTGGTGTCTGCAGTATGGATCAATTATTTATGCTGTAAAACCTGGACGAATGACGACGACAAGAACTGATTATTAAACATCTGCAAACAGCATTCATGTTACATTTCATGAAGGGAAAAGAAAGGAAATAAAATGTTAGTATGTTGTTTAGACACTAGAAATAAACTAATAGATCACCCATCAAATCAGTTTCACTTTATCATTTTTCAGATTTTTTTACAAAGATTATAGATCAGCATGTTTTATTTGCGCTTTGTCCACTGATTATGTCACTGATAAACACAAGCAGAACAGACTGTTTTAGACTTTTCAAAGGTTAAAATATGGATTCAAATTTAAAAGGTGACTCTGTGATCCAGGTGTTTGTGAGTTTTGGTAGAATCTACATGGATCTGATTGTGTTTCCGTTCTGTTAATCTCATGTATTTCACTAATATTCCTAAACGTACCAGCCAACAGTGAGAGAAGGAAATCTTATTGTATGTTATATGTGTAGTGTTGTTGGTCCTGATGAGGAGCACCTCAGGGTGCCGACTCACACATTCTTTATTATTCAGTGAAAAGCCACTGACAAGGCTCCAGCTTTGTGTAACTCAGCTGTGAGTCTGTATTTCTGCATTCATCGTGACATAATGTTCATCACTTACTTATTTCAGCTAATTTTCTTTTCATGAATCTGATGGTTTCTAATGAAAGTGGATATGACAAAGACCAGGAGACAGAAGAAAAGGAAGCAAACGGGTGAAGGGCGGAGCCGCTGACCCCTCACAGAAACTGTTAGATTTGTATTGTTGATTGTCATTTATGCTTAGAAATATTTACTTATATATGCTTAGAGTTTTGTAATTAGTTGTAGATTGGTAGAGGTTTTGATCCTTGATAGTCTGCAAACTTTGTGTGTATTAGACAGCACTTTGGGAGCATGAGAGGTCATACCGTGTCTTATTGTTTTATGGTAGGATTAACGTAGTTGCGTCTGTTCTAGTCTAAGTGCTCTTTGTTTAGATGAACTGCAGGACTTCCTCACCGTGTTATCTAGGATGAACCATCTAGGGTGAGGGGGAGGCTACCCTCTTCCTGACCAAGGATGTTTGACCCTTTGATCAGCAGTCCACACACACACACACACACACACACACACACACACACAGGCAAGGTACTCTTTGTTTGTATGTAGACGTCGTATGTTAATGAACCTATGCATATTCATGTAACCTCAATAAAAGGACAGTGTATGGGAGAACGGACGAGAGCAACTGGGGTCAAGCGAAGGGACGGCGCTCTGTCCGGTCTCTCCCGTGCACGAGTAACATGAAGAACTTTGCCTATTTGTGTCTTGCTTAGCAGTGTAATTATATTGTCTTAACGTTCCAGCGAATAGGTTCAAGCTACAAACCTATCATTAATTGGTCCTTCGATGCCGGAGCCCTGGAATCGCATTCACCGAGGGGAGGAGAGGCACGCTGAAAGACTGACGTCAGCCAGGAAGTTCCTGTGGATTCGCGGTCTGTCTTTTCTCCTCGATGAATGACGGTCGGCGGGATTTGAGCTGATATTACACTCTAAGCAACGCCAAGTAAGTTTAAAGAGGCCGACTCTATAACCGTGTCGTTGTGCAGTCTCCGCCACTGTGTGAGGCGTTGAGAAGAAGCCGACTCTATAACCGTGTCGTTGTGCAGTCTCCGCCACTGTGTGAGGCGTTGAGAAGAGCCCGACTCTATAACCGTGTGGTTGTGCAGTCTCCGCCACTGTGTGAGGCGTTGAGAAGTTCGCTACTTTGTGGAGCGATAGCCGGGTTCCTTGCTACTTTGTGGAGCAAGAGGTTCCTCGCTACTTTGTGTGGCGAGAGGTGAGTTCTCCGCCACTTTGTGGGGCGTTGAGAAGTTCCGCGGGGTCCAGACTGTGCTGGACGATAGGCCTATTTTGTGTTGTTTTTGTTGTCGTCGTCGTCGTTGTTGTTGTTGTGTGGGTGTGTGCGGAGCAGAACATGTGGTCTGTGACACCGACTGTTGTTGTTATCATGGGTTTCTAAGCAACCAAGAGTGAGTCGGAGGGAGACAGACGTTTGTGCTGGACTTTGCTCCTGGCAGCACAAAGTATTTATGTAAAAAAGAGAGGGAGCGACGGCTCCACAGCTGCGCGGGTTCACGCGAGCGCGGTCACGCGGGTTTCACGCGGACCTGAGCCTTGCGGTTAATCGCAGGCTTATAAATGGAAGAGATTCAAATGTTAGAAGTTTTCAGAAAACACACCAGCCTTGAAGAGTGTGTGGAAATGGCCAGCCCACATCAGCAGCTGTGCTCTGGTGGGTGGCTTTCCCCCCACCCCTTCCTGACACAAAATGTTAACAGCCTGTGTGCCAAACCACTGAGGTGGATAGTTGTTAAAAGTAACCTACATTAAACTTGTGGTTGCTTAAATTCAGTACGATGACATGTGAGGTGAAGTGATATAGGTAAATATTTAAACTAATGAAGTGCATAGAGGCACTTGACCTGTGTGAAAGACTGTCGTCTTATTATGAGCCATTGTTGAGATGTAGAGCACACCTGTGAAAACAACTAATATGCTGAACCCTGTATGAAACATCTAAAAGTACATGATGGAGAAGCTGAGTTGAATATGAAAGTGTAAGACTTTGCCGCTGTGGGCAGAGCAACTACTGTGTGATGTCGCGTTGCAGTTTTGTTTTTGTTTTTTGAGCTGATGAGCAAGCTACACATTATCAGATCAAGAGCTGTCTGAGAACTACTCAAAGAGAGGGAAACAGAGAGTGTGCAGCGTTTCCATGAGCAGTTTTTCTGCACCTTGACTCGTGTGTGTGTGTAGCATCAGCATCATGTTTTTGTTTATTTGTTTTGTTGTTAAAAATAATTAAATAAACTGGTGATCATGCTTATGGATCACCATGGCACATATCTCCAGCCATATGGTTTATTTATGCAGATGAAAAAGTGAGTGTGAATGTGTCTGACATCACAGTGTTTTTGTGCGCTGTGTAAAAGTAATTGCCTTTGATTGTGAGTGAGAGCGGTGATTCTGCAGGTCACCAGCTATTGTAACGAAAAAAAAAGAAAAAAAAGAGTGAAAAAGAAAAATAATCATAGGAAAAAGGTTTTGTGTTGATCAGCCAAAAACAACTACAATTTCATTTTCTGCTTTTAAGAAAAGACTGTTCACAAAAACACAGAGAGAGAGAGAGATGTGTGTTGATTAAGCAGTGATGATAATAATGAACATGTCTTAGTTTGTCACTTTCAGGTGAAAAGCAGACCTGAATCAATTTTCCACATGCAGCAGTCGGAAGAAAGTTATATTTTAACATCATTGGAAACATGCAGGCCAAGTTTCTGGCTGACTTATTTACAGCGCCATGTGTCTCTCAACCTCACAAGCAAGCAAGCTCTCACCCCTCCCTGAAGACAAGGAATGCAGCTCCAAAGCAATAACATGATAAAGAGACAGCATCAAGTCCTGAGCAAAAAAGTCCCAACAAGCAGCAGTAATGTGGATAAACAGCAGCAGAAGAAGAAAGCAAACCCATCTTCCTGTCTGATTGGTTGAATTTCACGGAGGGGCGAGCAAGATGGCAGCGTGAAGAGGAGTTTTTGTTTGAGTTCTCAGCACGAGACACTTATTTGACGTCTTTCTGGCCTTCGGGACTTTTTTGGAGATCAGCGCGCTAAACTTGCTGGATCTGAGGCCAGGGTCTGCGGCGGCAGCATGTTGAAATGCTCAAAAAGGACTGAGTGACTCGGGCAAGCCACATGCGGCTAGCATGCTGGCTAGCGACCATAGCTACATGAAAGAAATGGACCCTTCATGATGCGCTCAACGTGCCGGCGCTGTGGTGGGAAAGGCTCCATCATAAACACGCCCTGCGCCCTGTGCAGAGGTTCAGGCCAAGAAGAAGAAGACGACGACTTCCAATCCCAAGAAGGTCGGCCCCAGTGTGGGCAAGCTGATTGTGAAAGCCGTGGCCGCCCTCAAGAAGGCTCTGGCTGCCGGAGGCTACGATGTGGACAAGAACAAGGCCCGTGTCAAGACCGCCATCAAGAGTCTGGTGGCGAAGGGCACTCTGGTGCAGACCAAGGGCACCGGGGCCTCCGGATCCTTCAAGATGAACAGGGTTACTGAGACCAAAGCTAAGACGCCCGCCGCGGCCAAAGCCAAGAAACCGGCAGCAGCTGCTAAGAAGTCGCCCAAGAAGGCAGCAGCAGCACTTCAGCTACTAGACAGGACAAAGCTGAAGGAGAACTGCCGGGACTGTTGAAGTGGGAGAGGACAAAAGAGTGAGAGGACAACAGAGTGAGAAGACTAGGTGAGAACACATAGGAATTATTTAATGTGGGAAATCAAAATTTGGGTTAGCAAACCTGGGGAAAAGAAAACTGACTGCTTAAGTTGGAAAATTGAGACGGAGTCTGAAACATTGCGAAAATAGAAACATATACAAAATCACACACACACAAGCAGAACATGCATTAACCCTACTAACAATTCCAAACACAAAATGACTCATGAAGACTCATAGCACATTAGTTAAGAAATGATTAAATAATAGCAGAGAAGTGTGTAGGAAAGGCAGCTTTAAGAACATGCTCTGCTGGAGATGCAGCTCCACAGACATGCATTAGACCTGCCTAATAACACAAACACATGTAATGAAAATTAGCTTGTTATCTTTCATCAGTGTTAAAATAGTGTCAATTTAGCAGACACTTGTTATCAAATACTGAATTTATCCTAAAAAAAAAAAAAAAATTGACTCTCCAAGTTGCAGGACAACAATTTAACTTTTGTGGGAAAAAAAAAAAATCCTGGTTTGATAAATCAGTGATCAGGCAATAAATTTAGTGTTAAAATGGTAAATTGGGAGAAGCTTCCTGCTTGATTGAGGCAGCACAAGTAATTTACTGTATGAGGGAAATTGTCTTTTGTGATACTATTTTGAACATGCTTTTCTGTCGTCCTGTCAACTTAGTGGGTTAATAGCTGATATGCAAATTAGTTGATCGGTTTTAGATTAATGAAAGGTGACTGAATTCTAGTATGAGTGAATGAGATGTGTTGGAGTTGTTGTGTGTTGAGTGGAGACTCTAAAACACTGAGTTTCCTGCTTTGATGTGCGAGTGAATCCTGTATTTAGATACACAACTCTGAATACGTCAGAACAAACTTCTTTTGTGAAGTGCATGACAGCATGTCACATGTTTTATGATGAAGGGAAAAAAGGAAAACTGAATAAAATAGATCTGTGGCCTAAATGAGTGAAGAACACAGACCTGGTGATTAAACTCATAAGTTAAAGAAGACATTAGGCTTATGTTGTGAGTGGTGCAGCTGATGGTTGATTTGGAGTGAATCTAGCTGATGATTTTTCTTTTGTTGTGAAGTTGAGCCTGCCAATTAGTATGATGGTATGATGAACCATGCTAATGGTATGATTTACCCTCCTGAGATGAGGAGTTTGTGTCATGACTTAACAAGGCCTTTTTATTTTGATACTTTCACAGTGCACTGAAAGTTTTGTTCGATAATCTCTGTTCTTTAAGCAGATCTGCACGTCGGGAATTAAAAGCGCTACACGTCGTCGAGAAAATTGTGCCAAGTGAGTTCTCCACATTTAAATGGACTCTGGAGAAAGCCACTTATTTGGGACAATTATTAAATGACAGTCCCAGTCCAAAAGGATTCAGCGATGTAATCCAAACTAAAGTTCTTCTTTTTCTTTTTGAAATGACGTCATTTTGCTGAGAGTGGAAACTAAATGCGACGATAGGTTCCACTATCAGCAAAGAAAGAAAGAATGAATGCATGAATGAGTGAGTGAAAGGAAAACAAACTGACTGACTGGTAAAAGCTGACAAAAGCTGACAAGACTTTACTGATGTAACACGACTGTGTGAAGTTGACCCCCGCCTGGCAGGGGTGCAGATGAGTCTGTGTGTGCTTCCCTTTACAGAAGCAGAAAGATGACAGCAACGCTCGAGGTTGCGTGATGATTTAACATTTTAAATGACATTTTCTGTGTCTGTGAATTTACTATGTGTGCGTCATTCACTAGCTTGTGTGCTCACAGAGATAGCTGTGACAAAGTATGCATACGCCTGTGCAAGCGCTAACATTTGCATTTTCGTTTTTACAGCATTACGGTTCTTCATGTGTTTGATCATGTGATTTATAGGAATACTGGCTAATGTTTCTCTACTACAAGATTTCTGGGTTTATGTGTGAAGAAAACTGTAGTTACAGGCTATATGTTGATGGAGAAATTAATATAGTTTGAGACATACTGTGATGAGACCAGTGTTACTTTTTCCACAGCGAGTGTTAACTTTATGGTGTTTTATGGCACCTCTGGAATGTGGATGGCCGACGCCTGCCCACCAGGATAGTCAATGTGTATTGCTAATGTTTGTTTTTCTGAGACTGTGTTTAGAAGATTCAGCTGAAGCGGACAAGTGACATGAGTAAAACAAATAAGAGATTACGGTAATTATGGAATAGTTTATTATGGGCTCATTTGCTGGCCACTTTTGAACCCATAATAATAATATATGAGTGGAGTGACTTTGCTTAAGAGAAGTCACTGATTACATTAATGTTAACAGAGTACATGGGATAATCCATGTCTGAGGTGAATTAGGGTAATAGTTGTAGTTACTGATTTGAGAAAACCTGCACATGACACTTGTCTTGCTGATGTTGAATGCTTATTACTCTTATGATACAATTGTTTACAGGTATGAAGTTTGATTTCACTTCCAGATTTTGCTTTCCAGGCCGTGATGGTGTGTATGCAGGCTCCTGGGAGAGCCAGGTGTTAAGCAAACTTAATATGCAACACACGCTAACATCTTTTATTGCAGGGTTACGGAGCTACTCCAGAGGAGATGCCCTGATGTTGCCTGGGACATGATCTAGCTAATCTTTTTCTTTAAGACAGGGATCCAGGTTTGGTGAGTTGACGCATGGGAATGTCCATGCGTCAAGAGGTGGAGTGCAAGGATTAACATTAAACAATGTTTACTATTATTGTTGCAGTGATTTGTGTGATTAGCCGTTTATTTACAAGTATTAAACCTATGCAAGTGGTGCATCCATGTTCAGATGAGGCTTTGATGGCCTATAAGTGAAGTTCACTGAACTAAAGAATGTGGTTTGATGATTGTTGACATGCTCTCCAAATAGAAGTTTTTCTTCTTAGCAAGGAAATACAGGTGCAGCAGTAATCTCCTGAGAAATCTTCAGAGGCCCAGTGAGAAGCGTGAACCATTCCAGGCATAGCTGACAGCCAGGCAGTGGTTGAGGTCAAAGGTCAAGCTGGTTGGGGCCCATCATGAGATCAGACCTTGGAGCCACAGCAAGGACCATGAAACTGCCTGCAAAATAGAGGAGAGGATCGTCCACAAGATGGGAGCTGAGGCCAGGAGAGAGACTTCAGGAGGATCAGAGATCATCTTCAGCACAGCAGACATCACACAGAGAGCTGTGCTACTGAGCTTCCAGGAAATTTTAAATAAAATGAAAGATTCAATATTGACGCTGAGGAAGACAACTAAGGTGTACGACGTGCTCTGCCTTAAACCTTCAGCAGCGTTGGAACATGAAAACTCGTGGGATGAGGGGAGCGTGCCAAGCTCCATCGACAGCACAGAAGGAGTTCGAGGATGACATCATGATTCTGTGAAAGCACAGGAACCAGAAGCTATGGTGGTGATGACAGCAGTTTCCTATGAACATCACCTAATGCTGTGCCACTGTACTGTGCATACGATGACACTCTGAAGGCTGCTGGGATCATAACAGCAGTAAGATGACGGAACCCAGCACCCTTTCCACAGAGAGCTTTTCTGCAGAGCGTGGACAATGAAGGAGTCATAAATATCCCCCTCGCAGGATGAAGGCCTGAAGTGAGGTGATGGGAGGCCATAAAACTAGAGTGCTGAGAGGTCTGCAGCTTTGGAAATAGCTGAGACCCATGTTGACAAACAACAAAACTAACTGGTATGTTTGAATGTTTATTCTACATACATTTGGACTCTGGTCCTATGGACAACGAAACAACTAGAAGAGACATTCATGACGCCCTGCAGAACTCAAACCACTCTGCAGAGAGACATGTGATTTGCACACCCGGAGGAAGCATCACCAAGCTGAGATGTTTTTGGAAATGTTATCTTCTTATTTTCACTATTAAATTAACAATTTGTTTGTTTGTGGGATGCAGTTTGCCATGAGATGAGATCAATGAGGAATGGGATAACTGCTAATACATTTGTTAAACTGTGTACCTTTTCAGTAATTTAGGGTGATTTGACATATGCTGAGTATAAAAAGGTTTGCATTGAAACTGTCAGACATGAGGTATTCATACCTGGGAACTTTTCAAGCATAAAGGTCAAAAAGGGGGGAAATGTTAGATTTGTATTGTTGATTGTCATTTATGCTTAGAAATATTTACTTATATATGCTTAGAGTTTTGTAATTAGTTGTAGATTGGTAGAGGTTTTGATCCTTGATAGTCTGCAAACTTTGTGTGTATTAGACAGCACTTTGGGAGCATGAGAGGTCATACCGTGTCTTATTGTTTTATGGTAGGATTAACGTAGTTGCGTCTGTTCTAGTCTAAGTGCTCTTTGTTTAGATGAACTGCAGGACTTCCTCACCGTGTTATCTAGGATGAACCATCTAGGGTGAGGGGGAGGCTACCCTCTTCCTGACCAAGGATGTTTGACCCTTTGATCAGCAGTCCACACACACACACACACACACACACACACACACACACACACACACACACACACACAGGCAAGGTACTCTTTGTTTGTATGTAGACGTCGTATGTTAATGAACCTATGCATATTCATGTAACCTCAATAAAAGGACAGTGTATGGGAGAACGGACGAGAGCAACTGGGGTCAAGCGAAGGGACGGCGCTCTGTCCGGTCTCTCCCGTGCACGAGTAACATGAAGAACTTTGCCTATTTGTGTCTTGCTTAGCAGTGTAATTATATTGTCTTAACGTTCCAGCGAATAGGTTCAAGCTACAAACCTATCAGAAACCTTGCTAGGATTTTGTTTTCTTTGCATACATTTATTTTGTTCATTTAATTTAAATTTTTAGCACTTTGTTGCTTGTGGGTTGTTTTTTACATACCTGTAAATAATGACCAAAGGCCAAGGCAATTATTATCAACTTCTAGTACTAGTGCTATTACTGGTAGTATTACCTTTAGACTTCTGTGTAACACTGCCATGGTAGTCAACCGTCCCCGTATTCCAGCTTGTCCAGCATGCTCGAGTCTGTCAGAGCTCCTGTTGGTCTGTCACGTCCGCTCCTGTTCAGGGTTCTAGCGATTGTCTTATTTGAGACTGAGGTCCTCGGGTCTCGTGGCACCTCTGGGGTCCTCAGACAGATCTCCCAGACTCGCTCTCTGTGCTTCTCTTTGACTTTCAGTCCAGCTGCTGACACACTGTGATAAGTTTGTATCAAACCTGCTTTGTGAGAATCGCCTCTTTTTCTCCCGTCTGTTTCTTTTGTAGTTTGAACTTGATTGAGTGCTCAGCAGCAGTTTGCTTGTGTCATAGCTCAAAAAAGGTCAACTTTTTTTATTCATTTTAGTTTTTTGCGTGTAAATAGAAATCATTTCTCCTGCTAAGGAAAAACTAGTATTTTTATAAATGTCATGTTGTTGCACTAAAGATTCACTTTCATTTCATGTCTTCACTTTGATCCTCTTGTCGCCTCTGACCTGAGCGATCAGTAAGAATAGAAATTGGAGATAAAGTATCTGAATTTCAGGAGCGGGACCACACCTCCAAACACACCCCCTCTAGTTCTCATCTCTATACGTTCCCCCAGTTCTACAAGCTGTTTGTTCTCGTTCTTAAATGAGGACGTGGGCCCAGTGAGTGAAAGCTATGTACAGATGTGAGGACACATGAAAACACTGACGAGTCACAAACACACAGAAACTTGTTGTTTTTCATGTATTTTATTTAGTGAAGGATACTGTTACTGCAGGATCTTTAATCCTCTCAAGCACCTACAGATTCTGCAACAGATCAAACACACACAGTCAGACGTGGTTGGCTGTTCACTGTAACAGTTCACATGAAGATGGAAGCTAAATAAAGCAGCCTGTTATTGTTGGCATCACAGGTGGATCACTGAGCACCTGTTTGGCTCTGCTGCTGGTTTTCCTTCCCCTTGTGTCATGAACCGTTCACATACTCTTCATCCTTTGAGCTACTTACTCAGACAGTTGTAGGTCAGCTCCAGGTATTTGTACATACGCGGACAGGTGTCGCCAAGCATTCCACTGCTTGCTCTCATAGAACAGGTGCGTTTCCCATTACACCTGTGGATGCAGAGCAGCACAGTGCAGATGAAACACTTAAAGGCAGGTAGTAAAGATCCCCAGCTGACAATGCAAATTAAAGACACATTTGTTTGTTGTTTTCTCATACTAGACGATGTGTATGAATGATGTGGATGTGCAAAAGAAGTACAACACTAATTATGTAAATCCAAATACTGGTGATTAATAACACTGATCAAACCCAGGCTATAACCCCTGGCTGTGTGGGGACAGCAAACGCTGTGAACACAAAGTGATGGTTGCACGTCCCAGCTCACCCAAATCATACTTTCAGCTCCGCTAGCTTCAGAAATATATGTCGTTAGCTACGAGAGGAAAGTGCCAAAGACCAAAGACTTCATAGTCATGTTTAAGATCTCGTTGGTCACTCACAGTAAAAAGTCACATTAATGTTAAAGCTGTACCTTTCAGCAACTTTGCTAGTGGGGTTTGAACACTTGATGTTTTCCATGTGTGAGGCCTCCCGTCTGAAGGAGCATATGTGTGGATCACGGCGCCCAAAATCAGCATGGTACACGTGGATGACGTGGCCCTGGTCTGTCAAAGAAAGCAGTGCGTGCTGTTGAAAACTGAAGAAGGGTGCTTGGAGAGGCAGTTATCAGGACACGTCAAAGTTTGTCGGGTCACACGTGATCTTACCGCACTGCAGTTCGACCATAGACTGCTCGCAGGTTATCAGGTGAACTGCCAAAGTAACATCAGTCAGATTAGGTGGAGCACTCAGAGCCTACTGTTTAAAGCAGGTGCGTGACTCACTTGCTGGTATACAGGTGTAGGTGGTCTGGATGTATTTAAAGGTGTCATTGCAGGGATCTCTTGCAAAGATGGCCGGGGTTACTTCACACACCTTCTTGCCGTCACAGCTGAACAGATAATAGAAAGTAGAGTCAGCAGTGAAGCACCATGGGAAATCCCACCAACGCTGAGAAGAACAGTCTTTCATTGGGTTCTACGTGATTATGGGGTCTTGTAAGGTAAAAGGAATTCCCCACAAATATCATCAAAGTGAAATCGTCTGTTTTGTCTGAGGCGAAAGGCTCGCAGTCCCAGCTTTGCACTGGATCTGATAACCTGGCATTTCTTACTCCACGATCATTATCCATGAAAGCAAGAAGGCACTCTGATTCTTTTATATTCACTTTTCAAAAAGCATCTCGTCTTCCAGACATGATCTCTCACATCACTGAAGTTTCACACTATACATGCAGCACATTTCATCCCCTGTTATTCTACAGGACCTGTCCCGACTTCTTTGATGTTGGGCTGAGAAACAAACTCAGAGCAGGTCCAGTCAATCAACAATCATTTATTAAGCACATGCATGTGGCGATGTACACAATACCACCTTCTGTGTCGATCTCAAGAGGAAGCACTTAGATACACAGTTTCATATGTCAGGGTTAACGCTCCTTCATGCGCAGGCAGATAACATAACATGCATCAGTTACAGTTAGAACAGACATAATTCCTTTTTTGGTAATCTTCTATAACACTTAGAAATATCTATATGTGGTAATCAGCAGCAGTGACATCCATTGATAACAAATACCGGTGTGTTATTGGGACGTATACCTTGTCCTGATGGTGTCTTCAGCACCCTCCAGAGAGCACGCAGTATTGATGGCCACCTCTTCAGCTTTCTCTCCACTGCACGTGTCCCGGTCTCTTCGTCCATACATGGACTCCTGGACACGAATCACTCCAGTTTCTGTTGGACATCACAGAGGCAGGTATTCAAACGCAACGACAGAGCTTACCAACCAGGGACGTCTGCAGCTGCCGTCAGCCTCACAAACTCACAAACACAAACTGCAGAGATGCTCACTCGCTGCTTTGTATGCTTCCCAAACACAAATGTCATTCCTGTCTTACATACTCTGTACTCATAGAACCAAATCAAGGATCCCTTAAAGAAACGGGCGTGTTTTCCAAATCTAACTTAGTGGTGATTATATTAAACTCATGTGTGCCACTTATTTAGTTTTGATGCAATGTTGTGTGGAGGTTCTTCCAGGTGGTAAATGACGGTGTATGTTTGCTGAAACACTTCACAGGGTTTAAAATCCACCCGTCCATTCTCTCCCGCCTATCCTCAGAGTGTGGGGGTAATGTACCACCGTGTGTGGCTCCTGGCTCTATACGACCACTGTGGCTTTCTGTATGGACACTTTTTCTAAGGCAGCTGAAGAGATGTGAATAAAAACTGGAGGAATAGGACACTATGGTGTAAAGCTTCTGCTGGATATCAGCATGTGGAGTTCTGTACTCATGGTTTAAAGTCGGTCCTGAGTGTTTCTGCTCTCGTACCTCACTGTGTGTCTATGATGTGATCTGTGTTCGACATTCGTCCCCAATAAATAAATAACAATAACACGTAGAAACACTGCAGCGCTGAGAAACATGAGTGGTTGGGTCTTACCACAGCTCAGCCGGTGGACGTGGTTCCCACACGTGATGACTCTCTGCGCACCTTTAAAGCACACATGGAGCAATTAGTCTAACTCACATATTAAAACTAAGCACACTGAGAAACAATCAGACTAGCAGACACTTACCTGTGCTAACAAGCAGACAGGCTGCTGCCAACACTGAAAAACAAAGGAGCAGCACTCTCAATTTATAATGTGGCCAAATATGAAAACACGTGATACTTTACCCTTAAATACATGAACTGAAGAAATCTTCTTCAGCTAGAAAACAACATGAATGAGAAAATGCTGACTGTACTCACAGAGCGTGCTGCTGAGGTGGAGCATGGTTTCAGGGGACCCAGTGAGACTGATGCTTGCAGCAGAAACACGCAGCATTTATAGCTTTGAGTCTGTTTGCAGTCTCATCTTATCGTGCTAAACAAACCTTACCCCCCAGACTTTTGTTCAGCTGGATACGTGCCCAAACATGTGGCCAGGTGCTCGCCCAGTGAAGGATTTGACATGATTATACACACATGCAAAGAACACACAGTCCTGCTTGGATCAAACGTGCTGCAATGAATTTTTGAAGTGATCGATAACAGTAGAGCTCTTTACTGAGTTAATGTTTGGACCTTTGCTTTGTTTTTTGGGGGGGGAGGGGGGGGGGGTTATAGGGTTTCTGGAGGTGTGGTCCTGTCAAACAGCCTGTTTCAGTTTAAATGTTGTTTTCAATAAATTGCATGCTCAGCAAAGTGTTTTGTCTCAGTAACATTTCTTCTTGTTGCATGTTGAAGCTCGACCTGGAACCTTGTTCAGATCCAACCATGCAAAACAGGATTTAGTCATTTTTCTTGTGGTAAATGGCCTGTATTTATATAGCGCTTTACTAGTCCCTAAGGACCCCTATGTGTTAGAGGGCCCAGGCCTGAAGGATAGACCGACAGGTCTGTGTAACAAAGACACTTGGCTCACTGTAACTTCAAAAAGTCATTTATTTCAGAACTGAAACTGTGTAATGAACTCACATGTTATCTTCTGATATATTAACCTGACATCAGTCTGCTCACGATGCCCTAATTCCCTTTTTGCTGATGGGCTCCATAAAATACTGTTTCCACTGAAGAAGCTGTGTTTTTATTTCATGGCCAACAGCTAAACTACTCTTTATGCTGTTTGATTGTCTGCACAAAGTAGAGAAATTGATATCTACCTCAGTTTTATTCTGTTGTATTTATTTATGCTTTTTTTATTTGATCTGTTTGTACATATTAACCTGCATCTGTGTGTGGACAGCAGAGAAAGACTTTCATTGCACAGAGAAATGCTTTTCTTTGTACACGTGACAATAAACGCTTGAATCTTTGAATCTTGAATCTTTGAGGACACATGGTTTCAGTGAATCAGGAAATACTGAACTAGCTGACACACAATTTACAAAGTGAAAAAAGACAAACCTGCAGATTTTCCAAATGTAAGTGTGCAGGTTTGTTTCTGTTATCTGTGTGCTTCTGTTTCTGTCACAGATAACGCCGTTAGGATTGCATACCAGAATAAACAGAGCAGAAGAAGAGCAAACAGACAAGACAAATAGGACACAAATAGCAGATAACTCAGCACAAACACAGGCACGCTGCCACCACACGCAAGCATCACTGACAGTAAATCTGATCCTTGCAACACACAGTCTGCACTATGTGCTGAATAACATGGAATTGTAACCCTGATACTGTGCAATGCGTGCATGCCAGCACTGCTTCAGGGCAGTTTGATGTGCAGAAAAATAAATCAGATATTTTAAAAATAGAGGTCGTTTCCTTTGATCTGACTTGAGACATTCAGCTCCATGCAAAAGTCTGGACAAATCAAACTCATGCAGCAGACACACAAAATGTCTTCTTCTTCTTATCTTCTAATGTTTACGCCAACAGAAATACAAAAAGTATTTCTTATTTCCAAAGGTCAACACAGCTGTAATATCTATGTTACAGCTCCAGGCTTGGAGGGTATGACGATGATACTGTCACAGCTACAGCTGCAAGCGACATCCCACAGGTCAGCCGGGCACTCCCAGGCCTGACTCTGACGTAACACAGTTAATATAAGTGTGTAATGCAAAGTGACCACATCATAAGAGTTCTGCTCTGTGTCATAGTTTTTACAGCACACGTTGTTCTGATCAGGATTATTTTCAAATCTGTCCTTACATATTTTACACTACACTGATTAAAGTATACACCTATTCGGGAAAGCTGTGATGGCACAGATGCATGCTGGGAAATATAGTACTGGTACCTTCTAAACTTGCTGCCTGGTCCTCAAACAATTAGATCCTCAAAGAATTTTGCCTGAGAATTTGACTAAATCCCTGCAGACCTGCTGACGTCAACCATGCGACAGTTTTGTCTTATAGAGTTAAACAGCACAGCAGCATTTTATTTCATGTTGAGCGAGCAAAGCGAAAAATGGTGCTCAAAAGAGGAGAGAGAGAAGAGAGCAGGATGAGTACAACGACCCGCAAGGCTCAAAAGATACAGTCTGAAACATTGTTACTACTGTTGTTATAATATGTGCTCTTACTGTAATATGAGTGTCTGTTCCACTGTAAAGTAACACAGACCGAGGATGAGGTGACGCACACAGTGGGTTTGTGGACACTTCTCCTTTGTTCCATGATTACAGACATCGTGGTGTGACCTTATATGACGTGTACGTGTCCCACAGCCTGGGATTGCTGTTGTCCTCCATGGTGCTGATTAATTTTATTTTGCACGTGTGATTTAGAGAGAGAGTGAGGTGCTGTGTGTGCTTCAGTACAACATGATGGTGAGGGTCTATCAGAGTTACGACTTCAGATTCATGTAGTGCCAACACTTTCATGTCAGAGTAACAAACGACAAGCTCTGTAGCTGCAATAAAACAAAGACTGGGAGGCTTTGTTTTGTATATTAAGCAAGAAAAATGAAGCATGTCTGTTTGGGTTGTGCTCGGCGTGTATGACACACTGTGTCTGTCTAATACTGATCGATTGGGAAAGGAGCGGAGTTCAGCAGGAAGTTCAGCTGTTACAGTTTTCAGGTTTTCACACTTTTTTCACTTTGTCTCTGTGGCTGACATGTGGACGATCAGAGCAGCAGCAGCACATACAGACGCTCTCTGTACGCAGACCAAAGCTGTGCACCTCTGTTGTAAACTTCTCACTCAGAATTCGTCAAACAGTCTTCTGCTGCACAGCCGAGGATTCTGACACTAGGTAAGAACACAGGCAGGATCTAAGCCCACAGAGCAGTCGTCCACAGTGTCCAGTCTGACACATGATGATCTGCAAACTGTCCATGAAGACGTCTCGAGAAGCTGGTCATGACACAATAATGGGAATCAATGATAGTTTAATAGTGTGTGCAGGAGCAGAAAAGTCCAATTTGGCTGTCCAATCAGAAACAAGAAAGGAAAGGAGGTTAGCGTGTCCTCGATCGTATTTAGAAACTCCCCCGCTCATCCTGGGAACACACTAAAGTTTACGGCCTTTAGGCCTGTGTTTGAATCGAGCCTGCAGCCGTGAGCAGCATGTCTTACTCCTCGTCTTTCTGTCCTGTCGCACTAAAGGCTGAAAAAAACAAACAGAAAACAGCGAAACATGAAGTTTACACATACCTCTGCACTGAAAACAAACCTGGCCTGTTGAAATCTCCCAATTCTTTGAATCTTTGGGCTGAAGGAGGGACAATACTCGGTGTATAAATGCTCAATCAACAATCATTTATTTCCATACAATTCAACAGTCAGAGCATTACAACGTCCGGACGGGAGAGATGCTACCAGAGGGTCAGGCACATGTCTCAAAATGGTGACGGGTTGCTCAGCTTTTTATAGTCTCTAGTGGCCCCCAGCTAGTCGTAAAAGCCAAAACATCACATTTTTTCTCTGTTACAGCGCCTAAGTTATGACCTCGGCAGTTGTTTCTCTGCTTTCTGTAAGGTGGGGGTGTGGAATGTGGTCTATCTATCTCCCCTGTCTTTAGACACAGAGTCTCCTGCTTACAACCTTCTCTTCATGATTCAACAATTAAGCATGTCAAGAAAACAGTGTAACACATTCCCAGCAGATCAAGGATACAGAGTGATGCACATTTATCTAATGAACTAATATGTGAATATGTTCTGTTAACTCAAAAGTATAATGAGAACTAAACTACATACAGCTCACACACTCTATATTAAAGGGTATAATGTGATCTACAGCAGTATTCTAATTCAACTACTTTGATTACATATATAAGGTAACATATAATAACAGAATAATCTAATAGGCCTCAGATGATTTTTACACCATAAACACAATCACAAATATTTACAGCAGGTGAGAAACTTTCATTGTCAGTTGTGTGCACAGTTTTGTGTGCTGTGGATGAAATCATGTGTATTTGATCTTTGAACACTTTGGGTCCAGCTGCCATAAACTGAGCGAATCTGCAGCCTAACAGTGAAGTCACGCATACACATCCACACACAGCTCGGCCATTGTACACTGCAGTCAAAGCCATATTGTTGAAGGTAAATAGTTGTGTAATTTTATCTTTTTTAACCTGCAGACCAACATCAGGGATGTTTGGAAAGTTCAGCTCCGCATGTCCTCATCAGTTCATGAACTTGGCTATAACACAGACCTATCTCATCCTCCAGGTTTATTATTTAACTACCTTGTCAATATTTGAAAGGCAACATGGCTTAGGACAAACAAAGTCATAAACTGGTTTCCACTGGTAATAGATGAGCCCCCAAGAAAGGCTCTGGAATCCTTGACCTTTAGCAGGACCTCCACCGGGTAATGGTCGCTGACTTCCAGCGCCTGAATAAAAAACACAGGAAGAACAGCCAGTGTCAACAAATGAACAGAGTTTGATCTGTTTCAGTAACAAAATCACAGCACACCGTGTTTAACACACTCTGTAGGTGTGTGTTTCTGTACAGTTCACACACACTGGTACAGACATGCAGAGCGTGGACTGTTACCTGCTCCTCCGTCAGTCCGTAATGCTCTTGAAAGTTAAACGGTTTGGCTGAAGCAGGCACGATGGCTCTGTGAAAGGTTTCCCCATTCACAACAATCCTGTTGGCACAAGCAGAGAGCAGCACACATTTACTCATGTCTCTTATTTCATTCACACGGTCACATTTAAGTCTGCTATAGTCTGCTTACATTTACATATTGCATATCAGCTTTTATCAAAGGAAACTTTGTTTCTTGAAAAGTTCCAGGGATCCTAAAATCTTGGGAACTCTCCTGAATCAAAGCTTTGTGCGTTTACCTGTCGTAGGGGCAGGATGTGGTCGATCGCACGGTGGTGTCAGCGTCGTCTGGGATGAGCCAAATAAGATTCTTGTCTGTGATTAGGCGCACATTCTTCCTGTTCTTCTTAGCGAGGTAGCCACAGCCCGCATTAAAGTCTCCAAGAAGCATCACATTCTGCCCATTACAGCACAGCGGTCACCATGTACACCTGTGGTATTGACTTCTTGTCTGTTTGATGAATGCCAAAATAGTCTTTACCTCAGTTTTCCACATGTTTCTCACATGCTGTAGAACATCATAGAGGGCATCGAGCTCCTTGGTGGTGTTGGAGGGCGTGGTGTGCTGAGGTATGAGAACAAACTCCTTTATAGCTGAGGATGGAAATGAGGGTTAGAGGGAGAATCCATCCAACAACACCAATATTTCCATTCTGTCACAGGGAAGCATCGGGGACCGACCTGTGCGGTCCGCTCTGAAGCGGACAACAAATGGCTCTCTGGAGAAAGCGTCGACGTCTCCTGGTTTATTATCAGGGTACTGATACTGGTCCATGACCCTCACCGTCTCCTTCCTGAACACATTCAGGTTCAGTGAAGCCAGACTCCGTCACTATACCTGCACTTAGATGTCCTGTGCACAGAGGTGTAGCTCACCTGTACACAAACACGTACTGCTCCTGGTATGTCATAGACCTGCCCAGTCTCTCGCTGGCCACAGTCTCATATTTATACTTGGTGTCAGACCTGAGGGTGAAACAGCACAGATGGGACGGGGATGCAGTCACTGCATGTGTCAGTCGCTAAGTTTGAGCATTTAGAGTCCAAACCACTCACCTCCAAACTGATGCAATAACATGTGTCTGTGGGTGTCTGTGGGGGTGGGGGTTGGTCTGTGTGTGTGTGTGTGTGTGTGTGTGTGTGTGTGTGTGTGTAAGCAAATGAATAATCACTGTTTTAGGGAGTCGAGCAGAAGTGGTAAAGCTTTTCCTCTACTGTCTCTCACTTCCTGGAGCAAACACACATCACAGCGTGTGATGATCTGAAATGGAGACACAGCACAGCCATGAAAAGGTGAGTGGGAGTGGGACACACAGAGGAGCCACTCATTATTCGCCCCGCTGGTCACCTGCAATAAAATAAAAATGTCCTGCATCCCTAAAAATATTTGTTATATTTGTTCTTTTTGGTCCTTTTCCCAGACCACCGCGCAAATTAGAACGTGTTCATTCCGACTGATGTAGTAAGGAACGCGTTGGCATTGACTCTGCGCCACCTTGTGGTGCTAAATGATAATGCATGGAAGTGTCTTCATAGCCTTTGTTTGGTTGCTTTGGTTAATTTCACAATGTGGTGAACAAATTTTCAAACAGGAAACAAGTTTCTCTAAACAAATCATTTTTACTGATTCACTGAGTAATTCTGTCAGTTTGTTAGTGGCCCCACTAGCTACAGCCATGTAGTGACTATCGTCCACTAAAGAACCACGACACTGTCCCTCAGCTGTTTGAGACAAATACAAGAACACAAGCACTCTTACCCAGTCTTTCTTTTTACCTTACCCTGGCAAGAATCCCCATAACGTCACTCTTCTTCGACTTGGATTCACCAAAATGTTGTGTGTTGAAGGCACAGATCCTAAAATCTGAACCAGCTTTAGTATCGGTCACATCCACGAGGACGGCAAGCAGCAGGAGGAGAGACAGACTCATGGCCAACAGCTGGAAGGAAGCACAGTCCCCATCGAGAAACATGATGAAACACATGAGCTGAGGGCTGCTACGGGACAAATTCAGCTTTGTTTGGTGTTTAAAAAAAACACTTTTGATGGAAGCTTTGATGTGAACATAACTGAGACGTGGACTAAAGAGGAGACAGACCACTGCATCTCTGATGGTGCAAAGAAGACGGGAGTTTGTTGCTGCCATCAAATCCAGAATATTTTCCTCTAATGGTGTTTCACCGTCTGTTTGATTTGGGAACAACATTTTTGGAGCTGGGGTTGTATAACTAGGTTTTTAATTTGAATGATTTTAATTGATAAAAAGAAGTAAACAGCAAACCAGCACAAATCTAATGGCTGTTGTTGCTTGTGCATAAACATGAACTGTGATTATTCCTGTTTCTCGTGGTTTGACTCAGCAGTGAAACTTCCTGTTTCTTCCTGTCTCTTGTGAAATTAAAATTATTCACTTCTCCAATTCCTCCTGATGACCAACAATAGCTTTAGCATAAATCTTAGACATGAGCCACATATTTGTTCTCCCCCTTATCTAAGGTCAGGTGACCTGGGAGGGGGGGTTCCACCCTGAACATGTCACCACCCTGTCACAGGGCCAATGCAGAGGCTCACATTTACCCGTTCTATGGGCAATTTACAGTCTCCAGTTAAGCTAAAGCCGCATGTCTTTGGACTGAGGGAGCCAGAGGGAACCCAGGAAGGCACAGCTAGAACACACAGCGATCTCGGTCAGATGATGGACTGCCACCCAGGGCCTTCTGCTGGTGAGGCAACAGTGCTAACCCTGGCACCACCGTGCTGCCCTGCATCATTATCTATTTAAAACCCACTAGCATAAAAAGGGTCAAATTGAGTTCAATCGTGTGTATGTATAAAACCGTCCACATGTAAACACTTGTTGCCCACAGAGATGATGTTTGCTCCGTGTCCTCTGTCTGTGTTTCTTAAATTTGTTACCATTTCAGCTCCTTAAAAATGTTCTCACATAAATAATTAATAGTGTGTTCATTAAAAAATGTCCACTCATATTTACTTTCAGACAAAATAACATAGCCAGTTAGCTTTCAGTCTGTTGGTCACGATGGTTTCACCCGAAACCCCTGCTGATGATGACCCACACATTCACACTTTGGCTCACGAGATGATGCACATGATCAGTAGTGGTTCCTCTTAAGGGACAAATCCACTCAGGTTTTTAGAGCTGAAGATAGAGCTGACACGTCTTCAGGAAACCAAACTAGTCCAGATCTGTCCAAGGTCCCCCCTCAGCCACAGATGTTTTGCATTAATGAGTGCAATCACATCTGTGGACTGATGAGTCCCTGACAGGAAGACCACGGTGTTCAGTTACTTCAGTCTGTCACTGCTCTTAGTGTCCTGCAGCGACTGTAACCACATCATTTCCTCAGGGCCTGGAGAACAATGTCCAGAAACCCAAACAGGAGAAATATGAAGGAAAACAAACAAACATAACAGTCCAGTCAGTATGAAACAGGACACACGGAAATAATCATGGAAAACCCACGGCACACATCTGAAACTAACGTGGAAAACAAGAAGCGAAACTCCAGAAAACAAGATGATAAAATCCTAAAATCAAACAGAAAACACGGAGCAGTGACCATCGCAGGAATGATCCTGACGTCATGGGAAACATGGAGAAATGACTCTAGTTCAGCTCTGTTAGCTCTAAAGCTGTTACACGTCTACTTTCAGCACAACACATGAAACTACAGCGTGTGTGTAGCAGGCAGAGGTGTGGACTCGAGTCACATGACTTGGACTCGAGTCAGACTCGAGTCATTAATTTTATGACTTTAGACTTGACTTGAAAAAATGTTCTAAGACTTGTGACTTGACTTGGACTTTTACACCAATGACTTGGGACTTGAATTGGACTTGAACCGGTTTACTTGAAAAGACTTGATATTTTACCCCAAATATAAAATTTAACATGCATATTATATGGAGATTGAAAATGTGACGTCATTCACGGGTAGAACCGCAAAGGATTCTGGGAACTCGTGGCAAGCGGTACTAGCGCACGCAGGCTTTCAATTAAAATCAGTTAAACAGCGATAAAAAGAAACACAAAAATGTCAAGAAGCTGTTGTATTATTAACTACAATAGCCGGTCGCATGACAGCCACGGGAAGCCGACGGGTAAAGAGATCGGTTGTTATCGGATTACGTCGTTGAAGAGAAATTGTTCAAACCATGTTTCCGAAGTAACAAAGAGGCGACTGGATTGCAGCCATTCAAAGATCAAATATAACGTCCCAGAACCCTCCAGCTCACAGGTTAGTCTGCTCCAAGCATTTACACGAAGGTCAGTGTTTTTTAGTAGTTAATACGTCATTTTCATAACATAATTGGTGATATAGGTTACAAGCAAGTCTGGCGCTGAACAGAAATTGTCGCGCTATGCTCCTTTATTTATTGTGCATAAATAGTGAATTGTCCTGACACAATATTGCGTTTCGCTTCTGTTATTATGGTACATTGACAAAAACATATACGTTTATTCACAGGATAAAACAGGTTTTTTTGTATCACTAATTGCCCAGTACGATTACAGCATACAGTATTATTGTCACTGCTACATTTCTGTGATGAACCAGAAATTATTTCCACTACTAATTAATTACCGTTGAGCTCAAAGGTTATATTAATAAACGGTTAAGGAATGTGTATTTATGACGACGATTTGTGAGATTGGTAAACTTATGATACGTACGATGGTCTTTCGTTCTACACGGTGCATTTCAAGGTCCTGCACCCATCCGTCGGTAAACTGTACCTGGACTTGTTGCAGTGACCGGAAGTTACTAAACTTCATGAGTGTATGCACTCACTCCAAGAACCGTATGATTATTAATATGCATATAAATAAAGAAGCTATTTTGTGCAAAGATGTCAACTGTAAGAATGCTGTGCATAAACATTTACTCTGCTCCATGTATGATGATATAGTGACTGCTCTGTATAAAAGTGGCACACTGCTTGATAAACAATATAAGCATAAGAAACCTAACATCAGACCTGGCTGGAAAGAACATGTATCCATGTACCATGATGAAGCTCGCATAGCTTATAAATGTTGGGCCATGGCTGGAAGACCTAAACAAGGCCCAGAATTTGAACAGAAAAAATGTGCGAATGCCAGATATAAGTACGCTGTTCGCTTTATAACTAAAAATGAGCAAATGCTAAGAGCAGATTCTTTGGCCAGGAAAATGCTGTGTAATAATACGGCAGATTTTTGGAAAGAGGTGAAAGCTCTTAATAACTGTAAACCATCTCTACCATCAACTGTTGAAGGTGTTTCTGGGGCAGATAACATTGCAGCATTATGGAGACAGCATTACAGTGCGTTGTTTAACTGTATAAAAAGTGAACCATATGAGGACAATTTTGACATGAGTAATGACACAATAAGTGTAAGGACACATGAAGTATATGAAGCCATTCATAGGTTGTCTGATAATAAATCCTCTGGTTTGGATCACATCACTGCAGAACATTTAAAACATGCTAGTGTAAGGCTAGCTCCTCTTCTAGCACTCTGTTTCACTGGGTTTATGATTCATGGCATATTACCAGACTCAATGCTGTGTATTTTACTGGTACCAGTTATGAAGGACAAAGCTGCAAAAGTGAGCTGCTTGGATAATTACAGGCCGATTGCACTAGCCAGTATTTTATCTAAGGTGTTAGAAAGAATCTTGTTTGACAGAGTTAGTGTGTTCATCTCTTCTCTGGATAATCAGTTTGGCTTCAAAGCACGGCACTGACATGTGCATATATGCACTCAAGGAAATAGTCAGTTTGTACAGGGCTAAAAATTCATCTGTCCTCATGTCTTTCATTGATGCCTCTAAGGCTTTTGATCGAGTGAACCACAGAAAACTTTTTGATAAAATGAAGAGATGGGGAGTTCCTCAGTACATCGTGAGGATTCTCTCTTACTGGTACGCTCATCAGAACATGCAGGTTAAATGGGGAAGCAGTATTTCTGCCCCCTTTGGTGTCAGCAATGGTGTTAGACGGGGTGGGATTTTGTCTCCAATTTTATTTAATTTTTATGTTGATGATTTGTCCATACAACTGAGAGCCTGTAACACTGGGTGTATATTAGGTAAAGCACTGATAAATCATCTTATGTATGCAGATGACCTGGTTGTTTTTAGTCCAAGCAGTGCTGGGTTACAGGATCTTCTTAATGTCTGTACTGAATATGGTGTGCAATATGACATTGAGTACAATGCTGCTAAAAGTGCTGTTTTGATATGTAGAACCAAGCAGGATAAACAGCTAAATTTCCCTTTGTTTAAACTGGCACAAAAAACTCTTGAAGTTCATAAAAAGGTGAAATACCTCGGTCACTTTATTACTGAGCAAATGAATGATGATGATGACATATACAGACAACGGTGTAAGCTCTATGTGCAGGCAAATACTATTGCACGCAAATTCAGCTTTTGTTCACTTCCAGTTAAAGTGGCTTTGTTTAAAGCGTATTGCACACCGCTATATACTGCCCCCTTGTGGTCATCCTACAAACAATGTAGCATGCAGAAGCTGCATGTTGCATATAATGATGCGATGAGAATCCTTTGCAGGATACCTAGAAGTGGTAGTGCCAGCCAGATGTTTGTAGCTGTGGGTGTTTGGACTTTTAAAGCACTTTTAAGGAAGCTAATGTTCAATTTCAGAGAACGACTGGATGGTTCGAGTAACAGTATAATTTTAGCACTCACAGATCCGACAGTGAGTGGTTCCCGTTACTCATCCAGTCTCAGAAAGCACTGGTTAAAGTGTTTGTGTATTTATTGATTTATTTTAAGTAATTGTGTTTTATGTATATTATGGTTTTATGTTTTTACAAATGTTTTAGATACTTATTTATATACATATATATATTTAATGGTGTATACCTTGTGTTGGGGGGGGGGGGGGAGTGTTGTGTGTGTGTGTTTTGTTTTTTTTTTGTCTTGTTTTTATGGACATGAAGTCTGCCAATTAAGATTGAATTGAATTATAAAGATCCATTAGAGTGTTCATCATATCGTCCTATATCACTCTTAAATGTAGATTTAAAAATACTGTCAAAAACACTTGCTCTCAGGCTAGAGCAACATCTACCATTGTTAATTTCTCCAGATCAGACAGGTTTCGTGAAGGGTAGGCATGGTTTTTTCAACCTGCGCAGGTTTTTGAACATATTACACACCAAGTCAACTACAACCCCTGAAATTGCCTTATTACTCGATGCTGAGAAGGCATTTGACCGGGTGGAGTGGGATTATCTGTTTTATACTCTGCATAAATTTGGATTTGGCCCTAATTTCATTTCATGGATTCAGTTACTTTACTCCTCACCTATGGCACGTGTTAGAACAAATTCGTTATTCTCTTCTTATTTCCCACTTCTCCGTGGTACGAGACAAGGTTGTCCCTTATCCCCTCTTCTTTTTGCATTATCAATTGAACCACTGGCGATTAAACTGCGAGCTGACAGTTGCATTAAGGGCATCTTCAGAGGTGACCAGGAGCACAAAATATCCTTATATGCTGACGACCTCCTGCTGTATATGTCAGAGCCTTTATGCTCTCTTCCCCGTGCTCTTGCCATTTTTGAATGTTTTGGTAATATTTCAGGTTACAAGTTAAATCTGCATAAAAGTGAACTTCTCTGTGTCAACTCTATAGCCAGAAAGATTTCATTTTCAGGTTTTAAATTTAGCGTTAAATCAGGGTATGTGACCTATCTGGGGGTTAAGGTTACCCACTCATACAAAGATCTTTATGAAAGAAACTTTGTCCCGCTGCTTAAAAATACTGAGACAGATCTTCAGAGGTGGAACAATTTACCACTGTCATTAATTGGCCGCGTCAATTCTATCAAAATGAACATACTTCCCAAGTTCCTTTACTTATTTCAATGTATCCCATGCTACTTACCCAATAAGTATTTTATAACACTGAATAAGCATATCTCTGCATTTATTTGGAATGGCAAAAGTCCACGAATTCGTAAAGATTTCATGCAGAGGACTAGGCCAATGGGTGGATTAGCCTTGCCAAACTTTCAGTCTTATTATTGGGCAGCAAATATTCGTAATATGCTGTACTGGATGAGTAATGTTACTACAGAGACTCCAGCTTGGCTCCAAATTGAGTCATCCAATTGTGGCAAAATTTGCCTATCAGCTTTGTTGAGTTCAGCTCTCCCATTAGAACTATACACCTATAAACGTAACCCTTTGTTGTATGACTCGCTCAGAATCTGGGTGCAATGTAGGAAAAGGTTGGGGTTACACTTAATGTCAATTAAAGCACCTATCTGCTCAAACCATATGTTCCCACCCTCCATGATGGACTCTGCCTTTAAAATATGGGAAAGTAATGGCCTTAGAAATATCAAAGACCTTTTTGTAGATGGGATTTTTGCCTCATTCACGCAGCTCCTGAAGCAGTTTAATGTTCCTCGGCAACATTTTTTCCGCTATTTACAAATTCGTCACTTTGTAACGAGTCGATTTCCTTCATTTCCGGAACTACCTGAGGAAACTTCTTTGGATAAAATTATTAATATAAACGTTCATAAGAGAGGGGCGATTAAAGAAATCTATGCTATACTATTAGATCTTCAATCTCCTTCTCTCTTCATCCTTAAAGCACAGTGGGAGAAAGACCTTGGGATGACTATAACAGATGAGCTCTGGCAATCTTTTCTCCAGAGGGTACACTCTTCTTCGATATGTGCCAGGCATGGGCTCCTTCAATTTAAGGTCCTACACCGATTACATATCTCCAAGGAAAAGTTAGCCAAGTTCTATCCAGGAGCTGACCCTCTGTGTAACAGATGTAAAGCAGAAACAGGTTCGCTCCTTCATACCTTTTGGACATGCCCCAATCTTCATACCTATTGGGTGTCTATATTTAACACTCTGTCAGAGATGTATAACGTTAAATATGAGCCTTCTGCTCTAACGGCTATCTTTGGGGTGATACCTCAAGACATCACTTTGCCAAAATGCTATTCGAATTCTATTGCCTTTGCTTCACTTATCGCAAGGCGCCTTATACTTTTAAGATGGAAGCAGGAAGCTCCTCCCACACATGAACAGTGGCTTGCGGAGCTCATGAGGTTTTTACATTTAGAAAAGATGAGATATACACTGGCAGGTTCAACCACCAAATTTCTTAGGGCATGGCAGCCATTCTTGATGTACATGGAAACATTTAAAATGACCACCTTATCATGACCAGATACCATATCTCTATATCGCTATCATAGCTAACTGTACGCTGAATGTCCCTTATACATTTTATTTTTCTATTTGTTTGTTTGTTTTTTGTTGTTTTGTAGGGGTTTCTTTGGTTTGTTTGTTTGTTTTTTCCTTCTCTATTTCTGTTATCTTTTGGGGTATTGTAAATACTGAACAGCAAACTACTGTATGTTCAATGTTTTGTTGTTAACATGCTGCTGTGACTGAAAATAAAATTTATAAAAATAAAAAAAAAGATTGAATTGAATTGAATTGAAATAAATATGCTAAGATGAGATAGCTGACTTCATCTAACTAGCAAATGTTGTCCAGGCTACGTTGGTGATGCAGTTTTTTTTAATGTGTATGATATTTTTGTCATGCGATTTTAAAGCCGGTCCTACAACCGCATCCAAGAATAACATGCAGCTTATCTCAGAACTGTCGGTGAAAATTATTCTTGGAGCTAGGTTTAATTGAGCTGCATTTTAAAGAGGTGCAATTTCACAATTTGTGTATATTTTCTAAGTTCACTATTTTGTCATGTGTTGAGAAAAACACAGATTTTAAAATTACATGGTCTAATATTTACATTTAGCATAACTGCAACATTATTTTTTCGTTTTTTTTTTAAAGACTCGAAAGGACTTGAAATTCAAAGTTTCAGACTTGTGACTTTACTCGGACTTTTACACCAGTGACTTGAGACTCGACTCTGACTTGCCTGACATTACTTGAGACTTGACTTGAGACTTGAGGATAAAGACTTGAGACTTACTTGAGACTTGCAAGACAATGACTTGGTCCCACCTCTGGTAGCAGGCTGTACCAGCTGCTGTAATGTGAGCTCCAGCTGTCAGGTCTTGAACCCAGACACACAGCTTAGTGTGTAGGAGAGTGCAGCTCTGTAGTCATAAACACACAGCAGCAGATTACAGGTCACACGCTCCACTGAGACGGCTTTTCCTTCGCTCGCTCCTTCTGTGGGTCGTCAAACTACAGCTTACCAGCTCTGGGACTTCTTGGAATTGTGGGGTGTGTTCGCTTCTTACTCCTGTCTCTCGACTGAAACTCAAAGCTACCCCCGCCACTCTGTTTCCTGTAGGAGGGACTACAAGGAGGAAGCAGCAGGAGATCTGCTGCTGTGAAAAACTTTCTTCTGTTTGTCAGAGATCAAGTCTTTATCAGGAAAATCATTGCAGACATTAACATTTGAATACTTCAAAGTAAAAAACCACAAACCTGCCTGGTTACACATATATGACTTAAGTATTTACTGTGAGGAGGCAAACAGTCCACAGATGAACAGATCAGGTGTGGGAAGTTTAAGACAGCCTGCAGGTTAAAGACGTGTACACTGCTCCAAAACATTCAAAGAAGACTTGTTCATCAGAGCTTAGGACCGTGTCAGTTACACTTCAGAGATATTGATCTGGTCAGTTAGCAGAAAGGGCTGTTAAACTAACAGCAGGGGGCAACACTGAGGAACCTGAAACAGGAACAGCTTTACAGGTGGAGGCACCTGACGTGGTTCACTCCTCAGCGTTTCTAACTCGGATCAGTGTCCTGCTGGGAATCTGGGATGACACCTGGAGTCCAGCTGTGGAATAATCACACGGTGTCCTCCCACTCACAAGTCCGGATCTGTGAACTGTGTCTCACAGCCAGTGTCCAACACCTGGCACAAGCTACGCTGTGGCATACAAAGACACAGGTGAAACCAGCCATCACCTGAATGCAAGGAAGTGTCCACTCCCACCGCTGTCCAAACTTTCATACTAGATTTCATTTCTTTGTAATCTTCTTGCCAGTGATTCCAACAGGAAATCTAGAATCACCAGTTAGCCCCACCCACTAACAGATGTCTCTGGACCGTAGGAGGAAGCCAGCCAGGAAAACACGGGAGAACCTGCAGACTGTCCTCCTGTCTCCAGCGGACAGGTCGGCCTGGATGAAGCAGGGACACACCGGTGCCAAACAGATGGATGAAAACAAACGTTACGGACTCCAAACGTACTGCAAAAACTGTTTCTCACAGAAATGTCCCACGAGAAGCGCAACAGTGAGCACTGAACTACATACAGCAGTACAGCTGGTGCTATGGTGGGAGCTGCAGACGCTGAACCAGGACCTTCATTTGGTCTCCTTAAAAACAGAAACAGTAGCTCCACCTACTGGCCATTATATCCCTAAGTTAACCAAAAATAAATAAATGGTAAATTTCCTGTATTTATATAGTGCTTTACTAGTCCCTAAGGACCCCAAAGCGCTTTACATATCCAGTCATCCACCCATTCACACACACATTCACACACTGGTGATGGCAAGCTACATTGTAGCCACAGCCACCCTGGGGCGCACTGACAGAGGTGAGGCTGCCGGACACTGGCGCCACCGGGCCCTCTGACCACCACCAGTAGGCAACGGGTGAACAGCGATGGCAGCAATAATGTGTTTGATTATCTTCTAATCCTGATTTGCCAACACGTTTAGCTGTCAGCTGTTCCCGATGCTTCAGCAGCTCGTCAATAAGAACACAGACGCAAGTTCATTTAAAGCTCTTTACCTGAAACGCAGCAACAAGTCAAACTGAGCTGAGAGCATGGACACGTCACAGGTCTGATCACTGCAGAGCACTCATCCTACTCAGCCGCTGTTCTTTAATGTTACAACTTTGTTCTTATTTTGGTTAAACTGGTGTTTACAGTACAGCTGCAGCTCCACGTGACTGTTACCTGTCAGAAGGTAACATCCACCTGTGTTCAGTATCAATGAATGTGGATACCTGTTCACGTCATTTGTGGGACAGCAGAGAGAAGACAGACGAGGCTTTCAGCATGTTACCTTTACAGTCCAAAGCGTGTTCAGTGTTTCCTCAGCTGTAAATTAACAGAATTAAAGGCTGAATACTTTGAGCCCCATGAAGGAGACCATCAGCTGTTAGTGTGGGACTGTATGCAGTTATAGAGGTTAGGATCTGTAACGATCCTCACACACACTGCTCACACTTCAGTATAACTCCTAACACCTGTGGTAAGATTAATGTGTCCAGTCTCAAGTGCAACTGGACACCACGTTAGAAAACCTCCCCCAGACTTGATGTGCGATTTCATGTTCAATGAAGACAAAGCCACGCTCTCATCACTTTTGTAATCAAAGCCATCTTTATTGATTATGTGGGCACAGAGAGCAGCCTCAGACTGCGTGCAGGGCCCTCCAGCGGGCCAGAGGGCCTCTGTTGGGGATGTATTTGACCCCACAGCCATCAGGAATCAGACGCTTCTCGGCCATCATGTCATCAAAGTCACAGGCGTTGAACTTGGTGAAGCCGTACTTCTTGGAAATGTGGATCTGAGGGCGAGAGCACAGACATGGGTTCAGCCTTTCAGTACACTTACTTACACTAAGTCCCTGATGAAGACACATTTTGTCTCAGTGGTCCCTTAAAGCACTCAGCACCTCCCAGCTGAGGACATACACAACCAAAGAGTCAGTGTCTGCAGCCTTTGCACACCAGAACCGCACCACAGCGAGACCGGTCGGCTTAATAAGCTGCAGAGGACTCACGTCACTTTACATTTATTACAGCAGAAGCTTTGGGAGCGTTTACCTTCTGACGACCAGGGAACTTGAACTTGGCTCTGCGCAGAGCCTCCACCACGTGCTCCTTGTTTTGGGCCTTGGTACGCACGGACATGATCACCTGACCGATGTGCACGCGGGCCACGGTGCCCTGGGGTTTACCAAAAGCACCACGCATTCCAGTCTGGAGCCTGCCCGACACAAAACAAGAGGATTACAGGATGAGCCAGACTGCGCTCAGTGCAGCAGGGCTACGGGTCAGTCAGCCTCTCACCTGTCAGCTCCAGCACAGGACAACATTTTGTTGATGCGGATGACGTGGAAGGGGTGCAGACGCATGCGGATGTGGAAACCGTCCTTACCGCAGGTCTTCACCATGTACTTGTTAGCACAGATACGGGCAGCTTCCAGAGCTACAGGGGTTGAAGCACAACATGCATGAAGTTATAGGCACCGCTGTTTGCCAACAACCCTGACTGACTGCAGCATTAACACGAGCCAGACAAACTGAGGAGGAGGGGCTTACTGAGGTCATCACACGAGTGAGAGCTGTGCTCTGACGTCTCTCTGAACCCAGGACTCGAACGCAGTCAAGACAAACTTTACTGTTCTAACCTGGAACCTTTACTTTCCCCTAAGACCCAACACTGCAGCTACCAGGCTCAGTGCATCCTCTAACAGTAACGTACTCATGCAGGCAGCAGTGCATGCTTCCTTACTGAGTAACGTGCTCAGGGTGTGGCTGAGCAGCCTTCCTCCTGTTACCCACTGTGATACAGCAGACCCTCCACAGACGAGTCACACATTAGCACCAAGTCTATCTCCCTGATGCACTGAACCTGTGACGAGCCCAGTTTAACGTTCCTGGTGCCAGTAAGCAGCTGTGGCCCAGTTTAACTGGCTCCTTCCTCATATACACGAGTCTTTATGGAGCAGCTTTAAAGCTCGCAGAGAGTGTGTGTGCTGTATACTAGGATAGTTTTTATATTTAATATACAAGCTGTTACATTAGGTTACAAACATCTCACAGCTATACAATAGTTTCCCACAGTAGTAATCAGTACCCCCCCCGAACAAACACTGGGAACAGCCAGTGATCTAAACTGGAAAACGAGACTGGCTCATTCAGCTATAACACCTCTAACAAAACGTTTAAAGCAACCTGGTCTTTTAACCACAGAGGCCATCGTCTCACTGTCTTTATCAGTAAACTGCACTCACGGGCCAAAGTGTGCTCCTACAAAGAAGCACACACGTTACCAACAGGTATGTTAGTCGTGGCTCCTGGTCTCCTCACCTTCTGATGACAGCTGCTCGTACTCATCAGAGACCATGTGGCCGCACAGGGGGAACTCATCCACCTTGGCCTTCTTCCTGCCCAGGTCAAAGATCCTGATCTTGGGGTCTGATGAGAACAGAAGAGGAAGGATAAGAACACTGAAACTCATGGGCTTTTCCATCAGCGCCTACTCGGATCGACTGGAGTCACCTGACGCAGCTGTCGTCATAGCAACACGTCCCGAATAAACGTGTGACACGAACACTCCAACAAAGGTGGATGTGGAGAACATACCTGCTGCTCGGCCTGTGGCACGTCGTCAGACTCGGGGAACGAGACGCTCTCGTGATGCTACTGCCCAGCCAATCGGCGGCCTGCAGTCTGATGACATCACATTTTACTGCCTGCTCGGATCGTTTGAAACCCGGGCCAAGCAGGTAAGATAAAGGTACCTTTATAGTACCTGGTACTACTATGACCTAATGGAAAAACGCACTGAGCCGATCTGAGTAGGTACCAATGGAAAAGCAGCTTTAAAAATGAAACAATGATGACCAACTAATTAATTGTGAGCCACACAGCAGCAGCATTTTGTCTCAGTGGTCCCTTAAAGCACTCAGCACCTCCCAGCTGAGGACATACACAACCAAAGAGTCAGTGTCTGCAGCCTTTGCACACCAGAACCGCACTACAGCGAGACCGGTCGGCTTAATAAGCTGCAGGAGTCACAGCAGCCCACTGTGACAGTTCGGTCCAGAGGGGTGACCGTGATGTCACCTGAACATGGTCCCACTGAAGTGTTACAGACTGAAACAGGAAACATGGAGAACGTACCAGGCACACCCCTGCAGAAGCGGGACTTGGGGTACGGCTTGTTCTTGCAGTACCTGTAGCTGTGAGAGGAAACACACGTCACCAACACTGAATCTTAGTGTAAGAGGTGGACAATCTAACAACCCTTCAGCCAGCACGCTGGACCACATCAATCACATGCTGGCTACGCAGCTGTAACACCATCTGATTGACTGTAATCACAGAGTTTATGATGTCAGAGCAGGAAAGATGAGACAAAAACTAAAAAAAGCCAGAGTCTGTTCAGACACACATTTATCCTGTGATGTCTGACCTGTCAGGGACTGTGAGACCGCTGTAACCAAGTATTCTTCATAAAACGACAATTATCCCTTTTATCTGATTGTTCATCAGCGAAACCTGCTTGAAGCATAGCAACAACGTGTGTCTGACCCCAACCACGTCTATTTAAAACTAACAGCTAAATATAAAAGTGTCTTCTCCCAGCGGGTGTTTTAAAGCAGGACAAACAGGAGAACATACGGCAGCCTATCCTTGAGTCAGTAACACAAACTGGATCAGGACATTTCCTGTTTTACAGACGTTAAATCAAAACCAACAATTTATTTATAAAAGAAACCGCGCAGTGAGGACTCTCACAGTCAGGTGACCTTCGTGGGCTTATAACAGGGTCAGAATATTTGGTGACGGAATTATTTTATACCACAATAAACTGTGACTCGGAGCTTTTAAGTCTCTTCACGGCTTCAAACAGACTCTGGCTGGGGCTGAAAGTAGTAGCATTTAGCTTGTACTGTTATCGCACCGTGCTAGCGTGCCCCGTGAACGGACTGCTTTACGGCGCTCGTTGTGAACACAACATTTAAATGGACTTCACAGTGTAGGACGACAGAAACGCCGGGTTTTATAGCACATATTATTATTTTTATTCTTATTCCTCAGGCCTGGGGCAGGCCAGCACCGTGCACATGGCGCCGAGCAGGAGCCGCTGCCATTTTCCTCTGAAACACTCGCTCGGCCCTTCGCTCAAACGGAGTCAGAAAATGACTTACCAGCGGGCTGGTCGGCGGCCCATGGTTGCAATCTGGAAATTAACGAATAAAAACAAGTTACTAAACTTAATCTGGACAAAGATAAGTCAAAAAACAGCTTTAAATTAACCGGTATGATGGAGAGCCGAAGAAAACGCGACCTCACCACGCACTCACCTAATGGAGGAAAGGAAGAAGACGTCACTTCCGCTTTGTCATATGGACAGAATGGTTCACGAGGGAAATTTTTATATTCATGTACGCGTTATTTTTGCTTCAGCGTAGTTTTATTACAACAATAAATGATTACTATATGGATTTTATTTAAAAACACAGTTGTAAAAATTCATTTAAGGGCTCTTAACGAACACCAAGTGAATGCTGGGAAGTGTAGTTGTATGCAACGTCAATGAGGCGGGTTAGCTACATTTAATTCAAACATAATTTTATTTAGTAGAACATACTGTAAATCTTCTCTGAGCCCAGACTCATTTAAAATGGAATCAGAGAAGATTTACAGGCCAGGAATACATTACATTAGGATTAAACAAGAAATCTATCTGTGCTCAGAGAAAATATAATATTTGTAGAATCACAGCCTATTGTCTGACTTGGTATCAGTGTGGTCCTCTTCCAAAAGTCTAGCAGCTGATCTCAGTTCACAGACATTTGCTGACTTTTGTTAGAAGAAGAGGAGACGCTACACAGTAGCAAACTTTTTCTCAAATGTTGTTGCCATCAAATTCAAAATACAGGGCAAAAGTCTCAAGGAAGTCTGACAGTGTTACTCTGCTACTCTTAGTATTTAAACTGTCTTTGAATAAGCTGGCTGGGAAACACAAGGCCCGGCCCTGGAGAACTGGGAAGCACACAGATCAGGTTTCTGGAGACCTGGCAGAAACAGAATTCATACTGTCTGAGGCTGGCACAGAAACGAAATTAGCAAAGGCTCCGTGGCAACCTGGGGCAGCCTCCAGCTGGGGCGGCTGTTGGAGCACCACTGGAGCAGCCTCTGGATCCGTGACAGCCTGAGGTGGCCTCTGGGGCAGCCACTGCATCCAGGGCAGGCTGTGGCACCCTCCAGTGTGTCAACACAGACAACCACTGGCACTCACATTCACACGCATTCTTTCCAGTGTCAGTAACTACAGCTTACAACTTTTTCACTTACTTTTCTGCCACTGAACAAATGTTTTCTTGCAATTCACAAGTTAAAAATTTTCAGTTAATATCTCAAACTTATTCAGAAGTAAATCTAAATGTAAACACAGCCAGTGAGTAGGTCACAGACTTACCTACAGAGTGGAATAACTGTTTTCATTTCCAGTGAAGCTGTGCAACATCACATCCGCCGCACTAACAAAACTAGACAGATTATCTATTTACATGTATCAGCAGTGAAAAGGCGTGCACATCCTTTACCTGCAACAATAATTCTGTTAGCTCAGTGTGTAGTGAAAATCAGCACGTTCCAAGGCCATTCCGCCGGTTGGCCAATAGGGGGCGCTATCATACCATATGTCTCGAGTCTCCTTCACTGTACCCTTCTTTGGCTAATTCCTAAAAGGAACAATGAGCTCATATCTGAAGTTTTGTTAATAGAGAACAAATGTTCTGTTGCTAAAGCATGTGAGGAATCCGAGCTTTCGTCTTACTCCAACATAACTCGACATAACAAGGAGTGTTCAGCAGTGCAGGACCAGCTGAAGGTTGGTCATGCTTGGGTCTGGCTCGTACAGGCTAGTACAGGCATTATCACATGCCTGTGAGATTCCTGACTCATCATATGCACACGGCGTTTGTTAAAGTTTTATCCTTTTGCAAGTAGATGTATTTAGGAAGTGGCAAAACACTGCCACTCCCTTGTGACTCTTTCAAAAACGCCCATGAACTCTTTCTGATATCCCCCTATAGCCTCGTGTGAAGGTCAGCTATGAGTTCTCTATCTTGTATGTTGACTCTGTTTTGTCTGAATTTGCTCCTGACTCTGGCGGAGCTAAAGGCCAGTGATGACGGCGGGACGATGGAAAAGGAGCAAGGACCAAAAATGGTGCTACAGTATGTGCCCGTTCTGGTGACAAATGACACACACACACACACACACACACACACACACACACACACACACACACACACTGTAACAGAAATAGACCAGTCGTTTTCAGGCTTTAAGGCATCCCAGGCTGCAAAATAAAAAAGGTGCTTCTGTTTTAGTACAAGTACTGATACAACTGATGGTCCTGTTCTAAGACGACTCTTTGTATTACCCACAGATGATGTTTGTGGTTAAACAGGCTGTTCATATGCCAGCATCGGCCTTCGCTCCCATTAGTATCTGAAAGTCTGATTTCTCATAGATGCTAATTTGAAAGTGCTAGCTGATATCCTTTCTATCTCATTAGCATGTTAGTGAGACTTTTCTTTCTAACATGCTAGCAGGCTTATCAAAAACATGTTTTGCATCAAAGCTGGCCAACAAGGAGGTTAATAAGAGGAAGCATTAGCTGCCATGATCAATCACAGTAGCTTGCTTACTTGCTAATGCTAACTCTGTGTACACACAATGCACAGAAACCACAGCCAGCAGCAGGTTGCCTTCCATGCTGGTCAATCATCAGTTTGCACATATGTGCTAACAATCAGAAACAAAGCTCCTGGCCTCTCACACTGAGGCGTAGTTTCCAACGAGATGCAAAGCAAATGATGCTTCCAGTGACAATAGCCAACTGTGTGCACAGATTTAATTTAAAGAGTGGACACACATGTGTGAGAAACTTTTGGAAAGTTATTAATGAAGCCTACTGTTGTTCTGCTATGGATAGCTGTGGGTCATCTATGAATTAGAAGGTCGGTAAACTGATCCCCAACATGACCAATATCTCCCCGTGGGTGTGAGTGTGAACGTTAGATAAACTGCCTCACCGTGGATTGAGGTGTTGAGGCTTGTAGTAAAACGTGCCACACTGCAAACTGAACTTCAGATGCAAACCAACATGATGCCACAGCTCGTCCTTTATATTCTGTCTATGAATTCTGTTTTCATGCTGTTTCCCGCCTCATATCTTCAGACACAAGAGTCAGATCATTCTCTCTGTCTACTCCTCCAAAGGTAAAAAGCTTAAAGTCTGAAGAAATACAGTGAATTATTAGTGTGTTTGTATTAGAATACATAAGGAGGACTGTGCAACAAGCAGAAGACGGCAACAATCATGTTGTCAAAACAATTGCTTTTTCTGTGGTTTCGTGGCTACATGCTGCTCTCTTGGCAACCCAAATAAAGAAATACACTATCGAGTTGTTCATTCTGCCAACCACACCCTCGCACACTGACACAGTTATGTTTCCATCACTACAGAAAATACTGAACGACTTCTTCTTTTATAAAAACCGACCCTGGCCCTGACTCCCACATGCTTCACTCTAACACTCCACTAGGTGTTTGTCTATAAAGGGGATTTTAGCGCCCACAGTGTGACTGTGTAAAAATAAAGTATGTCCCCACAACATGCCCAATACAAATATACACACACACACACAAAATTACACACTGATCGGTGTGGCTGCTGTAGGGTGTGGTAGGTGACACACTGTGTGCTGATGTTAAAACGGAAATGTGCTGGGAGGTGTATCTGTTAGAGTGTGCTGCCTAGAGCTCAGGGCCATCTATGCTCTTCATCAGTCTGAACACTCCGTGGCCAAAGAAGAAATCCCACTGAGAATAAGCTCTATGTGTTTGTATTTATACGATTATGTCAAAATGAATGTGATGCCTTGTTTCACAGCAACATGTTACTCCAAGGATCCAGGAACCATGATGGTGTATAATGGTAACAGTTACTATTAGAGAGACATATGTCTGTGAAGGTTCTCAGTCATCCAGGTCATCATACTGGACTTCTTTAAGTTGCTTGAAGACGTTTCACCCCTCATCTGAGAAGCTTCTTCAGGATGCATCTAAGGATAAAGGACACTCTTTCGAGGATGCCAACGTTTACATTTTGGACAGAGGACAGATGGTTTGAAAGAGGAGTAAAAGAAGCCATCTATGTCCACTGTGAGCGACCATCTTTGAACAGATGCGGTGGTTTACGACACCAACTGTCTGCCATCTATAATCCAGTTTTGAGTTCCCTCCCCAGACGCCTTAACGCCCACTCACATCCTGGGCCATCTGACCTCAGGAAATCGCATGATAAGGTGGGGCCAGGTTTGACAATGAGCTCACCCAAAACTCTGGCTGATTGGGACCCACACCCGTTTTCATACCTTGGCTCAGATGATTAGATGATCATCAGGGGGTCCTTTTGTCCCTCTTTTGGGGGGAAACTCCCACTGGGTTTAAATCTGGGACTATCCGCCATTTGACCTTAGAACTGAAGAAGCTTCTCGGATGAGAGGTGAAACATCTTCAAGCAACTTAAAGAAGTCCAGACGCTTTTCTTTGAAAGCTCCTTTGACCATGCAGGCTTCTCCATGCAGCAGCAAGTGTTCTCAGGTTCAGTGCTTGTTTGCATGTCAGTCATATTCTGGTACAAACAGTTCCTAGTTACCACACAGCAGTCACAGGACCCACATAGCCTTTGGGACAAGAATCAAGTCCGTGTCGTCAGTTTGATCATGAGAACAGTAAAGGTTCAGTGTGAGTTAAAGTTCAGCCAGTTGCTCAGTTTGCTGAGTCTCGACACCACCTTTGATCACTTTGTTCAGATGTTTAAGCTCAGACAAAGAATAAGGATTAATACTGACTCCTCAGCAGGTTGCCTCGATGATGCACTGCCCAGTTTCACATTAGCGTCTGTGGGCTCGTCCTTTCTGCTCGCCCCTCTGCATTCATCCAGGGGCAGAGCTGGTTATGACGTGGTTATACTGTCTCACTCAGTTCCTGACTTTCTGGGATTTGTTAAGTTCAAACCTTTCAGCTCTCAGGTCAACACTCAGACCTCGAGGTAAGATAAACGCCCAACATTTATCTTTGAGACACTACATGTAGTACATTACTATTTTGGACCATTTGCTAATAAAACCACACAGATAGATAAACCTCCGGGTTGGCTGGGATTTTCCAGTGTGGATGTGAAAGTGTGTGGTTTCTGATAACACATCAGGGTATTTACCCACTTAGTTTGCAGGGTCCCTCACTACACAACTGGATTTGAAAAACTGTAAGAATGCAAAAATGTTAAATGTGAGGCTTCATAACGGCGCGGTGGTGGTTAGCACTGTTGCCTGATCCAAGAAGGTCCTGGGTTTGAATCCACCATCTGGTCGAGCTTGCGAGTGGGGTCAGGTTCATTAGTGATTCTAAATTAGGCGTGATTGTGAACTGTTTTTTCTCTGTGTGTTTGCCCTGTAACAAACTGGTGACCTGTTCAGGGTGTACAGTTCCCATTGCCCTGTGGCAGCTGGGATAGCCCCCCACGGCCTCTTCATTTACTACTGCGAATGCAGGTAGTTTACCCCACACATCAGCATCACATGGTCCCCAGAGGAAAGGTTGGCACACAGCGCTCTCAACAGTGGGGATTTCTGCTGATTGTGCATTTGATGCCCACATGCTGCTTGCTCATCTTCCTCATCACTTGTTTGTTCTTCATGTTTGTCCATTGGTGGCCTCACATATCAGCCAGCATCACAGGGAAAAGCAGGCTGAGAGAGTAACTGCGCCGTCCTCTGTCACACATATTTAGCAACGTTTCCAAGTAAAGGCTGATCATATTGCAGTCACATCTCCTGAATTCTGTTGAGACATATCCACCCCTACTGACACTTTCATTCTGCTACGCATTCATGTGTCGTTACAGCAAAGGCACCAAAATTATTTGGCTCAATCTGAAAATAAAAGTAAACTCAGTAAACAGAAGTAAAGCGTATGTTATAAATCTAATACAGACTGATAGAGAGGCTCTTTTCTACATGGCTTGGGGAGGACGCTGAACCTCGGCTGTTTATGTTAAACTCTGTTGTGTGTGTGTGTGTATTTGTGTGTGTGTGTGGGTGAATGAGAAACACATTGTAAAGCACTTTCTAGAAACGCAGAGGTTAAAAGGTTCTGTCTGAGTGCATACCATGTACTGCATGTGTGCCTCTCTCTCCCTGCTGGTCGTGTCTCTGCAGGTCTGTGTGTCAGGCTCAGCTGCTTCAGTAATGAGATCATATGATGTCATGCTGTTCACGAAGGAGCAGCCTCCTGATTGGTCTGCTTGAATCCTGAACCCCAAATGTAGGTTACAGAGAGCCTCCCAGGAAACACACCTACCACAGCGCCGTTAGTCTGAAGCTTTTAGTCTGGTTTCTTTAGTTAGTCAGCAAACATCATTTTAGCATAGCCACTGTAGTAACATACACACAGTGTACAGTCTGAACAGCTGCAGACATGATCTTAGTTAAAGATCACTCTCCAACAAAGCTCAGCGTCTTTGATTTTTAATAACAGTGTAGTTATAATTGTCATCTCTGTTTGTCTGTCGCTAGCATACCTTCCATTCAATCATTTTTTTAGCCATAACATATTAACGTTACACCTTCCAGTATCCTCGTGCTTTTACTCCAACACCTTGTCCTTTAAACACTAAAGTACAGCTCATCGTTTGCACAGAGTGGATCACACTGTAGCACAGACTGCATCTGCCCTGATGGTGAGTTTGAGACTAAAGAGGAGTTGGATACGCTCGCAGGTTAAAGTGCATGAAAACCATGTTTAGTTACCACCTTTATGATTACAGCAGGAAGCTCATTTCTTTTAAAGTTCACTCTGAAACTTGGAGTAAGAATTGTTTCAATAAGCTGTAACAGCTTTCTGCAAGCCTTCACCTCTGCTCACTCACTGCACTTTAGAACCATGTTTGTGATTTTGGGAACTTTGGACCATTTAAATGGAAGAATTTGACAATCTGACAGCACGCCAGTGGTGGGTGACAGTCCAGTATTTTATTACTCAGTCAGTCAGTAAATGGCCTGCATTTGTATAGCGCTTTTCTAGTCCATAGGACCCCAAAGCGCTTTACACTACATTCAGTCATTCACCCATTCACACACACATTCACACACTGGCGATAGCAAGCTACATTGTAGCCACAGCTGCCCTGGGGCGCACTGACAGAGGTGAGGCTGCCGGACACAGGCGCCACCGGGCCCTCTGACCACCACCAGTAGGCAAACACGGGGTTAGTATCTTGCCCAAGGATATTTGGCATGTAGATGGGATTGAACCACCGACCTTCTGATTAGTGGCTGACCTGCTCTGCCACCTGAGCTACAGCCACCCGGCAAAGGTGATATAATACCCTTAGAGGTGCACAGCACTCAGAGAACCCTGCACTTCGATCTGTGGAAGGATGCTGCAGAAGTAGAAGTTGCAGGGAGGAATAGATTTCTAAGTTCTTAGTTTGAGGCTCAGCAGATTCCTGAAAAATTTAAATGGAACTTGACTGATACTGTGTGCAGGTATGTAATGTGATGAAACCTGATATGTTTGGGCTGGATGGGTTTTGTGCTTTGAATTATACAGTGAATGTGTCATTTTGTCTCTCTGTGCAGGCCAGGGCCTATGATATGCCACAGCTTAAAGGCAGCAGAGTTGCAGAGGCTGGAGTGACCACTGGCTATCTACTTGCAGGGTGGTAGGTCTCAGAGGACAACTGCTAACCCTGTTGAAGTCATCATGTGGAGTGCTACTGGTGTTGTGGCATAGCTGGCTCTGGCCTTGGGACTGTGTGTTTTTACTTGATTCGCATATGGGACACTGGACTGTTTTATCTTTTATCTTTGGATAATTGTGTCAATAAATTATCTTTTAGAAGTTTATTGACTGTCATCTTTTTGCCCTGCTGAGACGGTTGGTCAGACCTAGAATCTTTTGTGTGTGTTACAATCTGCTCACATTCACACTGAGTGATGAGATAACAAACACTTGGCGTAAACCACGAGTGTGGGGCACAGTGGCTAACCAATCAACCTGCAGCCCAGCACTGCCATCATGGTCACATGGTTAGAAGATAACCAAAGACAGGCAGCAACTAAAAGCAATGCTTCACCCTCTGCTCCTCTCTTTACCTTTACATCCTGTATCACGTCCATTAAAGAGCACATACAGTCACACCCATACACACAGGGAATGCATCTTTGTCAAATACTTTAGGCCCTGCTCTCCATCACCATGTGTTTCATTTAACATGAGCTTCCAGCGAATCCTCGATGCAGGTCAGGGCCTATATTGCGACATACGCTCATGCAGTGGAGCTGAAATGATGACTGTCAGACTCACACGGTGAATGAGTCACGCAGGTGTGATGTGATCCTGTACCTGTGATGTAATGCACGTTACTCACACCACCTGGGTGACTGAGAAGTCCTAGAGCCAGCAGGGTTCATGATGAAACATCATTCTGTCTGTAGCTGAGGTGTGTGTGTGTGTGTTTATGGGGGACAGCACATGTGTAGATGCTGCATACATGACAAGAGAAATGTTCCAGATTTAATCCCAGAGAGGGAAAAAGGGGGCAGATAACACTAAGGAGGGAGGCTGAGAGGTGGATCAGTCATTCATAGCTGCTCCACAGCCACATTCCTCCCCCCTTATATGGACAAAACTACTGGACCCCATCTCTTCATCTCTGTGTTGAATACAGAAATGCAGAATCCACACAGGGTCGGCACGTTTTTACCCCGTGATCAAATGTAAGACCTGTGATTTCTAATGGACGATCGTCTATACTGTTTCCCCTTTGGAACAAAAACAGCACTGTTTGCACCCTGGCTGAATGCAGTGCTATCCACAGTACATCTCTCTGCATCGTTGCAAACCTCTGTTTGTTTGCTTTGCTCCTTTCCTCACTGGCCTGGTCGCCGCCGCTCACCAGAATCTCTCTGTTTAGATGAGTTTGAGAGTAGAAGACCCAAGAGAGGCGCGCTGGTCCTCAGGGAATCCAACAGTGCTGTGTGCTCGGGCCGACAGCCAGAAACATGGAAAAAAATAAGCAGAGTAGAAACACAATGGGGAGGGCTGTGTGCTGGAAGCTGGGGGGGTTAAAATCACAGGCAGGCTAAATGAGACAGAGAGGAGGCTAACATAGACGGGGGAGAGAGGAAGGGAGAGCTTACCTTAAAAGGCTGTGTCGACGGAGAACGTGTGTGTGTGTCTGTGTGTGCGTGTGTGTCTGCATGTGTGTGTGTGTGTGTGTGTGTTTTAGCTACTAGTAATAGAGTCTTGTACTCTAATTCATTCAGCTAAGCCACGCCTCCATTTAAAGAGTATAAATCTGCATAGATAGCACTCTATCCACCTGGAATGCACACACACACACACACACACACACACACACACACACACACACACACGTCTCTGAGGACAGAGACTCCACAGACAGCTTTGGTACTTTTACTGTAACTCACTTGTGCAAATTGTGCGTGTCCTGATTACATCACACACACACACACACACACACACACACACACACACACACACACACACACACACACACACACACACACACACACTCATCCTCCCTGAGCCCCATCCAGTCATTTCCCAACAGGAACTGAAGATCTGGGAATAAGTCCAGAGTTCTCTCACGTTCTCTCTCAGCGCTGCTCTCTCCTCCAATCTGAGGGATTTTCTTAATATGGCTAGAAAGGGAGTGAAAGGAGGCCGAGCGAGAGCTCGAGGGTGGAAAGCAGTTCAAATGTCCGTGTTCCAGCTGTCGTCATGGCCAAACTAGACCCGTGTTAAACTGTTGTAGTGTACACGGCTGAGTTCACCACTCAGAAACACACTAAGACTCTTAAGGTCAGAGTGATTAACTTTGAGAACCAACCTGAAGCGACTGCATTTATTCTGATGAGGTCACATCACACATATAACTGCAGACTTTAAACAGGACCAGTGGCACTGTCTTTCTACAGCGCAGGGATGGCTGTTTGTCTTTTCTGTGGCACGCAGCCTCAGCAACAGCTCGTTGATAGTTTTTGTTTTTGTGATGTTTCTTCAATCCAGCGTGAACGATGAATGAAAATAGCACGTTCTTAATATTTGTGACAAATTTCATATAAAAATATTTGTAAAGTATTTTTCTGAAATATAACTATTTGTCTCTCAGAAATTGTCCCGAGTCGTCCTGTGTAGTGTGACATTTTTCATTTGTGTGTCCAAACAGAAAATATGGGACTTTTCAGATTTTAAGCAGCCAGTACTCTGACTTTTGTAAAGCTTCCTGTTGCCCACAGGCTGAATACTGTTTAAGTTCGTCCACTGCAGCCACCAGTGAGGGTGAAGTGTACAGGTAACCTTTTCACAGCAACCCACCCACGTTCTCATAACACAGTCCAGCCTCACAGTGTGAAGACTCAAAATAACCAGCCTCAGTATGGAAGTATAAACATAACAAATCAAATTAAATGTCCCATTTGAACTTTGTGAAACATAAAGTGGATTAATTATGTAAGAAGCAGAAGAAGAACACCTGGATCCACAGGCACCTAACCCCAGCACAGATGAGGGAACAGTGACCGACAAGTTGTAGCATATGTGAAGCTGTTGAAAGGCTCCAGATGATGACATCATTGAATATACAGAGTATGAAAAGCTGCTCTAAAAGCTAAAGGAGCTACTGTGAGGAATGTGACTAACTCAACATGTTGAGCTTTGTTTGACACACTCTGTGCTCCTCGTTTGACAGAGTGCTGTGGAAAAGCCTCGTGCCACCCTTCCCTTCCTTGTGTTTTACTAGGAAAATGGGAAACGTGCATGTGCGCCGAAACCTTTGCAAACATTTTAAAAAAATCAACATAGGAGGCAAAAACTGAGCCAATATTTGTTGTGACCAAATGTATGTTTCAAGACATCCTGAACACGCCTTCAGGAATATTTCATAAGAGATGTTGTTCTTTGAAAGTCCAGCGTTGTGTTTTTGTCAGACTGTAGCCTGTGGTCCACGGTGTCGTTCTGCACCACTGCACCACCACCACTTCTTTCAAAGATATTATAAAAACTCACAGATGTACAAACCACATGAATGTTACATTATCAGATCACTTCAGCATGAATTCATCCTTTGTGAAACAGGAAGTGATCCCTGCTTCATATACATCATCATTATGGGGTGCACCACTGCCTCTGGACAGCCACATTTCAACAGTTCATCTCTCAGCCCAAACAAGAATCAGAGTTATGACCCCTGATGCTCAGCTGTTCTGTTTCCATATTGTGTTTCACTCTACAATGATAATAGTAAAAATAACAACTATTCAGTGCCATGAAATCTATTTCCTGATTGTTGGATAGTCAATACACATATGTCTCAGATATGTCTCACATTTTAATATTAGACAATGATGACGGAGGGATTTTTAAATGATGGTCCAAACCTGTGTGGCCAGTGTGGAAAAGTAACTGCTGCCCTTGTTGTGACAAACACGGGATCACCTGACACTGGAACAGAAGGAAAACTGGATCTTAATCATCTTCAGCAGAGCCTCAGTCTGCCTGCTGTTTTGAACTGAATGACCACAGAAATAAGAAACTAATACTTGATAATAATACTCACTACAGTGCTTCAATATGGCTTTGTCTATGTGTCAGTGTGAGCCAGCACGAGGCACCGTTGGCTCTGACTGATTATTAGACATAACAGAACTAACATTGTGTGTGTGTGTGTGTGTGTGTGTGTCTGAAGTTACATTACTGTTTTGTGTGTCTTTGGGTCTCACATATAGCTGGCATGCACACTCACACACATTAGACATAGAAGTGTATCACTGTGTGGTGGGTGTGGTTTGTGGCCCAGCTGCAGGGGAGGGGCGGAGCAGAGGGTTTAGGGTGTGGTCCTGGGGGGTAGGCTGGCTGTCGCAGCTGACAGCGGTCATCTAATCACACTTCCCTTTTTTCAGTAGGAGGCTGGGACCTGGAGGAGAGGTCTGGAGCTCTGCCGTAGTGACGGGCATGGGGAGCTGCTCCGTAAAGAAACGACACAGTAAATAAAACAAGTAGCAGTGTGTCCGAGGCATGGGGACGTTACACACAGACTTATCTCCAAGCTGAAACAGGAGCAAACAACCCCACTTAACCTAATTACCTCTTAGTCTGTATAATGTGGAAACTCTTCATTATTCCTGAAGTTGTGATGTCCTAAGTCTGTGTAAGTGACGCCGTGGCAGACATCAGAGTGTGCTGCTCGGTCAGTCTGTGTCTCATGACTTTGGATCCACACGGTGTTGTTTACAGTCCCTGACACCACATATTACATGTGTTAAAAGAGTGCAGGTGCAGGAGGGTTTACCTGCTGCTTGGTGCTGTAATGACAGTGAGCGCGGGTTCATGTTGATGTTTGCTTGGATCTTTAACTGTTCCGTTCTCAGCAGTTTGCATTGTTTTGAGTCTGTTGATGATCAGATGAGGAGCGTGTGGTGAAGTCCACTAATGTTAAACTGATTATACATCTCCAGTGTTGCTGTGTAGCTACACCGCTCTATAACCATAACAAACAGTTAGAAATGATACATTCTGTCTATCCAGGCTCATCTACAGCAGCTGGCACAGCTGGCTTAATTGACTCTTTCATAGGAATTTCATACCCATTCACTCCTCAGGCTATCCTCAACAATCAGGCTACAGGTAGCTTCACATATTTCAGTAACAGCCTCTTTGTACCTGGAATATTTTAACCTGAATATTCATGGCAAAGAAAAAAGGAAAAGGCTTTTATTATGAAACCGTTGCACTTAATAAACTGGACCAACTTCATTCTGGTTTGAGGGACCTGCACTGGTCTTCAGGCTGTGTGGGGATAGAGGAAGAGACTAGCAGCTACAGTATCAAAAGGCTAGGCAAGCAAGTGAAGCTCCTATTATGATTTATTGGTATTAAAGCTACCATCTGTCAGCTTTATATGTAGGCAGGGCTTTAGAAATCATTCATGTGAAGCATCACAAAGCTAATCATTCTGCTTGGCTGCCAATACAAAGACTGAACCTGCTTTCAGCACAAATGCATCTATAAAGGTTCCATGTTTTAATGATCTTCTTCTTCTTTTTGCTTCTCCCTCTGAGGGCCACCACGCCTAATAACTGGCCTCCATTTCAACCCATCCCTAACATCCTCTTATGTCACAACATGTCCTGCTTCACAACATGCAGGACTCTTCTTCATACTCGTCATCTTCCTCTTTCAGGATAAAACACATTAACAAAGTCAGCTGTTGCACTTCATTAACATGTTTATACAATACGTGATGCATTTAATCCTGTCTGGCTCTCTTCCACAGCGCGTCTTTGTCTCCCTGCCCTCCCCCCCTCCCTCCCTCAGCCTGGTTCTGCAGTTTTTCCTTCCCGCTGTCGCTGAAGCACTTGCTGATAGGAGACTATATGGCTCTTAGAGTTACCTCTGATTTCTCTGTATTATTGCAGCGTCTTTACCTTGCAAAGGCGACTGTTTTTATGATGTGGCTCTATGTAAATAAAATTAAATTGAACTTGTGAACCCAAGTCTTCTACAGATTGCCTGACAATATGTTTTCTCCCAGAACAGGCCTTCACCTCTACCAGCTGACTCTTGAAAAGCTGTGCTCAGTTAATAAAGCATGTGCAGCCTCACTGTGGACAATAATTTTTTATTCAATTCAATTCATTTTTAAAGAATACAGTGTGGCCCTTAGACAAGACACTGTGAGACTGCAGCTGGCACAGAGAAGAACCAAAGCACAATGTGTTTGAGGCTTTGACCATCACAATTTATCACCATCACAATTTATCCTCGTTTTGCAGCTGCTAATCCAGCTGTGTGCAAATGTTAAAAACTGTTAGCAAATAGACAGTGATTCAAATGTACTACCATTGTACTATGCATTGTTCTGCCTCAGCTGGTCTTAAAATCCACTCTGTACCTAAATATAGGCTTTAATATGGGAGCCGCTTTTATGTGCACGTGTAACATCCTTTAAGTTCGACTCAGATGGAAAGTGGGGGAGCTAGATGAGAGAACAAGGAATGCAAGTAAAGAGGCACATTTGTTTAATAACCTGCAAGTGGCTTTTAATGCACTTTTTATGGGTCCAAGAGCTCAGGCCGAGGGTCTGTGTGCAGGACTACATGTGCACAGTTTGTCCAGCTCTACGAGTGTGTGTGCATGCATGTGTGTGCGTGTGTATGTGTGCATGCGTGTGTGTGTGTGTGCGTGCATGTGTGCATGTGTGTGTGTATGTGTGTATGCGTGTGTGTGTATGCGTGTGTGTGTGCATATGCGTGTGTACAAGAACAAGAGATGAAAAGTAACTGCAAAGTAACCATTACTGACATCACTTTAATAATTGAAGAGTTCAGCTTTGAAGCTTTGTCCTTGTTCATTCCTGATTTTTCGCTGTTTTCTCTCAAACACATTATCTTTACGTACGTCTTTTCTCATCAGCGGTCCCTTCCCACTGGGAATGTCTGTCTCTTTGCCTGTGACATTTTTGGTCTGTGTAGTTGCAGCTGTACTTAAACACTGTGACTTGTCCTGCTTTAAAAGGAGCAGTCAGGCCAGCCCTGCTCCTTTTAAAGGAGGACAAGTCACAGTGTTTAGGTACAGCTGCTGAGCCCACAGTGTGTCAGACACAGCCCGACAGGAAAAACTTTATCTTTTCTTTTACAGTCTGGTGCCCAGTTGTCACACTCTTTAAGAGAGAAGCCCTTCGTGTGGCATTAGAGCTCGTTCATTCCTCAGTGACGTTGTGAGTTTTCCACAATTTTATCACACACTTTCATATCAGCTTTCACTCTTCACTGATTTAATCAGACCTCTATCACCGTGTGAAGAAGATCGGATCAGCGCTGTCTTTCTTGAGATCTGTATTTCCAGTTATGAGTCATTTATTTCTGTAGCTGCAAACAGATAACAAAGATGACGATGAATTCATTTCACAACACAGTAATGGTCCATCATATCGAAATCAACCATGAAGTATTTATAAAAGATACCGTGATGCCACTCATTAATTCTGGATTTCAGAGCCAGGAGCTTCAATTTTAGCTTTCTGGTTGCCATCCATCAAAAATAAAATAACTGAATCCGATGCACATGTTGAATTTATAATGTTCTAATAAGTTCTAAATTCATTTTTCTCTCACTGTTTAAGTAAACCTACCCCTGAAGTTATAGACTGATCATTTCTTTGATGGTGGGCAAACTTACAAACTCAGCTGGGGTTCACATCATGTTTTCCCTGACTTGACCCCTCATCTCTGAACTGTTCCTCAGACCTGATTCTGGGGACCTCTGCTGCTTGCTGTCACTCTCATCCAGTTCACTGTCCTCACCAAGGGGCTGACCTTTTGACCTTAACTGTCCAATCAAATTCTTTCCTCCCATAAAATTTCTCTTAACCATTATTGCCTAAAGACAATGACCTAACTCCACAATGTTGCCCTGAGGCAACAAACCAAGAAAGGCTGATTTAGTAAATGAATTACAACAATTAAACAACTAAAAATAGGATTCAGATGTTCTTGAACATGTGCATATTTTTTAAATATGCTTATTTCATTAAAAATGCATAAAAATGACAATAGCCTTAGCAGTAGCTAGCACTCTGTCACATGCAGATTTGGCACCAACCCCCAGGTCAAAGGTCAAACCCTCTCATCGTTTTACTGAATACCAAAGTGTTAAATCCAGAATTCAAAATCCTGCTCCTCACATACAAGGTCTTAAATAATCAGGCCCCATCTTATCTTAATGACCTTGTAGTACCATATCACCCTATTAGAACAGTTTGCACTTGTACTGTACTAGACAATACTAGAGTATTTAAAAGTAGAATGGCAGGCATACTAGTTATTATTCATCTCTGGCTCTCTTCCACAGCTTGTCGTCCTTCCAGTCTTGGCAGATGGCCCCGCCCCTCCCTGAGCCTGGTTCTGCCGGAGGTTTCTTCCTGTTAAAAGGGAGTTTTTCCTTCCCACTGTCGCCAAAGTGCTTGCTCATATGGGGTTGTTGGGTTTTCTTTGTTTTCTCTGTCTTATTGTAGAGTTTTTACCTTACAATATAAAGCATGTCTTTAGTGTGCCTCATACACCATTTAGCGTTTCAGAACACAAAGATCTTGACAGTGAAAACATTCATCTCAAGGCTTTGAATGAAACCTCAGTCAATGATGTCACAGTGGCTACACTCATGTTTTATATACAGACACAGATTTTTCTCCCTAAAACGAAACCTTTGTTTTTTGCTTCATCTGTCTTCCACTCACTTATATGCGCATGTCTGCAAGCATGTATGTGTGCGTGTGTGAACCAGTATGTATTAATCAGAGCCATATGTCTGCAGTTGTGAGCTGGTCCAGTCGATCAGTGACATCATGTGTATGCAGTTACCTCACCGCAGGCTCATCTGTAGCAGTAAACACACACACACACACACACACACACACACACACACACACACACACACACACACACACACACACACACACACACACACACACACACAGATGGGACTTTGTGACCTTAAAGCACAGACTGAGCTTTTCTGTAAAGCTCTGTAACCTCCCTCCTTCGGCTCCCTCTCATCTAGGTCCTGTCCTCTCTTACACTCCATTTCTAGGAAGACAATATAGAGAAAATACCACCATTATGCAGATCACACTTCTCCTAATACATGAAGATATCCTTTTCCACTGTGACAGCTGTGACAGGCTCTGAACTTACATAAGTGGAAGAAAGTGAACTTGATGTATGGATGGAGAACATGTTCTAATACGCTTAGGAAAACTATTAAAAGATATTCCTAATGTTCCCTACATAATACACTCTCTCCGTTCTTGACTCCACTCTCACTTTCACCTCCCTAAACCTCTCTATCTCCTCCTCCCCTTCCGTCCATCCTCCCTCCAGACTGATGAACTGTGAGTAGAGGGCACAGCAGAGGCCGAACATTCTTGTTTCCTGAGCCAATGCTCAGCTGGAGAGCACTGAAACACAGTGTGTGTGTGTGTGTGTGTTCACACATACACATACAACCTCCCCATGTTGAGTCAGAGCAGGACCTGACAGAGAAACTCAGCTCCCTCAGTCTCGCTTAACAATAACAGATAAAAGGAAAGAGAGCAGGGCCTGAAAGACATATGACCACACAGAAATACCAGGCAAGACGGATGTGGAGCTTTACACACACTCACACACACACTCACACAGACACACACACGCACTCACACACACAGACATACTCACACACACACGCACTCACACACACAGACACACACACAGACATACTCACACACACACGCACTCACACACACAGACACACACACAGACATACTCACACACACGCACTCACACACACAGACACACACGCACTCACACACACAGACACACACACAGACATACTCACACACACGTACACACACACGCACACACGCACTCACACACACAGACACACACACAGACACACACACACGCACTCACACACACAGACACGCACTCACACACACACACACGCACTCACACACACAGACACACACACAGACATACTCACACACACGCACACACGTACACACACACACGCACACACGCACTCACACACACAGACACACACACAGACATACTCAAACACACGTACACACACACAGACACACACACACGCACTCACACACACAGACACGCACTCACACACACACACCAGCATACAATAAAAGTGGATGAGATGAGAGCAGAGCACAGACCGGTGACATCATACCTATAAAATCCAGGCGCGGTCGTGACGTCACCAAGTAAAAAAGGCAGACAGCGAGAGACAGAGAGAGAGAGAGAGAGAGAGTAACACCCCCAGCACCTCTGATGCTTTACCCGTTTACCAATTAAGGCTCTCACGGTGCAGACAGAGAGAGAGAGGGGGATCGAGAGGTGGAGGTAGAAAAGAGAAAAAGAGCAGAGGGACTATCTCTTTCTTTTCTTTTGCGCCACCAGTACCAATACACCCATTTCCCCCCACCGGGACTGAGCGTGGGGAGGGAGCTCCGGGACTTCGGTACGGACACACACACACACATAAACACACCCTCTGTGACCACAGCAACATCTGCGCGCAGACGGAGCGGACAGAGAGGCGGAGGACGCACACACAGACGACTGAAGATCACAGGCTCCAGCACACAGGTGAGTTCGGTCCCGATGTGAGGAGGCTCCTCTCACACTGTGAGGCTTCCTGCGTGGCATGTGTGCTGAAGTTTTCTGTGTCAGCTCCGTGGGTATGTTTGCAGCGGGCTGGAGAGGCTCAGCCGTGAGTGCTTCTGCCGCGGGTGCGGTGAATGGGTTTTCCTGTTAAACTTTGAAGGAGGTTCACTGGGTGCGCTTGGGGCTTGGCTGCCCTGGTGGTCCACGATTAGCCCCACGCTGTTCCTGCGTGTAAACTTTATTTGCTGGTTTTTGCGCGCGTGCACCGCAGCAGCGGACTCCCCGGTGTTACAATTAGGGGTTCCACACCAAATAAGGTCATCCGCGGCCACTGGTGCTGTTTTACCGGGGGGGCAAGTGGTGGCCGCGTGCGCCCTCCGCCGCCGGGAGCGGGAAACCGCAAGAGCACGCGCGCCGCCCGGTCCACTTTACGTTGAGGACGTTTGAAAATGACCCAAGTGTTGACCTCCCGAAGTATCAGCGATCCACTGACAGCAGCCCGACTGAAGACTCGAAACGGCAAAGTCAGCTCTAAAAGTGCACCTGTCCCAGAGTTTACTCTCTCTTGAAATAATTATTCCTTCCAGTCTCGACTCATTTGATCTAATCTGGATATTGTTCAGAAGAATGGCTGAATTTTCACGTAACACATTTCAGAAACACAGCTGGATGATCATCTAATTCTCAAAATAAGGAAAAGAAACGATAAGTTATGCAGTGTGAAGGTTAGACCCCTCCTAGTGGACCACACCTTTCATCCTGTGATAGCTGGCATAGGAAAACTGATCGATGAAAACATAAAAATAATGAGTCTGGCAATTATCAAAAAGATGCCTGCCAAGTATTTGTCAGTCAGTCGGTAATAATCATAATAAAGCTTCAGTTTCATTGAGTGCCTACACCTGATGCACATCATTGCAACATGTTTTGGTTCTTATGGTCAGCGGCTTCTCAAAGTGTGGCCAGATGGGAGGAAAGCTTTCACGCAGCTCCCATGTTCAAGGACAGCATGACCTTCGTTACACTTCATTTATCCACATTTAATAACCATACAAGCAAGGCAGCATTTCTCTTTAGTTTCAGCTCTGCTGTTCTTGACATCATTTGCAGATTAAACTGCAACAGCATTAACACATGCCACTGGAAGACTGGGAGGCTTACATCTATGTATCAGTACTTTACTATTTATAAGTTGTGATGAAGCAAACCGAACGCTCCGATCCAAGTCCAGTTTACAGTGTGGCAGTGTCCTTTCACTTAGCATTTGCAAGAAGCCTCTAAAGAACTAACTGTTGCCTATAGACATATTATATACAGTTATATAAACACAAACGTTCTTTTCAGTTCATGGCAGAGTGTAGGAGATAATCTAAGTCCAGTCCAGACAGTCATGTCCACTTCACCAGTAAGCTTCCAAAAACAGAAAAGTGCTGTCATGATGGTTGTTTGGTGATGAGACTGCAGGACCTGAATGCGCCTCTTTTGTTCTTAAATGTAACCAGTTTTTTTTTAAAGCTTTTCTGGCAGGTGATTTTACGGTGAGGTCATAACATTCCTACTGAGCTTTCATCTAAAGCGCTGTGGAGGACTGTGGGCTTCCTGTGCTCTACACAAACTCTGAGCTCCTCAGCTGACCTGTATCAGACACATCACCTTTACTTGGTTTTTACTGGTTACTAATTGTCACATACAACATGTGTGATTTAAATGAAATCAACCCCCCCCCCCCCCCCCCTCTCTACAGCAAATTTAAAAGTTTAGCTTTTGCCATGTGAATGCAAACTCGATGACATATTAAAACTTAAATTCCCTAAAACAGAAAAATGTATGCAGACTTGGTGTTTTTCATGCAAAAATATTATGGTTAGATAAGGCCTACAGTAAAAGTCTCGAGCCACCCCCACATTTTATTCGATTTTGTTTTTTGTGATCTTTTTAAAGTGGTCCTTAAGGGAGTACGTCTCAGATGTTAGTGTGTGGGCATTGGCTGCTTTGTCTTTCATTTTCAGCCCAGTCCTTGTGCCTGACCTTTTCTAAGCCATTTCACTGTGACCTATGATTCAATCAGGCATAAAAAAAGGCAGCTAAGAATGAACCAGTGTGTGACAACACATAGTAACATTTTCATTTGTAATGCTGTTCATCTGTTAAACCATCTTTAGGCACTGTAGCAGATCCAGGAAACAGAGTTCGGTCAGGAATCAAATGGTGTTTCTGAACTAACTGATGAGCTATGTGGCCTTAAACAAAACAAAAAAATGAGTGGAGGGTAAAAAAGTATCAGGTCTGAAAAACGACATACAGCAGATGAAAAGTATGTCATAGTCATATCGTTAAGAAAGGAAAAGATCCAGCAAAGAGCTGACACTGGACCGTTTGGGTAGTTACTAAGAAGCCGTTCTTGAATAAAGGAAATGATTCTAAAGGTTGAATTATGCTAAATTACACAAGAACGTGACTAAAAATCATTGGAAACAGCTTTGATGAGATGATGACCATGATTTTGAAATACTACAGTGAGTGTCTACAGATGTCTGTCACACATGGTGGAGGCTCTGTCATGGTTTGGGACTGGTGGTCCAGACTTAGGGTCTTTTTTAAAGAGAAGAATGTCTGGCTCCTTACCATCAGATGTTGATCCATCATGCAATTCCATCTGGAAAGCATCCGATTAGCAACAGCTTAATTTTTCAGCATGCGATCCCAAACACACTGTCAACAAAGTAAAAGCAAAGCTGAACAGAGAAATACACAGTGGTGGACTGGGCTCCAGACTTCAGCATTATTGAAGAAACGTGGGGTCACCTTGAACAGCATTCGGTTTGTAAAGAAGACTTTGAAACGTCCCCCAAGAAACTACTCCTAAATACTACTTAAGGAAATCACAGAAGGCTTGAATAAGAGAGTTCAGACTGTGTTGAATAAAGCTGATCACACCAAATATTGCCTTCCAAGCTCGTTAGGATTCTCAGGTTTTGTCTCATATACTGTGTTTCTATATATGTTCACTTTCAGATGTCTCAGTTAATTTCCTAGCAAAATATATCCAGTGAGTGGCAGCTTAAGACTTCTGCATACCACCCACTGTCTTTATATTTAATCAACTTTCAGAAAGTTTTTCTATAGGTATCTATAGATACATTTGTTTTTGTTAAAAAAGTTGTTTAAAGGCAAAGATCCAATTAAATCCACTAAAATGAGAGGTATTAAGCTAAGCGAGTTAGCTTTTCCACAGTTTGAGGACCTATGGCTGTCCTAGCATGGCTGTTCTAGCATGGCTGTCCTAGCATGCCTCCCCTAGCATGCCTCCCCTAGCATGGCTTAGCGGCGGGGTCAGTAGCCGCTGTTTGGGTCAGGTGTAGCCAGCACACCACAGATGTCAGGCCAAAGACTTCCTGTTCTGTGCAGCTATTAGTATTTGCAACGCCAACTAAAAAAGGACAATGAAAGCTAAACTGTTGATGCTTTCGAGGCTTATAACTTCCTCTTATGATTTACAAATGGATTCACCTGCATGCAGACAAACACCAGGCAAATGTGGTACTACTCAGACTGACTGGATTTCTGCCTCTCTCTCATAAATATAAAGATGTATATACTGTGAAGACAAAAGAGGATGCTGGTGTGGTTCATCTGATGTAAACATCTCAATCAAACGTGTCCTTATTTGACATGTCTTGTCCTACTTTCAGCTAACAAGTGCCACCGTTACCACACTGTCTACAGAAACTGGAGGGGAAAACCATAATTTAGGTGTAATCTCTGCTTCTGACTGGCTGTCTCCACACTGTCTTGCATGTAATGTGGCTGGCAGTGTTATCGCGTGCAGTGTTACATTTCCTGTGCTGAGTTTTGCTCTGCTCATGCTTGTGGCTGATTGGGTGGGGTAAGTGATGAGAAGCTGAAGCTGGGACAGGCTGGTGCTATACAGCTATATAAGATTCACTCAAGTGGAGACTGAGTCGACACCTTTCTGTGGACTAGAGCTTATATTCGATATTTGTATGAAGACACACACACGCACACAAACACACACGCACACACACACACAAACACGCATGCACACACACACACACACACACACACACACACATATATACCATGCCCCATAGACAGGTCGATAGATTTCACATTTGACTATTTGATGAAAAATACTACAAGACATCCAAAGCTCTTCCCTTCTTCTATTTGTTCCATAAATCAGTGGTTTTCATCTCTCAGGTCTTCACTCGTACCTCTGTCTTAGCACTACAGCCTCTGGGTTTCGTCTCGGCCGATTCAGGGAATGAGGTCTTTGGCTGGAGGCCTCCTGCACAAGCAGAGAATAACAGTGCCACATTTAGTTCTGCAACCTTCTGTTGGATTTGGCTCACTGAAATCCTTTCTCAACACTGACGTGGTCAGGTTGTGTTTTTACAGCACTCATTCATGTTCTTACCTTATTGTCTTTGAGCTTAGAGTCTAAACTGAGGTCCTGATGTGTGGGTAAGAAGCTTGAATGACACATTTTTCAGTCTGTCTTGAAGCATTAGTTAGATTAACACTGATGCAGCTTTTGGGCACTTTAATGAAGTGATTTTAAGTGATTTTCTAATTAAATTTGTGTGGTGGTGGCAAAGTCCTCAACAGCACTCAGCAGAGGAGGCTGCTGTACATTTGAACTCAGTGATGATGTCACAACAATCAGTATAAAAAGTGGATACGTCCAAAAAGCAAATAATTGGAACACTTCCAGGACAGAGAAGTGTAGTACCATAATCAAATGCTAGGGGGAGACAAAGGACAAGCGAGAGAGCTCAGTCTTGCCTTGGTGAGCTCTTGCCGTCCCGCCCTGCGTGTTGTCTCCTGTTTATTTTCTAAATTCCTCTGGAACAATAGGCCTCTATATGTGCTGGATATTCTGCCAGCTTTCTCGGCTTTCACTTACTTCCAGGCAGAACTTCATTGAGCTCTCTGGCATGAACAAACCACAGATTACCCCCCTCCAAGCCTTTCCACTCCAAGCATCTATTCACTTCTTCTTTCTGGTACATTGTGTTTATTTGGCCTGTTTTCTGCTCTGCCACTGTTGTCGCACATTGCACACTGTAAAATGATGTGAATTACACAATTAAACCAAAACGATCTAATTGTATCGTTCGATTCTTTAAGTGACCACAGGATGATAGAAGCATGCTGGTGCCACTCGGTGTGTGTAGCATTAACGGGACGCTTTTATTGGGGTGTTATTAAGTCTGGAGGCTCCGTGGTTGTTATGGGGGTGAAGAGCATTCTTCAGATTCTCCTTTGACCAGACACACACACACACACACACACACACACACACACACACACACACACACACAAAGGCCAAGCATTCTTGATGGCTGCTGGCCGCACTTTGGCTCCTGGCACTGAACTCCTTATTTAGTCAAAAAGCTGCAGAGTCACATCCAAGCCCATCTGTAGAGCTACTGCTGGTGTGTTACTCACAGGAAAAAAAGGAATTTAAAGGTCAGGGTACACAGATAATACTGACATCCTGCTTAGAATACATAATCAGATGTTGGACACTACAAAGCAACAGAAACCACTGAGCTACAAATCTGGTAGTTCATCAAACGTCCTGTTCAGTCCTGCTGGTCACACTTTGGAAATAAGTTGCTAATATGTCCGTATCTTATTTATGTGAATATGAATGCTGTACTTTAGACTTTTGGCCACCACCATGATGCCTTTTGCTTTGAGGAGCCAAAAGTGGCCATATTTAAACTCACCTTTAAAGGGTGAAGTGCCCAGTTCCCAACTAATAGTAACAAGCCTGTTTAGCAAGCTTCAACCATAGGTTGTATGTGAAGGAGTGGACTAACAAAAACCTCTGACACATTGCACTGCACCACAACAGTGGTACAGACTTATTATTTGTCAGATAATTTCATTCAAAAACCACAAGAAGCACCCATCTGATGGCATAAAGCACAGAGCTTTCATGTTATAGCTTGGCTGTAGCTCAGGTGGTACCTTCCGATCTACTGATTGGAAGGTTGGTGGTTCGATTCCTGGCTTCCCCTAGTCTGCATGCCAAATATCCTTAGGCAAGATACTGACCCCAAATTGCATGAGTGTGTGTGAATGTTACTTAGAAAGCACCTAGAAAAATGTGCTTGTGCGAATGGGTGAATACACAAGTTGTGTAAAGCGCTTTGAGTGCTCAGAAGAGTACAAAAGCGCTATATAAGAACGAGTCATTTTAGAAGCATATTTGCATCAGACTGCTAAGTGGACTGCTAAGTTATCAGCTATGGTTAGTACGGTTGGTTAGACAGTTGCATACATGAACTGCATCACTGCAATGCGCAGGCACGCATATCTGCTGGTGAGGTGAAAAAAAGTGGAGCAGCAACATCGCGAATCATCAGCAAAGATTTTTTTTTTGTTAGATGATCCCTTAAAAATGCTTAAAAGACACCAGAGCACATAGTCAACACGTCCCATTCACAGGTATCTGCCCGTGCCAGCACACCAGTGGATTACCCACGTCTGATTTAACACTTAACAAAATGTAAATGGATCAGATCTACCCACTGTACAGTTTTTATGAAAGAAACTAGCACTATAGAGACCTCCATCACCAGGCTGTGATGGTGTTTATTTCTATTATGAAATCAAGCAAACTGTGTGGAGGGACGAGCTTTTCGAGACTGTGCCCATTAGAGGAAGAACAGTTTTGGCCATCAGCTTACTTCCTTACCTCTGAAGGTCAAAGCAGTCACAGAGCAGCGTGCATGGAGCTGGTGAGAAACTGTAAGCTTCCTTGGTGACCAGTATAGTACCTCACCATGCCAGGCTGACAGCTGCCAACTGTTCACCTCAAAGCTTGCTTGATGCTTCGTTATAATATTGGCCATCATATTTTTTTGGTAATCCTAAAAAGAGCAATCAGCACGTGTCTCCAATGCAGAAGACAAAGTGATGAAAACAGTCGATCCAGGCTCTTATCAGACTTCATCATTAGCCTAACATGTGTTAGTGTAGAGCACATAGCTGATCTGTGATCACGCTGCTGGGCCAGTACAGCACACTGGTCCACAGTCCTGTCTTTACTGACGGGGCTGCACACACAGCACAGTGATGTCACACACAGACGAAGGCAGAGGTTCACACTGTGCGCTCAAATGCACAAATAAGCACACTGTCCATGCTTGCACAAAAAAGGAAAGTTGAACAACACTGAATGCATTCCAACGCACACAAACAAACAACAGTGAGTCTCTGATCTGCTTATCCTTCCAGATAGCTTAAATATTTACTTCGCCTGGGACCCCGAGCACAAGATGAGCTCATATCCTCACAGGGACCGTGCAGTACGTCTGCTGGAAAATCTGTTTGTCGAGCTCTGAAAACAGCCCCTCTGCTTCTGTAGCCACAGCATAGCATTAGGGATAAAGGTCCGGGGGGGGGGGAGGTGTTATGTCCTCGAAGGAAATACTTGTGGGTATTTGTAAAAACTGAATTAAGATGACAATATTAAGAGTTTTAACTTTATGGCACCATTAAGCTTCATTTTTAAAAACAGCAAAAAACTGCAGAGAAAACTTAGAAGACGTACGGTCAGAAACACTCCACTGCAGCTTACAGAGCAGCTGTACTTTGTAAATTTGAATCATAATAACAGCATTGATTATTGGATTTATTTGGGGGGAGCTATAGCAATAATGCTAGTTAGATTCAGCTAAACTTGTTTGCTGTCTGAAACCATTTTGGAAACTCAGACAGGAGCACAACCAGGTGTGAGACAAACATAAGGTTATCATATGTGACACAGTGATACAGTTCAAAGCACACACGGACAGAAACAAAGTTGCAGGTATTCAAATAAAAACTTTAATAACAAGTAAAAAGGAGCTAAAACACAGAAGGAAACAACAGCTGAGGCTGAGCAGGTGAAATCACTCAGGCTCTAATGAGGGCAGGTCAAAGAAGGGAGCAGGTGAAACCCACAGGAGGAACTAACGGTGTGCAAACTGTCACATAGTCCCACAATGGGACGCTAGGAGGTCCAGGATAAGGACAGTCTTTGACAAACACACATGAAGACATTACAAAGACTACGGAGGTAATTTCACTGCTTTCTGATTTTTCAGTGACATTACAGTCGTTGTTTCCTCCACACAATACTGCCGGCACGTTGTGGCCTGATGGTTATGATCATTGGTGTTTGTCCTGGTGTAGCCAGCGCTGTCCATTAGTTTGGGGAAGTTTAATGTACCCATGACTGTTAGCTTCAGACAGGAGCCTGTTTACAAAGGTGCTTCAGCGGAGGACAAACCGAACAATGACTCTCAGACTACTCGTACTTCTGACTTGAAGCTGCAGCTTGAGGTTTCTGTCAGCCCGGAGCTCTTTCTCTGGACACCGCTGACTGTCTTCGTTAAAAATGGCTAAATGTTCAAACACAGAGCAGCTGTTCTGACTGCAATGAGTTAAACTCGGTAGTAAAATTAGCGAGATGCTCGTTTGCTGTTAAACATGGCGTAAAGTTAGAATGTGAACAAGTTTCAGGTTTCTTACACCTCAACCGCCCCAACACAGGACATTTGGGTTTCCTTAGCTGAGCCAGGCATAAGTTTGGGACACAGTCTAACGGGGCTAAATACCATTCTTCGTATTTGTTTCCCCTTTTTTTCCTGATTGTAACACGGATAATGAAGCTGACTCGTCCCTTTCCGTCCTCAGCCGCCTACTTTCTTTGCGAAACTTGTGTCTCTAGGCTGTTAGTAACTGTTCTCTGCTCTCTTTTTCTTTTCTCCACAAACAGAGCTAGAAAGTGAGAAAGGGAAGATTGAGAAGACTCCACCCAGGGCGAAGGAAAAAAAGAGAAGCCAGCGAACCAGGAGACAGCCGAGACCATAAAAATGAGTGGTTCCCACCCCCGGCTCCACCAGAGCGCCGCGCCCGCTCCAAACGCTCTCTCCGCGGACAAGGACGCAGAAATGCCCGCTACAGAGAAAGACCTGGCCGAGGATGCGCCGTGGAAGAAGATACAGCAGAACACTTTCACCCGCTGGTGTAACGAACACCTGAAATGCGTCAACAAGAGGATCGGCAACCTGCAGACGGATCTCAGCGACGGGCTGCGGCTCATCGGGCTCCTGGAGGTCCTGTCTCAGAAGAAAATGTTCCGAAAGTACAACCAGAGGCCCACCTTTCGCCAGATGCAGCTGGAGAACGTGTCGGTGGCTCTGGAGTTCCTGGACAAGGAAAACATCAAGCTGGTGTCCATAGGTGGGTCCGATAAGTGTGTGTGAGTGCCAGGACGCGTGATTGATCCAGCTTTACTCCAACAGGCTTCTGGAAATGTTTGCTGTTCCTAAAGAAGTGGTCACATTTGATTGCACTGTAGTAAATGGTGATCATTTTAAGAGCAGCCCACGACCGTGGGGCGCAGGAAAACCAGTTATGGAGCCCACTAGAATATTTTCTGTAACAGAAGTGTTTAAACGCGCACCAGCATTTCTGAAAGGGTTTTCAGTGAGGCAGCAGGCGTCTCCCTCGGGTGACCGGGGGCGCAGGGCTTTTGTCTCGGTCTGTTCAGGTTTGAGGCCGATTGTTTTGGGAGGAGGGGGTCTGACTGTGCTGTGGGGTCGGTGGGTGGGGTGTTTTCAACCGCCTGAGCCGGCCGGGCCTGTGAGAGCCACGCTCTGTGGGCCTGCCCCAGACCTACTGTGTGTGTTGATGTGGTGGGGAGAGCTTGGGCTGGTGCTGGACTGCAGCAGACATAAAGTTTGAATTGGCTCTGCCTACATGCAGCTGCATGCCTGCTCACAGCGCTACTGATGTTCTGCTTTCTCATATTTCTCCCAGAACAGTGCAGATGTCACACAGCTGAGTCCTCACTATAGTTCATTATGCAGGGTCTGTAAGAGCAAATGCAATGCTGCCTCATCACCTGGAGTAAAGACAGTCTGTAACAGTGTTATCTACAGAGTCTGTGGGTGGAAATGCGTGATAGCTCTGGGACTCAGACATGAGTGGGTCTTTGTCATCTCTGGTGTCTGGCTCACTTGGTTTCCATGAACACGCTCCTGCCTCCAGCTGCTCTGCAGGGGAGACGATGGGTGGCTCTAAATTTGGGAGGTGCTGCTGCAGAAATTGCGGTTGACAATTTTAAAGTACACATCTGATACACTCTTCACACACATCACCCTCATTTTCTCAATACATGCAGCAGTTTGTGTTTTACTGAAAGCAGTGCTTTGCTGGTATTTAGGGCGAAGCACGAGTGAGCCTCTGTTTGTTCCTCCTGCTGACTCACTCATCCTTAGCTGCTCTTTGACTCATTTCATCTGAAGATGAGAGAGGAGCCTGCTTTTCTTTTACTTCCTCCTTTCATTGCAGAAAGTGGACACACCCAGGCAGCAAGGCTCACCACAAATTGCCAAACTGACATCTCTTCAGTGTGATGCACATGCTCTCTGCTTCTCTGGGCTTTATTCTTGTTGTTCTTTGCCCAGTTTGGGTTTTCAGCATATTTTCTCACTGATAACTTATCAGGTTTCCTTTCATCTTGCATCTTGATGGCCACACCTCTTTCATTTCTCTTTTCACTTGTCTTTTTCTCATTTACTGAAAATGCAACAGTTTCCAAATAACAGCTGTGTGTGTTGTGGAGCAGTCCATCCAACCCCAGAGACGCAGGTGTCCAGTGTTTCTTATTTTACAGCGTTGCACTGGAGGAAAAGGCAAACGTGTCCTCACTGAACTCGACAGACGTTCAGTACGTGACCTATAACTTGTTCAGTCCAAGAATAAAAACTAGAATAGCTCCGAGTGATTAACCGTTATCTCCTCACGGCCTTGGTGTAGCTCTGTCTGGAATAACGACTCCTCCCCCTTTAAGCCCACTTTGTTCTGATTGGCTGTCCTTATCCACAGTCTTATTTTGGGCTACTGTGCTTGCTTGAGATTTTCATGTGTGAGATTCTGTCTTTCTCACTCGGGCTTCACTCTGCTCTCAATATGAAGAGCGAACGTCAGCACAAACTCCCATTCTCGTACACGCCCTCTCAAAGCCTCTAACTGGGAAGTATTACAGGGATTTAATGGAGTGCAGGCTACAAATAAGAGACGGGATAATCATTTTGTGAAAACAGAACTATCATATTCGGTACTTTGGTATTTTCTGACAGCTGATATTTTCAGCATCAGCAGGATTTCAAGAATTTTTTCTTTTTTTATGTAAATGTCTGACTCTGGCTGCATGTCAGCAGCAGGTAGAGCACGATTTGACAAACACCGTGCTGTAACAATCAGTGGATTTCTGTTCTGTCAAATCATTTTTTTTATTTTTTTTTTTAATGCCAGATTTTTGACTCTGACACAAAATGAAGGAGAGATGCACCAGCAGCAGAAAGTGTCACTGTTTCTACAGTCAGCTTTTTGAACCTCTCTAAAGATTGGTTGTCACCTTTCAGCATGCTGCCTCAGTCTGACAGTAAAATAAATGAACTTTGCTTTTTGGGAAGGGCGACATTAGAGAGGCTGAAACTAATGTTGCTGGTTTAAAGGCAGAGGCTCCGTGGATGGGCTGCAGGAGATGTATCTGGAGAGGGCCGACCGCCGACCGGTACTGAGCTCTGTTACAAAGGGCTCTCCTTCACCGGCTGAGCCAGGCTGTTTGGCAAACGCTCCTCTTACAGATATGTCATGTTCTTCTTTGCACAGGAAATGCAACACTGGGACCAGCAGCGTGTCAGCTTTAGTCTGATGGTTTTTCTTTTTTCCCTTTAGGCTAACTTTACTGAAAGGTTAACAAAATCAGTCTAGCAGAATCTCCCATAGAGATGCTGTGTGTCTTTTAATCCACCTTACAGCAACAGACTAAGATTCCCAGATTTATTAACCAATAATAATAATAATATTGGTCAAATGGACTTATTACACATCTTTGGCTGTAAAGTTTAAAAAATCATCACTTTTCAGGAACAATGTAAATATTCTGAAAAACGAAATGTGAAGCAAAGATGGTCAGTTCTGCTTTGTGTGTTCAGACATCAGTAGGTTGTGACTAGAGCAGGGCGATATGGCCAAAAATATTTATCACGATATATATTTGAAAATTTGCGATAATGATATAACCGACGATATAATTGATGCGAGACAAAATACAACTCCACAACATTACTAGCGCAAAAAGACAACCTTCCATTTATTTTCACTTAAACAAGAAGCTGGTTTTTATGTACATTAAAGCTTTATAAAAATGTAACAGTGCAAATGCAAATTCCTTGCTGAAAGTTTAACCAAAAGGCATTTCCAGTAGAAATGTGCTGACATATCCTGAGCATAACCATGTATAATATCCACTGAAGTTAAAAAGAGGTGCTTTGCAACATTAAACTGCAGTGTGCAGTATGCATTTTTCGGACCGTAAGGTGCACGGGATTATAAGGCACATTAAGCGAAACAAAGCAGTCAGATAAATCAAACTTTATTAAACTCATTCTTCTTGCTTCCTCCACTTCTGTGCCATTGATTCATTAATGTTGAATTCTCTGGCAGCTGCTCTATTCCCATGTTGTTGCAGTATATTAATGACTAACCTCGTATTGTGGATGGATTATCTCAGTTGTTCTCCTGACTGAAGTTTGGTCCGTTTACAGCATCCTGCCATGCGATTGCATTTGTCTCTAACCATGAGGAACCTTCACGTTAACGTTTATAAGTGGAAAAGTGTTAGTGTTCGTCCTCCAGCTTCACTGTTTATGTTATGCTAACATAGCTGTGTCGCTAGCGATCACGTAGCACATCATTATATACTAGCTAGCCCAACTTCAGTAACCCTACAAACGTCACTGCTGTTTAGTTTCCTGTCTTCATTTATGTTGGAAGTGATAGCAGAGCTGTACGTTTGATTTTTTTCAGAAATCTCTCAGTCAGAACATGCAATATCATGCTTAGGTAACTAGCGAAACTAGCGAGCTAACTTCCGCTAGCTTCCTGCTAGCTTCTAACTCCGTTAAATGTAATACATTTTGTTTTCATGGATGCCTGGAAGTTAAACTTTATAGTTACACCTGGTAAAGCAGCAATGCTGATCGTTTTATTAAAGATGAAAGAATTTAGACAGTTAACTCTAAGTGACGCTGCAGTGTTGTTTGACCTGAAGTTTACGGAGTTTAGGACCCAGATTACTCCCAGATTTAAGAGCATCTTAGTCCGACAAATACGACAATAACAACGGCTGCTTGCATGTTCTGCAAAAAAATGTGCTTTGTTGTGTATCTGACGGACAAACACCAAACCAGTTCCACATCACGGAAGTTGCACCATTTTTACAAACCAATTCTGGTTCATCTGTTTCACTCAACAATCGGCCATGTGCGTATGAAAACAAAGGCACTGCGCATGCGCGTTTTACTCCCATTCTATCGCGAGATTTCATTTTCCTATCGTTGCCTAACATTATACCGGTATTACCGTGAACGGTATAATATGGCCCAGCCCTAGTTGTGACTGTGACACTAAACATGCCTGTAAAGCTCGTCTTCTGATCTTTGCTGAACCATTTGAGTTTTGTCTGTAGGACAAACCAGAAGAGTTGCTTTCACTTAAACAGAACTTGTCAAATGGGCCTGCTGACAGTAAATCCACAGGAGAAATGGTTAAAGGAGACTCTTCCTGCCAAACCTTGTTTGCTCCTTCAGCTGTAAACATGGTGCCTTTGCATGTGTGGTTCGCATCGCTCGTGTTCCTGCACGGCTCGGCCAGCATGGTATACAGCCACAGTGACAGAGTCCAGACTTCACTGTAACCAGGCTCCAGCCTAACAGGTAATCTCTCTGACAAAGCCCCACATGATCTGGCAGCAGCAGCAGCAGACTCATGACTACTGATGAATCCAAAGACCTAACATGGGTTCAGTCACAGAGGCTGCCAGCAGCAGGCAGTGGTGTTAGCAGTGATCCAACAGCACATCTCATGCAGTCGTTTAGTTTGCTGTGACTATAGAACATCTTACAAGCATCTTCTGTATAAATCTTTAGTTGTGAGGAAATTCCTGTTGCATCCTTGTGCAAAGACGGTGTAAGTGATTGTTCCCCTGCCCTCATCACACCCATGTTTGTACAAGCTTCATCCTATTTGTGTCTAAGTGAAATGGAGCTTTAACAAACATTAGCTGTTCAGCAGATTAAGACTTGTTGTCCTCATCAAATATTCCTCTGTTTGTGCAGAGGTTCATTCTCCATCATAATCATGTCGGCAGCATCTCTGTTCCAGCCCGTCAGCCAAACCCAGATTTGAAACCCTGCTTTGTATGAACTTGACTGAGCCTGTGCAGAAAATGCAGAAACGGTGCATGAGTGAATGTTGTGCCAAGCTCTTCCAGGCTTGGTGTGGAATCATCTTCATAAATTGCAGCTTCCTTGTGTCTGCTGGTAGTGGAGGTAAGCAGGTTGAGACAGACGCCTGTGTAGTAATAGCCAGCTGCTCCCTCCTGTTATGCTGTCCCATGATAATGAAAAGTTTTATAGAAGTGATCCCAGGACGATGAAGCATTTAAGGAAGTTTGTTACAACTGTAAGGTGCTGCTTGCACGTGTTCCTTAGATGATTGGGAAACATCAAAGCACGTAAAGATGTTTGTAATTGCTGTATACAACAGATATGTGATTTTGCACAATTAAGTTTCATACTGTCAAACATTAACTTCCCTCTGCCATGTTTCTACTTTTGCAACTTGGATGTCCACACAGTGTGGCACCATGGCTCTACAAATAACCTGAGGAAATGGGTGCCAATTTAAGCCAGTGTTGTTGATCTCTGACATTAACCAAAGAGAAGGTGTTTAAAGAGCCATGTGATGGAGATGGATACGTTTCCTTGGTTAAAGTCAGATTCTCCTGGCTGCAGTGACACCTGAGCTGCTAGATGGAGCAAACTGGCACATTCAGTCTTATTGCTCATTAGCCAACATATGAAGCTACACTGATGCTTGTGGCTGCATCAGTTATCAGCTTGGTGGAAAACTATTTGAAACTTGGACCATGTTAATAAGCAGAATTCAGCGAGCGGTGGGTTCCTTTTTGAAGTTAAGCTACTCCCAAAACCCGGAAAACTCCTGTTTTGGTCATAACATGAGTGCTGCACAGTTCCACTGGGAACGCTCACTCACCAGTTTAGCCTGCTGTGTTCGGATGTTATGATCTTAAATGTAATCTTTCAGAAACATGACGATGAAGGAAAGGAGAGCCTTTGGTGATGAGGGCAGAGAGGAATGCAGGTCGGGCTGCGATAAGCTCTTAGCCACTCAGTTGGGTCAAAATAGATCACTTCCTGCCAGCTCATTATCATTAGCACAACTTCCTGTCTGCACAGGCAGAGGGGGTTGGTCATGTGGATCCTGGAATTAGCAGAGTGTGTTCCCATTCAGTCCAGAGGTATTCTGGCTATTCCATTACATCATATTTGGAAAACTGCCACAACTCCCCATGCCTCATGTTCAAACTCAACAAGCACTTTTTCCAGCACACATTTAAACTGCACATAAACAGCAGACACATTGTTTTTCATAGATAATGTCTTATGTTACTGTTCTTATTACGATGTCATCGAGGGAATAATCAGTACTTTAATAGTACTTCTCAGCGGTTTCCAGGAAACACTTGTATTGTGTTCCATCATTTGACATGGTACCCATGTCCTCCCTCACCTCCTGATCATCCTTTTGTCCAAGGCCATTTTCTCTGCTTGCTTCACTCAGATGAACACATCCCATCCTCAGTGTGTGCTGCTGTCAGTGCAGCCTTATAAAAATGTCCCATGCAGCACTTTCACTCCCCGCACCTTTTTTCTTTCTTTCAGACCTCCGCCCCTTCTGCCTCTTTCCTTCCCTTTCCCTGTCCGTCCTGCCTCCTCCCCTCCCTGTCTGTAACCAGAGCCCAGGGAATTGGGGGTGGTGGGGGGGCCCTGCCAAATCCAGTGTGCTTCTGCCCTTTTAAGGCTAAAAAACCAGGAGGAACTTTTTTTTTTTTTTTTTTTTTTTTTTTTTTCTCCCCCAGCTTAGGGAGTGCTGAGGGGAGGGAGGATGAGTGGAAGGAGTAGAAAGGAAGAGGAGGAAGTGTAGTAGCTCCAGTGTGGCTTGGTGCAGTCAGAGGAAGAAGTGGGAGGGGAAGAACAGCTGCAGGCCACAGATTTCAGCATTTGGAGCTTTTAGCCTAAACTCTGTATAACAATAGATTACATTTAGTGTATTGGTATATGTGGGCCAGCATGAACAAAGCAAATGACTTTATTTTTAAGCTTTATTATGAATGTCTTTTCTTCAGTCTCCCTGTGACTGCAGTTAGGTTCTCAGCAGCTGCTCTGTTTCCTCTGCTGCACGACTCCAGATTAACCACGAACTCTGACATCAAACTGATGAGTTTCAAGTCTTTGTGAATCAACATAACGCTCATTTTGGAAATGATGGTCCCATTGTTTCTCAGTGGGACTTCACTAATGTTTTTTTTTTTTTTTTTCCTCATATGCATGTTACACATACACGTACGGTCATGTGACATGTTAAGAATTTCATTAAAATTCCTTTCCACATGTGAGCTGGAGATATTATGAACATACAGAGATGGTGACAGTCATGCTACGGTTACACTTCATCATTATTGTGTAAGGATAACATGGACGGGAGAGGCCTCGGGACTGCTGCTTGTTCTTCAGTTTACAAGCTCTCAGGACTAATCGGCTCCAGATGTTGCTGTACAGTCTGAACCGTGCAGAGCGCTCTCGCTCCCCGTGGTCTCGTTGCTGAGACCAGGTCAGGGTACAGGTCACGGGTTGTGATGATGTCATGTAATGCCACAGGAGGGCTGTGGAGGGGCTGCTGCAGTAACGATGAGCCATACCAATGAATCATGGGAGTTTTAGGAGTAAAAAGACCACAGACACTCCATACGGTAGCCTCCGTGGTACACACAAGCTTGTTGCAGGGGGTGTATGAGTCAGCAGAGGGGGGAGTCTGTGGCAGCATGTGTCCATATATGGGCTCTGTCAGGCTTGGTGAGCTGTGCTCTGCTGGGAATGCTGGCAGATTCCTTGAATGTTTAGTGGCTTTTGTGTGTGCAAGACATGAATCAAAGACACAGACTCGGAGCTGAATGAAGTCCTAACAATATTCCTTTATAGGGGACTGTCGTGTTGAACTAAAAGCAGCAGATTGTGTTCTCTTAATTGTACAAGTACTAAAACTAGTGTTGTGTCTCTGCTGGGATGGCTGGCAGGCTGACACGCCTCTACTTAGCTGCTCTGCATTCTTGCTACACGTACCAACCTGTGGTCTTATTCAGACTCTGCTATCAGTACTAATAACAGTTTATAAGTCCTGGGTTTATCTGTCCCTAGGCAACATATCTCTGCGCCCCTCCGCTGCTGCCTCCTTTGCTTCTTTCTCAAAGTTCCCACAGTAGCTGGCCATCCAAGCATCTGATCCAGTTCTGTTTGATCACCCCTATGGAGTGTCTCTCACCCACCCACGCCAAACAGAAGGCAGCTGACATGTCACGTAGAGAAGCGTTGGCTGCTCGAGAGCATGCTTTTCTGTTGGCGCATGGATTCAGACGAGCAGCCAGCTAAGACAGATTGTCCCAGTTCTGCATGTGCACAAACAGCTCGACTTGTTGAAGGTTGTTATGGGGAAAAGATTTCCTGTTGCTGTTCTGTTCCTCATCTTTATCTGCATCATGCATCCTCACGCTCTCGCTGACTCCCAGAGAAGACCATTAATGCTGCAGTAGCTCCAGCAAAGGGCTCGGGTGGTGTCACTGTGGTTGAGGCTGGTTTGCTGTCACCAACAGTTATTCCAGTGTAGCTGTAAATTCAGGGGTGGGGAGTTAAGATTGCAATGAAGACTAAAGCTCTCCCAAACGCTGCAAAACAAAAACACTGCACGTAAAAGTGGGGCTTTGTTCGTATTTCAGAACTGGATCTCAGGTTCTTCCAAGAATCTGAACTTGGCCCCATTATTTCCTCTCTAACTAATAATCTGATCAACATCAGCTTGGAAACGCACAAACACTGCGCCACACCCGTTCCTCAAGGCCTGATCTTAGGACTCATTGGTCTTGCTTCTTGTGCAAGCTATGTGCATGCAGTAGCATTTATGTGGGCCGGTATGTGTGCTCATGCCCAGGCTAGCTTATGGTTGCATCACCTTTTACTCAGCTTGCAGCAGTATGTGGTTTAGACTTGAAAATAGAAAAATGCAAATACAGAAGTCGGTGTGCTGTTGGTGTGGTCGTCACAACTGGAACTAGTGTGTCAGTGTCTCAGTTTTAATGTGATTCAGCTCTGCATTCATCATGGCACTCTCTGTTCTGGAAGTTCTCACACTATCGTCTGAATTCAGACAGTTCAGGCTCTAATTCAGATGAATTTCATGTCTTAGTGACGCTGAAGCGTGACAGTTTCATTAACACAAATGGAGTTTCAAAAATGGTCAAGTTTTATTACACTGCAAAAATGCATCAAAGACGTGTGAAATTAAAATTAGTTCAAATAAAAGGTCAATTTTATTTATATACACATTTATTACACTTAAACTCACTGTGCTCATGAGTCATCCACACTGAGTTAATAAAACACCATGAAAGGAATTGGTTGGCGTCTTCATAAATCCAGTCTGTGGGGATTCCAAGCTGGTGTACTCCCAGTGCTGCTTTCAAGCCCAGCTAATTGGGAGGGTTGCATCAGGAAGGGCATCCGGCACAAAATCAGATGAGTCCATCCCCAACCGCTGGGTAAATAGTGGAGCAGCCTAGAGTCCATTAGAAAATGACTATTTTTACAGAGTCAGCGGGACTCTGTGTACATCCTGGAGTTTAATGTACTGAATCTCCTTTGATGTAAAGCAATAATGAGGTAGGTAGTTAACAAAGTCCATGACTGGTACATGGTGGTCAAATCTGCCGTCCTTGAAACAAATGCATTTACACTCGACGTATCCTCCAAGGTTTTCATATTAAAGCTTTGCAGCGGTGGCCCAAACCATAAACGGTGTTGCTGTACTGCCATTTGAGGACGTGCACTCTGTCCACCAGTGTCAGAAACCCGGCTTTTAATTTGCACTGTTATCCTCCTACTTTAAAAAAAAAAAAAAAAAAAAAAAAGCTTTGGGCTCTGAGTTAATGTCTTTTTGAAATGCAGTGCTCCAAGAATGGACACATCTTCGACTTATGACAACCACTGGAAATTAGACCATCTGAAATATGTTTAAAGGGGGAGGGGCATGTATCCAGCCAAACATTAGATAGCAGGAGGAATCTGAGTATTTGAAGTACAGATTACTTCATGTCCTTGGCTGAGACCTTCTAGTCGTGCTTTGTTTTATGGTGGTCTAAGCTGGTTTCTAAAATAAAGGAACTTTGTGCGACTGTTTAACGTGACTCATATCTGGTCCCCAGACTCTAAAGCCATTGTTGATGGAAACCTGAAGCTGATCCTGGGTCTGATTTGGACCTTGATCCTGCACTACTCCATCTCCATGCCCATGTGGGATGAAGAGGAAGAGGCAGATGATGGCAAGCAGAAGACCCCCAAGCAGAGGCTGCTGGGATGGATCCAGAACAAGCTGCCTGAGCTCCCCATCACCAACTTCAACAGAGACTGGCAGACCGGCCGGGCCCTGGGAGCCCTGGTTGACAGCTGTGCTCCAGGTGAGCTAAACAGTGGATGTGTTGAGGTGTTCTGGGGTCTTGGGTGTGTGGGTGTGTTTACCCTACTGCTAGGGGCTGATCCTGAGACGAGCCCAGTACCAAGAACGAGATGCATTTATTTCAGAAAGACGAGGCTCCTGTCTCGATGTTCTGCTGCTCCAGTGAAGATTCAGTATTTTTAAACATGTTCTTGGACACATGCTTTAAAGCACTATACAAATACAGGCCATTTTAAAAATTAGTCGCTTATTTATTTTATGTTAACCGATAAAGAATCATTAAATTTGGAGTGTTCAGCGATCACACCAGTGTGGTGAGAAGCTACTTTCAGCTTGTCCCACAGGCTCACAGTAGCAAGTCTGCATGTTTGAGTTTGACACCAGTCCTTCCTGACCTGACCCCAGAGGGGACTTGTGTCTTTCACTTCCCGAGGGATTGTGTAAACCATGTTGCTCTCATTTGGTAATCCGGCTCACCAAGTGAGAGACACAAAGGTAGTAAATAACTACGCAAACAATAATAAACAAGAGCCAATCACAGTAAGTGACACTGCAGTGAAACAGAAAACATCTCCGTCACAAAGCAGCAGAAATGCTGAGGTGTGTGTCTGTAGAGATGCTAAAATCAATAATCAGGCCAACACAGTTCAGCATTCATTTAAAGCTGACGTGTGAAACGGTCCTCGACCTGTGTGCAGGTCTCTGTGGCACGTAGTGACACATTTCAGTCCAGCAGCTAGAGAGGACTTAAAGATTGTGGAACTAAGCAGTGCACTGACGCAACACTACCACTCCTCAAACTGCACGCCAACCTCGCCTCATACGTCTAACATTAAACACACAGCAGTGACTGACAGCTGGAGGTTGGGTGAGGGGAAAGCATGATATTCTCACGTGTCAATAAAACAGATGGGAAGAGTGATGATGAGCAGCTAGAGGGGGGTACAGAGCTCTGTCGGGGGACAAAGGAGGTTTCTGTTTACATGCTTGGAGTGTTTGGCGTTGCTATGGCTCACCAGCAACCTCAAGCTGGAGACGAGGCCTCCACAGAAGCAAACAGATTTACTGCAGCGTCCTGAAATGACAGCCATCAGACTTACCAGCAAGTAAATAACTGCTGACATGGCCGCATTTCCAGGACAGGCTCATCATTCAAGGGCAGACATGTCTGGGAGCCAGAGTTGCCCACACCTATGTACTGCTGCAGAGATTAGACATTCTGCCTTTATCTTCTGGATATCATCAAGGCTACAAGTTTGGAGTCAACATGTTGTCCTTAATTAGACAGACTGGCTGTAACAGGAAGCACTCCATGTCTAATTAATCAGAAATGCTGTTTCACTGTGTAAAGGGGATCTACTCTGCTTTTACTCAAACTTCTTATTTATCTTATACAGCCCTGGCACAGCTCCTCAGTGCAACCTTAAACAGTGGCTGGGTGGGGCAGAGCTGTATGCTTCAGATGACCATATTGGGGATTTCTGCTCTCATTGTCAAGACATCTGAGTGTTGGAGCCCTCTGAAGCCAGGACACATGATTTTAAATTATGCAAGTGTTAATAAAAAAAATATGGAGCAATGACAGAAAATTAGCAAAGACACGACAGATCCACTCTCGGTGGTGAAATGCAGAGCTAGCTGAGCTTATACATGTCATCAGGAAAAATGTCCACTCTGCATTAGCATTTCTAGCAAGTTCAATATCATTAAACACTTTTTTTTTCTCATTGAGATCTTATACTCGTCATAATCAGTACAGCCAGTACTATAAATGAACCCTTCTGCTTCATATAGTGAATCCATCTGACCTCTTATTCCTGCAGGTCTGTGTCCTGACTGGGACCAGTGGGATCAGACAAAACCAGTGGACAACGCACGTGAAGCCATGCAGCAAGCTGATGACTGGCTCGGCATTCCACAGGTGACCTGATAATGGAGTAACATTAAAAAAGCTGGATATTGGAACACAGTTCAAGCACAATCATGTTTTCCCCATAGCTAACGTTTAACCAGAGTTATCTGCCTTTTGGAGGGAAATGCACTGCTTCCTGCTGGTCACTGTGACCAGTCACAAGTGTTTTACAAATAAGCAACCGTTCACTTTTGAACAGATTTTGCATATAAAGCAAAAACCTGCTTTGAGTTAAGGTGGCTTTGAGGATGACTGCATCATCTGCAGTTAATCTAAATGGAGGTAAAATGATGGAGCCTTTCACTGAGGACTGGTCATTGAAACTTGTTGGAGACTCTCATCCACAGGCTGAGAGGCTTTACAGAAGCTGCTGACTGATGGGTCTTTGGGCCTCTGGTTAACAGCAGGTGAACTTTTAAAATAAGAGTGTAGAGGTTGTTCACCAGTAAACTCATCGTGTTCTTTCAGACTGTTCATCGTTTGCAGTCAGTCTGCCATTAGGCTGGTGTAGGTGATCATGCTACGCTCTGGAAACTATGACTGAACTCTTATCCACACCTGCTAATGACTTCACTCCCTCCGACACCAAACACAAGGAAGTGGTGCATTTCCTGAGGGTGATTGTTATCTGCAGTGAAGCTTTTTCCTTTTGGTCACCATCACAACATCTATCTTTGTACAGCAGCTCGTTTTTGAATCCTTACACAGTGGTGCAAGTATTCTCTTATCTGAGTGACGGTCCCAGGTGATGGCTTCCTTTTTTATTTTTTTTATTTTTATTTTTTATATAAATTGGTCAGTGAGCGGCCATTTTCATACCTGTCCGATTCTTGGTTCCCCCCCCAAAGACCCCCTCAGTCTTATGTAAGGCTACAGAGGGTCTTTGGCAAACTAGAAATGGTAAATCTGTTCTGGTGCAGTCATGTGGGGAAACCTGACATTTGAGCCCCTTTTCAGCATTTACCAGGGAGCTTTGAAAGTGAACTCAGTTTCCTGTGCCGCCTGTGTGGCGTTGCTGTGTGTGTGTGTGTGTGTGTGTGTGTCAGTACTGTTGGCATGATTGGCACGCTGTAGCGTGCTGACAGTTGGCTCTGTGGTCGCTGGCGTTTCCGCCTTCAGCCGTGCTTCTGCTAAGAAACTGTCGGCGTCCTTCCCCTCCAGACTGTGGTTTGTCTGGTTCCTGGTTTGCGTGCGACTGTCTCAGGTACTTTCTAAATGCGTACAGCTCGTGTGTGTGGTTTTAATCACACAATCAAAACATCACTGGGTTTGCCTGTGGGTAATCTCCACGGTAACTGATCAAGCCCTGCCTCCGTCTGCACAGCTGTCACCTTGGTTCTCCTACTACAAACATGCAAACAAGTCGTGGGGAGGGCTGCCCGCTGTTACATTTAGAAAAATGTTCCTCCTCGTCTCCTAGGTGATAACCCCTGAAGAGATCGTGGACCCCAATGTGGACGAGCACTCAGTCATGACCTACCTGTCACAGTTCCCCAAAGCCAAGCTCAAGCCTGGAGCACCTCTGCGACCCAAACTCAACCCCAAGAAGGCGCGTGCCTATGGCCCAGGTATGCCAGCATGCACGCGCATCACCACATGCAGCTGATGCACCTTTGCTTGTATCCACAGAGAAACTGTGAGCCTCATACTGCAGTGAGACATTTTTAACATGTTGTCTGTTGTGTGAAGGCGTCGAGCCCGTTGGTAATGTAGTGATGAAAAAGGCTACGTTCACCGTGGAAACCATCAGCGCAGGAATGGGAGAGGTGCTGGTTTACGTGGAGGACCCTGCAGGCCACAGAGAGGAGGTCTGTGATCCATCCTTGTGTGTAACTTCTACTTTCAGTTTTGTTCATTTAAAAACGATTGTGTCTGTGTTCAGGCTAAAGTGACGGCCAACAATGACAAGAACCGTACCTACTCTGTTGTCTATGTCCCCAAAGTGACAGGCATGCACAAGGTGAGTGAAGAATTCAATGTTAAAGATGTGAGAAATAATCCCTAAAGTAATCTTTCAGGTAGAAAATGGGTTTTGCTCCACAAAGCAGTGATTACAGCTAACATGCCATTTTCCTGCTCTCCTTCCTTTGTAGGTGACTGTGCTGTTTGCAGGGCAACACATCTCTAAGAGCCCCTTCGAGGTGGAGGTCGGCATGGCTCAGGGAGACTCCAGCAAGGCCACAGCACAGGGACCGGGCCTCGAGCCCTCAGGAAATATTGCTAACAAGTCCACTTACTTTGATGTGTACACAGCAGGTAATGTAGGTTTGTGCAGCTAGCTGTAACATCAGGCCACATGGAGTGTTTAACTGTGCGTTTCCTCCTGTTTTTCTAAGGTGCTGGTGTTGGAGAGGTGGAAGTGGTGATCATGGACCCTGCAGGGAATAAGAACACGGTGACGTGCACCATTGAGGACAAGGGTAACAGCAGCTATCGCTGCACCTACAAACCCACCCAGGAGGGCCAGCACACCATTTACGTGACCTTTGCTGGTGGTCAGATCAGCAAGAGTCCTTTCACAGTTGATGTGGGAGAGGGTGAGCATATGTTAAAGCTTCACTGAGTGTAAATCTGGGAGGATGTCACTGCTAACTGAACACTTCTACCACAGCAGCCGTTTTAAAATGTGTTTCTGCTTCTCCTGTGTCTAACCTCTGCTGTGTTCCTCTGCTGGATGTTATGTCCTCTTCTCTTTGATAGAAGCCTGCTGGCATCTGTCCTCTCTCTGGAACAGCCTCTTCCTTCCTGGGATCTCTTTGGTACCTACTCTGTCGTGTGTGTGTGTGTTTTCCCCCTGTAAACTTGCTGTGTGTGTCGGCTGCCTGTAAGCTTCACGTGACTCGAGCGTCCACAGTGGTGTGAATCTCCTTATTTGGTGTTTTCAGCACATTCATGAAGAAACATATTCCCAGAAAATTAAGCTGTAGTGTGTTTGATCAGGAAATCAGTTCCTCATTACAGCCAATCTGTGGTCTTAAGTTAACAGTGACCTGGGTTACTAAGAATTATATTTACATGATTTAAATAGCTTTTAGCAGAACGGTGGGTGTGGCTGCTACCTAATAGTAACTCACTGTCTTTTTGAGATCCAGTAAGACGTCCATGCAGCCAGAGTCTGTCAGACAGAAAACAAATTCAGCTTGTATAATGGGCTCACAGAACAAATGCATTTGCTTTGGTGTTAAATGGAAAGAGCTGCACATTAACAAAGTAGTGAAGGGTTGCCACTTGCCAAGTATAGGCTCATCCCCTACTAACTGATAACGTTTAGATCATGGTCGTCCTTTAAAGTGAGCCTGTGGGAAACAACAAGAGCTTGTAAAGAATTTCCTCAGTTTCACAATCGGGAAAAACCAAAAGTCATTAAACAGCTCTGCTGCTAACCAGAAGGTCCCCTTAGATTAGGCTGAAAGACATTAAAAACAAAGTAACTTTGGTTTAAAACAAAACACAGAACAATCTTCTGCCATTAATGTGGTGTCTCTGTGTCCAGTAGCTTTTGCAAGTGCAACACATCTGAATACAATAACATGGACCATATCTTGAGACACTTTATCTTCCTGGAAGGCTTCCTTTGCTTTCTGCACTTGGTCTCGCTGTGACTCAGCACTGCTTTTTACAGTTTTAATAAAGTGATATGAAGGGATATCCCACTTCCTGTGTGAGGATAATGGCTCACTTCCTTCCCTGTGGTCTAAGAATTCCCTCTGCAGGAAAGGATGGGTGGATAACTGGGGGCATGCAGGGTAGTAGGAAGGAGAAAATAACATTTGCTTTCCAACAGATCTGGAGTGTGATGGATGGTTTGTGTTTAATGTCATTCACCTCACACTTCATTGGTCTTGTCCCCACTGAAATGTGGTCATAATGTTACTCGGAGCCGTGCCCGTCTCACTCGCTCTGTTTGTCCACAGCGTGTAACCCCAGCCTCTGCAGAGCCAAGGGTCGTGGTCTGCAGCCAAAGGGCCTCCGGGTGAAGGAGACTGCAGACTTCAAGGTTTACACAAAAGGAGCCGGCACTGGGGAGCTGAAAGTCACCATCAAGGGCCCCAGTGAGTTCTAATCCAAAAGTTCATATTGGTTTTTGTGCTTGAGGTGGGATTAATGTTTGCAATCTGAAGAGAGAAAACCCAACAAACAAACACATCAGTAAATGAGGTTGTTGGATTTACAAAGCCCCAGATAATCTTTAGCTAACTGACAACAAACCAACAGAACAGTGAAGACAAACGAGCGCAGCCAGCTGTTGTCACTGAAAGAGTAGCTCCTGACGTCTGCAGCCCTCCTCTTTGACATTCAGACTGTCTTCACTGTTCACATCAGTCTTTGACAAATGCACTGTTATCAGAGCACAGTGAGCCAGCTGCACAAACACCAGCCTGATCAGGCTGCAGAATCTGCTTCTTGTGTCCAACGGGAACAATTTTGTGCATAAAGCATTTTAAAAATGTACCTTTTTTTTTTTTTTTTAATGCAACCTAAAATGACGATCGCCTCAGAGGATTTCTACTCTGAGCTATGGTTTTGTTTTCTTAAATGTGGTTCTGAGCAGCCAATGAATCTATTGTTTGTGGTTTCACTACAAACAGACTGGGGATGCTTCCTCCTTCCTAAAATGATAAAGTAAGACTGGATTAAAGAAATAATGCAAAGGCATCTTGTTCACAGAGGGTCTGGAGGAGCCGTGTAAACGGAAAGACCTTGGAGACGGTGTGTATGGATTTGAGTATTACCCCACCACACCTGGAACATATTCCATCACCATCACCTGGGGAGGACAGCACATTCCACGCAGGTACACATGGGCGTGCAAACAAAACACTGACTCCAACTTGTCATTGTGACTGACCATTCGATGCTCTGTTTAGTCCCGTGGAGGTCAAGATTGGCACCGAGGCTAGCCAGCAGAAGGTGAGGGCCTGGGGTCCTGGACTGGAAGGAGGCGTTGTTGGTAAATCTGCTGACTTTGTGGTGGAGGCTGTTGGAGACAATGTCGGTACACTGGGTAAGTGCCATACGCGGGCATGGGGTCGGTCCTGAAAGCATGTGCAGATCATCTTCAGTTTCTACTCTGAAACTGTTGTTCTTCAGGTTTCTCTGTGGAAGGTCCGTCTCAGGCCAAGATCGAGTGTGATGACAAGGGTGATGGATCGTGTGACGTGCGCTACTGGCCCACAGAGCCTGGCGAGTATGCCGTCCATGTGCTCTGCAACAATGAGGACATCCAGCACTCTCCCTTTATGGCTGAGATCGTCAACCCACCAGGGAAAGACTTTTACCCAGACAAGGTATGCGCCCACCCAGAGAGATGCACATGGAGATTACGGACGAGTCCATCTAACAATCTTTCTTCAGTTAAGATTAATTTTCATGACTGTTGCCTCAAGGCCTGAGATCATGGTGGGAGTGGATGGGTTAAAAACGATTGTGTGAAGGCAAAGGGAGGCTTCCTGCACCCAACACTTGATGCAGTTCTTGGTGTCAGAGGTGACACAAGGTTTCAGGTTTTAGATGAATTACTTTTTCCTGTAGTGTGTTTGGAAAACTGCGTTTTTAATAGGAGACATTCTTTGTCTAATATTAAAAACTGATCTGAAACATGTCAGTGTGATAAATATGGAAAAAGATGGTAAATCAGGAAGGAGGCAGATATGTCTTCACAGCACTGTAGTGTGTAAATGCTATTCTGGCTGTAGTACATGTGGGGTTTTTTTGTTTGTTTTTTGTCTAGGTTAAGGCGTACGGCCCAGGCCTTCAGAGCAGTGGACTTGCTGTTGGAAAACCCACCGAATTCACGGTCGATGCCAAGCAAGGAGGAAAAGCTCCTCTGAAAATTGTAGCTCAGGTATGTCTGGGTTTGTTTATGACCAAAAATATGGTAAATGTGTATTAAATCTGAGTGAACTAATCCCTTGTCCTCTGCACAGGATGGTGAAGGCAATTCTGTGGACGTCCAGGTGAAGGATAATGGCAACGGCACGTACAGCTGCACCTACACCCCACGAAAGCCTGTGAAGCACACTGTGATGGTGTCCTGGGGAGACGTTAACATCCCTGAGAGTCCGTTCAGGGTGAGTATGCTCTGCTATGCAGGCTTCGCCTTTTCTTCTCACTGAGTCTCCTGAGCTTTGGTGTTTGTGCCCACAGATGAATATCGGAGCAGGCTGTCATCCAAACAAGGTGAAGGTTTCTGGGCCTGGAGTGGCAAAGACGGGCCTCAAGGCCTTCGAGCCAACATACTTCACTGTTGACTGCTCAGAGGCTGGTCAAGGTAAAGCTCCAGAAAACTGAGAGTAAAGCGCGCAAACAAAAGATCCGGTCAAAGCAATATTCCAAACAACAACATGTTTATGAACAGATATTATAGGAAATGTATTTCACCCAGCTGCTGTTTGAGGCTGTAGAGCTTTACCTATAACATGCTAACGTGCTAACCTTTGCCCTCGGCCATCAGGTGACATTAGCATAGGCATCAAGTGTGCCCCGGGAGTGGTGGGACCTGCAGAGGCTGACATCGACTTTGACATCATCAGGAACGACAACGATACCTTCACCGTCAAATATACTCCCCCTGGAGCAGGCAGCTACACCATCATGGTGCTGTTTGCTGACCAGGTGACTCTGAATCCTTGAGTATTTATATCGGTTGGAAGGCAGACTGTTTCCACGACTCGGGGTTTATTGTAATGTTTGTCTTCCTGTTTGCGTTCAGGCTATTCCAATGACGCCCTTCAGGGTCAAAGTGGATCCTTCTCATGATGCCAGCAAAGTCAAGGCGGAGGGACCGGGACTCAGCCGCAGTGGTAAGAACACCAAGCCAGAGGGCGCTAACAAAAACAGGCGTGGCCACATTCGATTGGCTGTAGATTGAACGCTCAAAGGTTTGACGGTCAGTGTCAAACTGCATGGAACAACTCTTCATAGCTCTCAATGCTTTAACATCTGTAGCAAGAACTTGTTTGACAAAACTGACAAGATCCAGATTAAAATCACAAGGATTTAAAAACAAGAATAAACAGGGTTAGAGCTGCTTTGCTAATGGAAACGGGTCCCTCTGAGCTGTCATGTGACAGTCTGACAGAGGTAAGATGGCAAAGATGAGTCACATAATAGGATTTATTTGTACAAGTCACTGTTCCTGCTCATTAGCTTAAGATGTTGTCATCTGGGGGGGCGGGGGGCTGAAATGATTGTTTTGTGACAGACTCCTGTAAAGCTGTGGCATCCCAGAATAAATGTATGAAGCTGGATCACACTTATTAATCTCTTAAGAGTCAGACTGGTACTGCACACCTATAATCGTCACTGTACACTGCATATAAATAGACTTTATTTGAACTAATATAATTCAAATCAGTCATCAACTGCTTCAGTTAAATGCATCATTTTAATTTAGCTCAAGGTAGTTTGGTGTTATTTTACACTGCAGAAGAAACGCTGTGCTAAGCTGGGTAGCATTTTAAATCTGTTACTTTAAGGCTTTTATATATCTGCAGATCTACATTTACACATCTTAATCTTAGTCTTTTGTCTGCTGTGAGCTGTTACCCGTGGACCCTGAAGCACCCAGAGCATTTCCTCCAAGTTGTAAAAGTTTCCTGCTTATTGAAACGTGTTGATACAAAAGCTTGTATGACATGCTGGGTGATTACTTTTATTCTAATTAGACTCCCTAACCCAGTTGAATGCTGTCTTTCAGGCGTAGAGCTGAACAAGCCCACTCATTTCACCGTCAGCACTAAAGGAGCAGGAAAGGCAAACCTGGACTGCAGCTTCAGCGGCCCGACCAAAGGAGAGGCTGTGAAAGACTTTGAAATCATCAACAACCACGACAACACACACACTGTTAAATACACACCCGTGCAACAGGTGAGAGAAGAATGCTCCCACATGCAGTTGTGCTACGTTGTATCATGTGGCTTCTTATCAGAGCAGTAAAGCATTCTTCTGGCTGTTATGCATCATATTAAATGGGATTGTGTGGATCACTCCTCTTTGCTGTGACAGGGTCCACTGGGAGTTGCTGTAACCTATGGTGGAGATCACATTCCCAAGAGCCCTTTCAGCGTCGGCGTGGCGCCCACACTGGACCTCAGCAAGGTCAACGTGACCGGCCTGGGAGACAGTATGTACCTGTGCCACTGTTCTTGTCCAGCCACACCTGACAGCAAACCTCAACCTATATAAAGCCTACTGTCTAACATGACTGTTTTCACCATGGCTTTCTCCCTTGCATGGTTGTCAGTATGTTGATGTGTTTATAAAAAAAAAAAAAATCTAAGCTTTTCAGGCAGATCAGAAGTGTCAGTGTGTTTTCTTTGGTCTGTTCTTGCAGAGATGACTGTCGGCAAAGATAAGGAAGTGACTGTCAAGTCAAAGGGTGCTGGGGGTCAGGGCAAGGTTGCTGCCAAAGTGACTGGACCAGGAGGGAAACCAGTGTCCAGCAAAGTATGACACCAAATCTCCTTAACAGGACAATATAGGAGTCAATGTTTTTCTCTTTGAGTCTTAAACCAGTTTCATCCTGTTTTTGGTTTTTAATAAACATTTTATTTATCCTTATTGGTAAAATCAAAGTCCACTCCACCGCTGTCTTACACCTCCAGCCACTTATTTGGTCTCCCTGGAAGTTCTCCTTGGATGTTGGAGAACTCTCCCAGTGTTCCAGCACTCTTTCAGTGCCACGTATTTCTCTCTCCTCATGCCTCTGGTAAAGTCACGTTAATGTGTTTTGTTCCAGGTGGAGCCTGGGCTGAGCCCAGAGACTAGTCAGGTGAAATTCATTCCCCGGGAATCAGGACCATACCAGGTTGAACTGACTTATGATGGAGTGCCCATCCCTGGCTCCCCCTTCACCCCCACAGCTTACCCTGCAACAGACCCCTCCAAGGTTGGCCACAAGCGCTGCTGGATCTTCTTAAACCTGTGTGAAGTGAATTGAATTAATTCAGCTTGACATGCTTGCAGATTGGAATCATTGATCTTTGTTCCGTGTCACCTTTCCTCTCAGGTACGTTGCTCAGGCCCAGGTTTGGAGCGTGCCAAGGTTGGCGAGACAGGGGAGTTCATTGTGGACTGTACCAATGCCGGCCCTGCTGAGCTGACTATTGAGATCATATCGGACAGCGGCACTGAGGCAGAGGTTCACATCCAAGACAACGGAGATGGAACCTACACGATTACCTACATCCCTCTGTACCCCGGCTCGTACACGCTCACCATCCGCTATGGTGGCCAGGATGTGCCCAACTTCCCTGCTCGGCTCAACGTGGAGCCTGCCGTTGATGCCAGCGGTGTTCTGGTGTTCGGACCAGGAGTGGAAGGCAAAGGTGAAATAACGTGTGTGTGTGTGTGTTCCTTTTTTGTGGGGCTGGTGCTGGTTTCTTCCTCCCATTATCACCATAGTCTTATTGATGGGAGCTGATCTGATCTGTAGATTATTGCAGAATTCAGATGAAATTGGGCCCCAGCTTGTGTGAATAACGTTATGTGAAGAATAAAGGGAGCTGTGTGAAATGTAAATGATAGACTGGTCTCATTTTAAAGGACATGAGCTTATGTGTACTGTATGTTCTGTCCTTTCAGGAGTCTTCCGTGAGGCCACTACAGACTTCACTGTGGATGCTCGCGCTCTCTCACAGACTGGAGGTGACCACATCAAAACCCACATCAGCAACCCCTCAGGGAGCCGCACAGATGCCCTGATCACGGACCTTCGGGATGGAACCTACAATGTGGAGTACACTCCCTATGAGGAGGGTGAGTTAAAGTGCAGCAGTGGGTACAGTAACTGAGCGTTTTTCTTCTTCTCCACTTTGAGTTGAGTGTGTGTGTGTGTGTGTGTGTTTCAGGCCCACACACTGTGGAAGTTTGCTATGATGGCTCTCCGGTACCAAAGAGCCCGTTCCGTGTTGCTGTGACTGAAGGATGCGACCCGGCTCGTGTTCGTGTGCATGGCCCTGGTCTGAAAGGTGGCACCACCAACAAGCCCAACAAGTTCACCGTGGAAACCAGGTGAGACGAGTTCATGGTGGTGTGTCACAAATCTGTTTCCTACTCCTATCGTGAAAGTCTTTCTTCCCCGTGCAGAGGAGCAGGTACTGGTGGCCTGGGTCTAGCTATGGAAGGTCCGTCGGAGGCCAAAATGTCCTGCACTGACAACAAGGATGGCAGCTGCAGTGTGGAGTACATCCCATACGAGCCTGGCACGTACAACCTCAACATCACCTACGGAGGACAGCCCATCACAGGTACCGAATACTGTTTTAGTAGTAGTAAGAAATTCAACTGTGAGAAGAACATCCTTTTGAAATGTACTCATCCCCTGTTGTTAAGCAGAGGCCTTAAATATCGTTTCCCTCGTGCTTGTTCTGAGCAGGAAGTCCGTTCTCTGTGCCCGTCAGCGACACAGTGGACAGTACCAAGGTGAAGTGCCAGGGTCCCGGCCTCGGCAACAATGTCAGAGCCAACATTCCTCAGGCGTTCACAGTGGATGCCTCCAAAGCTGGAGTTGCCCCACTGCAGGTCCGAGTACAAGGGCCCAAAGGTGATCTGGCTTCTAACATTTCTCCATCTATGATTAACTGTGTACCAGAGAGCTCTTAGAGGATGTTAAACTTGGTATTTGGCTTCCTTCTGTGTGTGTTCAGGTGTGGTGGAGCCTGTGGAGGTTGTGGATAACGGTGACCAGACTCACACAGTCAACTATGTTCCTACTCGAGAGGGACCCTATTCCATCAATGTGTTGTATGCTGATGAGGAGATCCCACGCAGGTAACTCTCAGGCAGTGTATCAGCCTAAATATGCACAAATTTTAATCCATTTCCTAATATCTAACAGTGATGATCAATGTCTGCCTGTGACCAACACAGAAAACACAAAACGATGTTAGTTTTGTTTTTCTGAATAGAACCACATTCAAAAGCCAGTAATAAATCTTTGTAGTTCCTGCATTATTAGAATGAAGTAGCTGAAGTCTGGCTGGAATAATAACTGTGCTGTCCGGGTGATCTGCATGCTTTACCACAGACGGTCATCTGTCTGCATGGCTGAATTCGGCTAACGACACAGTTCGTTTCATCAGGCTGCTAGTGAAACCTCTAACCTGCCCGTGGTTTACTCGGCTCTGTCGATGAGACTGTATCCCACAGCCAGTCCTTCTCTCTCTTTGTCAGCCCGTACAAGGTGAAGGTGCTGCCCACCCATGATGCCAGCAAGGTGCGTGCAAGCGGACCCGGCCTCAACACCACTGGAGTGCCCGCCTCTCTGCCGGTGGAGTTCACCATCGATGCCAAAGATGCAGGCGAGGGACTGCTGGCAGTGCAGATCACTGTGAGTGCTTGGACCACACAAGCATGGAATCAGAGCTGCGATGTTTAGCTAACGCTTTGTTTTCTCCTGAAGGACCCAGAGGGGAAGCCCAAGAAGGCAAATATCCGTGACAACCATGATGGGACCTACCTGGTGTCTTATGTGCCAGACATGACTGGCAGATACACCATTCTCATTAAGTACGGAGGAGACGAGATCCCTTATTCACCCTACCGAATCAGGGCTCTGCCCACCGGAGATGCCAGCAAGTGCACCGTCACAGGTATGTCCAGGACGGGCTGCTGCAGTCATAGACGTTGAGTTTTGTTATTCTACCAACTCAGTCGGCTGTACTGCTGATCAGTGTCTCATCTCAGCAGGAATAATTAGTGAAACATATTGTGTAGAATACTGACACACAATGATTTCCAACATATCTGATTGTTATCAACAGTATATGCCCCACATTTCCACCTGTTGCTATTAAAATCCAGAGTTCCTGCAGGCGGGAGAGGTCAAAGGGTTTTTACTCAGAGCCACAAAACGTTTCTCTCCTCTCTCGTGCAGGAATAGTTGCTCGTACAGGATTTTATATATTGCAGAAAATGTTGCACAGTTCTTTGAGCGGTGCAGATTTACAAATGGGTAAATACTTACAAATGCGTCTACAGAACACAAGGATTGAGCGCTCGGCGTGTCTTTGAACTGAAGAGTCAGGATCTGGTATTTAAAGTCGAGCGTTGAGGAAGTTCCAGTTTAATCAGTCAGCTGTAATCACATGCAGAGCTTCTGGTTCTGAAAGCGAAGCTTGAATGTTTTCTAACAGCCAGGTAGGACTACCTGCTTTGGTTCTTTAAGTCACCTGATGCATGACATCAGTGAGTTTGAGCTCAGATGATAGAAATCCTGTTTTTGGTTTTTATGAATTAGTCAAACATACATGAATGAGACACTCTTTGGTTAACTACAATGGCAACGATTGAAAGTCTTCCTACCCACCCACACCTGAGGGCTCACGGACATTTGGCTCCACAGATGATTATGTGAGTGGTTTGTTGGAGGTCATGTGATCTAGAGTGCCTCTCAGTGTACCTGCAGCTCGTATCTCATCAGTTTTTTTTTTTTTTGTTTTGTTTTTTTTTGTGCATTGGTATGTGGCATTTCTCACGCTGTGCTCCTCAGTTGCACCCTGCACACTCCTACTCAGCCCGGCCCCACACACACACACACACACACACACACACACACACACACACACACACACACACACCGCCCCGCTTCACACTCCCCCACCGTTTGTTTCATCCAACTGTTTGGAGCACAGTTATTGCCACCCGTCACCTCCACCCCACCTGACTGTCTTTTATTTGTCACTTTTCTCTGGCTCCCTCGCTTCTCACCGTTCCTACTTTCAGTCTCAATCGGCGGTCACGGTTTAGGTAAGCCTTTTTATCATATAGAGGACCTTCTGTTGTCTTTTTCTCAGCATGGAGGATAGTGGCACCAGCTTTCAACAGGACATCCCATCCTTTTGCTTGTTTCTCTTCTATATTTCACTTTCCCAGACTTTTTTTTTTTTTCCTCCCCCGCCTTCATCTCATTTTACGCTTCCTCTCTCATAACTGTGTCTCCATTTTATATTGGACAAACTAATGGACTAACAGAGTAGGTAGAAAGGCATGGTGGAATGGCACTCTGGCTAATCTAGCTTTCTGTTCATACATGGAAACTGTAACTGTTATTGGTAACAATATATGAGCGATGGTAATAACATGACTAGATTCAGCTTTAACCTGGTCTTCTGGTTGTGGAATGTGCATGCTGAATGTTGCGTCTGGCAGTGCGTTTGTCTGTGTAAGAAACGACTTAATGCATTTTTTTTTTTTTTTTTTTTTTTTTTTTTTAAATCTGAAGGTGCCGGTGTTGGCCCAACTATCCAGATTGGCGAACAGACGGTTATCACGGTGGACGCCAAGGCTGCCGGAAAAGGCAAGGTGACGTGCAGCGTCTGCACGCCAGAGGGGGCGGAGCTTGACGTGGACGTGGTTGAAAATGAGGACGGCACATTCGACATCTTCTACACGGCGCCACAGCCTGGAGAGTATGTGATCTGCGTCCGCTTTGGAGGGGAGCACATCCCTAACAGTCCGTTCCAAGTCACGGTGAGTGATCTGCACGTGTAAGCCTGCTCTGCTAGAATCTCATGAAAACTTCTCAGTGTCAGATAGTTATCAAGAATGACCCTCAACTTGGAGAAGCAGAGTTCAGTCTTAAGCTGCATCCACAGTGAAAGCAGGCTGCAGCTTGAAGCTGGTGACGCGAGAATACAAAGTCACCGACATGAGACGATTATGGGCGAGATAACTGACAGGAAGTGGGCCCAAGAAACTGTCCTCAAATTCTAGGCAAGCAATTTAAGTGAGCACTAATAAGGGCTGTCCAAGTTAACGTGTTAGTGTGGATTAATCCGTCATCACGATGAAATTTTATTGCAATTAACCCATCTGGAGTGCAGAATCACTCAGAATCCCTGAAATGTTTCTGTCGACACATTTCAGGCAGTTTGTCCAAAGGTTGTGCGTTAGTCGAGCCCTGCTGCTAGTAAGAGTGACAGAAACCACCGACTGAAGAAAACTCATACACAGTCCGAGATTCCAAAGCCCTGATTTAATGTTTTAAAGTCACACATGTTGTGTTGCTGTGGAAGTGGGTCCAAAAAGCAGCTTTGGTCAGTATAGGCAGAGTGTAAGCACGTTCTGTTTTTCCGGCTACAAAGGTGGACGTGGGAGCTTTTATAGGACAATGAGGTGCAGCTTTTGTCACACCTGTATTGGCTTCATTTGTCATTGCTCAGCCCCTTCATACTGACTGAGTACTCTCAGTAAGATGGTGTAGAGGGGCGGGGCCTTTATGAGGACAGATTTTAAATTCAAATGAGCAGCAGCTGATGTAGACGTGGTAAGAATTACAAGTTGATGCAGAGTGTTTGTGTTGCTCGTCGGTACAGTAACTACTGAGCTGGTTGTTTACCAGCAGTTACAGGTTTGTCAGAGCCCTGGACCACAGATGCTTTCAACTACTTCCCCTACAGAGGCTTTGGTCCTGACGCCTGCAGCCGTTTCTCTAAATCACTTTGACTGCCGTTTTAATCCGCTCCAATGCCTTATCTTTTTCACTCTCTCAATTCCCTCCACCATCCCTACCTACACCCTCCAGGCACTGGAAGGAGCTCCATCAGACCAGCTCATGCAACAGAGCCAAATGCCCCAGTACTACAGTCAACAGCCCTGGGTATCTAAATCCTCAGCCTCCAGTCTCTCGGCCTTCTCGGCTTCAGTTTTGCTTCTCCCTGTTGTCCCTTTGTCGTCTATGGTGCACATGGTCTCCTTTCATCATTGTCTGCTGTGTCTCATTGCAGGTGTTTCATCACTGAGAGGGTGCTTTCTCTCGTTTCTCTCTCCAAACAGGATGCCAGGGACACATGGACTGTTCAGCAGAGCTGCATAATGTTAAAGTTCAGGGTCCAAAGCCTACTGTATGAGCTAAACAGTGGTTTCCTTCGTAGGATGGGACCAAATTATATATTTACTCAAGCATTATGCAGCCCTTGTGGACAGTGCTCCATGTCGACCTGGCTTCAGAGGGAAAAAGGCCATTTTGAAAATCCTAAATTTGGCCGTCCCAGCTACTCCACGTTTTTCAAAATGGCTTCCCGATGTTTTGTCCCCATCCTGCTCTTGCAGCTTGTCCGTACCATCATCCTGACCGCAGTCGCCATTATCATTCCATCTCATCGTCTCATCCTCTGTTCATTGTTGGCGTTTTCCTCTTCCATCCCGCACTGTGTTCACTTTGTGTGACATGTTGTCACTATAACCAGAACGGTTGCCACAATCTCTTAACAACCTGTGATCTGACTGGTGCACTCTGTCTCTCAGGCAACAGACCGACCAATGGGAATGAACGGGCTGGATGTGGCAAGTCTGAGACCGTTTGACCTGGTGATTCCATTCACCATCCAGAAAGGAGAGATCACAGGTAACGTCTCCTTTATAAACGCGTACTTTGATCATAGTGGTGTGTGTGTGTGTGTGTGTCATTGTGTGTGTCATTGTGTTGTCCTCTGCTTCAGGTGAGGTCCGAATGCCATCGGGCAAAGTGGCTAAGCCTGACATCACAGACAACAAAGATGGCACGGTTACTGTCAAGTACGCTCCCACAGAGGCCGGCCTGCACGAGATGGATATCAAATACGACGGCATCCACATCCCTGGTATCTGCACACATTTAGGACTGTGTGGGCTCTAAAGTGCACTGAGAAGATGGTTTGGACGTGCGACACTAACCGCTCTGTCTGCCAACAGGAAGTCCCTTGCAGTTCTACGTGGATTACATGAACAGTGGTAATGTCAGTGCCTATGGGCCTGGCCTTATCCACGGGACTGTCAACAAGCCAGCCGTCTTTACTGTTAACACCAAAGATGCTGGAGAAGGTGGGTAACAGTTACACCTGTGGAGTGCAATTATATTGGCTATGACTTACCTGCCGCCTCAGATTTGAACACATGTGACGCCCGCTGATCATCTTTGTAGGGGGTTTGTCTCTGGCCATCGAGGGTCCGTCCAAGGCTGACATCAGCTGTGTGGACAACCAGGACGGAACCTGCACCGTGTCTTACCTGCCAGTGCTGCCGGGAGACTACAGCATCCTTGTTAAATACAATGACAAGCACATCCCAGGCAGCCCCTTCTCTGCTAGGATTACTGGTAACTCTTTCTACATCAGAGTAGACATCCATGCAGCCCACACACTACAGTAACGTAGTTCCTCCCTTCCTGTTGGATCCAGAGATGTTCCAAGACTACATGCCTGGAAACTGAAACGATAAAAATCCAGTTAATTTAGCAAGGATACGTGTGTGTGAGCCGACAACAGCAGCGTTGCTGTTAACACGTTTTTATTGGCTTTCCCACTGCTCCTGTAGCACACACCACCCTCTCCTCCAGTCAGGTGTGGGTCGGCCTCCCCTGAACCCACTGCTCCACCCCCTCCCCTGCAGCTGAGCCACAAACTGCGCACACACACACACACACACACACACACACACACACACACACACACACACACACACACAAAAAAATGATAGAAAAAGTGCATTTATGCCATTAGCGTGTGCCCTAACAATCACTACTCCATCTCTAGGTGACGATTCGATGAGGATGTCCCATCTGAAGGTGGGCTCGGCTGCAGATATTCCACTGGACATTGGAGAGCTCGACCTCAGCCAGCTGACAGCCTCTCTTACAACACCCTCAGGGCGAGAGGAGCCCTGCCTGCTGAAGATGCTGCGTAACGGTCACGTTGGTGAGTGTGCGTCTAAGTTTGCTAAACAATGAGTCATCAGAATATTTTATGGTTCCCTAAGTATAACTGGGGGGATGAAACTGGCTGCATGCTGGTTGGCGCGTTGTTAACCCTCCTCTGTCTGTCTTAGGAATATCCTTTGTTCCCAAGGAGATTGGCGAGCACCTTGTTAACATCAAGAAGAACGGTCGTCATATTCCCAGCAGCCCAATTTCTGTAATGATCAAGCAGTCAGAGATTGGTGACGCGAGCCGTGTGCGTGTGAGTGGACAGGGGCTGAGCGAGGCCAGGACCTTTGAGCCTGCAGAGTTCATCATCGACACTCGTGATGCAGGTATATGCTCAGTGAAAGCATAGATGCTGTCATTTTATTTTTACACATTCATATTTGTCATGCTCATCTTTGATGCATTAGGCTACGGTGGCCTGAGCCTCTCCATTGAAGGCCCCAGCAAAGTGGACATTAACACTGAGGACCAGGAGGATGGCACCTGCAAGGTCACCTACTGCCCCACTGAACCAGGAAATTACATCATCAACATCAAGTTTGCTGACCAACATGTGCCAGGTGCTTACATGAAACAGTCGGATTACAGAGGAGGCACATGTTTTGGTTTTGTAAAAGTGAATTTGTTCATGTGTATACACAGGAAGTGCTTTCACGGTGAAGGTAACAGGGGAGGGCAGAATGAAGGAGAGCATCACCAGGAAGAAGAGGGCAGCATCTGTTGCAAACGTTGGCAGCCAGTGTGACCTGAGCCTGAAGATCCCAGGTGAGACGAGCAGGAACTCGTATTTAATTCTCCATCTGTGCTTGGGTGTAAAGGGGGAGGTTACAGCCTTCTCACGGTTAGGTTCTCTTATGCAGCTGACGCTAGGTGATCCTCATGTTTGTATGTCTACATCTGTGCGTCCTCAGAGATCAGCATAGCGGACATGACCGCTCAGGTGACCAGCCCCTCTGGTCAGGTTCACAAGGCTGACATCATGGAGGGAGAGAATAACACCTACTGCATTCGTTTTGTGCCCACTGAGACCGGTGTGCATACAGTGTGTGTGAAATACAACGGCGTGCATGTGCCTGGGAGCCCGTTCCAGTTCACTGTCGGCCCCCTGGGTGAGGGTGGCGCTCACAAAGTGCGTGCTGGAGGGCCAGGCCTGGAGAGAGCGGAGGCTGGAGTACCAGGTTGGTGTGGTGTCTGGGTTGTGAGTGCAGAATCCAGTGTGTAATTTTACACTGTATAGCTAACTCTGTTTTGGCATGTGTGTGTAGCGGAGTTCAGCATCTGGACGCGGGAGGCTGGGGCCGGAGGGCTCAGTATTGCTGTGGAGGGGCCAAGCAAGGCCGAAATCGCCTTTGAGGACCGCAAGGACGGCTCCAGTGGGGTTTCCTACATCGTGCAGGAGCCTGGTGAGAAGAGACAGAGCCTGTGCTGCACACTGAATCACATTTCTAGTTTAGTGTGGTTTTATGCTTCAGTCGTACTCTGACCCTGGTCCTCATATGAGTGCGTGCGTGTGCATGTCGTCCTGTCACTGTTTTGTGCTTAAGTGACACTCTCACTGACTGGTGGTTCCCCGTGTAGGTGACTACGAGGTGTCGATCCGCTTCAACGACGAGCACATCCCCGACAGCCCCTTCATCGTCCCCGTGGCTTCGCCGTCAGACGATGCCCGCCGACTCACTGTTGCCAGTCTTCAGGTGAGGCTCTGAGACACGCACACATCCGTATGCACACACCACCAGGCCACAGTACACCGCATTGCAGCAGCAGAGTGTTGGTGACTTTTGTGCTAGATCATATGTAAAGAGACCAGCCTTTTATTTCTTTTTACTGTAGCAGCTCGGTGAGGGTTTTTGTTTTTATGTTTTGAGCGTGGATACCTCTGACGGCAAGTCAGCTGTAGTGGTTTGTTTTGCATGCACTGGTAGCAAAGGTACAGACATGGGATCACCATCAGCTGCTGCTGCATTGCTGGGCAGTGCAAGGGCTTCTGGGATACGAAAGGACTGTGTGTGTTTCTCGTGCCTCATTCTAAAGGCTCCCAACAGCCTCTCGTCTCTGAAAGTCTTGTGGGCGCTAAAGGGTTAAAGAGGTTTAACATGGGCTGTTCTTCCTGTTCATTCATCCATAGAGCCATGTGTCAGTGTCACATCATCACACGGGCCTTTGTCATCACTGCATACATGCGTGATACCAAGACACTGTGTGGACGTAGACTTTGGGTAGCACGACTCCAAAGTACCTGCTGCTCACTGAAAGCATATCGCGCGTTCTCTAATATATTACAAAATGAATGGTCAGACCACCTACTAGAAGCACTTGCAGGAATCTTCATGTGCACACGGACGTGCACAAGCAAAAATATGATGCATGCACACCTTTTCACTGCACAGCCCTCCTCTTTAGCCTTGTTAGCGACTTCAGGTAAGCTATGTAAGAGTGGTGGTTATGATGTGGTGACCTTTTGCTGACTTGCTGTGGGCGGCAGAGGCATGGGGGTTCATTTTGTCCTTCGATGCAGTGTTTAATTCTGTGAGTGTGTTGTTGAGCAGGAATCGGGTCTGAAGGTGAACCAACCAGCGTCATTTGCTGTCAGCCTTAACGGAGCAAAGGGTGCGATTGATGCCAAGGTCCACAGCCCGTCAGGAGCGCTGGAGGAGTGCTGCGTCACTGAGATTGACCAAGGTAACCTCAGGAAAACCAACCCTAACCCAATCAAAGCACTTGCTAAGCTGATGTGATGTGTTACACACTGATCTGCCTTCTGTTTGATAGATAAATATGCAGTCAGGTTCATCCCCAGAGAGAATGGTCTCTATCTGATTGATGTGAAGTTCAATGGAAGTCACATCCCTGGTAGTCCGTTCAAGATTCGAGTCGGAGAGACCGGCCAGGCCGGAGACCCTGGGATGGTGTCTGCATACGGACCAGGACTGGAGGGAGGCACCACAGGTAGCAGTTTCACCCTGAGTGCAAATCAATGAAATTCCTTTGCCTGTTTGATGTCCCCTATATCCTGCCTGTCATGTGTCATTTACCTCCAGGAACATCATGTGAATTTGTGGTGAACACGAGCAACGCAGGGCCCGGGGCTTTAGCGGTCACCATCGACGGGCCTTCCAAGGTGAAGATGGACTGTGTGGAGTGTCCCGAGGGTTACAGGGTCACGTACACCCCGATGGCACCCGGCAACTATCTCATCTCCATCAAGTATGGCGGTCCTTACCACATTGTGGGAAGCCCCTTCAAGGCCAAGATCACTGGTGAGGAGGAATATTTTCATCATTATTTTATTAAATGTAAAATACTGTAATGCCTTCAGCTTTAACTCGCACTCCTCTTCCTCTCTGTCTTCTAGGTTCCAAGCTTGTGTCCAGCCACAGTATGCATGAAACCTCCTCTGTTACTGTAGACCCTGTGACCCGTTCCATCAGCTGTTCTCAGCAGGGCGCTCCTATCCAATCCGATGCCAGCAAGGTTGTGGCTAAGGGCCCAGGCCTGACAAAGGGCTTCATTGGTCAGAAGAACAACTTCAGCGTTGACTGCAGCAAAGCAGGTGTGTAAAGCTAGGATATGCATGAACAGAACACTGGTCAAAGCGCTATTCAGGATCAGATGTTGTATTTTGTGGTAAAGTCGTAAGTATGACAATAGAAAATCCTGCGGTGTGGCAGAGCTTTCATATGAGCTGCTTTCACTTGACATTTAATCTGTTCATGCAAATGGACCTCTGAAGGAAGGCCCGTACTGCCAGCACTCAGCGATGGTAGTTTGGTGAAGCTGTTGTCAGGACTCGTCTCTGAGGAATGGCTGTGCTTGTTTTAGCAACGCAACATTGGAGGAATTGTCCACACCTTTCAGCAGTGTGGCTGCTTCTGCACGACACGCTCTGGGGCTGATTCTGATCTGATGCAATCACTCACCTGATAACATCTTTTGCAGGTCGTAACATGCTCTTGGTTGGCGTGGACGGTCCTAAGGTCCCATGTGAGGAGATCCTTGTGAAACATCTGGGCAACCGCATGTACAACGTGAGCTACCAGCTCAAGGAAAAGGGAGAGTACATCCTGGTGGTGAAGTGGGGCGACGAGCACATCCCCGGCAGCCCCTACCACATCACAGTTTAAAAAAATAAAAAAGCAAAAATCCAGCTCTGCAGATTAGAATTGTACCACTGTTTAAAACGACGTTCTCCAGTTTAAGCCATCATTGTGTACAGCTCCACGTCCCTCCCATGTTACCAATGACTTCATCAGTGTTGCCCTCAGCCAGATTCCAGGATTAGATATTTTAAAATTCCATTCAAAGTTCAGTGCATTGAATATTCCTTTGTCTACAGTCAGTTGCTCCATTTTCTGTTTTCATTCTTCTGCTAAACACATTCAGTAAACTTGGGGACGAGAACGACGCACCTTTTTCATTATTACTGTAAGCTAGCAGTCAGTCGTGCCTTAGGCGATTTTCAGTGGATTTATGAGAAGCTAGTGTAGCGCCAGTAGAGTCTGGCCCCCTGCTTTGGATGGAAGTTACTGTTTACACTGGAGGAGTTACTCTGACATACACACAGTAAATAATGGATTCACTCTGATATGAGCTTCTATGAGAACACACACATGTCTGTTCATTACACCAGAGTGTTCATGATGCTCTGTTACTAACCCAGCTGTTTTACCTGCTGCTAGTGTGATCCAGGTTTAGCCACTGCTGTTCTTAGTAGGGAAGACGCATTTCACAGTAGCTTGCTCGTCATCCCGACACTGCTGCCTGGAAATGCCACTTCCTCGGTTTGTTTGTTTTTTTTTTGTGGAAAGCGTGCCACCAGTAATGGCCATCCATGTCCATTAGGTTGTAAGAACTCTGATAAAGAGCCCGATTCCCTGGCATGAAACGTGAGTGTGCAGTGGCTCACTGCCTTGTATGTTAAAAAGGGAAGGTTCCAAAGTTGTGCTTAACAGAAGGGCTGACAACGACGATGATGGTGTGGTTCATCGCGTCAGAGGGAGTGGACAGATGCTTGTTTTTTTTTTTTTTTGTTTTTTTTTTTTTTTTTGTTTGTTTTTTTTTTTTGCTCAGTGTTTTAGATCTCACCAGTTTCCCCTTCAGCAACACCCACCCCTCCCTCCTCCCCTCCCTTTGTCCTTCCATCTCCGCTCTGTCTAATCTGTTTCTGAACAAAAAAAAGAATCTTGTCCAAAATAAAAAGGCTTTAAAAATGATTGTAAGACAGTATTTTGATACACAATAAAGTTGTCTAAGTATTTTTCTGTCATTCTAATGGTTGTCTCATTTCTGTACATCCATCAACTCTCTTCCGCTTGTCCATTGTGTCAAAGTAACTGACGATAAAACAAGGAGATTTTAATTTTCTGGTGTGTGTGTGTGTGTGTGTGTGTGTGTGTGTTATATTAGGAAGTCACAAGCAAAAGGAGAACACACCATGGCACATTTAAACAAGGACAAATAATTTATTATTGAAGTAAACATCAGACGCTGTCAGTTCAGCTCTAAGGAGCGGGCAATCATAATGAAGAAGTTTGAGTTGTAAGCTGCGATTCATACTTTTGGCCACCAGATGTCACTAAAGAGGCCTGAAACTCTTCGGTGCTTCAGAAGGCTTCACTCGGCCATCACTACATGTTAACACATCAGCCTTGATTAACGCAGAGTAGTTTGGACCCGGAAGCAGGGTTCATACGGCATCACTTAACAACCGGTTAGCTGTTTGGCGGCTGTTGAACTAGTTTTGTGAGATTCTGGCGTTTCTGGCAACATACATTTAGGGTTTAATGGATCGAAATGAGATTATTCAAACTAAAATTTATTTGAATTAGGAAACTGATACTTTTAAACCCATCCCTACAGTAGCGGTTTTTGATATGGGTGGTTGCCCGGGACATCGTGGTGGGGGGCGGCATTACGGGCATCGGCAAAAAAAAATATAAAATTGCTGGTTCTCATGCTCCCTCGACATCAGCCAGCGCATATTGGGAATGGCATAGGCACCGATCGGTTTTCTATCGCCCATTTGCTGGCAGTAAGGACGCCCTCCGTTTGCAAGGTGCGCCTGCTGCTTGTGGCACAGGGAGGAGAGTGCGGGGGATTCTCTGGCTGGCTGGAGCAGCATCTACTAACTAGGGCCGGGTATCGTCACTGATTTCTAGAATCGATTCTGATTCACAAGGTCCCGAATCGATTCGATCCACGATTCGATTAAATTCGATTTGAATATGGGACATTTTGACAGTCAGAAATATAATTCTGATCAGTAAATTTACATATTTTTGTATCTATATGCAGCAACGGTTAGAAAGGAGAAGGGTTCAGAGAGATTTGAATTCCTCTAAATGTGCTAGTCCTGATTTGGAGCAGGGCGATTTGGTGTATATGAGAAACCACTCTGTAAGAGGTCGCAATAAGATTCAAGATTTTTGGGATCCCACGCCCTTTCAAGTAGTGCGACCTCCTCCTGGTCATGGCGTAGTATATTCAGTCGCTCCTGCTGGGCACACTGGTCCACTTCGACAAGTACATCGAACTGAGTTGAGAAACATTCCAATCAGGGAATTGGATGGAGACCAAGATAGTGGCCTACAAATGTCAAAACAGGATGATCTAACCGGAATGTTGGCCACAAATAACAGTATGGTTGATGAAGTGGAACAGATGTTTACAGAACAGGGAGATGGAGGCGATTCTGCAGTGTTGGAGGAAGGGACGTTGAGTCCCACACATGTGGGGGTGCCCCATTTGGATTGTTCTGGGGACCTAGAACCTGGGGAGGAAGATGTTGCCAGCTTGACGCAAGGGTCTCGTAGGTCAATGAGGAAGACTGCTGGACAGCACTCAAACCCATTTAAATTGCCACAATCCATTATAAAATGAGCAAAATTTTAAGTGTGCTCTCTTTTCAGCTCATCGTCGGGTCGCCGATGCCCTTTGAAGGGGAGGGTTGTAACAAGTGTCACCTGGCAGTTTGTTGCTCTCTGCCAGGTGATTGGCTGAAGAGCTGTGAAAAGGTAGTGGGTGTGTGGGGTGAAGTCAGCGCTCTTCTGTGGAAAAAACCAGAGGCAATTAATTCACTCAGGTGCGAGTGGGTATACTGTCGGTAAGAGACTTTTGCCATTTTTTTGTTTGGATCTTTTGCTATTGCATGTGCCTATTTTTTAATGTGTCATTGGACTTTTTTAGTGTGACCACGAATTTTAATAGAAGAATTGATCAAGCCCTAGATCGACTGCGCGCAGGGAAACTGATCAATATTGTAGGTATATTGAGTGTTTGTTTTAGTTTCATGATTTTGAATGGTTTTATAAAATTGCTATTTTATTGGGTAATATTTTAATTGATAATGTTGTTTGTTTTTCAGCTGTGCTGTCTCTGCTGTCCTTTTTTTTTGTTCTTTTGATTGATTTGTAATTTTGTTTTGGTTAGTCCGTCCAGCCGTAGAGGCGGTTATTGATTGAGAGTAAGTTTTGTAAGGGCGGACTAACCTCTCTTTTGTTTTTTTTATTTTAATTGTTTGTGCCACTTCCCTTTATCTCTCAGATCACAGGCCATACATAGCACTGATTCCCAGCTGCGCTGAGACCCGAATTGTTTGCAGTGTGTGCCACGATTGCAGTGTCACTAAGCGGGGTGTGACGGGTTGTAGTGTTATTTCGCACAGTTTGTGTGGTAAGTCTCATGTGCAGCTGGGATATCGGCAGGATGTGTTGTAAGTCCTGTCTGGAAACGACTGGGAATTTGTATGTTTAACTTATGTAATAAATAAATGATCAATTATTTCTTTGCCCCGTTTACTCATCCCTTGTCCTCGGTTACATTTAAAAAGGAAGCTGGCACACGCAAGACTTTATCAAAGGTGTGAGCGTCACAGCAGAGGCCTTTTTGTCAAAGTAGCTGAAGATAAAACAGAAAAACATGAAGGTTTTCCTGGCCAAAATTATTCTGCAGTGCATCAAAAACGAAAGAAAACCATTAATGAACATATGAACATTACCTCTGACATTACAGCGGTTTTATTAGAGACATGGCTAAGCGTTTTGCATTTTGCATAATTTTAAAAAGTTTAAATTTGTTCAGTAATGAACCTCAGAAATTAGGTTTTCTTTTCAGAAGTATGTAAACGGGGAAAAAAACAGCGGCAGACAGCGCTGTAAACAACGGTAGAGGTGTGCGTAACAAGCAAGTGAATAATGCAGAAAACAGTACAGAGAAAGAGAGAGAGAGCTGTGCATGAAGTGTGGTGGAAGCAAAACAGTAAAAGTCAGAGGGAATTCATGACGATGTTTATGTGAAGCGTAGTTTGGATCTTCTTTTGCTGCTGGTTCAGTCAGTTTTATTTTTATTGTTTGGAGAGAGATAAAACTAACAGCTTCAGAATCAGCGCAAAAAGGGCGTGAACACAAAGCGCGGACCGGCCGAAACATCAGAATCAGCGAGCTGTCGGCTTTCAGCCCCGACCGCGTCGGTGCCCTCAGGTGAGAAAGTCACATCTCACTGATTCTGATCCGCGGGTCCGCGCTTTGTGTTTGTGTCTTTGTGCAGAATCCATGTTCCTGCTCACATTTACTGTCATAGCTGTTTGGTGGTTGTTAAAATTTTGTGAGATTTCACCTGAGATTCTGTCATTTCGGGCAAAATAAATTTATATTAAAAAAATCGATTCAGGATTTTAATGAATCAATTTCACGTTATCCCAGCCAGAATCGATTTTAATCGATAAATTGATCATAAAAACCCACCCCTACTAATAACCAACTCGCAAAATAAAACAAAATAAAAACAAAACAACAAACACGAAAACACCAGACATTATGATACAGACTTATAATTTTTTGAAATTCTATACCCGAAAAGTGAGCGCGAGAGCCCTCAGTGTGCATGCTCGCTGCTGAAGTCAAAGTAAACTTTATTGTCATCTCCACTACATACAGTCCAGTATATACAGAGACGACAAGGTTCCAGTTACAGCAGTGCAAGTAAACAAACAGTAAATATAAGAAGAGTAAGAAAATAAATATACACTTTAGGACTGGGGTAAAGGGATCAATAACAATTTAAAATTTATAATTTACAGTTTGATGATTTAAAGTCTCACACAACCCGTCGAAAGGGGAGGGGGGGGGGCTGCTTCCAAATAGAGCACATATTATTTATAATGTTGTAAATCCAAGCCCATTATGTATTCATGATTTGAATCCTGGGTTGTGTGAAATCCCAGAAACAAACCTTAGACAAAGTGAATCTGTGAACTAAGGTGTAGGTCTATTAGGTTATGTTGTTGCGATCCTCGAGTTGGGGGATTTGTGTTCATACTGTAGTGCAAAATTAAAACCAATGTAAGATGGACAAGAAAAGTTCAAAGCCATCAGGTGCTCAGTTTAGAAAAAAGAGAAAAGAAGAGGAGGAGAAGCGAGCAAAAGATACAGGTGAGCAGATGTGTCATTGGATAATGGCAGGTCATCCTGAAACAATCAGAGTCAGAATCAGAATACTTTTCCCTAAGGAAATAATGTGGATCGCCACTGCATCCCTATCCCTTAACCCCCCAAAATCCCATGCAAAACCTTCACCACAAGGTGGCAGTGTTTCAGCAGGATTTTACTGAAGGTGTCCGCGTTAACGCGTTACTGTCCAAGCAAGCACCAAGTGCGCTACAACGTAATGGGAAATTCACAGAGAAACTCGCGGATTCTTCCACTGACCGCTGCGGCACACCTGCACCAGGGTAAACCTGCTCCTGCTTTACAGGTGAAAATAGAGCGACAGGACCGCTAGTCTTTGACTTAATTTATTTTCTGCTGTGTTTTACTTGCATCTATTTGAAAGAGTGAGTGTAAACACAAAAAATATTTTATTTTATGTGCTGGAATGTGCAGAAAATAGGTTTAAATATTAAACAAATTTCTTCCAGTAAGAGAATGTTGCATATAGTTAAATTTTTGCTTGATGCATGAAGTTAAAAGATTAAAACTAATAAAACAAGTTTTAAAAAGAGATGTTTCCATTTGATTACATTTTGTATGATGGATTATGTAGAAAAAGTAGAATTGGGCTGAAAGATCTATCACTTTATCACCTATTCAGGTTGTAAATCGTGTTTTTAAAAAGTAACTAAGTAACTAAGTAATTAATTACTTTTGGATATAAGTAATCAGTAAAGTAATGGGATTACTTTTTGGGGGAAGTAATCAGTAATTAGTTACTGATGACTTTTTTCAAGTGACCAACACTGCTTATTGCTAACTATTCTAAAACGGTAGTCTCTTCTGGCTCTCAGAATAAGTCGGTTATGTATAATAGTAACATAATTTTGAAAAAGCCAAATACCAGCTTGAATAATATTGGACAGACTGGATACTTACTATGGTTCCCATTTTGTAGTTCAAAGTGGTCTTATGCCAAAATAAAGCCACGCCCTGTTTTTACCTCTAACAAAATACTTTGAGGACTGACATTGTAGCTGTTTATTTGCATTCTTCTGATAGTTTAACTTTATAAAGTTAAACTATCAGAAGAACACCACTGCAATCGGGAAATATTTAGGTATTAATGTTTCTCCCAAGCTTGCAGATCTAACTAAATTAAACCATATCCCACTTTTAAAGAAGGTAGAAGGCGATCTGGCTAGATGGAAATGTCTACCCATATCACTCATGGGAAGGGTTGCCGCTATAAAAATGATAGTCTTACCAAAATTAAATTATTTATTCTCAATGATCCCAATCAACCGCCACAAGATTGGTTCAGATCTCTAGATTCATGTATGTCCAAATTCCTTTGGAAAAATAAACCCCCACATATAAGCTTAAAAACACTACAAAAGACCAAGGATAAAGGAGGATTAGAACTACCTAACTTTCAGCACTACTTCTTAGCCAACAGGCTTCAGTTTATCTCAGGATGGCTAAAACATACCCTCTTAGATGAACCTTGGCTAGATGTAGAACAAGCACTTTGCAATCTAGAGATTTCAGATCTACCATTTATCAGCTCAAACATCCAACGACATGAATGCTTTAAAAGCATCAGCATCAGCTCTTCTCTGACAGCATGGTGGGAGTTTCTAAAATTGACGGAGTCTTCATTAATCCCATGCAAACGTACACCTATCTGGAACAACCCTGACATATTACAAAACAATAATATGATAAACTTTTCAGATTGGAGTGGTAAAGGAATCAAATATTTAGAACATATACTAGAAGGAACAGAATTTATTTCATTTGACAGATTAGTTACACAATATGGGATCAACAAGAAAAGATTTTTAGAATATCAACAAAAATTAAATCCATAGTAAAAAAGAAATTTAAACCGGGTCAAGTTGAACTACAAACACCACCAAGTGTGGTTCAATTTCTTACTCTTAAAACCCCCAAATTACTATCCAAAATATACAGAATGCTTTCTAAAACAGATGAATCAATATCACTTCCTATTGCAAAATGGGAAGCGGATTTATCAGTTAACTTAGACCTAAACTTCTGGTCTCAGATTTGCTTAAAAACCTTTCATCTAATTAGAAATCCCAGTCTTCAATTAATTCAATACAAAATATTACATAGAGTGCACTATACAGGTCATCGGATGTTCAAGATGGGCTTTACGTCTACCAACAACTGCTCACACTGTCAAACCAATTCACCGGACAATTATATCCACGCTCTTTGGTTCTGTCCACCAGTTCAGAGGTTTTGGCGCGAGATATGTGAGGACTTATCGAAGTGTCTGAAATGTAAGTGATAATGTCACTACAGATAAGAATATAGCCCATATGGTTTTCACTGCCCTATGCATAGCCAAGAAAACAGTCCTCATGAACTGGAAAAATAAAAACAATCTTAATTCTAACCAATATAGAAATTATCTATTAGATTACATTAGTCTTGATACAGCCTCTGCCACCACATCAGATCAATTGCTCTGGGCTCCTTTGATTAGCTCCATCACCTAGTGGAGGTGGGGGGTCATAGTTTGGTCCCACCTTCGCTGTTGTGATTGGTGTGGGGGTAGGGACAGGCTTAGGGCGTCGGGGGGTTCCCCAGGAGCATTTTCCTTGGGGGCCTCAACCCGGGGTAGCGGTCATGGCCTATTAGGGGCTCTGTTGGCTCTTAGGTGACGGTTTCCTCGTGGCTGCGTGCAGCGGGGCTAGGGGAGGGTCTGTGCTGACGGACATGGGTTACTGACCTGGTAGCCTGGCTGCCCCTGGGTGGGTCCGGGACGGGCGTGAGGTTCTGGAGGCGCTCCGTCTCTGGGCTGGGGCCCTGGCCGGGCCTCGGGGGCTTGGGTCCTGGTTGGTGTGTTGCCGGGGTTGTATGCGGGTATCTGTATGGGGGCCCGGCCCTGGCGCAGGGTGCCGCCAGTGTATCGATCCACCTGGGGGGCTTTTCAACTGGTGGGGGAGGTTGTTACACCTTGCAGGAGCTCTCCTCTCTTCAGGAACTCTCTCTGCAGGAGGGGGAGATACAGGAGAGGTGGAGGAAGATCTCAGCCTGGGCGTCTATTGCCTTGTGTAGTCTGGAAGATGAGTGGATGACGGGGTGGGTACAGTTTTCTCTGTGGTGGTGTCAGGTGGGCTGTCACAGGCTCTGTCCATCCGGACCGGGGCCCCCTTTCCCTGGCGGGTTGCGGAGTATGGGGGTGCCTACTGGGGTCAGCGGGGGAGCTGGCCCCAGGGAGGGGTCACTTGCCCCTCCCTTCCTTCCCTCCCCATCTCCAGCTGCCTCCCTCTTCCCACTCCACCACAATCACCCACACATGCAGGGCCTTGGGGTAAAGGTGTGTCACCAGGGTGCTGTCAATGTCACAACTTAGACATTCACATTACTCACACTCTCATAACACATACATATAGGATCTTGGGGGTGGGCACGCTACACGAACTCCAAAAGACCATCAGGGTGTACACCTCACCCCTGGTGTTGTTGCCCACCTCTCAATTTTAAATACACGTAGACACTGAGGGCTATCAGGAGGGGGTATGCGCTTACCTGCTGCTCTCTGGCAGGTAGCTCCATGCCCTCCTGGGTTTTAAATGCACCTTAGAACACACATGCATCAACACTACATATGAGCGGGTGGAGGGAGGTTTTGGAGTCTTCTCTCACCCCCGTTCTCTGCGACCTGCTGGAGCGGGGGGCTAGGAGGAGGAGTTGGCCGTCCGACTAGGGTCTGGAGTGTGGGGCCTGCATGCTGCTGCGGAGTCGGGGTGGTCTGCTTCTCCCCCACCACCGCAGGGAAAAAGGGTAACACCACCTGGGTCTGGGTGCAGTTTCCCCCTCCAGGGGCAAGGGTACCTAGACCTGGTTCTTAGAGTACGCTTGGGGAGTGTGATTGTGTGTACAGTAGCTGTGTCCCAAAACGTCGGCTGCATCCTTCGGAGGACCCGGCCTTCGCGGTCTACGTGGGCCGGGTCCTTCAAAGACCGAGAAGGCTGGAAGTGTGAGGCTGTGAAATGGGATGATCTAGCCTTCAGATTTGCGTCACCGCTGTCTCGGTGGAGTCTAATAAACTTGCCGTCTGCTCCTTGCTATCTAAAATATAACAGGACACTGGCGTAAATTCTCGATCGTCTCACACTTCTGTTTAACGTTTATTCAGCTGTGTGAAGATGCCGGAGGAACCCACTCGATGGATTAATAAAGTTTTATTTACTCTAATAATCTAATAACTTTGATCTCAGCCAAACCGATTTATTCCAGAACAAATAAAACACCCAAAAAAGGCAAACAATTACATTTTTAACTTATCTGAGTGACTTACGGTATATCATGTTTAACCTGAGTAGCGAAAGAGCGGGGGTCTGAAAACGATGAAGCCGGGAGTCCACTGCTCTCGCCGGCTGGAGTGACCATTGAACCCCCTGGCTTGCTATCGAGCTGGTGGGTAACAGACGTCTCCGAAAACGTTGGCACACTTCTGCAAATATGCGATGTCTTGATAAACCAAGCAGATATTTGTAATTTACACAGCTACTTTCTTGCCTTAAAATATGTTAAAAGTTTATTTTGTGGCCCAGAAAGATTAATAAGAGTAATTTTAAAACTTAGTAGCGGCTGCCATTGTTGTCAGCTGAAATTTGGCTGGGCTATGAATTCTGGGATATGGTGGGCCACGAAGGACACACCCGACCCATCCTTCAAATTCGGGGAAATGAAGGACGCATTTGTTGGCCGCATTTGAAGGAGTTGACGAATTGGGACAGCCTTCGTCGCCTGGCTGTGACGTAATCGGCCTTCAAATGCGGCCTCCGGAGGATGCAGCCGACGTTTCGGGACACAGCTATAGTCTCTCTATGTCTGTCGGTTGAGTGTTGAGTAATTGCATATGAGAGCATGAGGGTGGGAATGGATGTTTGTATCTGTGTGTGCCTGTATGTCTGTGTCTATATGTCAGGTTGGGTATCAGACGCCACCTCTCCTGGGACATCTCAGGCCCTCTAAGGCAGGGGTGCTCACACTTTTTCCGCATGTGAGCTACTTATAAAATGACCAAGTCAAAATGATCTACCCACTACAAAAATCCAAAACATATACTTATTTATAAATATATTGAGGATTCTTTATATCTACAATGTATATACATGCATAACCGCAATATCCAATATTTCACAACACAATTAACTATGTAAATTTTTTGTCATTACCTGAGTTTACTCTGATGACTTGCACTGAATTGAATCAGCCAGGGATGCATAGTCCGGACAGTAGCTGCTGACGGCCAGGTTTAAGAGAAAAAACCGAGAGCTAAAAATTGGAGTTAACTCGCTGACTAGCTTGTCAGTTTTACTACACTTCGCGCCGCTGTTTGCGCATGCGCAGCGACCTAAGCGTCAGAAAAAATCTGCTGTCATCTGACTGGCTTCCCTGTATCAATCAAGTGACGGGATGGATGATAGGCTGGCATCTATTTTTTTTTAATGCCATGCGATCTACCAATACTACCTTTGCGATCGACTGGTCGATCGCGATCGACGTATTGAGCACCCCTGCTCTAAGGTATGGAGGCCTATCTCCCCCCACCACTTCCCCTGCCAGTGGCAGACGCCCTCAGACATCGGTGCATTGGTGGTTCTTTGTGTCCGGGGATGGGCGCCCAGGTACACACCGGCTCACTCCTTGGTGGCTGCTTATCGGGGCCTGGAGCCTGGGGCTTGCTCGGGCCACTTCGGAGGTGGGGTGCCCTCGGCCTCTCGGTCTGGGGCTCGGTCACTCTGGCACAGCTGGCTGCCGGCGGAGCTCACAGGCACGTCACTGCAACCCCCCCTGGCTTCTGCTCCGCGGCTGCTGAGTGACCCCTCATCTGGGACTCTCCTCAGCTCTTTCTGGGACAGTGGCGCGGCTGCCCCTCTGTTGGTCTTCCTTGGTCTCTTGTGTTCTGGGGGCCTCTGGATGTCTGGAGTTTTGATCTCCTCCATACCTGCTTCATGCCCTGGTGGACGGGGCTGTGGCTCCCCACCTCTAGCAGATCATTACATGAAGGAACCTTTTAAAAACGAACGCATCCATGCTCACAGGTGTACACATGGGTGCTCACACACACAAATTACACCCTTTTTGGCTCCTACCTCAAAGCACACTGTGCGCTGTCGATATTACGTGCTGCACAATAATGTTTAATATTTAGCATTTACTGTCATATTCCCATATATCATCGTGATGTTGTTTATTGTATTGCTCTCGTTTTCTTCTGCTTGTTTTCTTTTTTCTTTCTCAACAGGTGATCCAGGTGATTGATATATGTATTTTTTTTGTCTGCTTATTTAGTTGGTTTTTGTTTTTTTGCTCTTTATCCCCGTCCCTCTTCTCTGCTGTTTTCCCCCCCTCTTCCTTTCTCCCTTTTCTTTTCCTCATTCAAGTCTGTCCCGTATCTAGCAAGTGAAAATAAAAAAAATTCATAAAATAAACAATAAATGGTGAATCAAATAGACCATTACGGCAAGGCTGGGATGGTCAATTTGGTAAAGTAAATCCGTTGGGCATCTTTCCTCACCTTTAGACAATAATTCTGATGGCAAAAGAACCAAACAGGACAGGCAAAAAAACAAAAAAACAAAAAACGAGTGCGGGGGAGAGTGCACAGCAAAATCTCCAGTGTTAAATTAACACTAGAGAGTGTCTATATGGGTCCACACCTCTGAGTGTAAAATACAACACTGTTGAGTGTTAAATTAACACTTTTGACAGTGTTATATGTTTAAAAGTAACCTAGTCAGTTTTGAAGATTAACAATGGCTAACACTGAGCAGTGCTGATTTTCTAACACTGGAATATTTCTAACATTTTGAGTTATTTTCCAGTGTTAGAAATAACTCTCAGTAATGCCACAGTGATCATTTGATATATGGACCTGCAGCGGAGTTTAGGTCCAGACACGGCTAGTGACGTCAGACTGAACAACCGGATTGTAAACATCGCAGGTGGCTCTACCAGCATACCAGCACCACGTGACAGCTTTGTGCTGTTGAAACTGGGAAGTGCCGAAATTTACTGAAACGTACAAACAAATGGGGGGAAAGCATGTAAGGCAAATACAGCTGTACACTTCCGACAGTTAGCTTGAAAGGCAATATTATGGTATGACCATCTTTTATTCTTGAGCAGGCGCCTGTAACAAACATGCCTGAAAATCTACAATTGTTTTTTTTGCTAAGTTTTACATTAGACAGACACTTGAGCAGTGGCGGGGGGGGGGGGGGTTATTGGGCTTAAGCCCGGGTTGTTTTTTCAGAAACCCGGGGTCTCTTGGAGTGTAATTTTTTCATAGTTAGATGCCTGGCTTACAACTGTATAAAACAAAAGACTACACACAGTATTCGAAGCACATAGTGCACCCTGTGGAAGTTTACGACTGTGCATAAATCCCCCCTAATATTGGTATGATCCGAGCTCAGGCACTAAGCGATTGAGCGAGGGGGCGGGGGGAGCTGCTGCCTGCGAGTGCGCTGTTGGAGAAACGGAGCTAGGCAGACAGAGGAGAACTGAAGTTTGACCAGGTATCAAAGCAAATCATTTGTACTGTACAAATAATGTAAATATGACGATGTATCACGAAAGATTGATATCAAGTGGGTCACTTGACCCATATTACGTTACTTGCTCTTCAAGTGAATAAACAAATGGCGAAATGAAAAGCCGAACAACAATGCTGTTTCTTTAGAGCAGTGGTTCCCAAACTTTTTTTGCTGGGCCCCCCTTTGTTTTACAAGAAAAATGTCCCCCCCCCCCCCCCCCCACACACACACACACGCACGCACAAACACATTTTCCAGCCACACACACCCATATTTTGCTCCATCGCGGTTTATTTCACACCTCAAACATTTAGCAAACAATTAAGCAAATACAAGTAATCTGCAATATATTACAGGCAGTAATAAAATAAACTACTAACTCTTTTACTCTACATCCACACCTACACGGGTATTTTTGAAAACGCAGCTGTTGTGTCCACACGTAAACAGCGTTTCAAATCACCGAAAACTGAGATTTTCAAAACTCCTTTTCTGCCGTTTAAGTGTGGAGAGGAATACAGAGTTCGTCACGCAACGTCAAAGGTATGCGCCTTTTTTCATGTCACGCTGTGCGCCACTTTATTGTTTACATGAGATGAATTGCAGAAAGGCAGATAGTCAGATTAACATTTTTGTCTCTATCTGCAGGTTTTACACGCTTACATATACACACGCAGTTACTGTCTCTCTATTTACAAAGGCAGAAGCATCACGGTGTAATTATTTTACGTGTAGTTGGGTTTTTTCCTGTGTAATAATATTCAACATTGCTATCAATACATTTTTCAAAAAATGTCTCTCTGTGCAAAATGGGTTTAAAAACATAAACAGCTGTGGGATCCTGTTTGTCCGTGATAGACAGGGGCAACAAATTGTGGCAGGATCAGCCCGATGGTATTTGTATTCTACTGTAACTTTACTGTATAAAGAGCTAACATCTCCAAAATGTCAGGAGTAGTTAGTCATTACAACAAGTGTTTGTGAACTAACACTGTTTGTCTGTGATTTGTAGAGCCAGGTGAGTGCTCCCAATGCAGGGAAAACCAATTCTGCAGGGAGACCTACCTTGGCAATTGTGCAGGTGAAACCAAAGGGCAGATATGCTTCACCATATTTTCTAGTCTTTGGCTTAGAATGAAGTTGGTTTGGAAACATATTCAGCGATGCTTCATCTCCTGCTTTGCGTTTGTGTGGGCGCCGTGCTAGCAGTGTCCAAGCATTGTCCCCCCCCCCCTTTTCATCCCCCCTCCGCAATGGCTCTGCACCCCCCCTAGGGAGCGGGCCCCACACTTTGGGAAGGTCTGCTTTAGTGAGTCTTAGTTTACATGTGTGTTTATTTCATATTCTCAGTTGTTACCCTCCACAGCTAAATAAATAGGTTTCAGTAACGTACTGATATACAAGAATGGACATAAGGGGCTTCTTTCAAAGAAAAAACTCAGGTAGATGTTATTTTATATATTATGCTTTATATGTTGTTCAGTATATTTCTATGCAAAACAAGAGGAATTTCAATACACAGCAGTATATTCACAGCTGAAACCAGATATTTACATACACTTTATGGAAAACACAAGAACATTTTTTTACTGTACAACATGATATGATATGATATACCTTTATACCTTTATTAGTCCCACAAGGGGAAATTTCATAAGGCTGCCGACCTATTGCACTCAATGGCGGCGCCATCTTACCCTCCGACCATACATACATTACACAAAACATCACATGGGGAAGACAGGTCAGAGAAGTATAACAATGGAAAATGCACCACATGAGGAAAGATAAAGAGAAAAAAATAACTCCCCCCAGACTGAGCTCCGACAGGGAGATCAGTATGAGAACAGAAAAAAACACCTCTGCACATAGCACATGAAAAAAAACTCTTAATACACCAAAGAAACACATGACAAGCAACAGGGGTGGGTAAAGGATGAGAGACAGCTGAATTTGACAGTACATCCGGGCCTGCGTGCGCTGGTCTCCTTGATCCCCGTCAGCATCGGAAGGGAATAAGCATCGAAGGCGTTTGGAAAGGGAGGGGGGATGAGAGTGTGCATATCAGTGTATACGTGTGCGTGTCCAGAGTTCAGCTGAGACAGTGTCCTTCGCCCTGCTAGGCTAAGTAAACAGTCTTCCAGCCAACCCAGGTGGCCTTGCATGGAATGGGAAGGAACAGACTAAACACAGTCGTTATCAGGGTGTTGTTCAGCTCCAGCCTTGCAGCTGGCGCCAAAGGGGTATCCGCATAAGTGATGGTGGTTTTTACTTTAGTGCGAACAACTCATATGAATTTCAAAGCAGTTCTACAGTCCAACACTGGTCTCTCAATCTCCCGTTGGAGAGCTGCGAGCTTCGCCCTACTTGCGTTCTGTGATTTGTCATTTCTTGTGCTCAAGGAGCCGATTTCTGAGAACTCACGGCAGTGTGCCTCCCCGAGATGTCATCCAATTTGCGCCCACAGATGTTATTCCGGACTATCCATCAATTTAGAGTAAACTTGTTTTGTTTTGGATAAATATTGAAATATCTTTTGAATTAGTTAAATGTCAGAATAAAGAGAGACAGAGCTGTCTATTTTTTATTACTTTCATCAAATTTAGGAGTACATATACACTAAGTTTATTGTTAATTAATAAGAAAACTCCAGATGATTCCATTCTGAGCTGAAGAAGCTTCTGATAGGTTAGTAGAGTCCATGTGAGTAAATTGGTGGCACACCTGTGGATGCATATAAGGCAAAACACAGAGCCTGTTTCTGTGACATGGGAACATCAAGAGATGTCAAACAAAACACCAGGAAAAGAACTGTGGAGCTCCATAAGTGTGGCTCAAGTTTGAATACAATTTGGTGCCATTTGCAATTAAGAAATACAGATAGTTTCTCTCTTTACTCTGAAAGTTAACAAATATGTTTTTATATTTATCAATATAAAAAAAAAACATTTAGTCTGATTTGATGTTACAATTAAAAAAGTGTTTGTGTTTTTATCTGAAGAGTTTGTAAATATCTGGCTTCAACTGTATATTTGATGATTGTCAGCACAAAGAGGGAGAGAGAGGAGAATGAGGACAGAACAGAGATGGAACAAGAGCAGGTGAGACCCACATGTTAGTCACATGGTTGTTTACCAAAAGTATCACCGTATCATAGGTCCTCATGTATCTTGTACCTAGTGTTTCTTTTTGGGTTTGTTCTTTTTCAAATTCTATATTTATTAAGTTCTGCAAGCTTGTTTGCACAACAAGGCTAAATAATTATATACATTTTTCTCAATCTAAATAGTGGACTTTGGTAGAATTAAAAAATAAGTGTAGTGCAGGTCTATGATGATTTTTAGTGCTACTATCATCTAGTTCTGATTCTGGTTCTGTCTTGGTTAAATCCTCAGTAGTCCTGATTTTGAACTGTTGTAGTCCTGTTTTAATTCCGGATCAGTTCTGGGTCTGGTTGAATTGGGGTTTAGTCCCTGTGTCTTGATGCAGCCCTGATTTTGTTCTGCCTTGCTGCTTATTAAAAAACTAGTTTAAGGTGTCCTGCATATGTGTTATATATTTTTCCCTATATGAAGTCATTCTTTTTTGAACAAAACTCAAAACAGAGCCAATGAATCTTTCAGTCATTTCTACCCCCCCCAATCCCACATGCATACTACCTTTTGGTGTTTCAAATGTCTGCCTCCGCCTCTGCACAAACGAAATGTTATAAAGACTAGACTGCAATCAGTTAGAAAAAAAAAGTCAATTTCCAAAGGCAAAGCTGTGAAAGAAAGCCTGGAAAACTTTCAAAGATAACAAGTAAGTCTGGCTCACTGAAAACCAGACCTAAAGAAAAGAGGGCCTGCACTGTAGTTGACTGCTGTAAGCTCACTTCACAGTCTTACACTGTGGTGGTAAAACTGGATCCTCTGTGGTACCACAAACCAGCTAAAAATGTGGTTGCACAAACATTTCTCCCAAACAAGTCTAACGGCTTCAGATGTGCCAATTCCTTGACATTGTGCTGCACCTTTGTTTAGTTTGTTTTCCTGCTAGGGCTTGGAAAAGTCCCCGCAAAAAGTCATCTTTGGACTTTTGTGTTGCAGTGTTTTCATGCATTAACAGTTTGCCCGTCCTGTGTTTATGAGGACATTAGAACAATAGAAAATAAACAGAAAATAATGTTTGAATTGACCTGCTAAGAACTGATATGAATTACTAATGTACAGACAACACTGGATTTTACAGATCTGCCTAATAAAGTAGGAAGTGGTACACTTGAACTTGTAAAGACAATTCTTTAGAGGAGACCCTGGAACACTGAAAAGATGGTGATTTAAGCTGCCCTGTGCTTTTCTCACAACATAACACTGCATCTCTCTTAGATGAGGAGCTCATTCAGGTCCACGTTTGTCATGTCGAACACTAACAATAGCTTTAAATGTTACAAATAAATGTTATGCTTATGTTATTGAAATATTTTTTTTGTTTTAATCTGATTTTTCTACTATTTGGGATTATTTTAACCTTATTCAAAAATCCTACTAATAATTAATACAATAAAAATGGATGGACTAACTTATGAAGCCCGAATATGTCTCAAACTAACATCTGAGCTGCTCTATGACCGTGATTAAGATCATGCGCAGCTCTGCGGTCTACAGCAGTGGTGTTGCAGCCCCGAGCACTGCCCGTGGTGTCTGTTTTCATACACACGTAGCTTTCTAAAATATACTCGTATCTAACGACGATCATGGTTTTATTTCGAAAAGCTGTCCCGGAAGTCTTAGGGTTTGCGTTGCACTTTGCTCGCGGAAGGAAACGAGTCGAAAACGAAAGTTGGAAGTGGTATAGTTTAGCTTAATCAGCGCGGCAGGCCGGTCGGCTTGTTTTCGTGTTAAAGTAACTGTGTGCTGCAACATTTAGCCGCCTAAGCTCCGTGCCGTGCCAGTCTGCTCCAACCACAAACATGGACCCGGACACGGAGGTCGAAAGGTGGGTGTTGTCATTATCTTCCCAGCTTGTGTGCGACTTCAGGAGAGAAGCAGTGTTTCCGACGGGACCTCGTAGTTTACTCTCCTTGTGCGCTACAGACCACTCAGCTCTGACTCAAGTGTTAACACGCATTTATTACTATCAGGTATGCAGCGAGCCCCCCCGTCACGCCTCTTCCTGCGTGACCTTTTCCCTGTCACAGCAGAGACAAGTGAAAAGAAAGAGCCCAGCTGTGTGGACACAGGGGGCAAGAGTTCAAGAAAGCGAGTGAAATCCGCGTTTACAGCGAGCGAGGAAAGTAAACGTCACGTCACTGTGACTGGCTGATGTTTCACGTTTCTGCTGTTAACTTCAGGGAGGCAGTTGTGGGCCAACCGCCATCTTTGCTGAAAACTAGTCTATGAATTTCCAGTCAGACTTCTTTTTCCTGCATGTGTCACTGTGTCATGGATCCAGTCATGGATCCAGGAGAGCTGTGAGTGCTCCAGAAACATGTTCACTGCTCCCTTTGTTGTACCTGGATGCACTGGGCCGTCCTTTGCAAAGGAACACAACTGTATGCTGTGCAGCACCGAACTAACAAAGTAGTGCACATCATGTTTCATGTTTCAATGCCATAAGCTACACATACATTTAGAATTTGAAAAAGCTGTTAAAGCTACTCTGAACATCCCTCTGCTCTCATACTGTCTGCTGTTCTTTACCATCCTGTTGGCTTTAGTATTACAGCCTTTAGCACCATCAGGAATTAATTTGTTTAAGTTGGAGCCAGTTGGGATGTGATGGAGCGAGTTTAGCTTCGGTCACAGAAATCTGAAACACAGAGGAGGAAAACATAAAGTGGCTGACGAGGGAGCCAATAATGTAGTAACGAAACAATAACGAGTAAGTGCAGGCGCGTCTTTCAGAAAGCAACGTGGCAATTCAGAAAAAAATGTTTACCTTTACACCTCTCTGTCACAGCCAGACAACCAAAACTTAATATGAGTGAATATATGTGAGAAGAATGATGTTTAAGAAACAGTCAGGTGCACACTAAAACTTTCTTTTCCTTCACCCAGCATTTTCCAGAGAGAGGATGAGGAGGACGAGGAGAAGGAGAAGTGGAAAAGGCCACCGTCCAGCTACGGTTCAATGAAGAGCGAGAGTGACGACATGGAGGACAACGTGGAGGAGAAGCAGGAAGCTGCAGACGTGGTAGCAAAACTACCTGAACCGAGAGCTCCCACAGGGACAGGGTACTTGGTCCTGAGTGTTTTATCTGATTTGAAGTTTCAGTCTGTAGACTTCTGCTCTTTGCTGTGTGTTTTTGGGACAGTTAGCCTGCCACCCTTAGTTCCAGTTAATTGCCCGTATTAAAAATGAAGCCTGTCCACTGTCTGAAAGTTTGCACAGTCAGCACGATGCACAAGACAGTGCAGCTAAACACAGCTGATCCTGCTGTTAGGATTAGGCTTCAACTTCACTGTCATGTTTAAATACAGGCTAACGAAGTACAGAGTTTTTAAAAAATGTCGTGGATTGGACCTGCGCTGTTTCTATGCAGGGGGCGCTGCCACAAGCCATTCTGGATTTGTTCTTCAATGCTCAGCAACACAGAAGTGACAATAATTCTTTTTCTGCTTTTGAAAGCAGGGCAGTCATTTTACAGCAGCTCATCTGGTACATTTGAATATCCTGTTAGAGTTACAGAGGATGGCAGGTGTGGATGATATGAGCTGCTGCAGCCTGTTACAGCTTGTTGTTCTTCATACTGACCAGGATACAGATCAAGGATCGCTCCGACTCTCCAGAAACCCTGTACACCATGACCACGCAGCAGACCAGAGCGCCCGGAGCTGTGGTCATTGATACCAGGTGGCGCGCGCACACACACGCACACACACACGCACGTATGCACGCACACACACACACACACTGTTTCAGTTTAACATGACGATGGACCCGGGCTGGTTTGTCTTCTGTTTTTCAAACACATTAAACTTAAAAAAAACAAATGTTGTTGACAAACGTTATTATTAGAAGAGCCAAAGAGTGATATTTATAGAAATCCACCACACTTTGTTCACCAGTGTTGGGTCAGGCAGGATGCGTGCTGTGTAACCGTGTTTGCAGCAGTCTCTGACTCTACCCTGTGCTTCTGGTTGTCTCCCAGCTCTGTTGATCTGGACTTTTATGAAGATGATGAGGAAGAAGATGAGTATTTAATAACTAATTCTCCAGAACCGCCTGAGCCCATTGAACCAGATGATCCAATGCCTGACGAGAACAGCCAGCCCGGCAGGCTGCACCCAGAACAGGATCTGCCTCATGTCTTTAGGGTTGGTACAAAGCCTGTCTGTCTTTACTGAAGCTATCGCTTGGTGTCCACGCTAAAGACGTTTTCATTGAATAACACAGTGTAATCACCATTTTCTGTCCAAAGTGTTTGGAACTTGTTGCTGTCAGGAGGCTTTTCCTTCAGACGTCTGTCTGCATTTTCAGTGTGATGAAGATCAGTGCCACAATGACAAACAGCAGCCGTCATGTTTCCTCAGGTTATAAAGACGTTTTACATCTTGGCTGTGATTGGTCACAGCTGCAGGTGTGTGTGACAGCTGTCCCATACACACTGGGGCTGACACAGAGTCAGAGAAAGCTACAGATGAAGCTTCTCTGGATTAGTCAGAGGTCTGCGGGGCCAGAAAACCCTGAAACACCCAATCAGTCCATTTGAGACTTTTCCACTTGTTCTGCTGTTACTTCATCTTTCTGCCCAAAACACGCCTGAGAGTGAAGTCCTGCAGAGCAGGCTCCTGCAGTGGGCGCACACATGAAACATTCAGGGTGGAACAAATCCCGATAGTCCATTTGGCAGTCGAGGGACAAATTTCAGAGCAACTTTGCCGTTTTGTTACAAGTTTTATTGATAAATCATGTCCATGGGTTTGAGTACGTGAGCATTCAGCAAGACAAGACATCGTCTTAAGTTGTGTTTTCATAAGGTGCTCTTTATTTGTAGAATATTCAGAGCACCCTGACCAAGCTGTCCTGGGAAGAAATGATGAAATTCAAGTCGTGGTTTTATCAGTGGGAGGCTGACCTGAAGCTGAACCAGATGTACGATGGAGACATACTGGACTTTGTAGACCGGCTGTTGGAGGTCCTCGGTAAGGAAGCACAGCTGTGCCACCTACAGTGATGTGAAAAGTCTTTGCCTTCTTCCTGAGTTCCTATTATTTGGTGTGTTTGTCACACTTAAATGTTTCAACTCATCAAACAAGTTGAAATGTCAAACAGACAACACAAGTAAACTAAAGCAGCAGTTTCTAAATGAAGGAGTTTATGGGGAAAAATCCAAACCTGCGTGTGGAAAGGTGTTTCCCGGAGCCTAATCACTGGCTGGGCCACGCTTAGGAGCAACAGCTGCCAACCAGTCTTTTACAGCTGTGGGGGGATTTTGGTGTAAAAGTTTATTTCACAGCTGAAACAGTCGTTGCTGTGATGGACACTTGTGTCACACATTCTTATTGCTTTTATTTTGGATGCAAACTGTGCTCTGCAGGACAAGATCGAGCTCTGACTCGCACAATAACAAATCTGGAACATATCAACAAGAAGCCAGAAGCAGAGGAGCTGTCAAACATGTGTAAGAGAGGTGAGCGGACAGTGCGTGGGCTTTCAGGAGGTTTCAGCACCATCAGCAGAGTATGTTCATGTCTCTGTTTCAAGAAGGGTCAAAGTGCTTTTATGCCTCACGGCAAATGACATCCAATATCTGCGGGAACAGCTCTGGGAAGCCTCAATGGGATTACTTCAGAATCGCTGTGGTCGCTGTGTCAGAGATGAGACTGTTTAAGTCAGAGTGACAATATAATTGTTTTTGGCCATGGCTCAACAATTCATATACTAGCAGGGTTACTCATGTGTAAAATGAAACGACATTTTATATTTTCATGCCATTACAAAGCATCTGCTGCTCCAATCATCACAAATAAGAAAGTTGCTGTAGCTCGATGTGCAACTCTGATGCTCCTGCTGTCTGCCGACACTCGAACATCTATTCTCTGACCTCTGTCTCAGGGGTGTCCAACCCCAGGCCTCGAGGGCCGGTGTCCTGCAGGTTTTAGATGTGTCCTTGATCCAACACAGCTGATTTAAAGGCTAAATGACCTCCTCAACATGTCTTGAAGTTCTCCAGAGGCCTGGGAATGAACTAATCATGTGATTCAGGTGTGCTGACCCAGGGTCAGATCTAAAACCTGCAGGACGCCGGCCCTCGAGGCCTGGGGTGGGACACCCCTGCTCTGTCTGCAAGCTTCTTGACTTGTAAATAGATTGTGTGACGTCCTGGATTTAACCTCTTACTTCCCCTGTAGGCGATGTGTTGTTGAATGATGATGAATGATCTCATTTTAGCTCTCAGAATTTAGACAACACGTACCTGAAGGACTGAATGTTTCTTTCTTTCCTACATGTCATTTTCTCACTTTGCTCCATATCTTTTCCGACACAGCGTTGATGCGTTTCCGCTTGCAGCAGGCTTTAGTCAGAGACCATCAAGTCATCCGGGAGGGAGTCATTCAAGCTGGGAAGCAGAACTTTCTAGACAAGGTCTTTGTGGAGCCGGAGATTTCCACCTCTGGTTGTGGAGGAATTTATCCCACCCATGATTTACGACCACCTGCGTCCCCTGTCCCGGTCCCCAGCCCTGACACCTTTGTTGGACTGAACAATTTGATCCGACTAAAGAAAGATGACGGCACTCCGGTGAGGACGCTGGTGACCACAGGGCTTCCAGGAGTTGGCATGAGTGTGTGTGTGGGAAAATTCTGCCTGGATTGGGCCGAACAACGGGCCAATAAGGTGAGATGTTTACAAATCACAGCTTCAGTAAAGCCACAGCAGGGTGTGTTCTGGGCTGGTCCTGAGTGGGGAGGTCTGAGTTCTCTGAGCCTTTATGCTTTACATTCTGCGTATCCTGACCCAATGAGCGCCTCAGGCCAGTCCTGACAAGAAAAAGCGTTCGGGTTGGACCCTGCTGTGGATAAACACGTGGTTATACCGTCACTCCAGCAGGAGCTCACTGTTTGAACTATTTTCCAGTCTCGTGCACTTGATACATGAAGAGCGTTAGCAGTTACTTTGAAAGAACACAGAAATCCCAGCAGCTTCACTCGGTCTGTTTCACTCTGATAACAGCTGTAAGGGGAATGAACTTTTTGTATATGTCATCCATCCATTCATCCTCCTGAATGCTGGGTTAGGGGCTGTAATTAGCTCGTTCCATAAATGAAAGCCAGTGTGAGTTCTAGATGTGTTTGATATTTGGAATTACACAATATTTTGTCTACATTTCCCTTTTTATCATCTTATATACTGTGTGAAGCCTGAGCACTGCAGTAGCACACAGCGTAGTTGGTTTGATTCGCCAGTATTTGGTTTTCCAGCTGCAGCAGAGACGAGCTGTGCTACTGTTCCTGTGTTTCGCTCATTACCAAAAGCTTTTCTGTTGTTCTTTCTATCCAGGATATCCAGTTTGTCATCAAACTTTCATTCAGATCTTTGTGGGTCCTGCGAAACAAACACCTCCCTCCTTCTCAGACGATGTCCATCATGGAAATCATTGAATATTTTTATTCTGACTGCAAAGACGTAAAGCCTTTCCTGGAGGAGGACGAATGTAAATTTCTCATCATAATGGACTCATTTGATCGTTACCAGAGTTCTTTGGACTGGGAGGTAAACCCATCCATTCACATACTTTGATGTCTGACTTATTAACATCATTGGCTCAAGTCACATAAAGGAAACAAACACACTTGGATATTTAAAGATTTGAGTGAAAACCCTTTTTATTCTGTGAGACTAACTTCCTGTTCTCAGACTAACTAAACAGAACAGCAGCAGCACCTCCTTCCAACCACACAACAAGCTGCACACTCATCAAACCATCTTTGATATGTAGTGTCAGTGTAACACATCTTCATCTCGTTCCCACAACGTCACCGGCATCATTCACAGCAGAGCTGTTCTGCTTCTAAAACAGCATCATGTTCCCCACAGAGGACGATGCTTGAGCAGTGGCATTGTGTGTGCTAGGAGCACATGGCGTTGTTTTTGCAATGATATCCTGACATGACACAGCTATATTAACCTACTGACCTGAGCTCTGTCACTGGGACCTGATGAATGTAAAAACTAAGAATTTTGTGATTTTTTTTTTTTTCTTTCTTACCTGATTTTTGTTTCTGAGAAAAATCAGATCCACACACGAGGACATTCGTTTTACATTTGGATAGAACAGTGGCAGCATAACGTCCCTGTAAGTGGATATCAGGCCCAACATTCAGTGTTGTGGTCTGGACAAACCAAAATTCAATGTGCAAGAAACCACACATTTCTAAAGGAAATGTGATGTCCACACATGTGGAGGTCAGGTCCTAGGAGGTTAAATGAAGATAGAGTAAAGTACTTGTGACGATCTTGTTTGTAACTGAGCAGGTTTAGCCAGCAGGAATAAACCTGGCTGCTAAGATAAGTGGCTGACTCAATCAGACGCATTTCTGTCTGTTTCCTTTTTCTGTCTCCAGAATGCTCCAGTCATACATGACAACGACACTCCGGCACATCCTGACGTCCTGGTAGTAAACATCATCAGAGGCACTGTGCTCCGCGGCGCCCGCCTCTGGATCCTGGGCAGACGGGGGGCTGTCTCACAGATACCTTCCAAGTTCATCGATGCGGTCACAGAAATCCAGGGCTTCAAGTATGGCGGCTGATTCTTTCTGACGTCTGTGTGCACGTGATTTAGTTTCAGTGCTGTGAGTTAATCCGTTTGCCCCCTTTGTCCGCAGCGATGACATGAAAGAGTCCTACCTGAAGAATCGCTGGCAGAGCGATACGGATCTGGGAGCAAAGATCTTGTCTCATTTTAAGCGCCTCCCCACACTTGTCATGGCCGCTCGCCACCCGTTTGTGTGCTGGATGGTGGCCACGGTGTTCGAGCGTTGCTACCGTTACCGGGGCTACGGGAAGGATCCTCCCAGACTGACGCCGTTCTACGTCAACATTTTGATGGTCCAGATGAATCGCAGGCTGCAGTTTTACTATGACAGGAGGGAAAATGAGCTGGTAACGTGTCTGTGTTTCATTTCCAAACAGCTTCCAGTCCTGCTGCAAACTACTGCTGCTCTAGTTTGCTAGCTTTAGGAGAGAAAGAGCGGCTTTGTCCACAGTGTGTATTACACGAGTTTCTGAAGTGATGTCACAGAGGATGCATCCATCTTTTATATACTGTCTTTGTTTTTAAACTGGCCAAGTTACAGCCTTAGTATGACTTTGATGGGTCATATACTGTCTATACTGTCGGTAACTGAGTGTTAATGTATGACTGTCGGGTGTACGCTGCAGTCCCAAAGCAGCAGAGTGGATGACATCGCAGCTGCTGTGAAAAGAAGAGCTGTTGAAACAGAAAAGTCCAGATGTGGCCCAGCTTTAAAGGAGCAATAAATCAAACACAGTCAAATCCCAGTTTATTTCCATTAAGACCGATGAACAGGCATTTGCCCTGGAACTGCAAAGCTTATGTTCGGTGTCAGAGCTTTGTTTTTATCTTCTTGTGTTCTTTGCACTCAGAAATGGTCCACTGATGATAAAAACCTGGTGGTACAGTTGGGAAGGATGGCCTTGAAAATGCTGGAGAAGGATACCAGCGTGTTCTATGAAGACGATCTGAAGGAGTACAGCCTGAATTTGAACGAGGTGGCCGTGTTTTGCGGCATGTGCACTGCGCTCCCCGCCCCAGCTGCCAATGGGAGGACAGTGTACTCCTTTATCCACTTCACCTTCCAGGTAAACATGTTCGTGCTTATTCTTTTCAAACAGACCTGACATAAGCTCTCTTCACAGGTTCCTGTTGCTCGGACATCAACCTTCCCATAAACTTTACTGTCTAAGGTTACGTTCACACTGCAGGCGAAAGCGCATCAAATCTGACTTTTCTGACCCTATGCGACCCATATCCCATCATGGTATGACAGTGTGAACGGCACAAATCCGATCTGGGTCACTTTTGTATGTGGTACTGAATCCAATACATATCTGATGTTTTAGAAAGCGACTGTTGTTTGAATGGTCATGTTGCATTAAATCCGTCTTTTACGTCACTGACACAAGACAGACGCCAATTATCAGCGCCGGAGAAGACAAACGAGAAAGCATGGCGGCCATTGTTAAAGCACAGGCCCTCTCTGTTTTCTCAGTGTCCTTCTTTCTCTAATTAATTCGTCAAAATTATGTCAGTTACGACTGTGCAGAAATTGATAGACTGCTGCAACAACACCTACTTGCTCTGTAGCCGCCATTTTTACTTCCATAAACGGAGCACGTTGTGTGTGACGTCTAAGGAACTTGGAAAGAAAAGCGTCTGGACTTCTTTGAGTTGCTTGAAGACGTTTCACCTCTCATCCGAGAAGCTTCTTCAGTTCTAAGGGTCAATGGTGGGGAGTCCCAGATTTAAAGACAGGCCTGTTGCGTCTGTCTTTCTTATCCTCCCTCGCTGGTGTGGGACTCTCTGGGACTCCCCACCATTGACCCTTAGAACTGAAGAAGCTTGTCGGATGAGAGGTGAAACGTCTTCAAGCAACTCAAAGAAGTCCAGACGCTTTTCTTTCCAAGCTCCTTAGACTACGATGACCTGGATGACTGAGAACCTTCACAGACATATTGTGTGTGACGTCTTCTTTTGCACATGCGGGCTGCTTTGAGGGCCGTGAACTGTTCACAGTAGAGCATGTTTGCTGTCACATTTTATTTGTAATGTGAACAACCAGACAGAAAAAAAAATCAGATTTGATCAAAAAAAATTGAGCATTAAGACCTGCAGTGTGAACGTAGCCTTTGACTCCATAAAGGTAGTGAAGCTAGCACAACTCAAGCTGCATTGCATCTTACACACTAACACGCCTTCTAGTATATCAAACATACACTTCACATGTAGGGATCTGTTGAAGCTGCAGACTTTCCCATCTCTCCCTCTGTTTCAGCTACCCTAGCATCCTTGTGTAGATTTTTTATTTTCTGTTTGTTTCTGTTTAATTTATATCATATTTGCAGGGAGTGGTTAGCAGAGCATTAGATCTGAACTTGGGGGTTAGCATCTTTCCCGAGGCATTTGGGATGCAGCCTGGAGCAGCCAGGGATCAACCCACCCACCACAGAAACAGTGTTTGGTTCAGCTTTCACAGCCCCGCTGTTTCACTGATTTTTTTTGTGCAATTTTGCATTTTTTATTTTTTACAGCGCATTGTGTTCTGCGTCCTGATTGGCTGCAGGCCACTGTTAATCAATCTCGTGCCGTGTCTCCTGTACAGTACAGAATGTGGTCAGCTTGTCAAATTTATATAAATCTTTGATCGCTAGCAGTGTGACTCTGAAGTGCTGCACTGTATGTTTGTAGGTTTGCTCCAACAAACACTGTCGACGAAACGTTTTGCGCCCTGAAAGGCAGCCGCGGGTGTGTTTGGTTTCATTCTATAATACTGGACTTATTTTCCTACCAAGGTTTGAACTGTAAGCGTTTAAACAAGAGAGAAAAGTGTGAAAATGTTCGTGTCTGTCTGAGTGTGTAAAGTGTGTAGTGAGGGGTTTTACAGCCTTCAAACATCTATAATAATTGTAAAAAAATAAAACTGGCTACTTCGTGGATTTCTCCTATCGCGGGTTACTCTTAGAACGTAACTCCCGCGATAAACGAGGAGCCACTGTAATCAACTGTTTCTTGTGACATACACAAAAATGTGAAAAACTTGTATGTTGTAGAGATCACGCTTTAAGAAGCTCTATCTTCCTTCTTGCAGGAGTTCATGGCTGCTTTGTATGTCTTCACAATGTTTCGCACAGAGGAGAAGAACGTCCTGGACTCTGGGATCTTGCACATGCCCAAGATCTTTGCATCCAAAGAACAAACCAAGTCCATCGCAGGCCTGATCCAGTGTGCGTTGGTGCGAACCTTTAACCACCCACTGGGTCACTTTGACATGTTCCTGCGCTTTCTGTGTGGCCTGCTTTCTCCAGACTGCCATGACAATCAGCTCTGCGGCTACCTCTTCCGCCAGAACGCCCCTAAGGTAGGAGGGCTGGATCAAGCACGGCGGCTGCTGGAGCAGACCATACAGAAGGCTCCACCTGAAAGGGTGGATAACGTGAGGGAGTGCCTTAGAGAGATGACACAGAGCGATGAGTGATTCAACTCTGCGTGGTTTCATGAAAACTTGACATAAATGTAATGAACATTAAAGTTTTTGTTGTTTGGAGTACAACATCAAAGATGATGATCCTTTTACCGTTGTACCAGACAAAATCACGTTTTTATGCATTCCAGCAGAGGAGACTTGCAGTACTGCTTTATATTTATAAAGTCTTACACAGAGCACTAATAAAAATGTATTCACACAATGTCTTTACTTCATTTAGTCGCCATTTTTCAGCATCTGTTGTCTTTATTTCCCTCCAGCTTAATGTAAGGGAGCCGATATTAATTTACAGACGAGTGAAATAGAAACTAAATGCGTGTCATGCACTGAACAAACTTCCACGAAAAGAATGAAAGATTGTTTCAGTTTTATTAATAGAGCACCAGTTCACAACAACAAAAAACACACAAGCTATGAGAGAGAAGACAAAAGTTTATGACATGAAATTGCTTAGAATGGCTCAAGAAGATGTGGAGGATGAAGCTCCCGGTGGTCCCAGTGATAATCGGAGTCCTCCCAGTCTCTGAAGAGCGCAGTCCTAGGAACAGCCAAGGTGTTGCGCAGGACCCTCAAGGCCTCTGGTAGAGGACCCGGGCTGGAAGGATGGATCGGCGGGAGGGGGATATCTATTATGTTACACAGATTGCCGATAACAAAGGTCCTGTTGGACCCGCTCTGAGCGCTGATTACTCGTTTAAAAGCAAAGCACTGGTAACCGTGCTACAGAACAAGGCTAGGTCAGGTTAGCAGGATCAGCGGTGCTCTGCGGGTGTGCCAACCTAACGTCTCCAAATTCTGGAGAAGTTACGCCCACATGTGAGCTTTACTGCTGTGCCCGACTTTCCTTCGTCTCAGTTCACGCAGCACAGCCGTCGTCTTATTCCAAAGGTGAGTGACATTCAGCCCACTTTACCGTCAGCTTTGTTCATGCGCCGCTTTCATTTGTTTGTGGCAGCGTGATTTACTCTCTCGAGAGGGACGCAAAAAGCCGCCAGGTCAGTTCTCGGAACTATGTTTCTGCGGGGAAACTCATTTTAACGGGGCCCAAAGAAGTAAACGCTTTACAACATGTACGACTGTCTTAAACGTTGACTAATAAAGTTTGGTTTTGAAATGTAGCCTGTTGGTTTCCCTGCTGGAGCGCAGGGTGGCGCATGTCTGAATCTGTCTGTCTGCAGATGTCTCTGAGTGAGAAAAGCGACGAGGAGCTCGGCAGCTTGCTCTCTCAGTATGGCATCAAACACGGACCCATCGTGGGTAAGTACACACACAGGGATCGCAGTTTTGCGCCGTGAAGTGTTTTCCACACACGCAGATTATCCACGTGAGCGCTGTTCTGCATCTGAAACATGAGGAAAATGTTGCGGGAAACTTCCTTCACACTGGAAGTTTATAACGCGAGGCTACCGCTACGTCAGGTCTGGCTTGGTATATGTGGACAGTATGTGGAAACTGCTTACACTGCATCATAAAAATGGATCCACGTGACATTAAAATCATTCATTACAAAAGGTCATGTGAACCCAAAAACTGCTTTTAATTCATTCCAGCATTTATTTAAATAAGTGTCTGTCCTTTGTTCACATACTGAAGAAGTGTTTTTGTGTGAACACAGACTCCACTCGGCATCTGTATGAGAGGAAGCTTGAAAAGGCGATGAAGCAGGCTTCAGTGAAGACGTCCTCTGATAAGACCTACTACAGAGAGGAAGGTAGGAAGCAGCCTGAGGTAGAAGCCGTCAGTGTTTCAGTCAGAGTGAAGAATACTAAGGATCGGGCTCATTTAGCTCCAATCTTAAACACACAAACGGTGATTGGGTAAAGTCAGGAGACTGTGGTGTTTGGTGGTGAACTGTAACTCTTCCCTTCATAGTTGTGAATTTGAAGTTTAAATCCGTTAGTGTTATGGAAACAGCAGCAGTGATGATAACTGGTCTGTATGAAGAGGTCAGCCCCAGCAGCTCGCTCTCAGGCTCACTCTGCTCCTCCTGTTTCTGTCCTCTGATCAGATTTGGAGGTGTAACTTTGAGGTAATAGTTGATGATTTGTGTTTCGTGTTGTTTTTTTACAGAGGAGGAAGTTACCTACATCACATACCAGAGTGCAGTGAGTCCTGATTGTCTGCCTACCCCTTTGTTTTTGTGCCAACTCCTCTACTCTGGAAAAAGACAATAATCTTACAATTACTCCTGCTTTCATTTCGACAGGCTACACGTAAGCGCTCTGCCAACATGTGAGTACTGCTATAACCCACACAGAACATCACAAGGCACATTAAAGACACTCATGCAACACGACATCCTGATTAACCTGTTAGCAGAAAAAGAGCAGCAACCTGTTCTGTCGAGACCTGCGAGGCTGAGGTGTTGAGGGTTTATTTAGATCATCACCTGCAAAGTACGTTTACCTTGATTATAATGTGACTCTTTAATGATCTCATGGAGGCCTGTCTTCATTGTCCCCACAAACAACACTAGTGACACTATTTCAGCAGCAAACGCACGGCTGAGGAGAGGTTAGAGCCACGGTGTCCAGCACCAGGCCTCGAGGGTCAGGGTCCTGCAGGTTTCAGATGTGTCCTTGATCCATCACTGCTGATTGAAATGGCTAAATGACCTCCTCAACATGTCTCGAGGTTCTCCAGAGGCCTGGTAATAAACTAATCAGGTGTGCTGACCCAGGGTGAGATCTAAAACCTGCAGGACACCGGCCCTCCAGGCCTGGAGTTGGACATCCCTGGGTTAGAGCATCTGGATGAGGCTCTAATTTAAGATCCTCTCGTCCTCTGAGACAATGATGGATCGATGAAGCCGCTCCGCTGACACGTGCATTTCAAACATGGTGCATGTGTGTGCATGCACAAATGTGGACATGAAACTATAGTGAAGCAGATTAAACAGAACATGAATCTCATAAAAATGATAGTGTGGGTTTGTGGCATTCATGGGTAAACAACATTCACCTTGACTGGCGAGATACTGGTGGTTCTCGATGCACCACTCTCTCTACTAACCATTTAGAAACACCAGTTGAAACCTGCCAACAACCACCAGACTGGTTTACAAACAACTAATACCCAGTTAGCAAACATCGTTCCATTCAGTGTTAACTGCAAAAAGAAGTTAAATGTTGTTTACTTAACTGACAGCACACCGCTCCGGTTGGATAGTCTTAAAGCTGATTATATTGCACCGCCCACATACAACACTGTGCTTTTATTTCCTCTATGAAATTCTCCCAAACTGCACTGGTGTTATCACACCTCATCTGTGTTATGGTCCACACTACCATGGAAGTAAAACTGAAAGGGCAGATTGTTGTTGTTTACCCAGATGTCAGTCAGAACTCTGCAGAGTCACATTTCTTAGTACAGTGTTGTGATTTACACTGTAAGATGATAGGTTGGATTTTCTAGTATTTACACTAACGTTATATTAATCTGTGCAACGTTTTCCTTTATCTCTTGTTGTGTGTACACCAACCAATCGTGTGCTTTGTAACTCACTACACACATGCTATTCAGCCAATCAAATCATTTACATGTGAAAATGGGAGAACTCCAGGAGGTGACGAGGGAAGCAGAGAGATGGTTTACATGTGAAACTCAAACTGCAGCATTTCATTATTTTAACTTGCTGATGCTGATGCAGCTGCCACGGTACTTACTGCCATTTGTTCCACGTGAGGGACTTTATCACGTTCTTGACCTTTGTTTGAGGATATTTTATTTAATTGGACTTGATAACATTTTAATACCCAGCCATCCTTAAACCAAAAAGTGCATGCAGCTAACTACCAGTGCAAATCTGTTATGTGTGTTAATAAAATCCACTGTTCTTGTCAGCTCAGTCATAATGGTGATGACACGTTGATGGTAAACCCTGGGGTAACTTTACCTAAAATGTATCATAAATGTAGTGCAGTGAAACAAACCCAGTGCTGGCTTGAACATTAAGTATTGAACTGTGTGTTTCCTGCACACAGGGTGAAGCGAAGCACTGAGCAACATGGAGTGGAGGGACCAGACGCTGACACAGAGTGAATCCTGCAGTATGAAGCAGTCACATGTTTGAGCTCGTGAGTTTATAGCCGGATCTAACCCACCTCTTCTCCTTTGTGTCTCAGGGCTGCCGTGCAGGTCACCTACAGCTCCACCAATCACACCTCTGTACGATCAGGGGAGCCCACTGGAGACAAGTCCACAGGAAGCCTGTGGAAGATGATTCTGGTGCTGCTGCCTTTAGCTGTGTTATCAGCTGTGTGCTACTACGCCTACGCCTACATCGTGTGATGAACAGTGGAAGTTGTTCATTCGGGAATCATCTTCCTTTGGATGGAAGGATTGTTCCATCGATGTCACATCGAGACTCTATTTTTGAGCTTCACCACTTTTTACTTGGACTCTGCTACAGTAGCTTCAGATTCTGCTGTCCAACTTTAAAGCCAAAGCTTCTAGTGACCAGCCAGTATTGATTTTGTACACCTGTAATACTGTTGAAAATAATACTTATTTATCTGTTACTGGCCTTTGGTGCAGCTCCCCAGTTCATCTTCTGTCTGAAACATCTGTTTTAGCTCCTCTAACATTAAAGCCATCCATTTGTCCTTTTTCTTATCTAATTCAGGGTCAAATGTAATTGTTTTATTACAGTTTTAAGCAGTGTCCTTTTTTATTATTTTCTATTTACCCGAGTTTTGAGATGTACTTAATCATGTAGCATCAGAGAAAGAAAACCGAAGAAGATTCAAAACACCGGACTCACACTGACTCGTTGTGTCCACAGTGAAAGTACACGAGTTGATTACAGCGCTGTGTAACAAGTTTACACCTGCCTCTGTCCAGCTTATCCAAACCTGCTCCATAGGATTTAAAATGTTACTTTGTCCTATAATGACTCAAGAATGAAATGCTGTCTTCCTGCTGTTCTGTAAAGTATCACTCCTAAACAGTGTGCGTCAGTGTAACAGTGTGTAATAACAATAATACAGTTTCTTAAGTCACTGTAAAGCAGAAAGAATTACACTCTTAATAAAATGTCACTGACAAGAAATGTAACGAGGCAAATTATTAAAGGTATTTTTTGTAAAAATAAAAAAAAAAATGTAATGAAGACATTTTACGAGAAACCGTATGTCCGCATATCTGACATCATTTTTGTTGCCATGTTGAAAGACCTTAGTGATCTAATGTTTCCATGTTCTTCTGGCTAGAAACAGCAGCAGGCTAAGAATGACAGTAACGTGGATTCTGTGTTATGGTCAATGAGCTGGACTGTTACTGGAATGTCTCAGCAGATGGGATGCTGCGCTAACACACTGACCACGATGTGGTTTAAAGTACTGTGTACCAGCACACCCTGCTTGGGCCCTTCTGGATCTGAAAAATGAAGCCAAATTAAGAAATGCCAAAAAACTGCAGGACCTCTAAGTGCTGCTTAGAGGTCTGCAAACATGCAAACACGTTTTAACGTCCAGCTGTATAGCATAAAAAGCATGTTTGCAAACCATTTTGGCCTGTGTTAATAGTTTTGATCTTTATTTAAAAAGAGAGAGTAGGGTCATTTCTTTTAATCTTTCCTCCACCTGATTAATTGAATTAGGGTACGGCTGCTGTGATAGGTGTCCCAGCCTTCTCACTGTGTGCACACTGCTGGGGCCTGGTGGACTATTTTTACTGAATTGTACCCATAAAACTATGGTCTGCTGTATGGTACAGACCACTGGGGAGTAAAAAGCTCACCAACACTCATGGTATTAGTCCAGGGGTCTCCTACTCCAGTCCTCGAGGGCCGGTGTCCTGCAGGTTTTAGATCTCACCCTTGGTCACCACACCTGAATCCAATGATTGTTTCATTCCCAGGCCTCCGGAGAACTTCAGGACAAGTTGAGGAGGTCATTTAGCCTTTAAATCAGCTGTGTTGGATCAAGGACACATCTAAAACCTGCAGGACACCGGTCCTCGAGGCCTGGAGTTCCCCACCACAGCGTTCTGCTCTACAAGCCACCTCAGCCTTTTGTCTACTGCCTCTGAAAGATGGCGCCATTGAGCCAGTAAACTTCTACAGATACATGAATAATAAATACATTGCATCATTTCAGTGCATTAATGAGCCGCTCACGTTCAAACAAATCACAGAGCAGCGTTTAATGCTATGTGAGCACAACTATGACTTTATTTAGTTAATATTGTATTTAATGTTTACCTCCAATGAAGAATACACATAACGAGCAAGTTGTTTTCTATATCAGAACACCCGCCATTATCCAAACCGACCTCGGGTTCTTCTTCGTGGGTTTTATTGGCGGTTGTCAAACAGCGACCGTGTGCATTACCGCCATCCTTCGGCGTGACGTGAGGACCAGGGGAAAGCCACTCAGGAATGTCGGCTGATGTTTACACGGGGTGCTGTTCCTGACAGTCCTCAAGGGATTTATGTCTCTTACCAAAGTCAAACTAGACATCTTTTCTTTGATATTTTATCCTATAAATCAATACGCTGTTAATCCAGCTGCCCTCGGAGAAAGAAAACAAAAATCAAAGGCTATCAGATAAATTAGTCTGTCTGAGAAAATGCAATATAGCCTGATATCGTTCATTTCTTCAGTTCTTTTACAGTATATCAATAAGATCCACTTTAACTTTCACTTTACTGGGACTTTGCATCAGTCACTTTTTCCCAACTTCATATTTCTGACAGCGTCATCAAACATGTTCTGTGGTTTCATCTTCTCCACAACTGCATTTCCCCTCACGGTGGGTTCTTATCATAAATAATGTGCCAAAACGTTATTACCTGCCTGTTTTCACAGTGGGTAGTTGTTGGTAGGACTGCGTGAACAGGGCAACAGAAGCTTTGACCTTTGGGGTCCCTGTATGGGCCTACAAAATTATTCTGGATGGGTTTTCTAAAACCTGCCGTGGTCCGGTTCCTTAATAACATTTCTTTTAGTCAAGTCATATCATGAAAGCAACAATAGCCTGAAATGTCCAAATGAATGCGATGCAAGAAAAAAGTGCAGTGTCTAAAACTAAACAGCGTGAATTTATAGAGTATGTAAATAAACTGTGATCATCACCATAGCCAAAGAAAGCTCGTTTATGACCAGCATCATGTAAATAAGCGCTCTGTAGAACCATCGCTCCATCCTCCAATCCAGCAGGAGGCGTCAGCGTGCCCGCAGGGTGAACGTCAGCCGCAAACGAAGCCGAAGAAAACGTTAGCGTCATTTCCTGGATACTGTGCGAGAAGCGACGGTAAAATTCGAAGCTCTGAACGCGGTCCTGTGTCATATAAATCTGCGAGTGGTCTCTGCGTGAGGCGAGCGGCTTTTTCCCGGTGAGTGAGAGATTGAGCGTGAGGTCCGGATCGCGCACAATGAAGAAAAAGGGCTCTGAGAAAAAACGCCATGTGGTAGCCTGGCTTAACAAAGCGGAGTGGGATCAGGTTCGGGACTACCTTTACTCGATGGACTCCTCTCTGCAGAGGTTTGCGTTAGAGAGGATATCGGCTTGGAAGGCCAGGTGCGCTAATAGTTTTCCTGTGGCCGTGGACTGCACAGCGGACCTCGTGCGCTGCCAGGTGCGGGACCGGTCCGGACAGCTTACCGGAGATGAGTTGACCCTGATGTACGGGACGGCCCTGGTAAGATTTGTTAATCTTATCACGGAGCGCCAGCAGGGAAGAACAGCCCGGCCGCTGAGGCGACTGGCTGGAAACTTGAACATCCCCGAGTGGGTGGTGAATCTGAGGCACGAAATCACGCATCGGACGCTTCCTTCTTTGAAATGGTGCCGAAAGGGGTGTAAGGTGGTCCTGGAGTGGCTCCAGCAGGAGTTTTGGTCCAGACAGCTGGGAGGAGCCCCCGATGAGCGCTGGGACTTGCAGTCGGATGGCGAGGATGAGGAAGCGGACGTCAAGCGCCAGGAAGATGAGCTCGTTGCCAGGCAGAAAGAAGTGGATGCCTACAGAAACGCTCGGGAGCTGCTGATCTCTTATGAGAAGGACCAGTACCAAGCTTTTGATGCTGGGTCTCCTGAAGACAAGAAGAGCTTGTGGCAGGCCCCCTTAGCAGACATGAGTTGGTTGCTGGGTGAGATCAAGCAGTTTGCACTGGAGTCCAGTGAGCTGTTGATTGATGTGCTGCTGGAAGACGGTTTTCTTGTTCCTACCATGGAGCAGCTGGAAACATTAGGCTGTGCAACCTCTGACAGTGCCAGTCCCACTGAGCCCAGAGTCCCACAAACCTTCCTGCGCTTTTGGCTGCCCCTGCTAAAGATGCTTAACTCTCCGTCTTTCATTCACCTCTTCCTGGAGAAGCTCTTTGTGGAACTGAAGCTGCTCAGCAAAGAGCCCAACAGTCACAGGTGTTTCTATATTTCTGCATGGATTTCAGAAGTCCTCCTCTGCAACAACAACAAATTTGAATATCATTTTGAGACAAAGTTGCAGAAGAAAGCCAGAACGAAGGACAGGATTTTCATCAACCGCATCCAGCTGAGGTGGCAGCAGCTTCTCTCTGCATGTCTGGGTGCCCCCTGCATCAGCACACCTCACCTGATCCAGCTAGTCCTGGATGACATGGAGCATCCCCCCCCTCAGGAAACCAGAGAGAAGCTGTTCCAGCTCTGCTCCATCTACACACAGACAGAGCGCTCAGAGGCCAGCACACCTCTGCAGCAGAAGCAGCAGCAGCCCATATATACTGTGAGGATGCTGCTGGACCAGATGCAACACTCCCGGCAGGACGCCCGTCCCTTGCATTCCTCACCAATGGACTCGGAGAGAAGTGAGGAGCGCAAATGGGCAGACGTGCAGGCTGAAAGAGCACTTGCCCTCAGAGGTTCTCCGTGGCAGGTGTGCACTGATAATGTCACATGGAAGAACTACGCCCTTGGTAAAGTTCCTGGACAGTCGGACGACCCGTCGTGCCTCATGGTGGACAATTATTCGATAATGACTGTGTTTGACCAGCCAGTGGAGCTGGAGAGCAGCGCGACACGTAGCAGCATCCCCGGGGCCTCGGCTCCAGCCCGGCCAGCTGAGGGCCTCCTCTGGAGCAACAGCGAGCTCAACAAACTGAAATGTGGACTGAAGCTTTTTTAAGTCTCATTCCAGCCTCCGCTGACTCTTGTTGTGCTAGAAGCAGTTTTGAAGCAAAAAATACAATGTTCAGAAGACAAAATGTTGTGGGAGCTTTAACCATGAGCACAGTGCAGGTTCAGCAGTTGTGATTGTTTCTGTCCAGTCGAGCTCGTTAACTAAACATGTTGGCAGAAGCAGAAATAAAACTTTCAGAAGACAAAATGTTCTGATTTAACAAAACGAGGTGTTTGATTACTCTGTCTTCAAATAAACCATGCTCTTTGCAAGTGTGTGACATTTAATAGACCAAACAATACATCCGAATCCTGAAAACTGATCATCTGATGAACTGACACTGAAAATATGTCGTAGTTGTGGTCATTTGGGCCAGGTGGAAGCCTTTATGTTCTTTGTGTATATTATTAGTAGGTGGCAGAGAAAAACGTTTAACACATTCTCTGCATGCTGGAAAGTGAAATAAAGAGTTTATTAATCCCTGCGGAAATTCTGTGGTTACAGTCGCTCCGAGTCAATAAGAGCAGTAACACTGAACAAAATTAAATAACACAATACATTACACAGTTACAAAATATAAGGTGTAGCTGTAATATATATAAATAGCTCCATTATAAATGTCCAAAATATTGCAGAGGAGAAATATATATCATTGGCATTTTAGGCTAAACTGTAACAAATTGTTATTTTCACTGTAGAACAAAAGTGTGTGTCGTGCATTAGATGGAGGAGCTGTGCAGGGAGGTATCCACAGCCAGGAATGATTTCCTGTGTCATTCACTGGTGCATTCTGGGTAATCTCAGTCTCACAGACCGTCCCACTCCACAGCCTCTCACTTCCGGCCTTCATAGTATTCATACAGGTACTGTATAGTTTGGTCAGTTCAAATCAGATTTAGCGCTGACTGTGCTGTGAGCACAGTGCAGGTTGAGCTTCTGATATGAAGAGTCTGTTGATTTTGTTTCCATACAGCTGATCAGAGTTAGTTTAACCCAAGGTCGTTCACTAAAACAACATGTCAACCCCCAACGTGTTAAAAAAAATAATGCTTTTTTGCCATTAAATTCTATTGCATGCCATTGATCACGCAGATTTAATGGACATTAACTGGAATCAGAGAAACCTTATTCGTCGTAGAGCAGCAAATATACAACAAACTCATAAACAATTAGTGTAGAAGCAGAGACATTGTTAGATAAATATTAAGCTGACTTGATGAATACAGAGATGTAGGTATGAATATAAATAAGGACAAGCATGTGTGCAAATATATGTTGTGGTGTATAAAAGTGACGGTGCACTGAGGTGAATGAAGTCTTTACCTGTGCCCTTGTTCTTCTCTTTTGTGGAACTGCCCCAAATGATTTGTGTTATGGCTCTTCACAACAATTGTACTTTCCTTTAAACATGATTTTAGAATAGAATTAGATTCTAAAAAATAATTCTAGGAAATCTTTAAGCTGAAGCGTGTCGTTCTTCTGCTACTTCTTATCTCTGGGAATGTTAAACCACATCATATCCATCTTGGTCGCTTATGTTCCATGATGGATATGCTCCGTGAATGGGCACATTGGACTGGTTAAACAAATGTATTACAAGTAGGCTTATAAGTATTGATGGCTATAATGTATATAGGACAGCTCAACCCAAAAAAGGTGGAGGTACTGCAATATTTGTCAAAAGCAAGTTCCATGTAAACGTCCTGTTCTGAGTCAGTGAGTCAGCAATCTGACCTTTTGGCCCTCGAGGCCTCCAAACGTTTGCACATCATAGTTGATTTTGCTATAGAACACCCTCAGGTGTTAGTGATGCCGTGCACTCTTCAACGAAGCTTTTATCTGATTTGAAAGTTAACAAAATACTTCTTATGTGAGACTTGAATTGTAACTGGCTACATCCAGTCTGAAATGAATTCAAAGCTGCTGTAACTCGTTGATATTGGCCTAGGTTCAAATGTCTAGTAATATTACAAATGTTCCACATAAATACACGGCTGCATCAGTGTTTGCAAATGACAATAGAATAGAATAGAGTAGAATAGCCTTTTACTGTCCTTGTACATGCAAAATTCCATGATAGGTGCTGCACGCTGAATGTGCAGCAGTAAAATATAAACAGTAAGACAGCAGGAATGAATATGGAGTAAAATATGTCACATTTATGCGTCGTGACATCCAGTTTTGTGGGACTGCGTGCACTGAAGTGACCAAAGTATTGCGAGCGTCCTGCATCACCGTGTTTTCTCGTGTTCCTGCGCTGTAATTTACCTTCAATTCAATTCAATTTTATTTATACAGCGCCAAATCACAAAAGCAGTCGCCTCAAGGTGCTTTATATTGTACAGTAGACCCTACAATAATAGATACAGAAAAAAACCAACAATCACATGACCCCCTATGAGCAAGCACTTTGGCGACAGTGGGAAGGAAAAACTCCCTTTTAACAGGAAGAAACCTCTGTCAGAACCAGGCTCAGGGAAGGGCGGGGCCATCTGCTGCGACTGGTTGGGGTGAGAGAAGGAAGACAGGATAAAGACATGCTGTGGAAGAGAGACAGAGGTTAATAACAAGCATGATTCAGTGCAGAGAGGTCTATTAACACATAGTGAGTGAGAAAGGTGACTGGAAAGAAAAAACTCAATGCATCATGGGAATCCCCGGCAGCCTACGTCTATTGCAGCATAACTAAGGGAGGATTCAGGGTCACCTGGTCCAGCCCTAACTATATGCTTTAGCAAAAAGGAAAGTTTGAAGCCTAATCTTAAAAGTAGAGATAGTGTCTGTCTCCTGAATCCAAACTGGAAGCTGGTTCCACAGAAGAGGGGCCTGAAAACTGAAGGCTCTGCCTCCCATTCTACTTTTAACTACTCTAGGAACAACAAGTAGGCCTGCAGTGCGAGAGTGAAGTGCTCTAATAGGGTGATATGGTACTACAAGATCATTAAGATAAGATGGGGCCTGATTATTTAAGACCTTGTATGTGAGGAGCAGGAGTTTGAATTCTGGATTTAACAGGGAGCCAATGAAGGGAAGCCAAAACAGGAGAAATCTGTTCTCTCTTTCTAGTCCCTGTCAGGACTCTTGCTGCAGCATTTTGGATTAACTGAAGGCTTTTCAGCGAGTTTTTAGGACATCCTGATAATAATGAATTACAGTAGTTCAGCCTGGAACTAATAAATGCATGAACTAGTTTTCAGCGTCACTTCTTCCTTTCATTAAAATCACAATCAATCTGAGATTCACATCCTCTTGTCATTTTTTCACTACGCAGAAGAGAGACCCCCCAAACTTATCCTGCTCTTTAAAAAGTCACGAAGAAACTTCAATCAGTTCTTTAGCAGCAATCATCATTTACTTTGTCCCACACTGCAGCCTCTCCGTCACAGCTGACCAGGTGCAAAGTCAGCTGAGGAAGAGGAAAACCAGGAAGGCCACGGGTCCGGATGGAATCAGCTCCAGACTATTGAGGGACTGTGCAGATCAACTCTGTGAGGTTACCACATCCATCTTTAACCTCAGTCTGAGCCTGGAGAGGGGCTGTCAGACTCTATAATGCAGCTCAACATTCTTTGATCATCTTACTCACCAGCTTGTTTGTTTACTGCACATTTAATATATAGCTCTGTGCATTGTTACCTGTATATACGAACTTCAGTTGCTTATGTATATAGGAACAGTTTGTGTCTTCCTTTTATATTTTATATTGCCCCTGCTATAAGAACTGTAACACCCACATTTCTCATCCGTGGGATAATAAAGGTTTATTCTATTCTTTTCTATTCTAAAAATACTTTGAAAGTATTTTTCACTCAAACTGGAATAACACAGAGAGAAGCACAGCTGTTCTTTAAGCCATTTTCATTCAGACAAAGTCAATGATGTCACTTGCCAATGAAGACGAGCAGCAGCCCCACTATGACCTGTAACGCGGAGGACAGGGTCAGCAGCATGATGAGGGGGACATAGAAACGATACTGCGGACCCACATAAAGGATGGTCTTCAGCTGAGACGAGTTGGCCATGAGCAAGGCCACGTCCAACATGCTCTGAGCCGCACGCTTCTTAGTGGCGTAGTGATTCATGTCAATCGGTCGGAGTGCTTTTCTAGGCTGGGCCTGTGAGAGGACAGGTTAGGTACGAGAGCAGGAACACAAATGCAAAGTCAAATAACTTTTCACAATGTTTCTCTCTTTAACAGTGTGACGTCTCTGCACACGTGTCCACGCTTTTTTCCACACACGTTTAGTTACCTGTCCCTGGGGTGTGGCATTAAGGACAAAGGTAGGAGTGGCAGAATAACATATGTTGACTCACCTGAGCTAACATGGGCTAACATGCAAAGAGGTGTGGTTTTCTACATACCTGCCAACTTATCACATGAAAACATGTATGTGCGGAGAACAATTGAACTGGTCCTGTGTCTGAGCTGATAAATCCAGGTGACCGCCGCCATGTATCTCAGAAATACTGTGAGAAAGTTTCAGCCAGCTGAGACATTTACTTAAGTCCAGCTGTGTAGCACAAGGGTGTGAGACGTCACACCGGGGTGCAGCCCTGTCTCAGCCCCAAAGCTATCGTTCAGCTCTCTGTACAGCTGATCAGTGGAACAGACACTGGAGAGGGGTCGTTCCTATTTTCTCTCCCTGTTATCATGGACTTTAATAGCATAATGATGAAGTGACACTGAACTGAATCATTAATCTTTTTGTTTTTTGTGACTTTGTCATTCTGATTGTTCTTCGAGGTTGATGTGATGTCAGGGATTAGTGCTGCATGCTCAAACATCCAAGTAAATCCCAAAAGGTTGGTTGTGTTCACCTGGACGTTCTCAGTTTTCATCACTGTACAGGTTATCTTTGTTATAGCATAGCCTGCACATGCCTGACGTGGATCTGAGCATTAAGAGAACACATAGTTACTTTCAGCTACTTTAAAGCAGGTTCAGAATGCCCATCGCTAGCTTCACCACATAAATAAATCAGGAATAACAAAAGCCAAAGACATTAAGACGACACACAGCCCCAGCCTTTGTTAAATTTATTGGTAGGATTAAAAGAGACTTCTTAAGATCACATCAAATACCTTAATTTTATTATTGAATCACAGTTCAACATGATCCTTATTTATCTCATGCTGGGCCTTTGTGTTCATCGAAGGTCAAAAATGAGCTGTTTTAGCCTTTTTGATCCACCTTTCTTTTGGCTCCTCAGAAACAGAAATGTAGAACATCATGTGGGTGAGACTAAAGTCCTGCTAGAAAGAAGCTACACCTGGTTCTATGAAAAAGCCCCATGTCTAAATGACCGGTGGGGAGAGAGCCACAGCTTTACTTTTGCTTCAGAAGTTTGGTCAGTTTGCCCCAAGACAGGATAAAAAATTTGTTTTTCCCCACACAATTCTGCCGTTACCTTCAGTAACAGCTTCATGATGTGCCGACTCAAACTGGACAAACTTTAGGCATTTCAGCTACGAGCACCGTGGCCCCCGAGGGCAGAGAGGACAAGACAGGCTTGATGCTTACCTCTATGTCGCCCAGTTTATTTAGAGCCATGTCCTCTGCATTAAGCGTGTGCTCTGCCATTCTTCTTCCTGCTGCTGGAGTCTGTGCTGTACTGGCTGCAGAAAGACTCGAGGCTGGAGACAGGATCAAGTCTGGCTGCTCCTCCTGTAGGATTGTTAAGCAACTCCCACTGCATGCCTCTCTGTCACTTTCCAACACTCGTGTCATTCATAATACAAGAACTTTGAGCCCTTTAACTGAAGTATCTCATCTTTCTCAAATGTCTTGTCTTTTAATATCACTGTACACAAATCAACACGAATCAGTGTGCCGGCCTGCCTGCAGCAATGAGAAGAATTATACGTCCTTTACTGAGGTGCTCTGTTGGGTTCACAAGGGATTTTTTTATCCTTTTGTTCCCATTATGATGGATTCAGACCAGTTTAAAGTTTAAAACCTAAAAACTGTCTATTTCTGTGATTAGAAAAGTTTCAACATTTCACCAAAAGTGAAGAGTTCAGCTGTTTTTAGGTCTCTTTAACCATAATAACATTTCTCTGCTCCTGATTTTAGATTTTTATTTATTAGACTGTGTTCCAATCTCATACTGGGTGTACGAGCTGGACAGACTGGTTTAGCTCCCCTCTGCTTTTGTTTCAGCCAGTGTCTTTGGAAAGGCTCCCCTTGTAAACAGGGTGGATGAGATAGCTGCTCCCTGTCACATGAAGCAGGCTGAGTAGAACTGTGTGAAATAGAGTGGCTGTTGGTCTGAAGGCTGAATATTTGAATCACACCACTGTACATGAGCTTGAAGCCATATATATACATGAGATATAAAACAAGGATAAGTTGAGCTTACGTTTATGTAATAAACCTTTGAACTAGAGCTGGGCGATAGAACGATAACGATATGTATCGTGATATAACTTTTTCTCGATAGAAAAGTTAAACTATCGCGATAGACCTCGCTGCTCTTGTCCTCTTAAAAAAGAAAAAGAAAAAAAAAAGAAAAAAAAGAACAGCCAATCCAAATTAAGTAGCCCAGAGCCGAACCAATCACAGCCGCAGCGTCACGTCACGTGTCCCTCCACACATACGACTCGGTTCTGCTTCTGTGCCCCAGCTTTGTTTACTTTTTCCCACCGAGGCTTCTAGACTTCTGATTGGCCAACATTTCTGCACGGTTAGGAATCTAGCGCCACCTGCTGCTTTGGCATGTTCATAGCAGCGTTTTCCTTCATTTCTGCCTTTATGTGTGGACGGGATTATTTTTTAAAACGAAAACGGAAAATCTCCGTTTTCAAAAATACCCGTGTACGTGTGGACGTAGCCTCAGTCTCTGACTGGAAGCGCTAATTCGTCATTCGGCTTTTGTCAGACTAAAGTAACTGTTAAAACTGTTTGAAAAGCTAAGCTATACAACAAGGAGAGATTGAGAATTTCCTTTTAGTTCTCAGTTTATTTGATATTGACAAAAGTTAGTCAATTTTGTCTGTTCTTCTGTAAAACAAACTAAGATTTATTTTTAGAATTAATATTTTGTTTCTAAGTGGAATTGACAATTTAGTCTGTTTCGTTTGTTCTATTTTGAAACTTAAACGCTTTAGCGGCTGCCCTTTGTGTAGTTTGCAATATTTGCCTTTATTTATCTGAAAAAGTCTCATGTTCCTTAAGTACATCTACCCTGTTGAACTTATTATGGGAAATAAACATTTAAATAAAAACAAGCTGCTGATTATTTCCCATTTTACTTGTGAGCAACAGCACATTTAAATCTTACAAATATAGTTATTTGGCTTATATCGTGATAGATATCGTTATCGCCTGAAATGAAAAAAAATATCGTGATATGAAAAAATCTTATATCGCCCAGCTCTACTTTGAACTACTGTTAATAATTGTGGCGTGATAAACAATGTTTTCATTTCTGTTTTTTTAACATGTAGTCGAGTGTTTAACAAAATATAGAACAATAAATGTGAATTTCACAGTACTCAGTTACAGATTAGGAGAGTAGATTTCTAATTGAATAGCAGTATATATGACCCAGATACTGATGACCCCTCATTCTTCCATGTTTGTTACTCTCTGAGCACCTAGACTGTGCCCTTGTTCTCTGGGGCGACTTCAGCTTTGGACTAATGAAGACGTGAACAAGCTCAACACAGCAGGAACTCGACTGTCCACAAGTTATACTGTATTTATACTGTACTTTGTTACCCTGTATTTATACATGTGTAATGACGAAGTTGAATCCTAATAATCAGACAGTACATGAGTGATTTTGGTCTTTGCGACGCATGGCGCTTCCTTCACGCCAACTGTAGGGAACATACTCTCTTCCCACTCTGGTCTGGAGTACTTCCCAGCACGGCTGCAGTGAGATGTGATGTGACCACTGAGTGTAAAATGGTCAGTTTCAGTAATCATCATGAAACAAAGAAGCATAGCAACATGTTTAATGTCATCACTGATTTCTCCAAAAAAACGATGTAAAAACTCTCGACTCACCAACAGTGACACTTTCTGTTTCACACAACAACATGTCAGTCATGCTCAGATTAAACAGGGTGTCTGACTGCAGTGACCACACACACGTCTGTCCCTTACACGTCTGTCCCTTACACCTCTGTGAAACACGTCCAAGCTGTGTTGTCTCCGTCTTAACACCACCAGAGCCTCCTCAGTGAATCTGATGAGTGCATCCCTCTGAATGACGTTATGAACTAAGCTGAGACAGAAAGCCTCCAATTCGCCCGATAACCTTCTCCAGTTGATCAGCTAGTGGAGAAAAAAAGAGGAAACAAATAATAAACAATATGTAAGAAACTCTAAATATGAGTGTTAAACTGACTTACGTAACGTGTGCTTCTCTCCTCGGCTCCAGTAGTGAGGCTGCGTTTGAAGCTGCTTCACCTCCTCGCTCACCGACTCAGAAGCTTCTGACACTTCCTTCAGCATTTCCAGCTCCTGACAGACGCACACACCAGAGGACAGAACACGTCACTATGTTCCTGTCCTACGAGCAGTGTCAGTTTATTAGTTACACTGACCTGCTATCAGGCCTGCAAACAGTCCGGACTAAATGAAGGTTCAGACTAACTGTTTCAGAGACGTTTGGTGGGATAGATTCAACACCTCTGTGAAACACGTCCAAGGTATCTGCTGCCACTACAACAACCCTGAATAAGCCATTAGTATGCAAAGCTACACAGCAAAATCTCCAGTGTTAAATTAACACTGGAGAGTGTCTATATGGGTCCACACCTCTGAGTGTTAAATACAACACTGTTGAGTGTTAAATTAACACTTTTGACAGTGTTATAGGGCAGCACGGTGGCACGGTGGTTAGCACTGTTGCCGCACAGCAAGAAGGTCCTGAGTTCAATTCCACCATCAGGCCGGGGTCTTTCTGTGTGGATTTTGCATGTTCTCCCCGTGTTTGCGTGGGTTCTCTCCGGGTACTCCGGCTTCCTCCCACCGTCCAAAGACATGCAGCTTGTGGGGATAGGTTAATTGATTAATCCAAATTGCCACTAGGTGTGAATGTGCGAGTGAATGTGAGTGTGAATGGTTGTCTGTCCCTATGTGTTAGCCCTGCGACAGACTGGCGACCTGTCCAGGGTGTACCCCGCCTCTCGCCCTATGACAGCTGGGATAGGCTCCAGCGCCCCCCGCGACCCTGAAAAGGATAAGCGGATGGATGGATGGATGGATGGATGGATGGATGGACAGTGTTATATGTTTAAAAGTAACCTAGTCAGTTTTGAAGATTAACAATGGCTAACACTGGAATATTTCTAACACCGAGTTATTTTCCAGTGTTAGAAAATCAGCATATAACACTGTCAAAAGTGTTAGCCATTGTTAATCTTCAAAACTGACTAGGTTACTTTTAATAATAATAATGGATTGGATTTATATAGCGCTTTACAAGGCACCCAAAGCGCTTTACAATGCCCCTATTCATTCACACACTGGTGGACGCAAGCTACGGTTGTAGCCACAGCTGCCCTGGGGCAGACTGACAGAAGCGAGGCTGCCATATCGCCCCTCTGGCCAACACCAGTAGGCGGTAGGGTAAAGTGTCTTGCCCAAGGACACAACGACCAGGACAGAGAGCCCAGGGATCGAACCGGCGACCTTCCGGTTACACTTTTAAACATATAACACTGTCAAAAGTGTTAATTTAACACTCAACAGTGTTGTATTTAACACTCAGAAGTGTGGACCCATATAGACACTCTCCAGTGTTAATTTAACACTGGAGATTTTGCTGTGTAGGACCTGAAGAGGTTTCAGGTCAGACCAGGCTGTACAGCCGCCTGTGTCTGCACACCTTCCCATCAACGTGGCACCAACTGCTGGGTTATAAAAACAGAACGATCAAAACATCATTCAGTTTAAGGAGGAGGAAAATAATTTAGCTACAGAAACAGGTTTTTGTTTCTGGCTGTAAATGTATTATTTTTAACCGTGTCTTCACTTAGATCATCAGTGTCTATAGAAAGAGAACAGCTGGAAGCTAATATCTGAGTCTGTGACCGGAGTTTGGGAAAAGCTTCACGGCAGCCCTCTGACTGACAGCAGGTAGATCCCAGGTACTACTGAGACGAAACAAAAGAGCAGAGTGTGGGCATGAAAAACGAGAACAGACGCTGTGAAATGCAGGAATTCAAACAGTAACAAAACTAAAAGGGGAGTGTATGAGGTGCAGTCACACTCCCAGAATTAAGACACAACTCCATTTCCCTTCCCACTGTTGCCAAAGTCCTTGCTCATAGGGCCGGGGTGGGCAACTCCAGGCCTCGAGGGCCGGTGTCCTGCATGTTCTAGATGTGTCCTTGATCCAACACAGCTGATTGAAATGGCTAAATGACCTCCTCAACATGTCCTAAAGTCCTCCAGAGGCCTGATGAACTAATCATGTGATTCAGGTGTGGTGACCCAGGGTGAGATCTAAAGCCTGCAGGACGCCGGCCCTCGAGGACTAACGTTCCCTACTCCTGTCATAGGGGGTCATATGATTGTTTGGGTTGCTCGGTCAAGTTCATGGTAAAGAAGTTTGAGTGTGTGCAAATTGCTATCGTAAAAACTGAAGCAGCAAACTTTGTGAAAACTAATATTTGTGGGTTTCTCAAAACATTTGGCCACGTCTGTAAATAAGAAGGTAAATGATTTGCTTTGCTTCCCCTCCACCAAACTCCAAACTTGGTCAACTGAGACTTTCCTCATTTGCTAATATTTAGTCAATGATTTAAGGGCAGCCCTAGAATGATTTAATGTGGAAGTCTCTGGAACTGTGGGTGTCCAAATGACACAGGTGTGACTTTAACAGAGTGGGCTTATTTGTGAGTACCGTGTTGCAGGCCAGCAGCAGCTGTTGGACCCTCTGGAAGACTTCTGTCTCTGAGCTGAAGCTGGGGGGGTCTCTGCTGCAGTAAACTCTCAGGTCTGTCTCATAAACATGGCTGAAGGTGGCCATCAGTTGCTGGAGGTCAGACGCTGCTACACGCAGTGAGCTTGGAGAGAAGGCGGGAGGACTCTGGGCCTCGCTGTTCAGGAATACACACTGAGGGGACGAAGCAAACGGCATGCTTTACCACCATGACAGTCGCACATGTCAAACAAGATGTTTGAGCTTTCTGTTGGTGCTTTAATAAAACAGTTTCCCTTTTTTTCCCTTGTCAGACCTTTGACTGCAGCTGCTCCAGTGCTGATTGCGTCGCCTGTAGAAGGGCAACAATATCTCCATTTTCTTCTCTGTTTGGCTTATAAGATGACTTTGTGTTCTTCCACAGAGCCCTATGAGGTACAGAAAAGAAGTCAGAGAGGCTTCTCACCTACAAACCAAATCAGAAAGAGTTGGGACAGTTTGGAAAACAAATTTAAAAAAAAGGAAAGTAGTGATTTCTAAATTTCCTTTGACTCGTGTTTCATTGCAGAGAATATGAACACAAAATATTTCATGTTTTGTCCTTTTCTGTCATTCAGACCTGCAACACATTCCAAAAAAGGTTGGGACAGGAGCAATTTAGGACTCGTAATCACGTAAATTGGTTAAATATTGATCTGATTGGAAACAGGTGATGTCTAAGCAGCATCTGAGAAAGGTCTAGTCCTTTCTTGGAGTCTCTAGGGGCAAAGATGGGCCGAGGAGAAGCAGTTTGCAACAAATACGAGACAAAATGTTTAAAGACAATGTTCCTCAAAGAAAGATAGGAAGAGATTTGGATATTTCACCTTCAACAGTGCATAATAGAATTAAAGGATTCAAGGAATCTGGAGGAATTTCAGTGCATAAAGGACAAGGGCGCAAGCGCAAGCTGAACAACCGCTCCGATCCCTCAGGCGGCACTGCATCAAGAACCGTCATTCATCCATAAGCGATATCACCGCATGGGCTCAGGACCGCTTTGGAAAACCTTTGTCAAGTACCACAGTATGTAGTTACATCCACAAATGGCAGTTAAAACTGTACTGAGCCAAAGGGAAGCCGTGTGTTAACAGAAGTGCCGTGGACTTCTCTGGGCTCACAGGCATCTGGGATGAACCACGTCACAGTGGAAACGTACACTGTGATCACATCAATAATTTCATATCAATTGGGTGGCAGTAGCTCAGGCGGTAGAGCAGGTCATCTACTGATCGGAAGGTTGATGGTTCAATTCCTGGCTTCCCCTAGTCTGCGTGCCAAATATCCTTGGGCAAGATACTAACCCCAAATTGCTCTCCGATGCATCCATCAGCGTGTGAATGTTAGTTAGAAAGCACTCAGAAAATGTGCTTGTGTGAATACACAAGTTGTTTGCAGCACTTTGATTGCTCAGAAGAGTAGAAAAGAACCAGTCCGTTCACCATCAATCACTGTTTTTTGGGAGAAATGGATGCTGTGTGCTCCGGACCAAAGAACAAAGTTACAAAGTGCTGACAGGTCTCCAGTCCAGAATGTGTGGTGACAACAAAGACCCCGTACTGTTGCCCAGCTTAAGACTTGTTTGCAGGAAGAAATGGGACAAAATGACACCTGAATCACTTCATCGCTCGGTGTCCTCAGTCTCTAAACGTCTTTTAAGTGACAACATTACAAAGCAGTACATGCTTTACTGTTCCAACTGCTTTTAAAATGTGTCGGAAGAACCAAAACTGGAATATGTGTTTATTTTGAAAACAACAATAAAATTCATGAAGAACACATTAAATAATGTGCTGTTGTACTGTTTTCAATATAATACAGGTCAAAGATCATTTAACGAAGCACTGTTTCAGTTTGATTTTACTTTAACACACATCCCAACTTCTTCTGATTTGTGGTTGTACAACAGCACACAATGAATTCGATTAGGATTCACCAAGCATCCATGAATGAGTCTTTCAGCAATGTGTGTAAGAAGAGATCATCAGACAGCAAACATACTTGATGTGTGTAGGCCAAGGGTCAAATGCAGGACTTAGCGTCTGTGTGAGGTGCGGCAGATTCTCAGCACCAAAGAACTCCTTCAGCAGCAGCTCTCCATCAGCTGTGTGCCCAGCAGACTTCACGCAGCCTGGGACGAAAGCTAAAAGCTGCTCCAGAAACTGAAGTTGCCGCCGCGGACTTGCATCACCCTTCAGAGATTAAACACAGAACCATGGATGTGTGATTACTGTTTGTGTTTATTGTGATACTGCATGTCTGTATGTGTGAATCAATAACATCACTAATTGAATACAAACTCTCACCCTAATCAGGTCCACATCAGATGCTCGGCATAGCAAAAGTTCCTGCCCAAGAACAGCCATATCTGCTTGGACATAAACCACCACAGTTAGTGTCAAGCAGCAAAAACATCTGGTGGACTGTGCACAGCTACGTTACCTTTAGTCAGAACATCAGGCTCCTTGGATCTCACTGACATCGGCTTTGAACTGGTGAAGCTTGGGCTGATACTGTGAAGTGAACACACGGCCGAGTTCATAATGTTGAACAGATTATTTGTGGTACAGGAGCAGAGCTTCTCCTACCTGCTGCAGATCCACGCTAGTATGTCCGTGCGGTGCTGTGAGGGGGCGCACAGCAGCTGCAGCATACTGTCTGCTTCCTGCAGGTACAGACCTTCAACCAAGGGGCAGGACGCAGCCTCAACACGCACACACACGCACACACACGACAACAGAGTCACATCAAGGCAAAGGAAAAGAGTCATGACCAAAGGCACAGCGGATCTGTGGCTCCAGCAGTACTGTTTCTATTCGACCGCATGAGGCAGCAGTCAAAAGACCAAGAAGAAAGGACGCAGCAGGAAAACCACTGTAAAAATATTCATGTAGAACAAGTCCAACATTGTACCGAAGCCAAATCAGCTACACAGTCCCTTAGAACAGCGGTTCCCAACCTTTTTCGCGCCACAGACCGGTTTATTTATGCCCGACAATATTTTCATGGACCGGCCTTTAAAGTGTCGCGGATAAATACAACAAAATAAAACTAGTACCGGTACCGAAAAAATGAAAATGTATTCATAACACACATGAAAAGACCAAGGAAAACCGAGTAAACGATAAAAACGATGACAAAATAATGCTGAAAACCGATAAAAACTATACATTTCACACCTGAGCCTCAACTCTCGCGGCCCGGTACCAAACGACTCACGGACCGATACCGGTCCGAGACCCGGGGGTTGGGGACCGCCGCCTTAGAAAACATCACTAATCATTTCAGTGCATTAATGAGCCGCTCACGTTCAAACAAATCACAGAGCAGCGTTTAATGCTATGTGAGCACAACTATGACTTTATTTAGTTAATATTGTATTTAATGTTTACCTCCAATGAAGAATATACATGACGAGCAAGTTGTTTCTCTATCAGAACACCCGCCATTATCCAAACCGACCTCGGGTTCTTCTTCGTGGGTTTTATTGGCGGTTGTCAAACAGCGACCGTGTGCATTACCGCCATCCTTCGGCGTGACGTGAGGACCAGAGGAAAGCCACTCAGGAATGTCGGCTGATGTTTACACGGGGTGCTGTTCCTGACAGTCCTCAAGGGATTTATGTCTCTTACCAAAGTCAAACTAGACATTTTTTCTTTGATATTTTATCCTATAAATCAATACGCTGTTAATCCAGCTGCCCTCGGAGAAAGAAAACAAAAATCAAAGGCTATCAGATAAATTAGTCTGTCTGAGAAAATGCAATATAGCCTGATATCGTTCATTTCTTCAGTTCTTTTACAGTATATCAATAAGATCCACTTTAACTTTCACTTTACTGGGGCTTTGCATCAGTCACTTTTTCCCAACTTCATATTTCTGACAGCGTCATCAAACATGTTCTGTGGTTTCATCTTCTCCACAACTGCATTTCCCCTCACGGTGGGTTCTTATCATAAATAATGTGCCAAAACGTTATTACCTGCCTGTTTTCACAGTGGGTAGTTGTTGGTAGGACTGCGTGAGCAGGGCAACAGAAGCTTTGACCTTTGGGGTCCCTGTATGGGCCTACAAAATTATTCTGGATGGGTTTTCTAAAACCTGCCGTGGTCCGGTTCCTTAATAACATTTCTTTTAGTCAAGTCATATCATGAAAGCAACAATAGCCTGAAATGTCCAAATGAATGGCCCACCATGGTATTATAGGAAAAACCATAAATCCTTTGAATGAAAACAAACGCTGTTGTCACAGTGATGTACACTGTCTTGTTGGTATATATGTATCAGTCTAATAAACTAAACTATTCTGGTATTCTAAACAGTACCCGAAAGTAGACTGCTTGGTCGAGTTAACCTCCTAAACTATCTAGAACACATGGTGAAAACCTGAAATTAAGACAGAGAAGACTAGAGGAGAGACATGATCATTACTGATTACTGATGACAGATTTAGATATATTTTCATAAACCATTCATTTGCCACATCAATAAACAGCATGGCAGGGCAAAATATTTTTTCTAAGATGGCAACCTTTAAAAAGTGAAAGGAGACAGAAAGACAGGTGAGAAAGAATAAAACTTAATTGACTTTTTGTTGGCATTTTACACACAGTACTGGTACAGAATCTAGAAAATGTGGGAAAATACTGGCAAAATCAGCTGATCACTGATCAGTTTCATGATTGAAGTAGAAACAGGAGAGGGAGGGGAGAGAATGAGAGAAGAAGAGGCAGTTGTGCAGCAAAGACAGAATAACTCCAGCTTTGTGTCTTTTTCATTGTAGCTGAAGTCCGGGACAAACTGTGTTCCTTTTCACCTTAATACGAAAAACGCGCAATATTTTCTCTGAATACGAGACCATTCCGTTTTTTACGGGACGGTTGGAAACTCTAATAACTAACCTTATAAATAAAATAAGATAAAACAAGTTCAACATCAATAACATCAGAGCACCCGCCCAGCAGTATATAAACTCCACAAAATATGAATAAAAACAGACAGGAATATTATTCCAGATTAAATAAACTTTAAAAAAAAACAAACTTTAACTTTAAATATTTTGCTCTTCATAAAAATATATCCTGTCAAAATTATGCAAGTTAGAAATATGAACATGCTGCCAAAACCCCCCAGAAAAAATAAATGAAAGCATATACAAGGTTGGAGCCGCATGTAGATGGAGCTGAGGCATTGCTTCAGGAACTAATAAACTGTGCGGGCCATTCAGTGTCGTACTTTGCCTTGAGTGTATCATTACACTGCAGCTCCATCTGAATCTGCACAGGTGCAGTTCAGCAAAGTCCGCTGACTTGGTTCAACATTACTTGGCAACAGGGAAAGTGAGGCAGGTTGCACTGGTACATTTGTGACAGCTTCACTTGAAATGCCTTCACCGCATCATACATGTCCATGAACTGACAGATTTCCTCGATGAGCTCAAAAACTCTATTGAGAACTTTTCCCCAACTCAGCCAACGGACCTCTGTATGATGAGGAATGTCAGCAAACTCTGAATCTATTAAATTAAATTAAATTAAATTAAATTAAATTAAATTAAATTAAATTAAATTAAATTAAATTAAATTAAATTCACCAATTTAATACTTCAGTGTAGAAAACTAAGCATAATGGAAATCTTTTGATAAATTTGTCAACACACTGTCTTACAGACTACCTCAACTTTTGTGTGGACACGGTCGCCCCTGCTAAGACGGTACGGTGTTATCCTAATAACAAACCGTGGGTAACACAGGAAGTCAAAGCTGTCCTCAACATGAAGAAGAAGGCTTTCAGGAGCAAAGTGAAGGAGGAGATGAAGGCAGCACAGCGGGAGGTGAAACGCTGCCTGAGGGAAGCAAAGGACACCTACAGGAGGAAGGTGGAGCAGAAGTTGGAGAGGAACAACATGAGGGAGGTCTGGAATGGTGTGAAAACCATCACAGGCCACAACACCAAGAAAAGCACAGTGGGGGGGACTGTGGAGAAGGCAAACGAACTTAACAACTTCTTCAACAGGTTTGACCAGCCCACAACCCCCCCACCCTCACCTTCACTACAGAGTCCAATCCCCACTCTCCTACCTCCCTCGCTTCCCCCCCTTCCTGACACCATGACACCCCCCTCCTCCAATCCCTCTCTCAGCAGCAAGACATCTCCCCCCCTCCCCTCCTCCCAAACATCTCCCAGTGTCACAGTGGATCAGGTCAGGAGACAACTGAGGAAGCTTCGCCCCAGAAAGGCAGCAGGCCCAGACAAGGTGTGTCCTAGGATGCTAAAGGCGTGTGCTGCTGAACTTGGGGAGCCGCTACAACGAGTCTTCAACCTCAGTCTGCGACTGGGGAGAGTGCCCGCCCTATGGAAGACATCCTGCATCGTCCCGGTCCCCAAAAAGAACCGGCCCAATGAGCTGAATGACTTCCGACCGGTGGCACTGACGTCACATCTTATGAAGACTCTAGAGCGGCTCTTCCTCAACCTCCTCCGACCACAGGTACAACATGCCCAGGACCCACTACAGTTTGCATACAAGGCGGGTGTCGGAGTGGAGGATGCCATCCTGTACCTCCTACACAGAGCCCACTCACACCTGGATGGGGGAAAAGGCACGGTCAGGATCCTGTTTCTTGACTTTTCCAGTGCCTTTAATACCATCCGGCCCTGTATGCTTCAAGAAAAACTGAACAGGATGGAGGTGGACCCCTGCCTGGTGGCTTGGATCTCCGACTACCTCACCGACAGACCACAGTACGTCAGGCTGAAGGACATCACGTCTGACACAGTGGTCAGCAGCACAGGAGCACCACAGGGAACTGTGCTGTCCCCTCTTCTCTTCACCCTGTACACCTCTGACTTCTGCTACAACTCTGAATTATGCCACATTCAGAAGTTTGCAGACGACACAGCCATCATGGGGTGTATCTGGGATGATCAGGAAGAGGAGTACAGAAGTCTGGTGAGGAACTTTGTCGCATGGAGTCACACAAACCACCTGCAACTCAACACCTCAAAGACTAAGGAACTGGTTGTGGACTTCGGGAGGTCTAGAGCAGGTCCACTGCCGGTTCAGATAGAGGGGGAGGAGGTGGAGGTGGTCAACAAGTACAAGTACCTCGGGCTGTGGGTGGACAATAAACTGGACTGGTCATGCAACACAGAGCACCTGTATAAAAAAGCCCAAAGCCGACTGTACTTCCTCAGGAGGCTGAGGTCTTTTAACATCTGCAGGAAGCTCCTGAGGATGTTTTACCAGTCAGTGGTTGCTGGAGTACTTTTCTATGCTGTGGTGTGCTGGGGGAGCAGCACAGCAAAGAAGGACTCATCCAGGCTGGAGAAACTGATCAGGAGGGCTAGCTCTGTGGTCGGCATGAAGCTGGACACTCTGGTGACAGTGGCAGAGAAAAGGACATTAAAGAAACTGATGGACATTATGGACAATGCCAGACATCCTCTGCACACGGCCATAAACAACCAGAAGAGTCTGTTCAGTGACAGGTTGCTTCTCCCAAAGACAAGAACTAACAGACTTAAAAACTCCTTTGTCCCACACGCCATCAGACTGTTTAACTCCTCCCTGGAGGGGAGAGGGAGGGGAAACAGGAGGACAAAGGAGGGGGGAACAACTAAGCTGTAGTGCCTCTTCACCTCACTGTGCAATACCTTTTGTGCAATACTTTTGTAAATAGTCAACGGTGCAATAGACTCAATACTTGAAATGTGCAATTCACTTGTATTTTTATTTTTATTCCTATTTATTCTATTTATCCCCTTCGTATATTTTATTTATATTGTCTCTGTATTTATATATATATATATATGTGTGTGTGTGTGTGTGTGTGTGTGTGTGTGTGTATTATATATATATATATATATATATATATATATAATATTCTGTAACTCTGTAACTTCTGTCGGTGCTGTGCTTTTTTGGAAATCGAATTTCCCAGAGGAACCCACCCGAGGGATTAATAAAGTTCTATCTAATCTAATCTAATCTAATCTAATCTAAAATTACATTAGAAAATACAAAATAAAGTATAAATAAGTATTTGTACATTACTGGCAGTAATAAATGGTGGTTAGCACTGTTGCCTCACAGCAAGAAGGTCCTGAGTTCAATACCACCACCAGGGTCTTTCTGTGTGGAGTTTGCATGGGTTCTCACCCACAGTCCAAAGACATACAGGCTGTATCCCAATTCAGGGTCTGCAGCCTTAAAGGCCCCGGACACCAAGAACCAACGCACCGACCCCTGAGGGCATCAGCCACTGGCAGGGAGTATGGTGAGGGGAGATAAGCCTCCCCTGCACACTGGTGACACCCCTGCACTCCAAGGCCCTACTTGTGTGGGCTGGGGGATGGGGGGGGGGGGGGGGGGGAATAGACCACTGACCTTAGTAGGCACCCCCAACACCCACCAAGGCAACGGGGCCCAGGCCCATCCAGACTGGGGCCTACGGCAGCAGCACCGCCAAGCCCCACAGGACCCAGGGCAGCCCACCTGACCCCACCGCAGAGGAAACTGTACCCACTCCAACATTCAATCATCTCCCAGACTACACAAGACTATAGACACCCAGGTTGATTTTATTCTCCACCTCTCATATGTCTCTCCCCCACCTGCAGAGTGGACTTCTGCAAGGAAACCAATGGATTAAGCTGGTTTTAAAACTCTGGTTACAGTTTCTTAACAAGAATGATTGGAATGAAGAGGCCAGGATCTTAAGATGATGCGCTTATGATCTTGATTTTTTACCCAATAAGTTAGATGTGAGATAGAAAAACTGGGCAGGACAAGGCTTAACGGCATACTGTATGTTTTATGATAAGGGAAATCTTAGGGACTTCCAGTCAGTTAAGCAAGACTGATTTTTTTTTTCAGGTTTCTCCAAATCCCGCATCATTTACATAACTTTATACCCAAGAGAACAAATCTTTTCTTTCTTCCTGTTCTGAATAGATTTGTTGAGGCATACCATGTGGATCCTGGTCTCAAAGTAATTTCTAGACTGTACAAGGGTTTACAGGAGGTTAGGAATTTGAATACAATTTACATCAAACAAAAATGGGAAAGAATCTCTAGCTCTAATATATGGAGATGTTTTGGCTGGAAGAGTCTTTGCCAATTTTTTATTAAACCTGCACAAAGTAAACATTATTCCAACTCCTCCAGCAGCTGGAGAAACTGTGGGGCCCAAGGAGTAAAGCACCTCCACTTGTTTTGGTCCTGTCCATTGATAAACACTTTTTGGGTTTCGATTCATTCTGAGTTAGACTATTCTTAGTATGCAGCTTCCCTTTAACTGGGATGAACTCTTGTTTGGATGTTTATACTCAGTATTGTGGATAAAGTGATCAAGCTATTATATGGCATTTTGAGTGTGGCTGCCCGAAAGACTATCACTAAGAAATGGCTAAGTGTAAAAATTCTGTCACTAAATGACTGGTATGAGGTTGTCTATGGTTGTTTAAAATGGAAAAAATTACATTCTCTAACAGATTTCAATATGACACATTTGTTGTGATTTGGGACAAATGGAAACATTACCTTTTTGCTCTCACAGTGACCTTTGTATTGTAAGCAATACAAGGTCAGGAATAATACACCGTTGGTAAGCACACACAGAAAGTGGCAACTAAAAAAAATCTTTATTTATATAGCTCCAAATCACAAAAACAGTCACCTCAAGGTGCTTTATATTGTACAGTAGATCGTACAATAATAGATACAGAGAAAAACCCAACAGTCATATGACCCCCTATGAGCAAGCACTTTGGCGACAGTGGGAAGGAAAAACTCCCTTTTAACAGGAAGAAACCTCCAGCAGAACCAGGCTCAGGGAGGGGCGGCCATCTGCTGCGACTGGTTGGGGTGAGAGAAGGAAGACAGGATAAAGACATGCTGTGGAAGAGAGACAGAGATTCATAACAAGTACGATTCAATGCAGAGAGGCCTATTAACACTCCCTCTGGCGCAACACTGCAGTTGTCTTTTACTCGCGAGGACGGTCATAGAGCGCTCTTCCCCGCAGCCTCCTCATCATCCCAGAACCACCTCATTTCTTCAGCTATGGGATCTTCTGCTTGCTGGGCCGGGTTTATTTCCATTTCTCCTGCTGGGATCTCTGCTCTGTTATTGACCCAGGGTCGTTCTACTTGAGGTGGAGAACACGGAGAATTTCTTAAGTCAAGAGGCCGCGCAGCAGACCAATTTGAAGCCAGTGGACCATCGGGTGAATTGCTTCAAAATTTTCACTGTACTTGTACTCTGGATATTGCTCCATGTCATTTACTAAAAGATGTTATGACACTGTGGGTATGAGTTTGCTGTCTATTGTCCATAGCAGTCTTCAGTCTGGGTGTGTCCCTGCTGACTTTAAACATGCTGTGGTGGAACCTATTCTACAGCTCCAGACCTTTCTAGATAAAAATGGCATTAGTGAAGTATTTCAGTCATGTTTTAAAGCCCACCACAGCACTGAAACTGCTTTTTTAAAAGGTTTTAGTGACCTTTTCACTTTTGCTGACTTGGGAGATTCTGCCATTTTAATACTATTAGACCTCAGTGCTGCCTTTGATACCGTAGATCATAGGATTCTTATCTCTCGGCTTGAACACTGTCGGAGTCAAAGCGACTGCATTGGAGTGGTTTAAATCTTATCTGTCCAACCAAAGCTTTTCTGTTAGACTGGGCGATATACAGGGAGTGCAGAATTATTAGGCTCGAAAGCCTACTACCAATTTAGCATTTTAGGTGATGTGCATCTCTGTAATGAGAAGGGGTGTGGTCTAATGACATCAACACCCTACATCAGGTGTGCATAATTATTAGGCAACGTCCTTTCCTTTGGCAAAATGGGTCAAAAGAAGGACTTGACAGGCTCAGAAAAGTCAAAAATAGTGAGATATCTTGCAGAGGGATGCAGCAGTCTCAAAACTGCAAAGCTTCTGAAACGTGATCATCGAACAATCAAGCGTTTCATTCAAAATAGTCAACAGGGTCGCAAGAAGCGTGTGGAAAAACCAAGGCGCAAAATAACTGCCCATGAACTGAGAAAAGTCAAGCGTGCAGCTGCCAAGATGCCACTTGCCACCAGTTTGGCCATATTTCAGAGCTGCAACATCACTGGAGTGCCCAAAAGCACAAGGTGTGCAATACTCAGAGACATGGCCAAGGTAAGAAAGGCTGAAAGACGACCACCACTGAACAAGACACACAAGCTGAAACGTCAAGACTGGGCCAAGAAATATCTCAAGACTGATTTTTCTAAGGTTTTATGGACTGATGAAATGAGAGTGAGTCTTGATGGGCCAGATGGATGGGCCCGTGGCTGGATTGGTAAAGGGCAGAGAGCTCCAGTCCGACTCAGACGCCAGCAAGGTGGAGGTGGAGTACTGGTTTGGGCTGGTATCATCAAAGATGAGCTTGTGGGGCCTTTTCGGGTTGAGGATGGAGTCAAGCTCAACTCCCAGTCCTACTGCCAGTTTCTGGAAGACACCTTCTTCAAGCAGTGGTACAGGAAGAAGTCTGCATCCTTCAAGAAAAACATGATTTTCATGCAGGACAATGCTCCATCACATGCGTCCAAGTACTCCACAGCGTGGCTGGCAAGAAAGGGTATAAAAGAAGAAAAACTAATGACATGGCCACCTTGTTCACCTGATCTGAACCCCATTGAGAACCTGTGGTCCATCATCAAATGTGAGATTTACAAGGAGGGAAAACAGTACACCTCTCTGAACAGTGTCTGGGAGGCTGTGGTTGCTGCTGCACGCAATGTTGATGGTGAACAGATCAAAACACTGACAGAATCCATGGATGGCAGGCTTTTGAGTGTCCTTGCAAAGAAAGGTGGCTATATTGGTCGCTGATTTGTTTTTGTTTTGTTTTTGAATGTCAGAAATGTATATTTGTGAATGTGGAGATGTTATATTGGTTTCACTGGTAAAAATAAATAATTGAAATGGGTATATATTTGTTTTTTGTTAAGTTGCCTAATAATTATGCACAGTAATAGTCACCTGCACACACAGATATCCCCCTAAAATAGCTAAAACTAAAAACTACTTCCAAAAACATTCAGCTTTGATATTAATGAGTTTTTTGGGTTCATTGAGAACATGGTTGTTGTTCAATAATAACATTATTCCTCAAAAATACAACTTGCCTAATAATTCTGCACTCCCTGTATAATCCTCAAAAACCTCACTCGCTTGTGGGGTCCCCTAGGGGTCCATTCTTGGCCCAGTTCTCTTTTCAATTTATATGCTCCCTATGGGTTCAGTTTTTTAAAAAAAAAATATGGCATCTCATTTCATTGTTATGCAGACGACTCACAGATTTAGCTGCCACTGAAATGTACATCTTTGAATCCTCTGAAGGGTTTGCTAGATGTCCAGGAGCAAAATTCAGAGTTTTAGTTGTTTTCTAGGTGCCCCATCTTCTTCTTCTTCATCATCCTCCTCCCTTGGTCTCCTCCTTGAACCTCCCGGTACTGGGCTGGGGGGCAGTGGCACAGGGGCATCCTGAACATTGTCTCCGCCATCATCATCGTCATTCCCATCATTGTTGTTGCTATCAGTGTCACTGTGGTCGCTGTCACTGTCAGGACCACTCTCAGGGTCACTTTCGTTGTCGCTCTCATCCTCCTCATCATCCCAGAACCAGTTCTCCATTTCTTCAGCAATGGGATCTTCTGCTTGCTGGGCCGGGTGTATTTCAATTTCTCCTGCTGGGATTTCTTCTCTGTTATGGACCCAGGGTCCTTCTACTTGAGGTGGATTTATTTCTATCCCCGCTACTGGAACATCAGCCTGTTCCTCCTCTTCGTTATCAGCCTCTTGATCATTGTCCTGAACTCTGTCCTCCTCCTCATCATTTCGTTGCACTTGATGAATAACTTGGCCCAGAACACGGAGGTTTTGCTCAGTTAAGAGGCCGCTCAACACACCGTACTCAAGCCAGCGGACCATCGGCCGAATCGCTTCAAAATCCGGACGCTGTTGCAGTTCCAAAATCAGTTCATCGACGGGTACCCCTACAACAACAAACAGGGAAATATATTATTGTTATCATTCATATGATGAGAAAACTGTCCACAAATTCCAATTTATGCAAAATAACTACTTAGGGAACATACAAATATACGCCCACTAAACTTATTACAGTGTGATTGTTCCTTCAAGTAAAAAAGGCTTCAGTCGATGAGCAGCAACGTGTAAATGTCCTCATGTCAGTTTTCCTCAGCCCTCACTCACAGTTGTAATGCACTATTAAATTCAATTATTAGGATTTTGTTATAATTAAGTGCAAAGTCTAAATCATTTTTATAAAGAGACATGTGTATTCCCAGTGCACCAGGAAATACACAGTACCACACAGATGTTTTCAGGGCTCAGAGCAGCCTCTGGGCTTTGTGTGACTGAGGCCTTAAAACTTCAGAAACTTTCATGTGTAGTAACAAACTGTCAGATAATCCACGAGAAAAACTGCAAAGAGAGACCACACTCTTGTCACACCCCTGAAAACACGGGGGAAAGAATCACGAAAGTGATATTTCGTTGTCTCTCATGCAGTAGTTTACAGCGGTCCCTCGTTTATCGCGGGAGTTATGTTCTAAAAATAACCCGCGACAGGTGAAATCAGAAGTAGCCAGCTTTATTTTTTACAATTATTATAGATGTTTTAAGGCTGGAAAACCTCTCACTACACACTTTATACACTTTTCTCAGACAGGCACGAACATTTTCAAACCTTTGTAGAAACATAAGTCCAGTAGGGGAGACCGGGGATAGTTGTAACGTGGGTCAGTTGTAACACTTCCAATTTCTCCAATCAGGGCTAAGTTTCAAATGATGTGATTCATCCTGTGCATGCCCAATTCAGTTCTGCTATCACATGTGAAAAATCAGCACATTTTGTCAAACACAGACAATTTAACACGAAAAAAAGTAATTTGTATGCCAAAAAGTAAGTTTTTCTACTTTATTTCAATTTCTAATAGCATTATCTGCTTTTAAGTTAAACTCATCAAACTTAAATTGTGTTATTTGTATGTCTATGGGGATATATTCTGTGTAGGTCTTTAGTGCTAATGTTTTAGCCGTTGGCTGTAATGTTAGCTAGTTCATGGCTATAGGAGTCTGGGTTATTTGTAACAATAACGCAGATGTTACAACTTACCACACTATTACTTTAACTTATATTAAACAAGTTGGGGCAACGACATCAGCAGAGAGAGGTTCACTGGTCACATTTGTATATGCGGTTAATGCCATTGGCAACACAATTCCTCCACTGTTTGTGTTCCCACACACACATTATGCAGACCACTGTGTCAGAGATGGACCAGTAGGAAGTACTGGTAGTGGAAATAAATCAGGATGGGTGCAAGAAACAGATTTCCTCATCTTTCTGAAGCACTTTGCAAACCACACCAAGGTAAGCCATGAAAAAAAGTAATGGAATTTCGATGCTGGTGAACAACTACATTTTTTCAGCTTCATTGTTATGTTCAAAATTGGTGCAAGAGTTGTAGGTTATAATGCCCACTGAGCCAATGAGGCCAAACTCAAGGAAGACCAACCAAAATTAATGAAATATACAGTTGCAGAAAATTCTATAATTTGTCTTTTTTGGGGGGTTGGAAGATGTTCAAAAGCTAGATTTCTGCATTCTGTCACACACACACACACACACACACACACACACACACACACACACACACACACACACACACACACACACAGCTACATAAATGGCTCTAAGTGCATTCATGTGTTGAATAAACAGAGATTACATGTTAATGTTTTGTTAGTACCCTTATTTCATTGTGTTACATTTCACCCCGGGATATGTTACAACTAACCCAGACTATGGGGTTAATTGTAACATTTCACTCTTTGTGTTTGAGACCATACCATGCAATGGGTAATTGTGCTGCAGAGAAAATAGCTGCACTATTTAATAGCCGAGACATGTAAATACTTTGCATTACATTTTGAATCCACTACCTTAAAAGAGCTCCAATTTACAGACAGAAATGTGAAAAATGTTACAACTATCCCCGGTCTCCCCTATTATAGAATGAAACCAAAGGCAGCCGCAGGAGCCTCTGACGGTGCAAAATGTTTCGTCGGCATTGTTGTGTTTGATGGGGAGAAAACTTACAACATACAGTACAGCACAGAGTCACACTGCTAGCGATTGAAGATGTGTGTAAATTCGACAAACTAAACGCATTCTGTACTGTACAGCAGCGGTCCCCATCCTAAAACCAGTTTGTCACCTTTAAGGTGTGGCGGATAAATACAACAAAATAAAAATGATACGACCAAGACAAAAACTGTGGTATTTTGTAAATATAATATATAATAATATATAACTTTATTAGCAGCGTCCTCCTGAAATGCACCAACAACATTGAGAGTAACGTCCGATCCTCTCTGCGCCTTAATGCTCTCTGGTCGCTATGGTAACGCGTAAATAGTTATTTCAAAATAAAACAACTACACCAGGGGAAAAGACCCAGGAAAACCGATAAAAACCCTGAAAACCATAAATTTCACAGCCTCAACTCTCGCGGCCCGGTACCAAACGACTCAAGGACCGGATGAGAGCGCGCGGTGGAGGATGGAGTCACTAACAATTAGAATAGAATAGAATAGAATTCAACTTTATTGTCATTGCACATGCACAGGTACAGGGCAACGAAATGCAGTTTGCATCCATCCAGAAGTGCTTTAGTGATATAGATATATTACAATATATATTAGCAATAATATAGATATGTGAGTATATTACAGAAATGGGTCTATTATGGTATGTTATAATGTACACGGTATGAAGTATGTTGTGAAATTTCTATAACTATAAGTATGTACAGGCTGTAGTGAGTACAAGCTATGTACAGGATATGAACAGGATATAAATATGAAAAACTATACAGAATATGAAATAAATAACTTTACAGAATCTGGGATATACAGCTATACAGAAATGGGAACTATGCAAGTTGTAAACAGTTGTAGGATTAAAGATTATCGAATGTACAGAATGATTATTTACACAGAGCTATACAGTAGTGCAGTTAAGATAAGTGAGATATAATTCCTACAGAGGCTATATAAAGTGCTAGTGGTTGTGAGTGGTGGTTCAGTCCATGTTATTATTGTGTTTGAGGGTACAGTTGTCCATTGTGGGTGTGTGTATGTTCAGTCCATGAGTTTAACGTGGGTCAGATGTCAGGAGGCAGAGTTCAGGAGTCTGACAGCTGTGGGGAAGAAGCTGTTCCGGTACCTGGTGGTCTTAGTCCGGAGGCTCCTGTGGCGCCTCCCAGAGGGCAGGAGGGTGAAGAGTCCATGTGATGGGTGACTGGGGTCTTTGATGATTTTCCCAGCCCTTTTCAGACACCGCTTCCTGTAGATGTCTTTTATGGCAGGAAGTGGTGCTCCGGCGATGCGCTGGGCAGTTTTCACGACCCTCTGCAACGCCTTCCGGTCCGAGGCAGAGCAGTTCCCATACCAGACTGTTATACAGTTGGTCAGGATGCTCTCGATGGTGCAGCGATAGAAGTTCACCAGGATGTCTGAGGACAGGTGGTTCTTCCTCAGAGTCCTCAAGAAGAAGAGGCGCTGGTGAGCCTTCTTGACCAGCTTGGAGCAGTTGGTCGTCCAGGTGAGATCCTCGGAGATGTGGACTCCCAGGAACTTGAAGCTGCTCACACGCTCCACAGCCGTCCCCTTAATGTGGATGGGTGGATGTGGGTCAGCATTCCTCCTGTAGTCCACGATGAGCTCCTTGGTCTTCTCGGTGTTAAGCAGCAGGTTGTTTCTGTCGCACCACTCAGCCAGACGATCCACCTCCTCCCTGTAGGCGGCCTCATTGTTGTCACTGATGAGGCCAATCACCGTGGTGTCATCTGCAAACTTAATGATGGTGTTGGAACCATCAGCAGGTCTGCAGTCGTGGGTGAAGAGGGAGTAGAGGAAAGGGCTCATCACACAGCCTTGTGGTACACCGGTGTTCATTGTGATGGTAGATGAGCAGCGGTTATCCAGCCGGACATGTTGGGGGCGGTTGGTCAGGAAGTCCAGTAACCATTTGCAGATGAGGGAACTGATGCCCAGGTCTGTCAGTTTCCTGATGAGTTGTGAGGGGTGGATTGTATTGAATGCTGAACTGAAGTCTATAAACAGCATTCTGGCGTAGGTGTTGTTGTTGTCCAGGTGTGAGAGGACAGAGTGCATTGCGATGGAGACTGCATCCTCTGTGCTCCTGTTCCGGCGGTATGCGAATTGGTGGGGGTCCAGGGTGGGGGGGAGACAGGATTTGAAGTGTGCTAGGACCAGTCGCTCTAAGCACTTAGTGATGATGGGGGTGAGTGCTACTGGGCGGTAATCATTGAGGCAAGATGGGTTGGAGTTTTTGGGTATCGGGACGATGGAGGTGGATTTGAAGCAGGCCGGTACCACAGCGTGGGCCAAGGACAGATTGAATATGTCTGTGAGCACTCCTGCAAGCTCCCCAGAACACGCTCTGAGAACACGCCCGGGGATGCCATCAGGGCCTGCAGCCTTGTGGACATTGATCCTGCTCAGCACCGCTCCTACATCGGTGGGGGAGAGAGTCATAGGTTGGTGGTCTGGCGTCATGTCTGCTTTGGTTGTGGTTGTGGGGTTCCCTCGCTCAAAACGAGCATAAAAGTTGTTGAGCTCGTTGAGGAAGGAGACATCAGAGGATGCGGGGGAGGGTTTGGTGGTCCTGTAGTCTGTGATGGTCTTGATCCCAGAAAGGCGATTAGTAATGGACTAATAAAATGACAACCATTAATGCAACATGAAAAAAATAATAACAATTTTCTTATCGTATTTACATCGTTTTTATGCTTATGGCACCTAATATGAATTAATTATTAACTGTACACCTTTGCTTTGTTGTGAACCCTATGAATAACAGCTATATAGCTTTTTGATACTGCCTATGGGGAATAACAGAAGTCTTCCAACCTATCACGCACTTACTTTGAATCGGGATGTTTAGTCCGTCTCCTCTGTCCATTCTTCTGGGATGATACACAATCTGGAGGAAACTAAAGCAGTACAGCTCTCAAACTTTACGGATTCAAACTTATCCAGAGTTATGACACAGTCCTTAAAATGCTGTGAAATCTTTTAGCTCTTTAAAAACGCGGAGTAAATGTAGACTAATCGCCACTGAATGCTGCGAGGAACGCTGCCAACTGTTAACTGATATTTCTCTACCAACTATTCAAATATAATGACGTCACACGTTAACTTTGTAGTTTTGCGTTCTGACTCTTCGGTGACGTCATCGATTGAAGCTGCTCAAGTTCTGCTGGTGAAAAAACGTCACTTTGAAACTTTTACAGGTGAAGCATTTTTTTTTTTTTACAGTTTTGAAGGTATTATAGTGACAAAAGGGGCCACAAGATGGCGCCATTTTCACGTAGTTGATACCGTTGGCTGTTTGGTTTCTGTTCACACCCCTCCACGAGTGTTTTGCATAAAGTATTCAGGCTCATGATTTCTGCTTCCTCTCTGGCTGAATTATATTACATTAAATTAAATTAAATTAAGGAAACTAGAGCGAGTCTTTCATCATTAATTAGTTATTTACCTAAAGTGCATTTTTGGTGCTTTACATGTTTGCTGAACTGCTTCATGGGCTAAAAACCTTCTGATTCGTTAGACGCTGACTCTGTTCTTCAAATAAAATCTAAACTTTTTCATTTGGCTTCCTGGATTGCCAAGTTTGAAAATAAAAGCATTCAACAGAGTGTCAAAATGTGTTGTGTAAGTGTAGAAACACTGAACAAAAATATAAATGCAACACTTTGGTTTTTGCTCCCATTTTTCATGAGCTGAACTCAAAGATATGAAACATTTTCTACATGCACAAAACACCCATTACTCTCAAATCAGTCTAAATCTCTGTCAGTGAGCACTTCTCCTTTGCATCCCACCTCACAAGTGTGGCATATTAAGGTGCTGATTAGACAGCATGACTTTTGCACAGGTGTGCCTTAGACTGCCCACAATAAATGGGCCTGCAGGAGGGTGTGCCCATATAGCTTTTTTTAGGCTGCACTTGGCCAGGCCACATGGGCAAAGGCCCAGCCATCAGGCTGTCTGCAGCTGCAGTCACAACTGACAACATACAAAAAGGACGACGACCTGATGAATTTTCTTTAAAAATATCATTTTTAAAAATGGCTGCCAATATTTATTTCAGACAGTTTGACAATAATTACAGTTTACAGCATTCAAAAATCATGTTCACCACTCAGCTGTTTTAGGGAATACACCAAATACCACGTGTTATTATAATGTGGTCAACGTATTTTCACTTTATTTGTCACAAAGTTCATCTGCTTTTCATGTTGGTGCATTTCCACATCTCATTGTTCAAGCAGCAGGCTTATCTTGAAAACATGCATTTTTCCCCCCCAAGGCTGGTAAGGCGTTAGAATATTCAACCGTTGCTTTGGTTTCAGACGTCAGTGATTGTGGCTAAATGCACATTTTTTTTCTTTATTTTCTCAAAAACAGATTCACTAACTGTCAATTTGTTTTCCGTTTTACTATTAAAAAATATTACAATACCATTTGCTTCCATTGGGCTGGAGAGGCATCTGGGTGACAGTGATCACAACTTTGTACAGTTTGTTAAAAATCTACTCTACTATGTAACAGTATCTGTGTGAGGTGACCTGCACCCCTAGTGTCTGCTCAGTAGCTGAGTATCTGTTGCGCAGAACTGCTTTGCTGCTGAGGGGTGGCTGGCTGGGCCGGCCTGGATCTGGGCCTCCTGACTCTCCCCATGTGCACCCTCCACCACTGGAGTGACCTGGCTGCCCTCAGCTGCAGGTACAGGCCTCCATGCCAGAGTCGGGGCCTCTAGCTGGTGGCCCATGGGGTTGACCAGAGTGGCGAAGTTGATGAAATGGGCGACGGACTGGGGTGTCCTGCTTCCAGCAGAACCTACAGTCTCTGGGATGAGTTCTGCAGACCGGTTGTGCAGCATAGCGGAGCCACTGACTGTGTCAAAGGTGACCGTGAGGATGGAGTTGTCCAGTGTGAGGGGCCGGTCGCTGGCTGTCAGGTGGCCCACGGCGACAGGCTGCAGGCTGGTAAACTGGGCAGGGGCGTGGCTGGTGATGGGCGTGACTGTGATGTTGGCCAGTCCCACTGAGCTATTGGGGGAGGAGGCTGATGGAGCACTGGGGTCGGTCAGAACCACCACCTGAAACGGCAACAATGAAATCAATTGCAACTCGATGATGAAAGCAGCTCATCTGGTGCCAAAGCACAACACTGTTGTTATAATCTAAGTTTGTAAGGAACAGTAGCTGGCTGAGGCCGTGAGTCAAGCTCAGCCAGCGATCCTGGCAGACCAGCTGACTGAACTGAACTGAATTTTATTGCATTCACATAGCACCAAATGACAACGGTCACTTCAAGGTGATTTATATTGTAAAGACTTTACAATAATGCAGAGAAAACCCCAACAATTAGACACCAGCCAGTGATCAAGCACTCTGTGACAGCAGGAAGGAAAAACTCCCTTTTAACAGGAAGGAAAGTGTTGTTAATGATGCTGCCGCTCTCCCGCCCTCTTGGCTTTCCATACTGCACATGTTAGAAAAGTTCCAGAACAGAGGCCAAATATAAATTACTGCAGCTGGAAAAACAGTCTTAAAACTCAAGTGGCCCAGACAGAAATAATGTAGTAAACACATCTGAAAAATAAATACAATTAGAAAATATGTCTTATTTCACATTTTTAAATCAAACTATTTAAGCATCATGCCACTTTGTATAGTTATATTATTAAAATTGTTAAAGGTCTAATGTGTTTGAGCACATCTGTAATCACAAAGCCTTAGCTGTCAATTGTGGCTTCAAGCGTTGCACTGCATTTGTGTAATTTCATAACACTGTCTTAACAGTAGGAAAACAATTTGATATTATAAATGTAATCATTTTGTGGTTTGACTGTGTGTATTTTACACCTGCTTTACTCAACAGATCCACATTTTATCCTACAATTCCCAATGAAGTCATAACTACTAGGTCAACAATTACCAAAGTCAGCAATTTATTAGGTTATGTAACATTATAGCCCATTCAAAAAAACTTTATTAGACAACTGCCACAGTTATTAAATGATGACTTCATATCAAATAATCAACAAAACAAGTGCAAATCCAGATTTATTCAGCCTTTCATCGGCAATGTCGAGCCAGCCGCTGTGGGTGACTTAAGGGCTCTTCAGGGAGAAAAACTTCAGTCTGTGTTTTCCTTTTTAATCAGGCCGCCTGCCTTTATCCACTTATCGTGGTGTTCGGGGGGAAAGAAGTTGGACACGTTATTGTAGCAACAAAGCAGAATCTTCTGGGGGAAATGTGCACATGTACAGTGGGGCAAAAGAGTATTTAGTCAGCCACCGATTGTGCAAGTTCCCCCACTTAAAATGATGACAGAGGTCAGTAATTTGCACCAGAGGTACACTTCAACTGTGAGAGACAGAATGTGAAAAAAAATATCCATGAATCCACATGGTAGGATTTGTAAAGAATTTATTCGTAAATCAGGGTGGAAAATAAGTATTTGGTCACCTCAAACAAGGAAAATCTCTGGCTCTCACAGACCTGTAACGTCTTCTGTAAGAAGCTTTTCTGTCCCCCACTTGTTACCTGTATGAATGGCACCTGTTTGAACTCATCATCTGTATAAAAGACACCTGTCCACAGCCTCAAACAGTCAGACTCCAAACTCCGCCATGGCCAAGACCAAAGAGCTTTCGAAGGACACCAGGAAAAGTATTGTAGACCTGCACCAGACTGGGAAGAGTGAATCTACAATAGGCAAGCAGCTTGGTGTGAAAAGATCAACTGTGGGAGCAATCATCAGAAAATGGAAGACATACAAGACCACTGATAATCTCCCTCGATCTGGGGCTCCACGCAAGATCTCATCCCGTGGGGTCAAAATGATCATGAGAACGGTGAGCAAAGATCCCAGAACCACACGGGGGGACCTGGTGAATGACCTGCAGAGAGCTGGGACCAAAGTAACAAAGGTCACCATCAGTAACACACTACAACGGCAGGGAATCAAATCCCGCAGTGCCAGACGTGTTCCGCTGCTGAAGCCAGTGCATGTCCAGGCCCGTCTGAAGTTTGTCAGAGAGCACATGGATGATACAGCAGAGGATTGGGAGAATGTCATGTGGTCAGATGAAACCAAAGTAGAACTTTTTGGTATAAACTCAACTCGTCGTGTTTGGAGGAAGAAGAATACTGAGTTGCATCCCAAGAACACCATACCTACTGTGAAGCATGGGGGTGGAAACATCATGTTATGGGGCTGTTTTTCTGCCAAGGGGACAGGACGACTGATCCGTGTTAAGGACAGAATGAATGGGGCCATGTATCGTGAGATTTTGAGCCAAAACCTCCTTCCATCAGTGAGAACTTTGAAGATGAAACGAGGCTGGGTCTTCCAACATGACAATGATCCAAAACACACCGCCCGGGCAACAAAGGAGCGGCTCCGTAAGAAGCATTTGAAAGTCCTGGAGTGGCCTAGCCAGTCTCCAGACCTCAACCCCATAGAAAATCTGTGGCGGGAGTTGAAAGTCCGTGTTGCTCGGCGACAGCCCCAAAACATCACTGCTCTCGAGAAGATCTGCATGGAGGAATGGGCCAAAATACCAGCTACTGTGTGTGCAAACCTGGTAAAGACCTATAGTAAACGTTTGACCTCTGTTATTGCCAACAAAGGTTATGTTGCAAAGTATTGAGTTGTATTTTTGTTATTGACCAAATACTTATTTTCCACCCTGATTTACAAATAAATTCTTTACAAATCCTACCATGTGGATTCATGGATTTTTTTTTTTCACATTCTGTCTCTCACAGTTGAAGTGTACCTCTGGTGCAAATTACTGACCTCTGTCATCATTTTAAGTGGGGGAACTTGCACAATCGGTGGCTGACTAAATACTTTTTTGCCCCACTGTACCTGCTGGATGCTCTGTACAGCAGAGCTCATCTCAGTCTCATCACCGACAATGCCTTGGTTCAGCAAAATCAACGTATTCATCGGACTCAGAGCTCCGGCTCAGCTGAGCTTCTCTGCTTCTTCTTGGGGTGTCGGGAAGGTCGACTGGGCTGCTCCTGACACATCCCGTCTTTTTCCATGGTCAGAGAGGGCTGCAGAAGGAAGTGAAACATCTTTAGTGTACAGAAAAATGCAGATTTTAAGGCAGCTGACACCACAGACATACTTAATCCAGTATGGTTTCTTGTTGTTTGTCAGTGTTTCCATAGCTACACCTCCCTAAAACCACCTTGCTTGTCAATAAGGTCAAAGGTCAAGGTCAAATCTATTTATACAGCACATTTCAAACAGCCGATGCTGCACAAAGTGCTTAACAATATAAAAATGGCATTAAAAAGCATGAATGTAATACAATAATAACAATATAAAACAATAATAGGACAATAACTAAAACTATTTAAAATAAGACCAGAATGCTTGGGTCATATGTGTTAAAAGCCAGGGCATAAAAGTAGTGATTTAAAATGCTCAAGTGTTTGTGCAGATCTAATATTTAGGGGGAGACTATTCCAGAGTCTGGGACCTGTCACAGAGAAGGATCTATCACCACGAGATTGGAGACAAGTCTGTGGGATGGACAGCATTCATTTTGAGCTAGTCCTCATGGTTTTTCCTGGAGCATAAACAGAGAGGAGCTCAGGCAGGTAAGAAGGCGCTCGGGCATTAAGCGACTTAAAAACAAAAAGTAAAAGTTTAAATTGGATCCTGTAGGAGACAGGAAGCCAGTGTAAAGAAGCTAAAACTAGGGTTATACGCTCTCCGTTTGATACCAGTTAGCAGGCGAGCAGAGCAGCTGCATTTTGGACCATCTGAAGACAATGGATGGAGGCCTGGTCTAGACCAAATACAATGAATCGTTTTTGGTCTGTGGTGTCAGAAATCCAGAATTTTATTCTAACCTGCACAATGCTGATAGATGAATCATTCATTGACAAATTTTCCTGAAGATCATCAAACTCGTCGATTCTCACAGACACCACCTGTAGGCATATAAGAGAAGGACAGCATTTCAGGTCGAGTCTGCCTTTAGGGTGCTGTAATATGGGTTGTTTCCTCTCAGGTCTGACCCCACTCACCTCGGGATGTTTGCGTCGCAGGTGTCGGTTCATAGAAGCGCGAGTGGACACCTTTGTCCCGCAGAGGTGACACGACTGGGCCTCTACCTTTTCGTGGGTCAGGTGGACGTGCTTCTGCAGCATGTACTCTGTCAGATATTTCTTATCGCATGTGGGACATGTCCACATACCCACTGCAGCAGCAGAGAAGGAGAGGAGGTCAGCTCAACAGCATCACTTAGTATGAAGCCCCAAATTAAACTCTATCATATTCAATGTTGTGTGTAATGCACTCCAAAGCATCTTTGCTTTGTGTTGTTGGATTTGTGTTCATACATATGAAAGATCACATGTGTGTTCTGACTTTGATAGGGATATATGTTGGTGTGTAGAACAGCAGAACTGGTAATTATGTGAATGTGTTTCAGGTCAATTTATGGAGCAAAAGTAATGTACCGAGTAGTGTAACAAATGATTTACTCCATCACAATTTTGCTCAATAACGTATTAATCTCAGTGGCTAAATCTCCAAGTCCTTCCCTGTCTTATTAAACTTTTGTTTAAGAAAGAAGACACATTTTCCTAAAAATTGTTTGTAACTTTGCTTCATAGTTCATGCTTCATACTATTCTGACTGGCTGCATCACCACCTGGTATGGCAGCTGTAATGCTCTGGACCACAAAGCTCTGCAGAGGGTGGTGAGGACAGCACAGCCATGCAGGATCTCTACAGACAGCGCTGCATGAGGAAGACTATGCGCATCCTCTCCGATCCCAGCCACAGACTTTTCTCACTCCTGCCGTCCGGCAGGCGGTTCAGGAGCATTCAGACCCGCGCTAGCAGACACAGAGACAGTTTCTACCCACAAGCCACCAGGCTTTTGAGCTGCTGACGTTCTGCACGCACCATTACACACTCACTACAACTACAGGACTCTAGACACTGTCACTTAAATGCTTATTGCACAAGTTTTGCACAACATGTAAATACCAACTTGCCCTAACTTTTAAATATTTAGAGAATTTTTTCTTTCTTTTTCTCTTTTATCATTATTATTATTACTGCTATTTTCTGCTATTCCCTTCTTAATATAACAGCACACTCTCTACATGTTCATGTAAAGGTGAGGAGCACGAGCCAAAGAATTTCATTATGGGTAAATGTGGCTACACTCTTTCTCTGGACATGAACTCAATAGAACGCGAAACTACTGCTTAGTTGTAGCTAACATTACGCTAGTATTTGTCTCAGTCCAAAAATAGCAGGCGTTTACATGAAAGGATACAACATGCTTCTTAAATCATCAGGTCCTGGCAGCAGCTGCATGTCACGGGCTTTTTGACAAGTTTACTTTTGGACCAAACTGCATGGCCATCGGGCATACCGGGCATACAGATGGTGATTTTTCGTTTTTATGGGCTGATGTTTTTTTTTTTGTTGTTGTTTTTTTCCATAACGGTATAAACACTGCACATGTGTCCAGGCTAACTGAGAACATTCCCGCGTCAATCAAGTCAAACTTCTGTTATTGCGCAGCTAGCCGCTCTCAATGGTGGAGAGAAAAGTTGATTCTGAAAGCAGAGCCTTTCAGCGCCAGTGGGTGACTGAATATATGTTTACAGACATTGCTGGTAAACCCGTGTGTCTTAGTAGTGGAGCTAATGTGGCTGTAATTAAGGAATTTAATTTAAGACGGCACTACGAGACAAAACGTCAGGATAAGCTGAAAACCTATATGCAGAGCAGAAACTACAGAAAGTAGAAGAGCTAAAGAAGAATCTGACATTTCAGCAGACTTTTTTCACCACAGCAAAATCACAAAGTGAAGCTGTTGTGAAAACAAGTTTTATTGTAGCAGAGGAGCAAAATCAGCCTGGTACCACTCTGAAGAGCTGCATGATGAAGCTGTGCAACGTCTTGTGTCCAGACAAAACGCAGATTTTGGCAAATGTGAGCCTGAGCAGAAATACGATTGATCGGGTTTGTGAGATGGCCACTGATTTAAGAACACAGTTGTGTGAAAGAAGCAAAAACTTTATTGCATACTCTCTTGCTGTGGATGAAAGTATAGACATGATGGACATTGCACAGCTGACCATCTTCATCCGTGGAGAGGAAATATTGAACATTAAGTCGATGCAAGGGACAACGACAGGGAAAGACATTTTTTAAAACGTATGTCAAAGTGTAACCGACATGAAACTGCCCTGGGACAAACCTGTGGACTTACAACAGATGGAGCGCCGGTGTTGTGTGGTGGAAAAAAAGCGGACTAGTCAGCACGTTAGTGCAGGATAAACAGGTTAGTTTGCTGTGATGGTTTAAAGTAAAGAACAGTGTGTGACTGCTGCTACACATCATGTGTAGCAGAGATTCAGATGACTTAGCTGATGATGGTTGTATAGTGTCTAATATAAAGACAGCATAAACTGTGTACTGTCAGTGTGGAGGATGAAATCAGGACAACTCATGAAACATCTGCTCACATCTGGTTAGATTCAGGTGTGTCCATCCACAGAGAGCAGCAGGTCAACTGATCACACTACGAAAATCTACTGGAGCTATTAATATAGCACAAGGTTCAGTGAGCTCTGAACTAAAGTAGAAACATCCTGCAAACAGCTTCTTTTACTTTCTTTCTCCGAGTACATTTCAGTACTTTTACTTGAGTAAAGAAGTTGAATCAGTACTTCAAATTCTACTACAGCACTTTAGTACAGAACATGTGTATTTTTGCCTATGCTGGTATGGGGAGTGTATTCAGTCCTTTAACAGTAGTATGTGTACTGAAGTTACAACCTCTGTCTGAGACCTCCTTCAGTTCCACCTGCAGCTCTCAGTCTGCTGTGGAAAAAGGAAATCCAGGTGAGTTTCTCCTGATCACCTGAGGCCGTCATTACTGTGTGAACGTTACCCACACACATTGTTGGGAAGGTTACTTTTAAAATGTATTCCACTACAGATTACATGCCCCAGAATGTATTTTGTAATGTATTCCGTTACGTTACTCAATGACAGTAATGAATTCTGAATACTTTGGATTACCTATAATACTAGCATGCCTTTTACAACTACATGAATGTACTATTGCTGTGTGAATTATGACTTTTACTGAAGGTTACTCGCCATACCAATACTGACTACATTTTAAAATCTTAATATAAATGAGTAACAGTAGGGTGGACATTAGGTAAGGCTGCACTTTTTGCAGTGATCTCGTATAGAAAACTATTCCACATGTATATAAAACAGGTCCACGGCTCCGAACCGTAGTAAAGGGACCTCTGGCTAATACGGCGGGTTCATGTCGGGCTTGTAGCTGAAAACTAGCTTTACTTTGTTGTCTGGGTCAACTTTGCTAGCAAGAGAGAGAGAGAGGCGTTGAAAGGCTGCTCCAACGGAACTGGGAGCAAAACACGAACACAGTGTACAGTCGAGTCTTAATAGCTTACTTACAACTGGGCTCGTCAGGCACTCTTTTTGGCTGCAGCGGTTATTATTATATTTGCATGCTTCCAGCTCCCGTTTCTGCTCGGGTACAGCTCGTACTTTTCCTTTTTTCTCCCTCCCTCGCTCACTCACAGACACATAACGGGTATGGCAGTCCATTCTCCCTGCAGCACGAACTACACTGCCCATGAGGCTACATTCTTTAGTGCGATGCCTGTAACACTCTGCCTATTGCCTTCATGTTAAATCATTTTTGTGAATAATTTTTAAAAATATTTCTTCACGTTATTATGCGGGGTGTAGTAGAGGTGACATGGGCCGCGAGATTGAGACACAGGCCTCTTAATGCGCGTTTTGTTTGGGGCGTGGAAACCAAAAATAGAGAGGGCACAGCTGACATATGAAACAGGAAGACTGCTGTGTAATCACTTTGGTCGTGTCCAAATTCATGGGCTGCATCCTTCTGAGGACCCGGTCTTTGCAATATGTGGGCTGGGTGCTCAGAAGATCGGATAGGCCAGAAGTAAACGGCTGGGGAAACTGGACGGTCTAGCCTTCTACTGTCTCGGTGGAGTTTAATAAACTTAGCTGTCTGCTTCTAAAATATAACAGGACACGTAAATTCTCGACCATCTCACACTTCTGTTTGATGTTTATTCAGCTTTGTAAAAACCACCCGGGGGATTAATAAAGTTTTATTTTCTCTAATCTAATTTCATAACTTTAATCTCAGCCAAACCAATTTACTCACGAACAAATACAACACAGAAAAAAGCCCAACAATAACATTTTTAGGTTGTCTAAGTCAGCGGTCCCCAACCCCCGGGCCTCGGACCGGTACCGGTCCGCGAGTCGTTTGGAGTTCCATAGCGGACCGGCACCAAAGTGTTCAAAATTAAATAAATAGGTCAAGATGACATAAATAACTATGTGAATAAATAAGACACAGATATGTAATGTGAGAATGATATTGTGAAATAATGGAACACATTTTGAAAAAAATGCTCATTATTGTGAAATATATTACATTCTGCTATATAAATGTACTTATTATTGTGAAATATTATTTCATGGTCATTATTTTTCACAATAACAGATTATTCCTGAGGCATTTTATTTATTTCCAGCCGTTTATATTCCAAAATGTCCTTTTTTTAAAGTCAGTCTTTATTTCAAAATCCCGTTTTTCCCGATGGTCTATTTATTTCACAATGCGACTTTTCAGCAGAATGACTTTGTCTGTCAATCAAGAGAGACAGGGCGGAGCCAGTTGTGTGATTGGTTGCTCCTTTACTCAGACATAAGTAATAGCACATGAATTGTCGATTTAGGTTTAATGGTGCAATGCGTCTCCTATGCAGCTGGCGGCAGTATGCAGCTCAAAATAAACTTAATAGTTGAGGTCCAACTTTCAACACATTCCTCCTCTGGGACACCTACTGTACCTGTGTGCCAAGTTTCAGCCAGATTTACTGTAAAATTACTCAAAAATTAAAGGACATTTATATGCAATTCAATACAGCCAATGCACTACTATTATGGAAATTTCAGAAATTCATTAAAAATCACCCATAGTAGTTGAGGTCCAACTTTCAACACATTCTTCCTCTGGGAAACCTGCTGTACATCTGGGCCAAGTTTCAGCCAGATTTACTGTAATATTTGTGTTGTCTTCGTATAGCTTTGAATAATTACACAGCATCCACTTGTGTTTCGCGAGCGTCTGCTCCAAACATTTTATATCTCATTCACAAGTCAGTCTTCTTTTATAGAGGCATTCATGAGCCCTCTCAAATACAGCGCCCCCTACTGGCAAAACCCCATTGGCACATGAACACCCACACATCACCACATCCCCTTTTCTCTGACAACATAGGTCCCACGAATCAACATATACACATATTTGTATTACAACAATAATTTTTTTTTCTCTCAACACCATCAGAATATAAGATAAAAACAAATCCAGTCATAGCTTTACAGATTAAGCCTAACTGGTCTCTTGACCTTACGCTCTGACTTCCTCAATACAGGTTCTGAAACAACTGCACTTTTCTCCACATGCTCATGTCCATCCAGTGGTTTTAAACCAGACACTGTCTCTGCATGTGACACATCAACATTTTCATCTTCCTCACCATATTGTTCCTCCTGAAATGTCTCTTTAGTCTTCAGCAAGTTACGACGGTTCCTTCTGAACACATGACCTTCTTCAGTTCTTACGTCATATGATCTCGGACCTGCTTCCTGAAGAACAATGGCTTTCCTGCTCCATGCATTCTGATCTTGGATTCTCACTACATCATCCTTTGCAAGCAATCCAAGTGCTCTTGTTCCCTTGTCGTATTGTAGTTTTTGTTTCCATTTCAGATGCTCTTGTTTTTTTATAATTCCTTCACTCTGCTTGCTTTCTGCATAGCAGGGCAAAGTTGTGTGTAGCTTACGATTCATCAGCAATTCTGCAGGGGATAAACCACAGTCAAGAGGAGCAGTCCTGTAGCTCAGCAGAGCTAAATAAGGATCTGATCGACTGTCTGTAGCCTTCTTCAGAAGCTGCTTGATGATATGCACTCCTTTTTCAGCCTTGCCATTTGCCTGTGGATGTTGAGGACTTGATGTGACATGTTTAAAGCCGTATTCTCTTGCGAAATTCTGCCATTCTTTGCATTTATAGCAAGGACCATTGTCACTAATGACAGTTTCAGGTATTCCATGCCTGGAAAAGATAGACTTCACATGTGTGATCACATTATTAGCAGTTGTACTTGTAAGCAGAGCAATCTCAGGAAAGTTAGAGTAATAATCTATCACCAACAGATAGTCTTTCCCATTAAAATGAAATAAATCTGTTCCGACTTTCCTCCAAGGCGCTGTAGGAAGTTCAGGAATCATCATGGGTTCTCTTGCCTGTCTGCTCTGAAACTTGTTACATGTTTCACACTTTCCGACCATGGTCTCAATATCTTTATTAATGCCAGGCCAGTACACAGTGTCTCTAGCTCTCCTTTTACACTTTTCTATTCCCAGATGTCCCTCATGTATTCTTTGAAGTATCAGCTGTCTCAGACTATGTGGTATCACAATCCTATTGCCTCTCAACAGCAGTCCATTTACCACATTGAGCTCCGATCTAACATGATAATACTTTGAACAAGACCCTTTGGGCCAGTCTCCTTGGATATTTTCCATCACCGTTTGCAGCTCCCTGTCTGCAGCTGTCTCCTCACATACTTGTTTTATCTTTGCGTCAGACACTGGCAGAGACTCCACTATCATATTAACATGATCGTCTACTTCTTTCTCAGTGGAGCTTGCGTGACACACCTCTGATGCTCGCGACAGTGCATCCGCTAAAGCTAAATGCTTTCCTGGTGTGTATATCAAGTCAAAGCTGTACCTTTGCAGTTTCATCATGAGACGTTGAATCCTCGGCGACATCTCGTTCAGATGTTTCTTAATGATTGACACCAAAGGACGATGATCTGTCTCAACTGTAAAGGTAGGAAGACCATAAACATAACAGTGAAAAATATCAAGTCCATATGCCAGTCCGAGACATTCTTTCTCAATCTGAGCATATCTAGCTTCAGACTTAGTCATGGATCTAGAAGCATAAGCAACTGGTTTCCAACTCCCTTCTTCAGCCTGAAGTAAAACAGCTCCAAGCCCATCCTTTGAGGCATCTGTCGAGATTTTCAGACTCTTAGTTGGATCATAATAGGCAAGCACCGGGCGCGGTGTCAGTGTGGTTTTCAAATCATTCCATTCTTGTTCATGCCTCGCTGACCATTTAAATTCCATGGAATCACGAAGTAACTCCCTTAGTGCTGATGTTCGCACTGACATGCACTGACATCCTCATTTTCTTTTTAACCACAGCTATTCTTGCACTATCATGTACTGCAGCGACGCTCGTCTCATTAAATGTCTTTGCATGCTGCAGGGCTAACTCACTTGCATGACACAGTCTTTCTGCTTCATCCAGAGTTAACTTGGAATCTCTGAGCAGCCGTTCTCTAGTCCGTTTATCATGGATCCCATACACAATTTGATCACGAACCATAGAATCTTTCAGCTCTCCAAAATCACATGACTGTGCCTTTAGCTTCAAATCAGTCACAAAGCAATCAAAAGTCTTTTCTGGTTGCTGCATCCGAGATCGGAAAACATACCTTTCATATACTGTGTTCTTCTGTGGTGAACAGTGTGCATCAAACTTTTCAACCACTCTGTCATACTTATTCCTGTCACCAACTTCCTCAAACTCAAACGTGTTGAAGACTTCAATGGCTTGAGGACCAGCTACGGTGAGCAGCAATGCAATTTTCCTGGCATCGGGTTTAGAGTCCAGTCCCATGGCAGCCATGTACAGCTCAAACTGCTGCTTAAAACACCGCCAGTTGCTGTCCACATTCCCCACCAGTTTCAGTCCTTCCGGAGGCTTCAAACTTTCCATCTCAAACAGAACTTTGAGCTACTATCGCTTCCGCTCTCCCACTTTTACTCCTGGTACCATGTGTTGTCTTCGTATAGCTTTGAATAATTACACAGCATCCACTTGTGTTTCGCGAGCGTCTGCTCCAAACATTTTATATCTCATTCACAAGTCAGTCTTCTTTTATAGAGGCATTCATGAGCCCTCTCAAATACAGCGCCCCCTACTGGCAAAACCCCATTGGCACATGAACACCCACACATCACCACAATATTCTTCAGAAATTGCAGGGAACTTATGTTCAGTTCAATACAGTCAATACACTACAATTTTGTCTATTTCAAAAATTCATTAAAAATCATCCTTAATAGTTGAGGTCCAACTTTCAACACATTCCTTCTCTGGGACACCTACTGTACCTCTGGGCCAGGTTTCATCTCAATCTGCTGCATCAATAATTGTTTAATATTGATGGATCAAAAGTGCTGCTGAGAGAGTCATGACAGGGACTATAAAGAGACAGCATATTTGCTTGTCTTCACTGACTCGCTTTGAAATCCAGATTTTAATTTTGGAATATTAGGTGTACTTGTGGTTCCTATAGAATTTTAATGTTGAAAAGGAATCAGAGTCTTCATCTCTCAGGCCTCTCTTCTGTGGATGCAGCTCACATCATTCTGTACAATATGATAATTTTTAATTCTACAACTGTTTATAACCTGCATAGTTCACATTTCTGTATAGCTGTACATCTCATACTTCTGTATAGTTTTTTTTATTTCATATTCTGTATAGTTTTTCATATTTATATCCTGTTCATAGCTTGTACTCACTACAGCCTGTACATACTTATAGTTATAGCATATTCATAACTTCATACTGTGTACATTATACATACCATAATAGACCCATTTCTGTAATATACTTGCATACCTATATTATTGCTAATATATATTGTAATACATCTATTACAATATATACTTCTTGATGGATGCAAACTGCATTTCGTTGCCTTGTACCTGTGACATGTGCAATGACAATAAATTCTATTCTATTCTATTCTATTCTATATTAATTCAGAAGACAAACACCCGTCTCTGCTCTCTGCATACCGCGCAAACAGATTCACAGAAGATTCACTCGGTGCTGAGTCACCTAGAACAGCGGCAGAGCTACGCCAGAATGCTCTTTGTGGACTACAGCTCAGCCTTTAATGCAATCATCCCAGACATCCTCTGCTGACCTTCCACCACTCGCCCATTGAGAGCCTACTAACTTACTGCATCACAGTATGGTACGGCAGCTGCACTAAGGCGGATAGAGCCACCCCCCCAGCATGTTTGCAATGAGTAGGAAATGCTCTGTATCTCACTGTACAACTGTATAGTGACAAAGGTATTCGATTCTTTTCTAAAAATTGCTATAAACAGAGGAACCCACACTGATGAAAAGTGGCGAATATTTTTTCAAATGACTATTTTTAGTGGATTTTTGATATAGAGGCAGAATGACAGAATGTTAAAAGAAGTTACTTTTAGTCACTCTAAGCTGGGCATTGCGTTGTCTGGCTGTTCAAAGCCATGGAACTTTAGACTTTCCAAGCAAATAATGATGGCCATACTGATGTTCTTTTCAGCACATTTTACTTCATGTTCATTTTTATGATGTTTCTATTTTTACATAATTCCTCCCACATAGCAAAATTGGTATGGCCTGGATCTGTCACACACAATTTGCTTACACATGGCCTGTGTACCGCAAAGAATGACGGCCCTCTGGTGGCCCAGATCTGGTTTACCAGAGGTGGCCCACACATGAGCCAGCACAAGGCCAGTTGCAGACACACTGCTGGCCCTGTGCTGGCCCAGAACAGTTTCAGCTCTGGCCCCAGATGTCAGCCTAATGTGTACCTTAGCCATGTAAGCCATGTAATAACAACATGTGCTGGAACATAATAGTGCAAAAGTAACATGACGAAACTCTGTTCAGACAGTGAATGGACTGATTCTTATACAGTGCTTTTTTTACTCACCCATATTACTCAAAGTGCTCTATACTAGGGCTGGGTATCGTCACTGATTTCTAGAATCGATTCAATTCCGATTCACAAAGTCCCGAATCGATTTGATCCACGATTCGATTCAATTTGAATCTGGGAAATTTTGACAGAAATATTATAATTCAGATCAGTACATTTACATATTTTTGTATCTATAAAAAGGAAGCTGACACACGCAAGACTTTATCAAAGGTGTGAGTATCACAGCAGATGCCTTTGTGTCAAAGTAGCTGAGGATAAAACACAGAAAAACATGAAGGTGATTTTCCTGGCCTGGGATTTTATAAAAATATTCTGCAGTACATCAAAAACGAAAGAAAACCATTAATCAACACATGATTGTAATCTGAAGTTACAGCAGTTTTATTAGAGACACGGCTAAGCATTTTGCATAATTTTAAAAAGTTTAAATTTGTTCAGTATTGAACCGCAGAAATTAGGTTTTCTTTTCGGAAGTATATAAAACGAAGAAAAAAAAACGTCGGCCGACAGCGCTGTAAACTGTAGTCTTGTGCATAACAAGTAAGCGAATAATGACGAAAACAGATTTTTAGACGGGAAACTGTTCTTGAAGGAGAGGGAGAGAGAGAGGGAGAGAGAGAGAGCTGTGCATCGTGGTCGAAGCAAAACAGTAAAAGTAAGAGTGAATACATGACAATGTTCATGTGAAGCATAGTTTGGATCTTCTTTTGCTGCTGGTTCGGTCAATATTGTTTGGAGAGACATCAAACTAGTAGCTTTAGAATCAGCACATAAAGGGCGTAAACACAAAGTGCGGACCCGCCGACAGATCAGAATCAGCAAGCTGTCGGCTTTCAGCCCCGACCGTGAGAAAGGCAACATCTAACTGATTCTGATCCGCGGGTCGCGCTGTGTGTTTAAGTCTTTGTGCAGAATCCGTGTTCCTGCTCTCATTTACTGTCTTAGCTGTTTGGTGGTGGTTGAAATTTTGTGAGATTTCACCAGAGATTTCGGGCAAAATAAATTTATATTAAAAAAATCGATTCAGGATTTTAATGAATCGATTTTACGTTATCCAAGCCAGAATCTATTTTAATCGATAACTCGATTATAAAAACCCACCCCTACGCTATACAACATGTCACATTCACCCAATCGGGCCAAATGTGGCATGCCATCACATAAACAGTGCCATCTTACCATGCCAGAAGTCAGCCAGCAGTGCCGGCTTGACACCAGATCCAGGCAAGACCCGTCTGCTATGTGGGATGACTTGTTCTTTTGGCATTTTAGTTGTGGATTATGTTTGGGCTGTGTCTCTTGCCCTTTCAGTATTGTTTTCTTGTGCTTCTAAGTGTCCCTTTGTTTCTTTTTAGGTTATGTAGTATGGGTTAGAGATATTTTGTATGTTGTTTTTGTTTAATAAATCCGCCTTTTGGATTATTCCCTGATGTGCCTGAGTTCTGTTATTTAGTGTCACTTTGAAAGGACACACATCCAGCATTGGCATATAATTGTTCTTTCAATTTTTGATAAAGATTACAGTGAATTGAGATGAAACTTGGCCCAGAGATACAGTAGGGCGCCCAGAGTAAGAAAGTGTTGAAAGTTGGACCTCAACTACTATGGATGATTTTTAATGAATTTCTGAAATTTCCATAATTGTAGTGTATTGGCTGTATTGAATTGCATATAAATGTCCTTTAATTTTTGAGGAATTTTACAGTAAATCTGGATGAAACTTGGCACACAGGTAAGGTTGGGGACCGCTGGTCTAAGTGACTTATATATTACATTTAACCTGAGTAGCAAAAGACCGCGGTGATCTGAAAATGATGTGCCGGGAGTTGTGCCGTTCTCGGCGGCTTCAGTGACCCTCCAGCTCCCGAGCCGGTGGGTAGCAGATGTCTCCGAAAACGTCGAAGCACTTTTGCAAATATGCGATATCTTGATAAACCGAGCAGATATTTGATGTTAACACAGCTACATTCTCACCTGAAAATATCATAAAAGTTTATTTTGTGACCCAGAAAGATTAGTAAGAGTAATTTTAAAACTTAGTAGCTGCCACCATTATTGGAAATTGGAGTTTGGCTGGGCCACGCTATGAATTCTGGGATATGGTAGGCCACGAAGGACACACCCGACCCATCCTTCAAATTCGGGGAAAAGGAGGACGCATTTGTCGGCTGCATTCGGAGGATTCTACGAATTTGGACAGCCTTCAGCGCGTCGCTGTGACGCAATTGGTCTACAAATGCGTCTCAGGAGGATGCAGCCCATGAATTTGGACACGACCTTTATTTCAGCAAAGTAAGTATTCTAAATACCACCTTTTTAAATGGTAACTGTAACGGAATACAGTTACGTATTTAAAATACAAATGAGTAACAGTGGTACATGTATTCCGTTACTCCCCAAACACCACTCCTCCCACCTGCTGTACACTACGGCTGTGTCCAAATTGCATACTTCGATGGCCGCATTTGTGGGCAATGATGTCAAAGCAACGCGACAAAGGCTGTCAACGGATGTCCATCTGTATGGTGAACATGAGATATTTGTTATTGTGGGGTTGTGTTTTGTGACATTGTAACCAATACGTCTACTCACCAAAGAATGAGTGAAGCAATATGGATAACAGCAGAGGACAATTTATTTAGGGTCTGATGGCAATTTACCATCGGTGTCCAGCACTTTAAGGGATTGATGGACTGGAGCACATCTGTCCTTAACATACCCTCTTAAACATCAGCTTGACACTGATACATCAAAGGAAACTTAACAGACTAAGTGCAAATGTTTCAACCTGAACAACTTAAAACTTCTCTGGGATACAATGTAAACAAAGACAAGAAGAAGAAAAAATATTTCCATCAATAATCACTTCTCCTAACCAGGAGACAAGTGAATATATTATGTAGAGAGTCTTTTTTCTCAGTCCTGGGGTTGTAACACCACAACCTCCTCAGTCCGTAATCAGAGAGTGTCTATTTGACAATAACCAAAATGTCTTTGGATAGTCTTTGTGAATGCAAAAAGAAAAAAAAACAATGATGTTAGCTGGCCAGCAAAATAAAGAGACTGTATGGCACTGAGTGCGGGCGTGTGTGTGAGTACTTCAGTCCAAATAATTGAAGTCCGGATGGATGAATGGATGGCAGCCGCTTGTCCTTTAATGGCACCAGCGAGGCAGCACAGCAGTAAGGCATCTGGCAGGAGAACGAACAATAGTCTTTTTTAAGGCTACTGCAGAAGAAGATATTCCCCGCTAGCTCACCCAAGCTTGCTCTCTGGCACAGCTACAAGCCACGTGAGCTCATAGCCCCTCCCGCTAGGATGTACTACCACAGTCGACTGTCGTAAAGCAGCCGCAAACCAATAGCAATAAAAAAAAAAAACAAAAAAACCTCAAAATCATTGAAGAACATTTTATAACACCCAATATAGATATTAGGGGTGCAACGATACACAAAATTCACGGTTCGGTTCGATACTTTGGTGTCACGGTTCGATATTTTTTCGATACAAAAAAAATGTTCATGCGTTTTTAATTTGTCATTTATTAAAATTAGAAATATATATTTTAACTCAAAAGTACAGTTTTTAAATTTAACCCTAACCCTTGTGCGTGTTTTTTATTTTGACAGCGAATGCGCACCTGCGGACCACTTATGTGCAGCCCTGGTTGTTTAGCTCATCATATCGCAGCCACAGAAATTATTTTGTCCATGAAACCATAAAGCTGCACTTTCTTTTTGCCTTATAGTCTGATTTGTCATAACTTTTCCGTTTTGTGGTAAGCTTTTCTTTGGCTGTCACTTCTTCACCCTGACCTGTCTTATTTGGCTCAGCAGAACTAAAATATAAATCCTGCTACTTTTACACACGCACTCACATAAGCTCAGCGATTCTCTGCGCGATCAACCTCTCACATGTTTGAGCTTGCTGCAGGAGATTTCACTTGTCATGTTTGCGTAGTAAGCTAACGATTAATAAGACAATGTCAGAGGAATTGGTGCACAAATTATCATCACTCACCAATCAGTACTGTCGCTCTCTATACACAGTTCGCGCGATTGCAAAGTGAAAGCAAAAAAACAAGCGCAAATTCAAACGGGATTTCAATGTCACATATTGACAGTGGCTCACCGATGCCAATGACATAATTACCCAGCTACATTTCCGAAAGAATGCAAAAGCATTGACATATATTTTTCCTTCCTACAATAGCCGGACGGGCAGGGCAGAGATAGATTTTGGTAGCCTGACTGGAAAAAATCGGGCTAGCGATTTTGTGAGCCCTGTATCTGATTGAGGAATCACTCATCTTTGGAAAAGAGAATTTATTACAGAGAAATGTCTCTTTCCAAAATAAAAGCTATACTATACGCTTCTTCTGGGCTACAGTGGGGCAACAAAGTATTTAGTCAGCCACCGATTGTGCAAGTTCCCCCACTTAAAATGATGACAGAGGTCAGTAATTTGCACCAGAGGTACACTTCAACTGTGAGAGACAGAATGTGGAAAAAAAAAATCCATGAATCCACATGGTAGGATTTGTAAAGAATTTATTCGTAAATCAGGGTGGAAAATAAGTATTTGGTCAATAACAAAAATACAACTCAATAATTTGTAACATAACCTTTGTTGGCAATAACAGAGGTCAAACGTTTACTATAGGTCTTTACCAGGTTTGCACACACAGTAGCTGGTATTTTGGCCCATTCCTCCATGCAGATCTTCTCGAGAGCAGTGATGTTTTGGGGCTGTTGCCGAGCAACACGGACTTTCAACTCCCGCCACAGATTTTCTATGGGGTTGAGGTCTGGAGACTGGCTAGGCCACTCCAGGACTTTCAAATGCTTCTTACGGAGCCACTCCTTTGTTGCCCGGGCGGTGTGTTTTGGATCATTGTCATGTTGGAAGACCCAGCCTCGTTTCATCTTCAAAGTTCTCACGGATGGAAGGAGGTTTTGGCTCAAAATCTCACGAATGGGCCAAAATACCAGCTACTGTGTGTGCAAACCTGGTAAAGACCTATAGTAAACATTTGACCTCTGTTATTGCCAACAAAGGTTATGTTACAAAGTATTGAGTTGTATTTTTGTTATTGACCAAATACTTATTTTCCACCCTGATTTACGAATAAATTCTTTACAAATCCTACCATGTGGATTCATGGATATTTTTTTCACATTCTGTCTCTCACAGTTGAAGTGTACCTCTGGTGCAAATTACTGACCTCTGTCATCATTTTAAGTGGGGGAACTTGCACAATCGGTGGCTGACTAAATACTTTTTTGCCCCACTGTATATTCTCAGCAGCATATTAAACATATCAGGTCCCCATAAGGAGACTCATGTGCTAACGGCTGTCTAAATGACTCGGGTAAAGTTTGTAGCATGCATGCTTGTTGTTTTTGTCTTTGCACTAGGATGTCGGAATAAATGTGCAGTCATATTCGTTGTGTTCCCACCAGTGCTTTCAGGTTAACCTCGTTAAAATGACCTTAACGCCACAACACGGCAAATCTCCGTTAACGAGCTACCCCTGATAGCCCCGTGCATGGGGCTAGACGGCCAACACGTTAACGAGCTAACTGCGCTAACACACTAGCTCCCACCCATGTAATTCAAAACCCATGTAATTCATTCGCGTGGCACATCCAACATACTGTAACATTCACAAGAACCAGACGGTTGGGTCTCAGTTTGTCCGTTTATTCGGCACATAAGCAAGCGGGTTGCTAACTCCGGGGAGAGCGCCCTCATACAACTCTTCTCTCCAGCCTGGCACACACACACCCAAAACAACCAGGTCCCCCCTCCCCTTCCTGTACCACAACCAAACATGAATCTTAAAGGAACAACAACAGTATGCAGAGATCACCAACATGTCACTGTACAATAACACTTAACCATCGTTACACTGCCCCCCCAGCAATAAGTTCCTCGTCCCCGAGGGAACGACACAGTCTCTGAGGCGGGGTGGTAGCCTACGTTCCCTCCTTGACCTCCTGAGCCCCTGAGGTGGACGCGGAGCTTCGGGGCTTTGGGGTGGAGAGTCCGAGGGAGGGGAACGCAGCCCGGGTCGGGGGTCCCTCTGAGCAGGGTCACGGACACTCTGTACACGTCCCTCTGGAAAGGAGGGGAGGGACTGCCCTCTGTAGGGGGCCATCCGGTCTCTGTGCAGCGCTACTATCCTCCCCCTAGGAGGCAACTGCACCCTGTAAACAACCTCCCCTACTCGCTCTAGGACGCTGCAAGGCCCCACCCAGCTGCTATCCAGTTTAGGACACCGTCCCTTCTTCCTCTTTGGGCTGTAGACCCACACCAGCTCCCCAGCATGGAAGTGCCTCCCCTTAGTGGTGATGTCGTAATTCCTCTTTTGGCGCAGGCCTGCCTTCGCCAGCTGCTCTCGGGCGTAGGAATGTGCAGAATCCAGCCGGTCCTGCAGCTTCCTTGCGTAGTCCCGGCCCGGTGGTGCCTCTGGCGCGTCCGGGGGCTTCCCAAAAGCCAACTCTGCAGGAGTTCTCAGCTCTCTCCCTAACATGAGCAGGGCAGGCGTACACTGGGTGGAGTCCTGTACTGCCGACCTGTAGGCCATGAGGGTAAGGGGAAGATGGTAATCCCAGTCCCGTTGGTGTTCTGAGGTAAGGATGGCTAGCTGCTGGGCCAGCGTCCTGTTAAACCTTTCCACCAGCCCATCGCTTTGGGGGTGAAGTGGGGTGGTGCGGGTCTTCTTAATCCCAAGGCGTCCACACACACATGGCAGCAAATACCTTCGACTCAAAGTTACGCCCCTGGTCACTGTGGAGGGTCTCTGCTGTTCCAAAGCGGCTGAACATCCCCTCCACTAATACATCAGCGACAGTCTCAGCCTCCTGATCTGGGATGGCGTATGCTTCCAGCCACTTGGTAAAATAGTCCATTGCCACAAGAACATAGCCGTTTCCTCTGTCTGTGCGAGGAAATGGGCCCATGACGTCCACAGCTACTCGCTCCATTGGGGCTCCTGCTGGTTGCTGCTGAAGCTGAGCCCGGGACTGGTCCTGTGGCCCTTTGTGTGAGGAACATGCATCACAGCTGCGGCAAAAGTCCTCCACGTCCCTCCGCTGTTGACCCCAGTAATAGCCCTGGCGGAGGCGGCGGAGAGTCTTGGAGACCCCAAAGTGGCCGGAGCCAGTGCTCCCATGGCAGGCTTCCAGCACAGCTGACCTCAGCGACCTTGGCACCACAACCTGCCACCTCTCCTCCCCCGTGGCAGGATCCTTCCAGGCACGCTCCAACACCCCCTCCTTCAGCCTGAGAGCTGCAAACTTGGCCCATAGCCCCCTGGTACAGATGGAAAACCCAGTGACCTCATCCCAAAGGGGTTGCTCCCCCTTCTCCAGCCACTGCAGGACCGGCAGCAGGTCCGTGTCTTGTTCCTGCCGTGCCCTCCACTCCGCTGCATCCACCACCAGAAGAGCCCTGCAGGCGAGCTGGGCTGCTCCGTCTATTGTCGTGAGTTCCCGCTCTATTTCCTCTCGCTTCTCACAGTAACGGCAGCCAGCTGCAGCACATGGGCGGCGAGAGAGGGCGTCTGCGTTAGAATGGTGCGTCCCTGCTCTGTGCTCCACAGTGAAATTGAAGGCTTGGAGCTCCTCCAGCCAGCGAGCCACCTGTCCCTCTGGCTCCCTGAAAGACATCAGCCACTGAAGGGCAGCATGATCAGTTCTGATAACAAATGCTGTGCCGCACAGGTAGTACTTAAAGTGTCTCACCCCCGCCACCACAGCCAACAGCTCTCGTCGTGTGACACAGTAGCGCCGCTCACTCCTGTTCAGGACCCGGCTGAAGTACGCCACCACCTTCTCCCCTTCCGGCCCAACCTGCGACAACACCGCTCCCAGCCCCACATTACTTGCGTCAGTGTCCAGGACAAAAGGCAGGGCGGGGTCAGGGGGGGCAAGGACTGGGGACTCTGTCAACGATCTGCGGAGGGTGTCGAACGCCTGCTGACAGTCCCGGGTCCAGGTGAAGTCACGGTCCTTCTGCAGCAGGTGGAAGAGTGGTGCGGCTATGGAGGAAAAGCCCTTCACAAACCTCCTGTAATAAGACGCCAGTCCTAGGAAGCTTTTGAGCTGTTTCTGGTCTGCTGGTGTGGGCCACTCGGTAATGGTGTGAATTTTTTCCTCCAAAGTGCTGATGCCCTCACGACCCAGCTTGTGGCCCAGAAACTCCACCTCCCTCCTCATGAAGTGGCACTTGTCGGGGTGCAGCTTCAGGCCTGCAGCCGCCACCCTCTCCAACACTTGTCTCAGGGCATCCAGGGCAGCATCAAAGGAGCTCCCGTGCACTAGAAGGTCATCCAGGTAAACCAGACACCGTTGCCGTGGGACGCCAGCCAGCACACTGTCCATAAGCCTCTCGAAGGTCGCAGGAGCGTTGCAAAGACCAAAGCTCAGGACTTTGAACTGCCATAGTCCCCTGTTAGTGCAGAAGGCTGTCTTCGGTCTGGATTCCGGGGACAGTGGCACCTGCCAGTAGCCACTCCGCAGGTTCAGGGTGGAGAACCAGGAGGACCCGGCTACTAAGTCGAGAGACTCATCAATCCTGGGAAGGGGGTAAGAGTCCTTCTTCGTCACTTTGTTGAGTGGTCTGTAGTCCACACAGAAACGCATCCTAGGACTTTTTTTTCTTAGGCACCATCACCACCGCGGAGGCCCACGGGCTATCAGATGGCTCTATGATGCCCACGGGCTATCAGATGGCTCTATGATGCCCGCCTTCATCATTTCACACAACTCTCTGTCCGCAGCCTCCTGATGAGCCAGGGGCAGGCGGCGGGGGCGCACTTTAATAGGCTGGGCATCCCCGGTCTCAATTACGTGCTCTACCAAGTGTGTCAAGCCAACATCACTTTCTTTCAGGGCAAAAATGTCACTAAACTCTTTTAGTACCTGCCATAGACTCTCTTGCTGCTGTGGAGTCAGCCCCTCACAGTTCTTTGACCAGATACTCCTCACTGCTAAGAGCCTCTCCTCCTCCTCCGCTTGCTGTTCTGCTGGCGGGTCTGCAGGGGTCTCTGCGGTGGAGGTGGACGCCGCGGCAGATGCTGTGCAGACCGGGGGAGGAATAAGCGGCACCTTCTTCCCATCAGGGATTACGAGGAAGCCTTTGCCTAAGTCCAGTACACCGCCAATGGCTCGTAAAAAATCCAGCCCAAGGATGCAGGCGTCCTGCACGTCAGCCACCCAGGCAGCATAAGACACACCGAGGTCCCCCAGCTTGAACTGGAACACTCCCCTCCCTCTCATTGGGGCCAGATCACCGGTCACAGTCTTAAGTTGCACATTAGTCGGTTGCACAGCAGCTCCGGTTGGGACAATATCGGGTCGGACCAGCGTTGCATTGGACCCCGTGTCCAGCAGGGCCGTACAGGACACCCCCGCGATCGTCACTGGAACATGGCAAAAGCCGCCAACCTGGGTCCATCCCACAGCGATGGCCGCACCGGGTGGAGGTGGTGGTGGTGTGGGGATGTCGTTCTCCCAGGCCCGTGTACTCCCGCCTACACGGGCCCGTGGGCGTTTCCCTGAACCGCTGCAAGCTTGGGGCACTGCCTGATGAGGTGTCCGGGTTGTCCACATCCCCAGCAGCTCTGTGGTCGGCGGTGTGGGCCAGCCCGAGGGGAAGGCGACTGCAGCGAAGCCGCCTGCACCAAGCTGCACAAGCCCGCTGGCGTCTCCATCTGTTCCACAGGTGCTGACACAGCCCTCACCACGTGTGCGTCATCAGCGCCCCCAGAGGATCCTGCAAGCATCTCCCTCTCCAACGCTAGCTCCAGGGCTGCACTGAGTGTGGCCGGCCGAGCAAGCTGAGTTTGCATACGGAGCTCTTTAGGGCTCAGGGCCTGCAGGAACTGGTCCCGAGCTAACTCCGCTTGCACTGATGGTGGCATGCTGTCATACGCCCTCCGGCAAAGGCACTCGATTTCATGGGCCAAAATGCGGAGGGGCTCACCTGGCAATCTGCGTCTGTTGTGGAACTCCGACCTCAGCAGCACTGGTTGGTTATACTGCCCGAAGCGCCTCTGAAGTGCTCCGACCAGAGCATTATAATCTCCCCTCTGCTCCTCGGTCAGCAGCAGCAGGCATGCAGCTGCATCCTCACACAGGCACAAAGCCAATTGGAGAGCTTTATGTTCCTCAGACCAGCCAGCTGCGACAGCTAACAGCTCGAACTGTGCGATAAACACTTCCCATGGCGTCTTGCCGCTGAACTTAGGCGTTTTTATATTCGCTGCAGCTTGCTGGGCGCCGCCATGTTTGTTTACATCACGTGACGGCGCGCCAAGCGAGGTCGACTCCTTCCCGCCGGAATCGCGGCCGCTGTGTGAACAGTTCCCGAGCCTAGTCAAACCTGGAGAAAATCCAGCCTCGGCAGACAGCCGCAGCGCCGTTTCCCTCACTCCATGGGCGGGCGAGCGCGGACGAACGTCCCTCTCCTCCGTCTCCTTCTTAATCTTGCCCGGCAACATCCTCGTCTCGTAACGGCAAGCGTCGCCAGCAACAGGGTGTCGGGCGTTCTGGGGTTCTTCTTTCTTTCTTCACTTCTGACACCAATGTAACATTCACAAGAACCAGACGGTTGGGTCTCAGTTTGTCCGTTTATTCGGCACATAAGCAAGCGGGTTGCTAACTCCGGGGAGAGCGCCCTCATACAACTCTTCGCTCCAGCCTGGCACACACACACCCAAAACAACCAGGTCCCCCCTCCCCTTCCTGTACCACAACCAAACATGAATCTTAAAGGAACAACAACAGTGTGCAGAGATCACCAACATGTCACTGTACAATAACACTTAACCATCGTTACAATACTGTTTTACTTTAGTCCATGACGCGCTTACCTTCAGGGTCATACGTCACATGAAAACCAAAATAATTCCAAACGCCAGATCTGAATGAGGGTGGGGGAGGTTCAATTTGCCATGTTGCAAGGAGAGCTTAACTTCTGTCTCGCTAGCTTGCCCTGCGCTCTTCCTTCTGACTATGCTGTCTGTGTGGAGCGCTCAGTGGATCTGCGCTCGACAGTGCAGCCTAGGCGGAGTAGTCGAACGCAGATTCACTGAGCGCTCAACACAGACAGCATCGTCAGAAGGAAAGTTGATAAAATAAATTACAAATGTTGTATTGTTCGATACATATGCGTACCGAACCGAAAGCACTGTATCGAACGGTTCAATATCGATACGAATATCGTTGCACCCCTAATAGATATATACATATATACTGAATATCACACAATATCAGATAACCAAATTAACACTGGGTTACATCCACCCCTGCTTAAAGTGTGACGTCACTGTCACCCGACAGAGATTGCACTAACCCAGCAATCTGTTGTTGTAATGACAGGAAAAAGTTATTGAGCAATGCAAGTGTCATCGGAAGCTGTGGCTCTCTACCAAACATCAGAAGGAAGGGCGCTTCTCCAGTTGCGCCATGTTTTGTACAGTTATAAGCATGTACAAGGGGGCGAACATACTTCCTCCACTCCTCTTTTTATTTTTATTTTCCTCCAGTTGCTTTCTGGTACACGCATCCAGCGCTGTGGGAGGGTGCCAGAAGGCCTGCCGTCATCTGTGGCTACGAGTGTTCGAGCCTGCACTTTAGTTGAGGTGCCGCTCATGTAACGTCTCCTGTGCATTTCTTTTAATTGACTCTCTTTCTCATGCGTTCTGATTTTAAAAAACAGCTCTGAGAAAGTGGGAATAACATGATGTGCAGATCCCACTATTTCTTTTAGATGCAGAGTGGCAATTAGAGAGTCATCCCAGCAACCTCTGAGGAACTGCTTTAGTAGCTGAACATCAAAATCACTTCTAGGTATGCCATTACCGTCAACTACTTCCTGCAGCAACGTCTGGAGTCGGCGCAAGTAATCAGATGCCTTTTCTCCACTATTCTGATAAGTCTCTAGGTACTGGATATACAGCTCTTCACCTCCAGTGACATTGCCATAAGCCTTGTCGAGCTCATCGAGGTAGTCTTTTGGTGGTGCTTGAGACCCAATAGAAAGGGCTACATTCAAAGCAGGGCTAGCCAAGCTATCGAGGAAAACACGGCGCTGCTGCCCTTCGGAAAGGGTAGAGTCATTTAGTACCTGTTTAGCTCTAAGTCGCCATACCCTGTACTCTACCTCATTAGGGGGTTTTGGAGAATTTCCTGAAAATGAGCGGAGCTCAAAAGCAGAGGGAGTATGCATGGGTGAGTCATGTTTTACAATGTGCTCCACGATAACTCTCTGAACCTCCGCTGGCACAGGATCAACAAGCAGGGAGTCCGCATCCAGTGCCTGTTTAGCCTTGGGCACATGGCCATCATCACAGGCGGCAGTTGACCTGGGACCGGGTGTGGACTGAGTTTTAACTCCCAAGGCAGGAGTTGAGGTAGCTAACCCCTTATATGTATCATTTTTCCCACACATGTGGCTCACTGCAGCCTGATTTAAGGTCGCGGGGCTCACATTATATGCTAATGCCAGTTCGTTTACTTGTTCTCTGAAACTAGCAGTCACATCATCAATTGCTCGAGCAAGGGGGACCACATCATGCGCCAAGTGAAAACTGTCAGGTCCCTGAGGACAGTACTCATCTATCTGAATAACCTCCCAACACTCCCCATCTGCTGAATGTTCTCCATCTAAGAGCATTGGGGTAATGGACTCAGTGAACTGACACTAAATAGTGTCAGGGAGACTATTTGTTGAATTTTGACCACGTGATCCAGCAAAGCGAATGCTCTTTGCACCTCTTGTAGTTTAATCTTGGCTTTAGCCCCTTTTAACAAAACAGTGTACTCTGGATCAAAACCATACCTCCATAGTCTCTCTCTGCAAAGCAGTAGATGAATTCACAGATGTCTGTGCATGTGCTTCAGGATAAAGTTAGTGATGCGCTCCAGTCCCTGTTCGGGCGCCAATTTTTTCCTACTACTTTTAGTTGTAACTAATACGTCTACTCACCAAAGAATGAGTGAAGCAATATGGATAAAAGCAGAGGACAATTTATTTAGGGTCTGATGGCAATTTACCATCGGTGTCCAGCACTTTAAGGGATTGATGGACTGGAGCACATCTGTCCTTAACATACCCTCTTAAACATCAGCTTGACACTGATACATCAAAGGAAACTTAACAGACTAAGTGCAAATGTTTCAACCTGAACAACTTAAAACTTCTCTGGGATACAATGTAAACAAAGACAAGAAGAAGAAAAAATATTTCCATCAATAATCACTTCTCCTAACCAGGAGACAAGTGAATATATTATGTAGAGAGTCTTTTTTCTCAGTCCTGGGGTTGTAACACCACAACCTCCTCAGTCCGTAATCAGAGAGTGTCTATTTGACAATAACCAAAATGTCTTTGGATAGTCTTTGTGAATGCAAAAAGAAAAAAAACAAAACAATGATGTTAGCTGGCCAGCAAAATAAAGAGACTGTATGGCACTGAGTGCGGGCGTGTGTGTGAGTACTTCGGTCCAAATAATCGAAGTCCGGATGGATGAATGGATGGCAGCCGCTTGTCCTTTAATGGCACCAGCGAGGCAGCACAGCAGTAAGGCAGCACAGCAGTAAGGCGCCTGGCAGGAGAACGAACAATAGTCTTTTTTAAGGCTACTGCAGAAGAAGATATTCCCCGCTAGCTCACCCAAGCTTGCTCTCTGGCACAGCTACAAGCCACGTGAGCTCATAGCCCCTCCCGCTAGGATGTACTACCACAGTCGACTGTCGTAAAGCAGCCGCAAACCAATAGCAATAAAAAAAAAAACAAAAAACCTCAAAATCATTGAAGAACATTTTATAACACCCAATATAGATATATACATATATACTGAATATCACACAATATCAGATAACCAAATTAACACTGGGTTAAACATCATCAGCAAATGTTAGTGCAAAAAGTGCAAGAAAGAAAAATACCATATCAGAGGTCGGCAGCCTATCTATATCATTCCTGCACTGTAAGAATCAGCAGGCTTTGAGGAACAATCAGGGAAAGTTTCAGGTCTTTTGTGAAAATCCATGTAGTAGATTGGAAATGAAGCAGTTTGTTCTCTTGTCTTGTTTTAAATCACTTTTTTTTCTTTAAGTTTTTTTTTGAGGGGGGGGATGGGGGAAGCAAAGTTTGTGTGTGGATGTTTTGTTGTTTGTTCAGTTTATTTTGACAGTATGAGAAAACAAAGTGATATGAAGAGATTTTCTCTCTCACTCTTTGTACTTACAGTGCAAACAAGATGGAGAGAAGTGTTGTCTATTGCCTGCTTTGTAAAAAGCCCCAACAGTCCATTCGCACACACCTGAGCAGAGTGTGCTTGAAAGACTGCACACCACAGGAATGTGAGGAAGAAGCTTCCAGAGCCATTACTTCACAGAAGCTGTTTTCTACTGAAGGTAGTCTGGAACTTCTCAGAGCTCCAGGAGTACTGCAAGGATGAAGAATCTTGCATTAAACTCTGCACTCACCTTCAAACACGTGGCTTTATCATCACTGACAGTCCCCAAGCGTGCCCGACAGTCGTGCCAACAGCGAGGTATGTTGACCTTATTGCCACTTCCACATATTGGATGACACATACACACTTTCAATGATGTCTTACCTCTGTCACATTTGCAATAGGTCTGATAAGAAGGAAATTCTTGCCGTGACCAAGAAGGACATTGAATATTTCCACGCAAGGCTTTCAGGCGGTGATTGTATCCCCACATTTGCAATGACTACCTTCAGACAGTACCGCAAGGCCATCCTGATCCTACAACATGGACTGACAGCAAATGCTGTTCAAGAACTTTGTAAGTGCACCGCCAACAATAAAAGTGCACGATAAGTGAAATGACAGTTGATGCAAGTCTGTATTTCTTTAAGCCCCCCCCCCCCCCACACAGGTAGAGGAATTGATTTTATGAGATATTTAGCATTGATTCCTTTTTTCTCTGGAGTTGTTGGACTGCTATTTTAAGAACATCCGTGCAGTGTCCTTGCAAAATCAAATTGCTGGCAGCGATGACAGGGGCAAGTTCTTGCTAGGAGAATGTGGGGTCCCACTGTCCAACCCAGTATTAGATGTACAACGCCTGAGAGCGAGGCGAGTGCTTGACTAGAGATGGCACGATACCACTTTTTTATGTCCGATACCGATACCGATATCATAAATTTGGATATCTGCCGATACCGATATGAATCCGATATAGTGTTTTTTAATCAACAAAACTGTTTTTTAAATATCTTGCTGCATTTTGTATAAGTTCATACTCCAGTTTAAAACAACAACTACACTAAAGCTATTCTGTTATACCCCTATGCAAAAAAAAATATTTCATAGTTCAGCAATACTGATCAATCTAATAAACTTAAACCTACACCATCCTCCCTATTCTGGTATTTTAAAGAGTACTTAGCATAAATATTAAGCAACCTAACTAATAGGGTTCCAACTCCCAGCAACAACAAAAATAAAAAAATAAAAAATAGGGAACCACCCCTCACACTCCACCTCATGATGCTTAATCGACGTAATCAACCTTAATTTGATGAAGTGTGAAAAAAAATGCACAGAAATCAATTATTTTTCAAGAAATATTAAATAGATTCAACATCTTTCTTCAACAAAATTGCAGACTGCACAGATGGTACCTTCCCAAAGGAAAAAGTACTATAGTTTACTAGGGTGTATATATATTAGACTTAATAGTTACTATATACAGTAATTGACTTCTATTCATTTTACATCAAATTAAAACTTTGGGTGTCAGATAATTATTTATTAAAAGCTAGACATTTTAAATGAGAATAAGAAAGAAAAGTATGTCTTTGTGCCCCCTTTTCCCTGTTAATGCCCTATCGGCCCCCCTGGCTAAACTTTGCTAGATCCGCCCCTGCACAGTTACAGCCATCAGCTGCGTAGAAAAAGATCCTGGTGTAGAAAGTAATATTAAATAAATTCTAACAACAGCTGATCAAGCTTAAACGTGCTGCTGTTGTTGTTCAGCCGCTGGTTTCCTCTTTCTGGTGCAAAGTGGGCCAAAAGCAAACAAGAGAGATGGACTCGCGACAGAAAAGCCGATCAGCTGATCGTTAAGCAGTTTCATGATTGAAGTAGCAGCAGGAGAGGCAGTCGCTTGTTAAGCTTAACGCAGGAATGCTTTACAAACATTCAGAGATGGACTTACACACTTGCTTTACTTCTCTCGGGATAACTTTGTTTGAGATGAAATGCCGGGTTGCTAGCGAAGCTCCAAATGCTATCCAGACCACCGACAGGTCCTACATGCCACAGCCGCTCTATCACGTGATGCATACTGCTCCGACGTGCTAACGTTCTGAGGTGAGTTACGGCGTGTTGCAAGTTTTGTGAGGTGCTTTCGTGATATTTAATGGATCGGATTACATTTTTTAATTTTTCTCCGATATTCGATCCAGTAATTTAGGTCAGTATCGGACCGATACCGATACGTAATATCGGATCGGTCCATCTCTATGCTTGACATAACTGGATCAAAAGCATATTAAGAAAGATTGTTTCTTTGATCTGACAGAGAAACCCTAACCCTGTACTCATAACAGTCAACCACATATGTTGCTGTATGTCAGAGATGTGGATAGAGGAGGAGACGGTAAGTGACGGAAGTGACGAGTAAGGTAAGCGACCCATGTTGTAGGTGACGTCAGACGCCGGAGATTTGGTGGAAAAAAAGCGAATGGTAGCATAGAGTTTAACAAAGTTTTTTTCAAGCTTCAGTATTACCAAATATACTAATCAATTGTCATTTAACTAACAACATCTGTCCTATCATCTCTAACACCCTGGAGGACAACAGGGAGAGTTTAGACGCTCTCCAAGATTACATCGACCGCTGTTTTCAAGATTTAGTAATGAAGAAGGCCCAGAGTGCATCTTCCCCGGCCAAAATTGAGACGCCGTCATCGAAGAGATGTCGCCTGGCAGACTTCCCCGGTACAACATCGCCTGCCGGCAAAGACATCGCAGACATCCTGGAGTCAATCGACAAGCGATTGTCCACTTTCGATGTGAGGCTGTCCCTGGTGGAGATTTTACACCGGGAATTTAAATCTCAGAGAATCCCTGGAATTCAGACAGCAGCAGGTGGAAACGCTTGCCGCTGAAAATGCCACACTACGGGAGTCGGTCAAATCTCTCACCGATAACGTGATCCAGCTAAACATTGAAAATAAAAAAATAAAAGAGTCCGTTATCGATCTACAAGCCCGTAGCATGAGAGATAATCTTGTGTTTTCTGGTATTCCAGAATCTGCCGGAGAGGACGCAGAGGCAACGGTGAAAAGCTTCATTAAAATCCACCTGAAGCTGCCAGAGGACACCGTAAAGAACATCGACTTCGATATAGTGCATCGCTTGGGGGGCGTGCGGTCGCGGACCGGGAGACCACGGCCTATTATGGGCAAATTCGGTCAATTCAAACAGAAGGAACAGGTGAAGAGTCGCGGCAGAGAGCTGAAAGGAACGGACTTCAGCGTGAACGACCAGTTCCCCAAAGAGATCCTGGAACGACGCATGGTCCTGTTCCCAGTTCGACGTAGCTTCATCCAGAAAGGCTCCCGTGCTGTCATCGCCGTGGACCGGCTCTACGTGGACTGACAGCTCTACTGCGACCCCGGCACCACACCATGGTTATATTGACTGCACTCCAGATAAGAACCCGCTACACTCTTTTCTTATTCATTCACACTTTCTCCTTTAACATGGGTTTAACCTAGTAATATCAATATGATGTCATAGCAGATATAACACCGTCACCCTCCGTCATTACTTTAATTGGAATGTTTCCGTTTCGTTTCTTTTTTTGTTGTTGTGGCTCACAGTTCATGTGGTTTCTTTCTTTCTCTTGTCTTTCACTGCTGTGATCACCTACTTCCCCACTCACCTACAAACAACACCCTCTATTTCTCCATATTTTCACACCACGATCACGCAAACACATCCGCTCAACGGCAGCACATTCACAACAGCCTCACAGCACGCACAGACTTGCAGGACACATAAGCAAGCCACGCTTGTTCATATTAGTGAATATTTACACACATAGTCAGACTTATGGAGCCTCTCACCACACTTTTTTTCCTCTTTCTATTTACAAACAAGGGATGTTTCCACATTCTCTCCACCTGTCTAAACGAAACACCCATCGTACATCATTAGACATACACGCACAATTATGGGCATGCTGAGGTTTGTCACATGGAATGTAAATGGAGCTGGCTCCAGAGGAAAGAGGTTAAAGATATTTAACCAGCTTAAAAAAAAAACTACAGGCAGATGTTGTTTTATTACAAGGAACTCACAGACCTGTCACAGGTTTAAACGAACTTAAAACACCTGAGTTTCCTAACGTGTTTGCAGCCTGTTATAATTCTAGACAAAGGGGAGTAGCAATTTTAATACATAAAAATGTTAATTTTACAGTACTCGATACAGTTATAGATCCAGAGGGTAGATTTCTAATTATTAAACTATCAATATTGAACAAAAAACTATGTATTGTAAGTATATATGGTCCAAATGTTGATGAACCCTCATTCTTCCACGGATTTTTTAGTGCACTCTCTGAACACCTCGATTGCACACTCATTCTTGGCGGCGACCTCAACCTTGGACTAAATGAAGAAATGGATAGGCTCAACACAACAGGAACTCAGCGCAATTGGCAGTCCACTAATATAATCAAACAGTATATGAGCGACTTTGGCCTTCGCGATGCATGGCGCTCCCTTCACCCCAACAGTAAGGAATATACTTTTTTCTCACATGTTCATCACTCCTACTCTCGTCTGGATTATTTTTTGGTCAGCAGCTCACTGCTGAGTGACATTTCAGACACTGAGATTCATCCTATAGCTGTCAGCGATCATGCTCCTGCATCTTTAACACTAATGCACAAGAATAATACTACGCCAAGTAAAAACTGGAGATTTAATACATCACTGCTTAAAGATGAAGACTTTATTAAATATTTTAAAAAGGAATGGACTTCATATTTAGACTTTAATGACACTCCCGGAATATCTGCTTCTGTTCTATGGGAAGCAGGGAAAGCTGTGATGAGAGGTAAAATAATTTCTTTCTCATCACACAAAAAGAAAGAAGAAAACAAAAATATTCAGGAATTAGAAAAAACTATCAAATCACTAGAAGAAGCCTACGCGTGCGACCAAGATCAGGAAACATTGAACAAAATACGCAAGACAAAACTAGAATTAAATGAAATTATTAATAAAAAAAAAAACCAATTCCTTATACAAAGACTTCACTTGCAGAATTTTGAACACAGTAACAAATCAGGTCGATTTCTAGCTAACCAGTTAAAAATAAAGAAAGAAAAAACAACTATATGTGCTGCTAAAGATTTATCGGGGAACACAATATATGACCCTGGAAGAATAAACAACATTTTTAGGGATTTCTATGAAACTTTATATTCACCACAAATAAACCCATCTAAAAATGAAATTGATCTGTTTCTTGACAACGTAACTCTTCCAAAATTACTAGACAGTCAAGCAATGGCACTGGATTCGCCACTGACGCCAGGTGAACTCCAGGAAGCCCTGATAAGTATGCCCAATAATGAGGCTCCAGGTCCAGACGGCTTCCCTGCAGAATTCTACAAAGAATTCTGGATAATTTTGGCACCAGTATTCCACAGCATGTTGCAGGAAATCGAGAAAAAGGGCAGACTACCACCAAATATGAATTCTGCCAACATTAGTCTCCTGCTAAAACCAGGCAAAGACCCTTTTTTTCCCTCAAGCTATCGTCCAATTTTTCTTTTAAATGTAGACCTTAAAATAATCTGCAAAGCTCTCTCAAAGAGATTAGAGAAAATAACCCCCCTCTTAATTCATCCTGACCAAACTGGTTTCATAAAAGGTCGGCACTCCTCAACAAACACTCGTAGATTACTTAATTTAATAGACTACTCATACAATAAAAACATCGAAACCATAATATTATCTCTAGATGCAGAAAAAGCATTTGACAGAGTTAACTGGAAATTTTTATTCGCAACTTTACACAAATTTGGTTTTGGAAACTTTCATAAACTGGATAATAATATTATACAATTCCCCAACAGCTCGTATCAGAACAAATGACCAGACATCCTCCAGCTTCTGTCTCCTGAGGGGCACCAGACAGGGATGCCCACTCTCCCCTTCACTTTTTGCAATTTTTATCGAACCTCTAGCAGCAGCATTTAGACAGGTTACAACAATTAAGGGCATAAAATGTAAGAACATAGAACATAAAATCAGTCTATATGCGGATGATGTGTTGCTTTTTCTGCAAAACACACAAACCAACCTCTGAGGTAATTACTCTAATAAACTGGTTTTCAAGAGTTTCAGATTATTCAATTAACTGGCCAAAATCTACAGTTCTTCCCATTAACTGCTCCTTCCATTATTCTTCCTCTGCCCCACTACAATCTGGAAATATTAAATATTTAGGTATTAATGTTTCTCCTAAGCTTTCAGACTTAACTAAATTAAACCACATCCCACTTCTAAAGAAAGTAGAAGGCGATCTGACTAGATGGAAATCTTTACCCATATCACTCATGGGAAGGGTCGCCACTATAAAAATGATGATCTTGCCAAAAATAAATTACTTATTTTTGATGATCCCTAACAAACCATCACAAGATTGGAAATATATGAATCCAGAGATCTGAATCAAATTCCTTTGGAAAGATAAACCCTCGCTTATCAGCTTAAAAATGCTACAAAGAACCAAGGATAGAGGAGGATTAGATCTGCCTAATTTTCACCAATACTTCTTAGCCAACAGGCTTCAGTTCATCTCAGAATGGTTAAAACATACCTTCTTAGATGAGCCCTGGCTAGATGTTGAACAGGCACTATGCAAGGATCTAGAGATTTCAGACCTACCATTTATTAGCTCAAACATCAAAAGACATGAATGCTTTAAAAGTATCAACATCAGCTTCTCTCTGACAGCATGGTGGGAGTTTCTAAAAATAACAGTCTTCATTAATCCCAAACGTACACCTATCTGGAATAACCCTGACATATTACAAAACAATAATATGATTAATTTCCCAGAATGGAGTTGTAAAGGAATTAAATACTTAGAACATATATTAGAGGGAACAGAATTTATTCCATTTGACAGACTAGTTGCACAATATGGGATCAACAAGAAAAGATTTTTAGAATATCAACAAATTAAATCCATAGTAAAAAAGAAATTTAACCTCAGTCAAGTTGAATTACAAACACCACCAAGTGCGGCACATTTCCTTACTCTTAAATCCCCCAAATTATTATCTAAAATATACAGAACACTTTCTAAATTAGATGAATCAATATCCCTTCCTATTGCAAAGTGGGAAGTAGATTTATCAGTCAACCTAGACCAAAACTTCTGGTCTCAGGTATGCTTAAAAACCTTTAAATTGATTAAAAATCCCAGTCTGCAATTAATACAATACAAAATACTACATAGAGTGCACTATACAGGTCATCGGATGTTCAAGATGGGCTTTACATCTTCCAACAACTGCTCACACTGTCAAGGCAATACACCAGACAATTACATTCACGCTCTTTGGTTCTGTTCACCAGTGCAGAAGTTTTGGCACGAGATATGTGAAGACTTATCAAAGTGTCTGAAATGTAAAATTCCAACCTCCCCTTTAGTATGCTTGTTGGGAAAACTGGATGAGGTCACTACAGAAACTAATACAGTCCACATGGTTTTTACTGCCCTATGCATCGCCAAGAAAACTGTCCTCATGAACTGGAAAAATAAAAATAATCTTAATTCTAGCCAATATAGAAACCTTCTAATAGATCACATTAGTCTCGATATAGCCTCTGCCACCACATTAGATCAATCCCTCTGGGCTCCTTTGATCGGCTCCATCACCTAGCGGGGGTAAGGGGTCGTGGTTTGGTCCCGCCTTAGCTACTGTGGTTGATATGGAGTTGGGACGGGCTTAGGGCGCCTGGAGGACCCCTAGAGACGTTATCCCTGGAGGGCTTAACCCGGGGGTTGTGTTCATAACCTGGTTAGTGTCTCTGGTCACTCTTAGAGGTTGTTCTCCTCGTGGCTGCGTGCAGCGGGGCTGGAGGATGGTCTGTACCGGTGGACGTAGGTTACTGGCCTGGTGGCCTGGCTGCCCCTGAGTGGATCCGGGGCAGGCGTGGGGGTTTGGGGTTCAGGGGTGCTTCGCCTCCGTGCTGGGGCTCTGGCTGGGCCTTGGGGGCTTGGATCCTCGTCGGTGTGTCACCGAGGTTGTGAGCGGGTGGGTGCACGGGGGCTCAGCCCTGGCGCAGGGGGCCTCTTGTGCATCGGCCTAACTGGGGGGCTCTTCAACCGGCGGGGAGGTTGTTCCATCCTTGCAGGAGTCCACTCTGCAGGTGGGGGAGAGACATAAGAGAGGTGGAGAATAAACTTAACCTGGGTGTCTGTTGTCTTGTGTAGTCTGGGAGACGATTGAATGTTGGGGTGGGTACAGTTTCCTCTGCGTGTCACAAGGGTGCAGGGGAGACATCCCCCCCTCTGTCCCCTTCTGGCCACCTGTACCTCAATTTTATCTCACAACTTAGACATCCACATTACTTACACTCTCATAACACAAAAAGGGGCCTGTTTTGAGTAAAGTCAGTCGTGGCTCTCAAACTGACAAGCCTGCCAGGCCTACTAAAAGGCTAAACCTGGAGCACAGTTGCTCAGTAGCACCCCGTAATCAGTGTACGAGGCCAACTAACCCTGAGCTGCCGCTGGTTGACCCTTTCTCCGGTTCATGTTTAAAACCATCATTCAGACCTGCACCCCTTGCTAACAGTCATGTCTGTGTTTCAGTGAAGCTTGCTAGCTGCCTGCTGGGTTCTCCACACGTGATGGTTCGAAGCCCTGGCTATCCCATGGGACACTGTTTCGAGGGTCTGGGGCCACTCTCTGGCAATGTTGTGAACCCACTGAGATGGGATTGGCAGTTTCCGCAGGAAATGCCTAACCGTTGTTATGGGGTTTGGTAGGTGGAAAGCCTGCAATATTCGTCATGAAACGGTTATGGACTCATTTTTGGTTATGGTAAATTGACAAACCATGGGTTTGCGTTTATGGGAGGGGGTGTTACGGCCCTAGCAGGGCCTCTCTCTCTCTCTCTCTCTCTCTCTCCTGAGGGTGCCTGTGTGGGCGTGTCCCACTACCTCCTGCCTGAGGTGCCACCTTTCCCTCCTGTACAGCTGACTCCCATCAGCAATTAAGGGTATTTAAGCCCAGAGCAGGGTGAGCTCTGGGCCAGAGTGCCATTTTGTGTGGGTACAGCTAGTGAGCTGAGTGTTTGCGGTAGTTTCCAGCTAGTGAGCTGTGTAGTGTGTTGTCCAGCTAGTGAGCTGTGTAGTGTGTTGTCCAGCTAGTGAGCTGTGTAGTGTGTTGTCCAGCTAGTGAGCTGTGTAGTGTGTTGTCCAGCTAGTGAGCTGTGCTTTCCTTTTGACTTTTTGCTTTATTTGACCAACGCCTGTGTTTTGTTGGTGTTTTATGGTGATAACGGCTTGTCCGTTTCTTTTAATTGACTTACTTCAATAAAACTGTTTTATTTAAACTGTTTCGCCTCCTTGACTCCTTTTTCTGACCCGGTCACTTTTGTTACTTCCCCCTCACCGCCTAGACCCCCCCCCACGGGAACGTAAAACACACACACACACACACACACACACACACACACACACACACACACATATATAGGGCCTTGAGGGTGGGCACGTTAACGGCGTCCAGTGGACAGTCTGTGTATTCAAACCTACCTCTTGCGCTGGTGCCCACCTCTCAATTTTAAATCCATGTAGACATTGAGGGTTCTCGGGAGGGGCCATGCTAACACCTGCTGCTCTCTGGCAGCAGCACCATGCTCTCCCTTGTTTTAAATGCACTTTAGAACAACACGCAGCAACACTACACACGAGCGGGAGGAGGGAGGTATGGGGTCTTCACACACCCCCGTTCTCTGCTAGCCATCGGGGCGGGGGGGGGCTGGGAGGAGATGTTAGCTGTCCGATTGGCCTCCCTGCTGCTGCGGAGCCTGGGACGGTCTGCTTGCCTCCACCCCGGGGGGGGGGAAGGGTAACGTCTCTTGGGTCTGGGTTCTGTTTCCCCCTCTGGGGGCGAGGGTACCTGGACCCGGGGTATAGAGTATGTTTGGGGAGTGTGATTGTGTGTACATGTCCATTTATGTCAATCCTTACGTTGGGTGAGTGCTGAGTGTTTGTATATGTGTGCATGAGGGTGGGAATGCATGTTTGTGTCTGTGTGTGCCTGTTTGTCTGTGTCTACAGTGGGGCAAAAAAGTATTTAGTCAGCCACCGATTGTGCAAGTTCCCCCACCTAAAATGATGACAGAGGTCAGTAATTTGCACCAGAGGTACACTTCAACTGTGAGAGACAGAATGTGAAAAAAAAAAAAAAATCCATGAATCCACATGGTAGGATTTGTAAAGAATTTATTCGTAAATCAGGGTGGAAAATAAGTATTTGGTCAATAACAAAAATACAACTCAATACTTTGTAACATAACCTTTGTTGGCAATAACAGAGGTCAAATGTTTACTATAGGTCTTTACCAGGTTTGCACACACAGTAGCTGGTATTTTGGCCCATTCCTCCATGCAGATCTTCTCGAGAGCAGTGATGTTTTGGGGCTGTCGCCGAGCAACACGGACTTTCAACTCCCGCCACAGATTTTCTATGGGGTTGAGGTCTGGAGACTGGCTAGGCCACTCCAGGACTTTCAAATGCTTCTTACGGAGCCACTCCTTTGTTGCCCGGGTGGTGTGTTTTGGATCATTGTCATGTTGGAAGACCCAGTCTCGTTTCATCTTCAAAGTTCTCACTGATGGAAGGAGGTTTTGGCTCAAAATCTCACGATACATGGCCCCATTCATTCTGTCCTTAACACGGATCAGTCGTCCTGTCCCCTTGGCAGAAAAACAGCCCCATAGCATGATGTTTCCACCCCCATGCTTCACAGTAGGTATGGTGTTCTTGGGATGCAACTCAGTATTCTTCTTCCTCCAAACACGACGAGTTGAGTTTATACCAAAAAGTTCTACTTTGGTTTCATCTGACCACATGACATTCTCCCAATCCTCTGCTGTATCATCCATGTGCTCTCTGGCAAACTTCAGACGGGCCTGGACATGCACTGGCTTCAGCAGCGGAACACGTCTGGCACTGCGGGATTTGATTCCCTGCCGTTGTAGTGCGTTACTGATGGTGACCTTTGTTACTTTGGTCCCAGCTCTCTGCAGTTCATTCACCAGGTCCCCCCGTGTGGTTCTGGGATCTTTGCTCACCGTTCTCATGATCATTGTGACCCCACGGGATGAGATCTTGCGTGGAGCCCCAGATCGAGGGAGATTATCAGTGGTCTTGTATGTCTTCCATTTTCTGATGATTGCTCCCACAGTTGATTTTTTCACACCAAGCTGCTTGCCTATTGTAGAGTCTCTCTTCCCAGTCTGGTGCAGGTCTACAATACTTTTCCTGGTGTCCTTCGAAAGCTCTTTGGTCTTGGCCATGGCGGAGTTTGGAGTCTGACTGTTTGAGGCTGTGGACAGGTGTCTTTTATACAGATGATGAGTTCAAACAGGTGCCATTCATACAGGTAACGAGTGGGGGACAGAAAAGCTTCTTACAGAAGACGTTACAGGTCTGTGAGAGCCAGAGATTTTCCTTGTTTGAGGTGACCAAATACTTATTTTCCACCCTGATTTATGAATAAATTCTTTACAAATCCTACCATGTGGATTCATGGATATTTTTTTCACATTCTGTCTCTCACAGTTGAAGTGTACCTCTGGTGCAAATTACTGACCTCTGTCATCATTTTAAGTGGGGGAACTTGCACAATCGGTGGCTGACTAAATACTTTTTTGCCCCACTGTATATGTCAGGTCGGGTCTTAGACTCCACCTCTCTGGGAACTCCCAGGCCCTCCAAGGTCTATCTCCCCTCACCACACTCCCTGCCGGTGACTGATGCCCTCAGGGGTCGGTGCATTGGTGGTTCTTGGTGTCCGGGGCTGGGCACTCAGGTAGGTACCAGCTCACTCCCGGTGGCTACTTGGCGGGGCCTGGCGCCTGTTGCTCGGTCAGGCCTCCTCTGGGGTGCGGGGGGCCCTCGGGCATGTGGCTCGGTTCACTCTGGCACAGCTGGCTGCCGGCAGAGCCAGTGGGCACGCCGGTGCAGCCCCCTCTAGCTTCTGCTCGGTGGCTACTGGGTGACGCCTCGTCTGTGGATCCTCAGCCCTTCCCATGAGGGTGGCACGGATGCCCCTCTGGTGGTCCTCCTTGGGCTCTCGCACTCTGAGGCCTCTGGATGTCTGGGGCCTGGATCTCCTCCATGCCTGCTTCATGCCCTGGGGGACTTGCTACATCCTCTTGCAGACCATTACATGTGGAAACCATTTGAATACTAGCGCGCTGATCCACACAGGTATGCACTGCTCGTAGACTTAAATTACACCTTTCTTGGCTGCTACTTCAAAGCACATTGTGCGCTGTCTGTCCTGCGTGCTGCACAACAACATTGAATATTTAGTATTTACTGCTGTTTACACTTAGCTAGATTAATGCGATGGTGTTGTGTTTAGTATGTTGCTTTGGTGTTTTTTTTTTTTTTGCTTGTTTTCTATTCTTCTCTCAACAGGTGATCCAGGAGATTTTTTTTCTCCCCCCCTTTCTCACTGTCCCTCTCCCCTTCTGTTTTTCTTTTCCTTCCTCTTTCTCTCTCCCTTTCCCATCCCTCACTCATGTTTGTCCCGTCTGTAACATCTGAAAATAAAATATAATAAATAATAAAAACAAAGGTCGATCAAATGGACCAATACGGCAATGCCACGATGATCCATTTGGCAAAGTAAATCCATTGGGTATCCCTGTTGGTCTTCAGACAACAATTCTGATGGCCAAAGAACCAAATGGGACAGACAAAAAAAAAAGAAGAAAAAAGCTGTTCGCCCCTTGTATTTTGGCTTTTTCATCTCTCCTGGCTCTAATTCATTTGCATGCATTAAAAACCACAGATACCTGAGCACTGAACCTGAGGATGCCATGGCTGAGTCAGCATCAAGCTCAGTAGGTGGACTACAGACAGACCAGGTACACTTTAAAAAAAAAAAAAGAAAAAAAACAAAAACAACAAAAAAAAAATCACACACTACCACAAGTCAACCTGTGGTACAAGTTTCCACATTTAAAAACTTTTGATGGATTTCCATCCCCCTTCTCTACACCTTTTGTGTAGTGCATCATCTACGCACCTGCCACTCCAAGAATGGGATGCCTTCCTCCAGGCCTTTCCGGTCACCCTGAATGGAGAGCCACCATCCAAACGCCAGTGTGTACAGGCTGGCTTTCCACAGCACAGATGCCACTACAAGAAATGGAGGGATATTCAGCTGAAGAAAAGGGTTGGGCATGTCATGTTAATGGAGCCTCTTCTGTTGCATTGATTTGTTTGTTTTGTGTGTATTTCAGAATGAAAATACTTTAATAATCTCTAAGAAAATTATGTGGGTTACACTTGTGTAGAGACAACAAGTAACAGACTGAACTAATTAAATAATACAATAGATGTAAGTACAACGCACCCAATGTTTCAGTATATTAACGACTAACCAAATTTATGGATGGATGGATTATCTCAGCTGTTTTTCTCAATGAAGTTTGGTCCGTTTAAAGCACAGGTGTCGAACTCCAGGCCTTGAGGGCCGGTGTCCTGCAGGTTTTAGATGTGTCCTTGATCCACCACAGCTGATTTAAATGGCTAAATTACCTCCTCAATATGTCTTGAAGTTCTCCAGAGGCCTGGGAATGAACTGATCACTTGATTCAGGTGTGTTGACCTAGGGTGATATCTAAAACCTGCAGGACACCGGCCCTCGAGGCCTGGAGTTCGACACCCCTGGTTTAAAGGATCCTGCCATGCGATTGCATTTGTCCCTAACCACCAGAAACCCTCACGTTAACTGAGTGTGTTTTTCAAAAAAAAAGTTAGCGTTCATCCTCTAGCTTCAGTGTGTTTATATAGCTCTGTAGCTAGCAACCACGTAGTACATCATTACAGGGTGGGCCATTTATATGGACACACCGTAATAACATGGGAATGGTTGGTGATATTAAAGTCCTGTCTGTGGCACATTAGTATATGTGAAGGGGCAAACTCCTCAAGATGGGTGGTGACCATGGTGGCCTTTAGAAGTCGGCCATCTTGGATACAACTTTTTTTTCCCCCCCAATACGAAGAGGGCCATGTGACACAAACTTATTGGTAATGTCACAAGAAAAACAATGGTGTGCTTGGTTTCAACGTAACTTTATTCTTTCATGAGTTATTTACAAGTTTCTGACCACTTATAAAATGTGTTCAATGTGCTGCCAGTTGTGTTGGATTGTCAATGCAACCCTCTTCTCCCACTCTTCACACACTGATAGCAACACCGCAGGAGAAATGCCAGCACAGGCATCCAGTATCCGTAGTTTCAGGTGCTGCACATCTCGTATCTTCACACCATAGACAATTGCCTTCAGATGACCCCAAAGATAAAAGTCTAAGGGGGTCAGATCGGGAGACCTTGGGGGCCATTCAACTGGCCCACGACGACCAATCCACTTTCCAGGAAACTGTTCATCTAGGTATGCTCGGACCTGGCACCCATAATGTGGTGGTGCACCATCTTGCTGGAAAAACTCAGGGAACGTGCCAGCTTCAGTGTATAAAGAGGGAAACACATCATCATGTAGCAATTTCAAATATCCAGTGGCCTTGAGGTTTCCATTGATGAAGAATGGACCCACTATCGTTGTACCCCATATACCACACCAAACCATCACTTTTGTTGTTTCAGTCTTGGAGGGATCCATCCAAGTTAGTGTCAGAACAATAGCGGTGGATTTGTTTGTTAACTTCACCATTCACATAAAAGTTTGCCTCATCACTGAACAAAATCTTCTGCGTGAACTGAGGGTTCTGTTCCAATTTTTGTTTTGCCCATTCTGCAAATTCTGTGTGTGCTGATCTGGGTCATCCTCGTTGAGATGCTGCAGTAGCTGGAGTTTGTAAGGGTGCCATTTGAGAGTAGCGAATATCCACCGAAGGGATGTTCGACTAATGCCACTCTCCAGTGACTTGCGGCGAGTGCTACGCTGTGGGCTCTTGCTGAATGAAGCTAGGACAGCCACTGATGTTTCTTCATTAGTGACAGTTTTCTTGCATCCACGTTTTGGCAAATCCAACACTGAACCAGTTTCACGAAACTTAGCAAGCAGTTTGCTGACTGTAGCATGGGAGATGGGTGGTCTCATTGAAATCTGCTGCAATGACCCGGTTACTGCCTTCACCAGATATCAACACAATTTCGATCCGCTCCTCACGTGTTAACCTCTTCGACACACCATTGTTTTTCTTGTGACATTACCAATAAGTTTGATGTGTCACATGGCCCTCTTCCTATTGAAAAAACAAAAGTTGTATCCAAGATGGCAGACTTCTAAATGGCCACCATGGTCACCACCCATCTTGAGGAGTTTGCCTGCTCACATATACTAATGTGCCACAAACAGGACTTTAATATCACCAACCATTCCCATTTTATTACGGTGTATCCATATAAATGGCCCACCCTGTATACTAGCTAACCTGACTTCAATAACCTTACAAACGTCATTGCTGTTTAGTTTCCCGTCTTCCTTTATGCCAGAAGTGATAGCAGGACAGTATGTTTTTAACTTTTCAGAAATCCCTCAATCATTACATGATATATTATTTCATCTTAGAATTTTTTGGGAGACTTCACGCATACCACTAGGTGGATTCCACATAGTGAAACGCATACCACAATTTGAGAACCACTTATCAAATATACACAGAGCTCAATTATAAATATAAGGAATTTTTCAAGGTACAAATATGTGATTTCGGCATTTTCTGACAATGCATATGGTTGATTTTTCATTTTTAAGCTGCACTAATCACTTGCATTTTTTCTTTGGACCACTTGAGCAGGTCAGTCAGTTGCCAGAAGAGGTAACCCACCTAAGCCTGCACGAGTACAGATAGCTTTGGACAAGGAGAAATGGCACACCAACAAGCCCACTGTCAATGCCATCTTGCAGGCCTGGATTGCTCCGCAACCCAGTATACAAGACAACGAGTCCCTCACGTCTTCGACTGCAGAGCAGAAGTGGAAGGGCCTGGCTTTGCAAGACTTTGGGGAATGGAAGGGCAAAGGTCAAATGCACACATCATTTAGACTACATGGTCTTTAAATTGCAAGTGAACGTTTCTAAGAGCCCTGTCATGACCGATGGTCTCTTTCAACTTACAGGTGTGATCGCACTTATGCCTTTCTGCAAAGGGGATGTCGTGTGCAATTACCACGGGACATACATCAGTAAGGCAGAAGGGAAACGGAGGCTCCAGTTGGGGTATCCGTTCTTCTTCAGGGCAAGTGTGACCGAGGTATGTGCATAGATACCACTGCATTCCCCTGTGCCTGTCTTCCCGACATTGAAACCTATGGAATGCGAATGAACCATTCCCGGAAAAATCCCAACATCAAGCCCCAGAAGTTTACAATGAACTTCCATACAGGACCTTAGGAGACAATACTTTTCATTGCCCTGAAGGACATCACAGTTGGTGAGGAGCTGTTATGGGACAACGGAGTAACTCACAAATCTTATGGTGTTGAAGGGGAAGACTTGAAGTAGCTGGACAGCTGACTTTGATTTTATCTGTTCTTTTTTTTTTTCCCTCTTTGCTTGGGTTTTTTGATGCAGTGATTTTATTCTTCCCTAAGATGGCAGTAGTTTGTTTAAAACAAATAAAAAGCTGTTTTTACATGGTCTTGCCTGTAATTTAAATGTGGTTTGAGGGTTTTTGTTTTGTTTTTTTAAATTTACGTATTGAAATAAAAAGTGTCATGTTTCCAAATTTCACTCAGTTTTACATTGTATTATATACGTTCACAGTTTCGTGTTTTATTGTGAAGGTCTTGTGTTTCCATGTTCAGGTGTCTTGTTTTGCTTCCCTTGTGGCTCCATTTTAATTTCTCATCTGTGTTCCCCACCTCCTGACGACTTCCTGAAGAGCATGATGATTAACATAGCCAAGGCGATTATGAAACACGTCAGGTTTACAGCTGAAGAATAATAATAATAAATGTGAGATACTAGCTCTACATGAGTGTCTCCTGCAGTCAATATGTAACATACAGAGGAAAGATGAGGTGAGATATCTAGGCATTATCTCTTGTCATTTGAAAGATTAACTATTAACAGAAAATAAGAATATCTCAAGAACAGACTTAGAATTTTCTATTCTACGTCAATTTTAAACAGGTGGCTGCAGATTGTTTGGGAGAATTTGGACAGTCTGTCTGACCTCTGCATTGACTCATACTTGTTTAACAGCCCAGGTCTGTGCTCAGGTGTCGCACTTTGGATAAATAAGAGCCGCTAAGCAGCTTAGCAGTAAATGAAATGCGACGAGAAGTCTGACATGAAAGCTGTTTCTCAGTAGTCAAGTACGCGAGTCCGTACAGAGCAATAGTTTGACAGTGTACTTGATGACATCTCTGTTACAGAGTTTTTACCTCTTAATTTAAATATGAACAGAAATGACAGATAATTTAAAAAAAAGTATCTTAAGCACGTTGAGATCATTCGCTTGCATGTATTATGAAACAGATGGTTTGGCGACAGTGATCCAGGTAAATGCTAGATGGACACCTGATCAGAGGAGAAGGGCTTAAAAGGTGTCTGTATGTTTATGTAATTGTATATATGGAGGACAGATAGCCGCAGTGATATGTTGCTCATCAATGACCAGCAATTAAGGGAGAGCTACGAAATGACAGTTTGCACAAAGATGGCATTACATCCCAAGCCACCACCGTCCCAGTAACAACAGATTACCAGCCTTCTAAAATCTCAGCTGAAAACCATATTCTCCATGGTAAAGCAAAAATAAATACATAAATAAAAAAAAAAAAAACAACAATAATGAAAATGTCATTCTGCTGCATTCAAAAGTTCCTAAAACTATACTGGCTGATCAGTTACTGTACAGTGACATACTGTTTTCTTACTCAAGCACATAAAGGTTGACTAGATTATAAGAGTGAAAGGAGAGCAGTCAAGCTGTTAGCGTGTTATTTGAAATCATAACAAATGCACTTTATAAAATAAATACCTAAAGGTTTTTCAGAAATCATTACATAGGATAACAAAGCCATACTTTTACATATATTGAAAACAAGAGAAGCTTTATATTAAATGTACATAGTATCGGGGTAGGGGAGCTTGAAAGGAGCATGAAGAGTTTTTGATATGCATGTTTCTTTTTTCACTAAGCCAAACATGGCCGTATTTATATTCCCGATTTATTGGTCCTTTCCCAGTGAAGCAATGTTAAATCCTGTTAGCGTTCTTAACATGAAGATGCATAATATTTTTCATGTCTCCCAGGTGAGGCGAGTTCACACCAGGCCTTTGAAAGATATAATAATCCTGTCACACACACTACAATTTATTTCTGCAGAATAATTGTTTATTCTGTTCATTATAGAATCAGCTACTGTTCTACCAGACCTGAGAAACATGTCCCATCCTTTTTGTTCTGATTTGGCATATCTCCAGAACCTCAAGAGCCATCAAAATTGACCGGTCCTTGTTAACTGCTCCTAAATTAGCACAAAAACCATTTTCAACACCAATGCTATATTCAGCCTTCTTTAGCTGTGAACAATATCTCAAAGTAGTGTTTAACATGAATAAATAGAATTAGACAAAAAAAAAAAACTACAGTGAAAATACAAATAGGCACTGAAAATGTATTACAAAATGAACAAATAAAAAATAAGTTGAAGACCAAAGACTAAACTCAACATGAAGGTAGGTGTGTGTTAGGGCTGGGCGATATATTGAGTTTTTTAAAAATATCGATATATTTTCATACAAGATATAAGATGTGACAATATCGTTTATATCGATATAGTCTATGTTACGTTATAATTAAACTTGTGGAGCCGCAGGTTTGCCTCTCTTTCGTCCACTTTTGTCTCTACGCAACGTTACTCGGCCTCGCCTCTCCTTCACTGAACACAACTCTGCCTCCCCCATAGCTTCACCTGCAGGCAATGACAAGATGAAAGCGGAAAATCTCCGTTAGCGAGTTACCGTGCGTGGGGCTGGACGGCGTCAACGTGTTAGCGAGCTAACCGCGCTAACGACATGCAGCCAGGAGGGGCTGCACGGCCTAAAATCCTTTCATTTTCTCAAAAATAGACAGTGCGCTTTATGTATGAATTCTGGTTGTGCTTACTGACCGCGAACCGATTTTATGTGGTACACAGCGCTCAGCAATCTGTCAAAAAATGTTTTAATATGACTTTGCTAAGCTACGGAGCTGCACCGCTTGATGGATTGTCGGAGGATTACGGCTACCGAGGAGGAGCCTCGCGGAGTGATACGTACTGTGTGTGTGTATAAGGACCACAAATGGCACCTGTTCAGAGACGTGGTGCAGCTGTGAAATCTGTCTCTTTGTTATTATGCTCAGCGTCTAGTAGTTTACATTTTGACTGCACAATTGTGAGCTTTTTGTTATGCATAAAAACAACATTGTTTTCTTTTATTTATGGACCATGATTATTTAATAAATGCTGATAATTTATTTTTGAGTAATTTCTTCATGTACATCTACGCTGTATGTAAATAAAAGTGCCCGTGTGACATCTGGGACACAGTGTGACTAAGAACTCTTTTTGTTCTTAACTTATGGCTTTAAAAAATAAAAATAAAAAATCGAGATATATATCTTATATCGCCATCCAGCTAAAAAATATCGAGAGATATGAATTTTGGGTCACATCGCCCAGCCCTAGTGTGTGTGTGTGTGTGTGTGTGTGTGTGTGTGTGTGTGTGTGTGTGTGTGTTCGTGTGTGTGTGTGTTCGTGTGTGTGTGTGTTCGTTCATGCACATGAGTGACATGTGACACTCAGGTGACAGTGGGCCTTGCAAACATAGGCATCAAATTTTCAGCATCTAAGGCTTCTTTTGTTGTCTCTAGGGGCACAGAGGATAGGGACATAAGAATGGGAAAGACGTGTACCTGCGTTTGTTCATTCAATGGGCTATTCAGTGGCTTATTCAGTGAGTGTCGTTCAGTAGCCCATTCACTGAACGACCCATTCAGTGGGATACCATTCATTTCCTTTGGCGATAACAGACAAAGGAGTGAAGATTTTGCAGAGGGACACCGGCCTGGCAAGTCTTCCCTTCTAGAAGAATGCATGCTTAAATAAAGATGAATAAAGTTTTTGTGAAAATGGCTACTGGGTCCGGTGCATCTCTGGAGGCCTGAGGAATTTATTAAAAAAAAAAAAAAAAAAAACCCGGGGTAAAACTGATTTCCCAACGCATCTTAACAAAATTTGTTGAGTTGGTGAAAGACCTTCCACTGGAAGACCTGACCCACACTGCAGAAGACCATCATTCAAAACAAGGGGAGCATGAACGTATTGTCGCAGGATCAAGCGTTCGCGCTCTCCAAACTTGAAGCGAAGAGGATGTTTTGGAGCATCCAACATTGGAAGTCCGGTTCTTCGTCTACAAATTTGGACACAAGACAAAGGAACCCTTCAATAGCTGACCCTGACGACATTGTGTGACGTTCTCTCCACGTGGCCTGCAACCTGATACCACTGGACCCTCACACCACACTTTTCTGGTCAAGAGCAGGACTGGAAAGGATGCCCTTCACGTGCATGTCCATTCACGAGTGTGTTAACGTGCAGACAGAACTCGACCAGCACCCACCGGATATCTTGCCAGCTTTGGCAGCAATTGCCACTAGGCCTTATGTCACCTTCTGGCAATTTTATGTGGACAGCCCACACACGCATTATATGTCCACATTCCGGCACCCGATTACTGGCTTGATTGTCACTGATGGCCTCAGTCACCCGAATTATGTTCAGGCGGTGGCCACCAGAGCTGAGGACTACAATGTCCACATGATGGACTTGGCCAGGAAGGATGCAGGTAATTATAACCTGAGAATAGAGATAGTGGAGGGGATAGAAGGGGACACATAGTTGAGGCACGCCTATTCTTCAACATGAGGACATTGCAGAAGTGCCTGACGGACTTCCCCCCTCATTGTCCCCTTTAAACGGGAACAGGAACAGCCAAGCGTGAATGAGATACTGTCTCGCTGTCTAAAGCATATGGCTGACCAGCTCCGGCAACTCTGGGAAAAGCACACAGGCAAAGGCGGCTTTCTCCCAGTGTGGAAGGCATTCCAACTGGAGCTTGCGCTGGAGGAGGCATTATACAGGCACCCCTTGTCCAACATGGACAGACAGTACTCGGCATCACTGGGGACTAGCTCGCTGCACGAGTTCAGTGCAACCAACATGAGGGGCTTCATGGGCCTGGGTGCAGCAACTGGTGCAGCTATTGACGACTGCCCACCTCCTCTGGCACACTGGGCAAGGGATAAGATGAAAAGAATCGAGAGGCTATTTGCTCTCACATTGAGTCTCGAGTGCGAGCCTTCCATGCTGGGACCTGAACTTGTAAAGCTTCTGCTGAAAGACCTCTTCAGGAGGAACAACAGCATCTTCATGTCAGAGCTGCAAGGGGAAAAATGCCCAGAGAATCTCAAAGGGACACATTAATCTGGCTGTACTGACGGAGAACCTGTCCACCAGAGACTCCTTCCTGACCCCATTCACCTTTGCCCAGGCAAGGAAGCTTGTTGAAGGTGAAGGCAAGAATGTACAAGAATGCCTGAGAGCAGGATTCCTCGAGCTGAAGATCAGGTGGTTCCCGGACATTAAGTACCGTGACATAAAGGGAACAAGGAGGGCTTCTTGGAACTTGATGGATTATGTAAAGATACATAATGACAACAGGGAGCCTTCCATCAAGTCCCAGGCCATTGCCATAGTGGGGGATGTGGCCATGGAGCGCCATGGACTGTGCTACGCCAGGACCCTTGAAAGGTACAGAGAGCATAGAATGCCATGGCTGCCCCAAGTGATCAAGAGGATTCCGAGGAAGACTGAAAAGCACACGCGGAACAAGGTCTTAGTGCTGGTCAGCTCAGTGGGACTTATGAATAAGGATTTTGTGTCCTATGAGAAACTGAAGGACCTACTCCTGAAGCTGAAGATGACACAGGCAGAGCTCCAAAAGTACAGGATCCTTTCGACATCAGTTTGTGAAAAAGTTTTCGGCTTCACTCTCTAAGCTCCACTATGAGATCCTTCGAATGGGGAAGATCTGAAAACTGCTGTTCACAAACGCTGTCCATCTAATCAGACTGAGCTGGAGCCGTTTTACAAAGAAGAATGGGCAAGGATTTCAGTCTCTAGATGTGCAAAGATGTGGCAGCTGTAATTGCAGCAAAAGGTGGTTGTACAAAGTATTGACTCAGGGGGCTAAATAATTATGCACACCCCACTTTTCAGTTATTTATTTGTAAAAAATGTTTGGAATCATGTATGATTTTCGTTCCACTTCTCACATGTACACCACTTGGAATTCCACGTAAAAGAAGAATACAAATAAAATTGATTCATGTTTGTGGCTGTAATGTGACAAAATGTGGAAAAGTTCAAGGGGGCCGAATACTTTTGCAAGCCACTGTAGATACTGCCCTCAGTCCTGAGACCAGATCCCAACCTGCACCAGGTTAAAGAGTCAATAAGGCTTAAAAAGTCCTTATGTATACATATAGGGCCTCAGGGCTGGGCACACTGAACGGCGCCTGTTCATTACTCTTATTACTATTCCTCTTTTACTCCTTACATTTTTAAACAAATATCTGAACTTTGTACTCCTCACATTTTCAGAACAGGCTTGTTACTTCAGGTTTAGCTCATTTGGCTCGAGTTGTCATTTCATGTCACTGCGAGCCTCCAAACCAATCTGAGCCTAAACAGAAATCCTGTTCATTCATTAATCACCAGGAGATCGAGCATGAAAAGAGATGTGTGCCAAAGTCAGGGATTAAAGTGGGACAGTGTTGTTTTTTTTAATTCTTTTTTTCCCCACAACATCTGAAGGACTGCAGGTGTTAAGTTCAGTGCGCCTCTGTCAGTGCGCCCCAGGGCAGCTGTGGCTACAATGTAGCTTGCCATCGCCAGTGTGTGAATGTGTGTGTGAATGGGTGAATGACTGAATGTAGTGTAAAGCGCTTTGGGGTCCTATGGACTAGAAAAGCGCTATACAAATGCAGGCCATTTACCATTTAAGTTGTGTTTGTGGTACTTCAGCATCCAACCAGCCCTACAGAAGGAGGGAGTGCCAGGTAGTTTTTAATACAGCGTTTCTATCAGCTCTACAAAGATCAGCAAACACACAAATTGTTTGTGTGCAGTTTCTCTTGCAGTGTGTTGCAGCTAAAGGTCCAGCTGCTTATTTCACAGGGTGAGAAAAGAGAGCGAACTTCTTCGAACTTTATTAATCCCTCGGGTGGGTTCCTCCGGGAAATTCGGTTTCCAATAGCACAGCACCGACAGAAGTTACAGGATGCATGTGAGCAGAAATATACCATATACACACACACACACACACACACACACACACACACACATATATAAATACAGAGTATACGAAAGGAATAAATAGGAGTAGGAATACAAGGGAATTGCACATTTCAAGTATTGTGAGTCTAGTGCACCGTTGGATATTAACAAAAGTATTGTACAGTGAAAAAGCACTACAGCTCAGTTGTTCCCCCCTCCTTTGTCCTCCTGTCTCCCCTCCCTCTCCCCTCCAGAGAGGAGTTAAACAGTTTGATGGCGTGTGGGACAAAAGAGTTTAAGTCTGTTGGTTCTTGTCTTTGGGAAAAGCAACCTGTCACTGAACAGACTCCTCTGGTTGTTGATGGCCGTGTGCAGAGGATGCCCAGCATTGTCCATAATGTCCAGCAGTTTCTTTAGTGTCCTTTTCTCTGCCACTGTCACCAGAGTGTCCAGTTTCATGCTAACAACAGCCATCCTTCCTGATCAGTTTTTCGAGCTTTTAAAGCTCACATGTCCTCATGTTTTCAAATCTGTACATGTCACATTATGTTTGTTCATACTGTGAAATCCAACTGAGGCGACTGTGAGATTTAAAGACTGCATGAAAATCCTCTGCAGGTTAGTGCAGGATAAACAGGTTAGTTTGCTGTGATGGTTTAAAGTAAAGAACAGTGTGTGACTGCTGCTACACATCATATGTAGCAGAGATTCAGATGACTTAGCTGATGATGGTTGTATAATGTCTAATATAAAGACAGGATAAACTGTACTGTCAGTGTGGAGGATGAAATCAGGACAACTCATGAAACATCTGCTCACATCTGGTTGGATTCAGGTGTGTCCATCCACAGAGAGCAGCAGGTCACCTGATCACACTACGAAAATCTACTGGAGCTATTAATATAGCACAAGGTTCAGTGAGCTCTGAACTAAAGTAGAAACATCCTGCAAACAGCTTTTTTTACTTTCTTTCTCCGAGTACATTTCAGTACTTTTACTTGAGTAAAGAAGTTGAATCAGTACTTCAAATTCTACTACAGCACTTTAGTACAGAACGTGTATTTTTGCCTATGCTGGTATGGGGAGTGTATTCAGTCCTTTAACAGTAGTATGTGTACTGAAGTTACAACCTCTGTCTGAGACCTCCTTCAGTTCCACCTGCAGCTCTCAGTCTGCTGTGGAAAAAGGAAATCCAGGTGAGTTTCTCCTGATCACCTGAGGCCGTCATTACTGTGTGAACGTTACCCACACACATTGTTGGGAAGGTTACTTTTAAAATGTATTCCACTACAGATTACATGCCCCAGAATGTATTTTGTAACGTATTCCGTTACGTTACTCAATGACAGTAATGAATTCTGAATACTTTGGATTACCTATAATACTAGCATGCCTTTTACAACTACATGAATGTACTATTGCTGTGTGAATTATGACTTTTACTGAAGGTTACTCGCCATACCAATACTGACTACATTTTAAAATCTTAATATAAATGAGTAACAGTAGGGTGGACATTAGGTAAGGCTGCACTTTTTGCAGCGATCTCATATAGAAAACTATTCCACGCGTATATAAAACAGGTCCGCGGCTCCGAACCGTAGTAAAGGGACCTCTGGCTAATACGGCGGGTTCATGTCGGGCTTGTAGCTGAAAACTAGCTTTACTTTGTTGTCTGGGTCAACTTTGCTAGCAAGAGACAGAGAGGCGTTGAAAGGCTGCTCCAACGGAACTTATTGTTTGGGAGCAAAACACGAACACAGTGTACAGTCGAGTCTTAATAGCTTACTTACAACTGGGCTCGTCAGGCACTCTTTTTGGCTGCAGTGGTTATTATTATATTTGCATGCTTCCAGCTCCCGTTTCTGCTCGGGTACAGCTCGTACTTTTCCTTTTTTCTCCCTCCCTCCCTCGCTCGCTCACAGACACATAACGGGTATGGCAGTCCATTCTCCCTGCAGCACGAACTACACTGCCCATGAGGCTACATTCTTTAGTGCGATGCCTGTAACACTCTGCCTATTGCCTTCATGTGAAATCATTTTTGTGAATAATTTTTAAAAATATTTCTTCACGTCATTATGCGGGGTGTAGTAGAGGTGACATGGGCCACGAGATTGAGACACAGGCCTCTTAATGCGTGTTTTGTTTGGGGCGTGGAAACCAAAAATAGAGAGGGCACAGCTGAACATATGAAACAGGAAAAGACCGCTGTGTAATCACTTTGGTCGTGTCCAAATTCATGAGCTGCATCCTTCTGAGGACCCGGTCTTCGCGGTCTACGTGGGCTGGGTGCTCAGAAGATCGGGTAGGCCGGAAGTAAACGGCTGGGGAAATTGGACGGTCTAGCCTTCTGCTGTCTCGGTGGAGTTTAATAAACTTAGGACACGTAAATTCTCGACCATCTCACACTTCTGTTTGATGTTTATTCAGCTTTGTAAAAACCACCTGAGGGATTAATAAAGTTTTATTTTCTCTAATCTAATCTCATAACTTTAATTTCAGCCAAACCAATTTACTCATGAACAAATAAAACACATAAAAAAGCCAAACAATAACATTTTTAGGTTGTCTAAGTGACTTATATATTACATTTAACCTGAGTAGCAAAAGACCGCGGTAATCTGAAAATGATGTGCCGGGAGTTGTGCCGTTCTCGCCGGCTTCAGTGACCCTCCAGCTCCCGAGCCGGTGGGTAGCAGACGTCTCCGAAGTACTTTTGCAAATATGCGATATCTTGATAAACAGAGCAGATATTTGATGTTAACACAGCTACATTCTCGCCTGAAATTATGATAAAAGTTTATTTTGTGACCCAGAAAGATTAGTAAGAGTAATTTTAAAACTTAGTAGCTGCCGCCATTGTTGGAAACTGGAGTTTGGCTGGGCCACGCTATGAATTCTGGGATATGGTAGGCCACGAAGGACACACCCGACCCATCCTTCAAATTCGGGGAAAAGGAGGACGCATTTGTCGGCTGCATTCGGAGGATTCTACGAATTTGGACAGCCTTCAGCGCGTCGCTGTGACGCAATTGGTCTACAAATGCGTCTCAGGAGGATGCAGCCCATGAATTTGGACATGACCTTTATTTCAGCAAAGTATTCTAAATACCACCTTTTTAAATGGTAACTGTAACTGAATACAGTTACTCATTTGTATTTTAAATACGTAACAGTGGTACATGTATTCCGTTACTCCCCAAACACCACTCCTCCCACCCGCTGTACACTGCAGCTGTGTCCAAATTCAGGGGTTGCATACTTCGATGGCCACATTTGTGGGCAATGATGTCAAAGCAACGCGACAAAGGCTGTCCAAATTCGAAGAGTCCTCCAAATGTGGTGACAAATAAGTCCTTGTTTTCCATGAATTTGAAGGATGGGTCCAGTGTATCCTTCATGTCCCACCATAGGATTCATTGCAGGCCATACAGGAGATTTTTTTTCCTGATAGTCATGGCGGTCGAAGCGAGAGAGGAAATCACTTTCAAATGTAAATATATGAAAATCTGGTGTTAAAGTTAAGTATTTATAGGAGTTGTGTTGTTAGATTTTGGGCAGTTAGACATTTAATAGAGATTATGTATCAAATTTCAGGAGCAGGACCACGCCTCCAAACACGCTCCTTCTGGTTGTCATCTAAAGGTTGGGCCATTTATATGGACACACCGTAATAAAATGGGAGTGGTTGGTGATATTAAAGTCCTGTTTGTGGCACATTAGTATATGTGAGGGGGCAAACTCCTCAAGATGGGTGGTGACCATGGTGGCCATTTAGAAGTCGGCCATCTTGGATACAACTTTTGTTTTTTTTCCCAATAGGAAGAGGGCCATGTGACACATCAAACTTATTGGTAATGTCACAAGAAAAACAATGGTGTGCTTGGTTTCAACGTAACTTTATTCTTTCATGAGTTATTTACAAGTTTCTGACCACTTATGAAATGTGTTCAATGTGCTGCCCATTGTGTTGGATTGTCAATGCAACCCTCTTCTCCCACTCTTCACACACTGATAGCAACACCGCAGGAGAAATGCCAGCACAGGCATCCAGTATCTGTAGTTTCAGGTGCTGCACATCTCTTATCTTCACACCATAGACAATTGCCTTCAGGTGACCACAGTGATGCGGCCGATCGATGATCGGTGACTGATTGTGATAATCCTCAGTGTCACCTGCTAAATTGTGGCTGACACAGATCATCCCCACCCACAGATACTGTAACGGCCACGTGTTTGAAACGCACTCATGTACTCTGATCTCCACAAAGTCAATCACTTAAACATTTACAAAATCCAAATCCTGCTTTTTGTTAGGGTGTCTTGGTCAAAATTTCGAGTTGGCTCTGCCAATCAGTAATCTGCGTTAATGAGGTCACTTTCTTGTTACCCGGAAGCATATGGCGCAGAGGAAAGCGCGCTCAAAACCAGATCGCAACAAATTGGCTCTTTCGTGAGTATGTTTGCTGATAGTAATGCCATGTGATTCAGCTAATAACACAAGGACGTCATCATTTGTGAAGCCATGCTGAAAATACTCAGCAATCTGTGCATTCATGACTGGATGTAATACCGGTAGCTTAGCTGTAGCATTTGTAGCTGAGGGCTTTGTTAATCAATTGGAAAATCTAAATTGCCCATAGGTGTGAATGTGGGAGTGAATGGTTTTCTGTCTCTGTGTGTTGGCCCTGTGACAGACTAGTGACCTGTCCAGGGTGTACCCTGCCTCTCGCCCTATGACAGCTGGGATAGGCTCCAGCGCCCCCCGCGACCCTGAAAAGGATAAGCGAAAGCAAATGGATGGACGGACATTTATTTATGATGCGAGCTCACTCATGTGTCCCCGGTTCCAGGGACTCTGGGTCCGTGAGGAGTATGGACTGATTATTATTATCATTATTATATGGGTGTATTTGCATCGCAGAGTCCTGCATCTTGGGTCCTCCTTCCCCACACACTTCCAAGGTTTACTATGTGTGTGTTTCACTTTGTGAGGGTTGAAAAAAAAAAAATACTAAGTAGCAAGGATTTAGAGGTATATAAAAATTGAAAGCAAAAGCATTAAGAGGTGAATGTAAGAGGTGAATAATTTCTTTGCTGATATCAAAATGCAAAGAAATTACATGAAAGTAACAGGTGCTATTGTATTATATCACAAGTGAATCCAGCAAAATGTATTAACCTGTTAATGTGTTACTTTGTTTTCAGAATGACAATGAGAAAATTAATTGGAGTCGGCCTGACACCCCTTATTTCCGCCTCCCACCGTTGCAAATTCGAGTTTTGAAAATGGGCGACCAGGTCAGAGTGAGGATGCTCTGCATCCTCCTGCCCCTGTAACAACTGTGAGGATGAGCTCAACCATGGGTGGGCTTATGACAGTAAAAGGGGAGATCGTTGAGGTTTTTGTGGTTCCATCAGAATTGATATTGCTTCAGCTTTGCAAGGAAAGCATCAGTGGTTTTATGTATATAAAGAATAATATCTGTTGTCAAACAAACAGTAAATAGCGGGAACATGATCAACCACTATTATTCTGTAATTAGTATTTGGAAGTGTTTGTGGTATTTATGCAGTTCATGGTCATCACGCCTACATGGGCTTTGCATGGGCTGGATTACAATGAACAGTTTGTACTGTATATATCCTGTAGTCGCTAATAACAATTGAATGATGAGTTTATACAGCTTTGTATATAAATTTAGAGACAAAGGGGTTTAGTGAATGTAATGTAAAAATATGAGGTACAACGGAAGTAGTTTCATGTGGGAGACCAAATAATGGTGTGAAGGTAAAACAGTCAAGTTATGGATCAGCGCTGCACTCGATGTCCTTGACAAAGATTGAGGTATGAAGAAACTGTATGTTTGTTTCAACATGTAACAGCAATGTGATGTGAACAAATGTTTACAATCATAGGTTTGGAAATGTAAGCGCGCGCGCGCGCGCGCGCGCGCGCACGCACACACACACACACACACACACACACACACACAAAAGAGATGTGTGGATTTTGGGAAACCGTGATGGCCATATTGGGGTTGTTTCTGGATGAAAAAAAAAAATTTCAATTAGGAAATTAATTGGAAATTGGCCTGACACCCCTTATGCTAAGTAGTTGCTTGTTGTGCATTGACAGACCAAAGAAGACAGAGTGGCGGTGCATGTGATTGCCGTTGTAACCACTGACATGTCCAACCAGGTGGAGAAACTGTATATTGAAACGGACATGTGGAAGCCATTTGATAAAGACCTGGAAAAGCCCACTGTTTGTGTAACGATCAAATGAAAGGCAAGCATATTACTGAAACAGAAAAACAGATCATGAGTAGTGAAAGAAAAGCATTGATTTGTGTGTGTTGTTAAAATGTTCAGAAAAAGATGGTACTGATAGATTAAAAATGACAAAAAGTTGACAACGGTTTGAAAAAGTCAGTTTACAGAGGTATTAAATGTGTATTGTTTATCTGAAAACATTAAGAGCTGTAAATACATACAGTGTCATGTTTATGAAAGAATCTGAGAAGCAGGGTTAATAAGACAGGTTTCAATGAAGAGTTATACTCCAGGTTGTGTACATATTTAAAAATGTCATGGCAACAGGTTTTCTTCTGTTTGTTGTTTTTTTTTTTTTTTTTTACCAGTTGTTAAGTGAAGAAAAGTATAGAAAACTTTTTTTTTTTTACAAGGTCAAAAGTTGTCTATCTGTATGGTGAACATGAGATATTTGTTATTGTGGGGTTGTGTTTTGTGACATCATGAGCAAATGTTAGTGCAAAAAGTGCAAGAAAGAAAAATACCATATCATCAGAGGTCGGCAGCCTATCTATATCATTCCTGCACTGTAAGAATCAGCAGGCTTTGAGGAACAATCAGGGAAATTTTCAGGTCTTTTGGGAAAATCCATGTAGCAGATTGGAAATGAGGAAGTTGGTTCTCTTGTCCTGAGTGTGAAATCACAGGAGGACAGATTTGGTACCCTGAATCAAACGTAATTTGTAAAGCTGAAATACTCATACCATTAGAGGGAGCCAACGCAGTGACGGAAGGAGAGGTAAGTGACGGAAGTGATGTTGTAGGTGACGTCAGACGCCGGAGATTTTGGCGGAGAAAAAGCAAATGGTAGCATAGAGTTTAACAAAGGTTTTCCAAGCTTCAGTATTTCCAAATATTTTCCAAATATACTAATCAATTGTCATATAACTAACAACATCTGTTTTATCATCTCTAACACCCTGGAGGACAACGGGGAGAGTTTAGACGCTCTCCAAGATTACATCGACCGCTGTTTTCAAGATTTAGTAATGCATAAGGCCCAGAGTGCATCTTCCCCGGCCAAAATCGAGACGCCGTCATCGAAGAGAAGTCGCCAGGCAGACTCCCCCGGTACAACATCGCCTGCCGGCAAAGACATCGCAGAAATCCTGGAGTCCATCGACAAGCGATTGTCCAGTTTCGATGCGAGGCTGTCCCTGGTGGAGATCTTACACCGGGAATTTAAATCTCAGAGAATCCCTGGAATTCAGCCAGCGGCAGGTGGAAACGCTTGCCGCTGAAAATGCCACGCTACGGGAGTCGGTTAAATCTCTCACCGATAACGTGACCCAGCTAAACATTGAAAATAAAAAAATAAAAGAGTCCGTTATCGATTTACAAGCCCGTAGCATGAGAGATAATCTTGTGTTTTCTGGTATTCCAGAAACTGCCGGAGAGGACGCAGAGGCAACGGTGAAAAGCTTCATTAAAATCCACCTGAAGCTGCCGGAGGACACCGTAAAGAACATCGACTTCGATAGAGTACATCGCTTGGGGGGCGCGCGGTCGCGGACCGGGAGACCACGGCCTATTGTGGCCAAATTCAGCCAATTCAAACAAAAGGAACAGGTGAAGAGTCGCGGCAGAGAGCTGAAAGGAACGGACTTCAGCGTGAACGACCAGTTCCCCAAAGAGATCCTGGAACGACGCAAGGTCCTGTTCCCAGTTCGACGTAGCTTTATCCAGAAAGGCTCCCGTGCTGTCATCGCTGTGGACCGGCTCTACGTGGACGGACAGCTGTACCGCGACCCCGGCACCACACCGTGGTTATACTGACTGCACTCCAGATAAGAACCCGCTACACTCTTTTCTTATTCATTCACACTTTCTCCTTTAAAATGTGTTTAACCTAGTAATATCAGTAGGATGTCATAGCAGATATAACACCGTCACCCTCCGTCATTGCTTTAATTGGAATGTTTCCGTTTCGTTTCCTTTTTTTTGTTGTCGCTCACAGTTCATGTGGTTTCTTTCTTTCTCTTGTCTTTCACTGCTGTGATCACCTACTTCCCCACTCACCTACAAACAACACCCTCTATTTCTCCATATTTTCACAACACGATCACGCAAACACATCAGCTCAACGGCAGCACATTCACAACAGCCTCACAGCACGCACAGACTTGCAGGACACATAAGCAAGCCACGCTTGTTCATATTAGTGAATATTCACACACATAGTCAGACTTATGGAGTCTCTCACCACACTTCTTTTTCTCTTTCTATTTATAAACAAGGGATGTTTCCATATTCTCTCCACCTGTCTAAACGAAACACCCAGCATACATCATTAAACATACACGCACAATTAAGGGCATGCTGAGGTTTGTCACATGGAATGTAAATGGAGCTGGCACCAGAGGAAAGAGGTTAAAAATATTTAACCAGCTTAAAAAACTACAGGCAGATGTTGTTTTATTACAAGAAACTCACAAACCTGTCACAGGTTTAAATGAACTTAAAACACCTGAGTTTCCTAACGTGTTTGCAGCCGGTTATAATTCTAGACAACGGGGAGTAGCAATTTTAATACATAAAAATGTTAATTTTACAATACTCGATATAGTTATAGATCCAGAGGGTAGATTTCTAATTATTAAACTATCAATATTGAACAAAAAACTATGTATTGTTAGTATATATGGTCCAAATGTTGATGAACCCTCATTCTTCCACGGTTTTTTTAGTGCACTCTCTGAACACCTTGATTGCACACTCATTCTTGGCGGTGACCTCAACCTTGGACTAAATGAAGAAATGGATAGGCTCAACACAACAGGAACTCAGCGTAATTGGCAGTCCACAAATATAATCAAACAGTATATGAACGACTTTGGTCTTTGCGATGCATGGCGCTCTCTTCACCCCACCAGTAAGGAATATACTTTTTTCTCGCATGTTCATCACTCTTACTCTCGTCTGGATTATTTTTTGGTCAGCAGCTCACTGCTGTGTGACATTTCAGACACTGAGATTCATCCTATAGCTGTCAGCGATCATGCTCCTGTATCTTTAACACTAATGCACAAGAATAATACTACGCCAAGTAAAAACTGGAGATTTAATATATCACTACTTAAAGATGAAGACTTTATTAAATACTTTAAAAAGGAATGGACTTCATATTTAGACTTTAATGACACTCCCGGAATATCTGCTTCTGTTCTATGGGAAGCAGGGAAAGCTGTGATGAGAGGTAAAATAATTTCTTTCTCATCACACAAAAAGAAAGAAGAAAACAAAAATATTCAGGAATTAGAAAAAAAACATCAAATCACTAGAAGAAGCCTACGCGTGCGACCAAGATCAGGAAACATTGAACAAAATATGCAAAACAAAACTAGAATTAAATGAAATTATTAATAAAAAAACACAATTCCTTATACAAAGACTTCGCTTGCAGAATTTTGAACACAGTAACAAATCAGGTCGATTTCTAGCTAACCAGCTAAAAATAAATAAAGAAAAAACAACTATATGTGCTGCTAAAGATTTATCGGGGAACACAATATATGATCCTGGAAGAATAAACAACATTTTTAGGGATTTCTATGAAACTTTATACTCACCACAAATAAACCCATCTAAAAATGAAATTGATCTGTTTCTTGACAACGTAACTCTTCCAAAATTACTAGACAGTCAAGCAATGGAATTGGATTCGCCACTGACGCCAAGTGAACTCCAGGAAGCCCTGACAAGTATGCCCAATAATAAGGCTCCAGGTCCAGACGGCTTCCCTGCAGAATTCTACAAAGAATTCTGGATAATTTTGGCACCAGTATTCCACAGCATGTTGCAGGAAATCGAGGAAAAGGGCAGACTACCACCAAATATGAATTCTGCCAACATTAGTCTCCTGCTAAAACCAGGCAAAGACCCTTTATTTCCCTCAAGCTATCGTCCAATTTCTCTTTTAAATGTAGACCTTAAAATAATCTGCAAAGCTCTCTCAAAGAGATTAGAGAAAATGACCCCCCTCTTAATTCATCCTGACCAAACTGGTTTCATAAAAGGTCGGCACTCCTCAACAAACACTCGTAGATTACTTAATTTAATAGACTACTCATACGATAAAAACATCGAAGCCATAATATTATCTCTAGATGCAGAAAAAGCATTTGACAGAGTTAATTGGAAATTTTTATTCGCAACTTTACACAAATTTGGTTTTGGAAACTCTTTCATAAACTGGATAAGAATATTATACAATTCCCCAACGGCTCGTATCAGAACAAATGACCAGACATCCTCCAGCTTCTGTCTCCTGAGGGGCACCAGACAGGGATGCCCACTCTCCCCCTCACTTTTTGCAATTTTTATCGAACCTCTAGCAGCAGCATTTAGACAGGCTACAACAATTAAGGGCATAAAATGTAAGAACATAGAACATAAAATCAGTCTCTATGCGGATGATGTGTTGCTTTTTCTGCAAAACACACAAACCAACCTCTCTGAGGTAATTACTTTAATAAACTGGTTTTCAAGAGTTTCAGATTATTCAATTAACTGGCCAAAATCTACAGTTCTCCCCATTAACTGCTCCTTCCATAATTCTTCCTCTGCCCCACTGCAATCCGGAAATATTAAATATTTAGGTATTAATATCTCTCCTAAGCTTTCAGACTTAACTAAACTAAACCACATCCCACTTCTAAAGAAAGTAGAAGGCGATCTGACTAGATGGAAATCTTTACCCATATCACTCATGGGAAGGGTCGCCACTATAAAAATGATGATCTTGCCAAAAATAAATTACTTATTTTTGATGATCCCTAACAAACCATCACAAGATTGGTTCAGATCTCTGGATTCATATATTTCCAAATTCCTTTGGAAAGATAAACCCCCGCGTATTAGCTTAAAAACGCTACAAAGAACCAAGGATAGAGGAGGATTAGATCTGCCTAATTTTCACCAATACTTCTTAGCCAACAGGCTTCAGTTCATCTCAGAATGGTTAAAACATACCTTCTTAGTTGAGCCCTGGCTAGATGTTGAACAGGCACTATGCAAGGATCTAGAGATTTCAGACCTACCATTTATTAGCTCAAACATCAAAAGACATGAATGCTTTAAAAGTATCAACATCAGCTTTTCTCTAACAGCATGGTGGGAGTTTCTAAAAATAACGGAGTCTTCATTAATCCCATGCAAACGTACACCTATCTGGAATAACCCTGACATATTACAAAACAATAATATGATTAATTTCCCAGAATGGAGTTGTAAAGGAATTAAATACTTAGAACATATATTAGAGGGAACAGAATTTATTCCATTTGACAGACTAGTTGAACAATATGGGATCAACAAGACAAGGTTTTTAGAATATCAACAAATTAAATCCATAGTAAAAAAGAAATTTAACCTCAGTCAAGTTGAATTACAAACACCACTAAGTGCGGCACATTTTCTTACTCTTAAATCCCCCAAATTATTATCTAAAATATACAGAACACTTTCTAAATTAGATGAATCAATATCCCTTCCTACTGCAAAGTGGGAAGCAGATTTATCAGTCAACCTAGACCAAAACTTCTGGTCTCAGATTTGCTTAAAAACTTTTAAATTAATTAAAAATCCCAGTCTGCAATTAATACAATACAAAATACTTCATAGAGTGCACTATACAGGTCATCGGATGTTTAAGATGGGCTTTACATCTTCCAACAACTGCTCACACTGTCAAGGCAATACACCAGACAATTACATCCACGCTCTTTGGTTCTGTCCACCAGTGCAAAAGTTTTGGCGCGAGATATGTGAAGACTTATCAAAATGTCTGAAATGTAACATTCCAACCTCCCCCTTAGTGTGTTTGTTGGGCAGCTTAGATAATGTCACTTCAGAAAAGAATATAGCCCATATGATCTTCACTGCCCTATGCATAGCCAAGAAAACAGTCCTCATGAACTGGAAAAATAAAAATAATCTTAATTCTAACCAATATAGAAATTATCTATTAGATTACATTAGTCTTGACACAGCCTCTGCCACCACATCAGATCAATTGCTCTGGGCCCCTTTTATCAGCTCCATCACCTAGTGGGGGTGGGGGGTCATAGTTTGGTCCCGCCTTCACTGTTGTGATTGGTGAGGGGGTAGGGACAGGCTTAGGGCGTCGGGGGGTTCCCCGGAGGCATCTTCCTTGGGGGGCTCAACCCGGGGTAGCGGTCACGTCCGGTTGAGGGCTCTGTTGGCTCTCAGGTGACTGTTTCCTCGCGGCTGCGTGCAGCGGGGCTAGGGGAGGGTCTGTGCTGACGGACGTGGGTTACTGACCTGGCAACCTGGCTGCCCCTGGGTGGGTCCGGGATGGGCGTGAGGTTCTGGGGGTGCTCCGTCTCTGGGCGGGGGCCCGGGCCGGGCCTCGGGGGCTCGGGTCCTGGTTGGTGTGTTGCCGGGGTTGTGGGCGGGTGGGTGCATGGGGGCCCGGCCCTGGAGCAGGGTGCCGCCGGTGCATCGAGCCGCCTGGGGGGCTCTTCAACTGGTGGGGGGGATGGTCACATCTGGCAGGAGCTTTCCTCTCTCAGGAACTCTCTGCAGGAGGGGGAGATACAGGAGAGGTGGAGGAAGATCTCAGCCTGGGCGTTTACCGTCTTATGTAGTCTGGAAGATGTGTGGTTGGTGGGGTGGGTGCAGTTTTCTCTGTGGTGGGGTTGGGTGGACTGTCCAGGGCTCTGTGGAGCCGGGGGGCGCTACTGCACTGGGCCCCGGTCTGATGGGCCTGGGCCCCCCTTCCCTGGCGGGTCGCGGAGGGTGGGAGTGCCTACTGGGGTCAGCGGGGGAGCTGGCCCCAGGGAGGGGTTACCTGCCCCTCCCTTCCTTCCCTCCCCATCTCCAGCTGCCTCCCTCTTCCCGCTCCTCCACAACCACCCACACATGCAGGGCCTTGGAGTGGGGGTATGTCACCAGGGTGCAGAGGAGGCTACCCCCCCCCCCGTCCCCTTCTGGCTGCCTCTGCCTCAATTTTATCCCACAACTTAGACATTCACATTATTCACACTCTCATTACACATACATATAGGATCTTGGGGGTGGGCACAATCACGGAGTCCAAATCACCATCAGGGTGTATACCTCACCCCTGACGTCGTTGCCCACCTCTCAATTTTAAATACACTTAGTCATTGAGGGCTAGCAGGAGGGACCATGCGCTTACCTGCTGCTCCTTGGCAGGTAGCTCCATGCCCTCCTGGGTTTTAATTGCACCTTAGAACACATATGCATCAACACTACAATGAGCGGGTGGAGGGAGGTTTGGAGTCTTCTCCCACCCCCATTCTCTGCGGCCTGCTGGAGCGGGGGGGCTAGTAGGAGGAGTTGGCCGTCCGACTGCGGTCTGGGGTGTGGGGCCTCCCTGCTGCTGCGGAGTCGGGGTGGTCTGCCTCTCCCCACCGCAGGGAAAAGGGTAACACCACCTGGGTCTGGGTGCAATTCCCCCCTCCAGGGGCAAGGGTACCTAGACCCGGTTTGTAGAGTACGCTTGGGGAGTGTGATTGTGTGTACAGCGTCTCTTTATGTCTGTCTCCACGTTGGTTGAGTGTGGAGTGAGTGCATATGAGAGCATGAGGGTGGGAATGGATGTTTGTGTCTGTGTGTGCCTGTATGTCTGTGTCTATATGTCAGGTTGGGTATCAGACGCCACCTCTCTGGGGACACCTCAGGCCCTCCAAGGTTTGGAGGCCTATCTCCACCCACCACCACTTCCCCTGCCGGTGGCGGACTCCCTCAGGTGTCGGTGTGTTGGTGGTTCTTTGTGTCTGGGGGTGGGCGTCCGGGTACACACCGGCTCACTCCTTGGCGGCCGCTTGTCGGGGCCTGGGGCCTGGGGCTCGCTCGGGCCCCTTTGGAGGTGGGGTGCCCCCGGCCTCTCGGCCTAGGGCTCGGTCACTCAGGCGCAGCTGGGGGCCGGCGGAGCTCACGGGCGCGTCACTGCAACCCCCCCTGGCTTCTGCTCCGCGGCTGCTGAGTGAGCCCTCATCTGGGACTCTCCTCAGCTCTTACTGGAACAGTGGCGCGGCTGCCCCTCTGTTGGTCTTCCTTGGTCTCTTGTGTTCTGGGGGCCTCTGGATGTCTGGAGTTTTGATCTCCTCCATACCCGCTTCACACCCTGGAGGACGGGGCTGTGGCCCCCCCACACTCCCTAGCAGATCATTACATGGAGAAACCTTTGGAATGCAAGCATGCTGATCCACACAGGTATGCACACATGGGTATTCACAGACGCGGACTAAAGCTTTCTTGGCTGCTGCCTCAAAGCACACTGTGCGCTGTCTATCTTGCGTGCTGCACAATATCGTTTATTACTTAGTAAATACTGATATCTATGACTAGCTAGTTTATTGTGATGGTGCTTTGCTTTCTCTATTATTATGTTGCTCTTTGTTGTTTGCTGTCTCCTCTGTTTGTTTGTTTGTTTGTTTGTTTTTTCTCCATACAGGTGACCCAGGAGTTTTTTTTTTTGTCTCTCCTCCCCCCCCTTCTCACCGTCTCTTCTCCCCTTGGGTTTTCTTTCTTTCTCTCCCCCTCTCTCTCTCATTCATTCCCCCTGTCCTATTTATTAAAAAAAAAAAAAAAAATGACAAAGGATGAACTGAAGCTCTGCCATCACGTAATGTCGCATACTGCTGTTTCTGATGTCATTTAAGAAGAAAAAAAAAAAAAAAAAAAAAAAAAAAAAAGAGGGAGCCAACGCACCACGAATAATGCACAGACGCAGACAACCAATCACACTCACATTCATTTCCGCATTTTCACACCTATGGACAAATTAGTGTTTCAGATTAACCTATCCCCACTAACTGCATGTCTGTGGACTGTGTGAGGAAGCCGGAGTACCCGGGGAGAACCCCCGCAAACACAGGAAGAACATGCAAACTCCACACAGAAAGACCTGATGGTGGAATTGAACTCAGGACCTTCTTGCTGTGAGGCAACAGTGCCAACCACCGTGCCTGGATGTTAAACTTCATTGTTACACGTGGTAGAGCAGCCACACTGATCATTTTATTAAAGATGAAAGAATTTCAACTGTTTGCTTCAGGTCCCAGTCAAATAATCACTGCGGCATC